>NC_052031.1:49307849-49932849 GCF_015832195.1 Motacilla alba alba
GTCATCCAAAAAGGAGACACCCAAGCTCTGCAGCAGGCTGCACCTTATGATAGATGCTGTAAGCCCAGCTAAGGTTCGCAGATAACAACCAAAAACTCCTCCTCCACAAGCAGTCACATTCAGTACGTGCCACCACAGCATGGCTGGTAGCCACATAATCCGTGACATGAGCAGAAATGCATGCAGGCAAAGGTCCCAGCCAGTAGCCCCCTTCTTCACTGTCTGGCCATTATCCCCTTGCAAGCTTTGGACTGTTAAGCAACCTTGTCTTAGAAAGTGATGACAGGTGTCAGATTATTTCTTAGAGAGGTGTCTCTCTGGGGGATTACTGTCATTCTGTTCTTTTTTGTAATACTGAACATCTAATAAGCAACACCTACAACCACCTGCTACAGTAGTTCATTCACTGATCATCTCATTTTTTCCCCCATTTATCACTGCAGTGATGACTGCATTCACTTTCGGTGAAGAGTCTATTAAAAACATACAGTGCCAGCTTGTCTTTCAGAATTGCAGGAGCCACCTAACACCAGGGACAAAAGTCAACTCCAGTGCTGTGGCTGCGAGCCACTTGCCTCCATTCTATAAATATCCTTAAGCTCTTTACACATCTCTAGTGCTAAGTGGGACAGAATAATGCAAAATATTATGTAAAACAGCATTAATGCAACTTCTGGGTAAGATTTAACAGGGATAATTTCCTCTTGCTGTCACTAGCATGAATCACGTTTCTTTCTACTGCAGGCAATGACATGACATTACGTGAAATGAGTGTGAACAGGAGAATCGGTCCCAAAATACACAAAGATAGAAAAATTTAGGGTTATGATTGTAAATTGCCTTGCCCACACACACAAAGTTTAATTTACATTAGTGTAATATGACAGTATCATTCACCCCATAATACACTGTCATTATTGCTCGCATTTCCATGGTATCCATTACTTTATAGGTCCCATGGGACAGATTTTGCAAAACAGCTCAGCTCCCATTTAGGCAGCAAAATACATGGCTGGGCTTTCATGATTGCTGTGTACACTGGAGGCTGAGCTTGTTTGAACAGGCAGCAGAATTGTCACAATGGAAGCTGTGAGGTACTAAGCATTTTTTAAAATTCTGGCTCTGCAGGTTCCCCTACAGGAGAAAGGACAAATCAGAAGAAGATTCCATCAAAGGTCTTTCTATGACTGGTTTCTGTAATGTTTTGGTTTGTTTTTTTCCAGGCTTGCTTTACTTTCAGTAACACAAATTCTGAAGTGTTGTTACAGACTCTTGTGATTTTTATCATCAGTCTTTAGATGCATGGCCGAAACCTTCAGGTGGGAAATGTTGCTGTGACTTGAAAATCTCAGATTACAGCTAAAAAAAAAAAAAAGGCCTGAAAGCCACAGGAAAAATAAATAATTTTAATCTGTGATTGTTTTTCCTTTTTCAAATCTCATGGCTTTAAAGCCATCTGAAAAACCTACAAGCCTACAATTAGTGACTTTTGAATACTTGCTAATAATCCTGAAATGAAGTGGACTGGTTCAGAGAAGGAATATTACTTTCTCCCATGACCTGTGACCACAAAATTAGAAAATAATCAATGTACCATACAAAACAAAGCATTTGCAGGTCTCTGTTTCCTGCATTTCAGTGTTTCCCAGCTCCTTGCCATAATGCTACATTAACAAAGGAATATAATTTTAATTATGTTTTGGAGTTTTTCTCCAAAATTTACTTTGATTACCCAGTTAAACACCTGGCAATACACTGCACACTTGTAATCCACACGAAAAACAGCACTGAGATCGGACAACAAATAAATTAAATTGGAGCCTGTCTTCAGTGACTGAAGACTTAAATTAAGTACAGGAAAAAATTGTTTACTGTGAGTTGTGAGGCACTGGAGCATCCAGAGAAATTGTGGATGCCTCATCCTTGGAGGTGTTCAAGGCCAGGCCGAATGAGGCTCTGAAGAGCCTGCTCTAGTGGAAGATGTCCCTGATCTTTAAGTCCCTTCCAACCCAAACCATTCTAGGCTTCTGTGAAGGCTTTCTCCAGCACTGCAAAATGTGGGTCTGGTTACAGACCAGTTGGTTTGTTAAAAAGCTTCAGAGTTGCATTGATTTGCAAACCCATCCAGCATATTTGTGAGTCAATAGATCTTCTTTATACTGTCCTTGACTTTGTATCAGTTTTGATTTCCTCCCCGCCACTTCTCTGCATTATCCTACACACAGAGGTGCACCAGGCCTTCGTGTGCTGTGCCTGGCAAACCCTACCACTTGCCTCCTGTGCATTTCTCTTTCCAGCCCCCCTTCTTCTCTGTTCTCATCTGTATGGGTCTTCATTCTGCTCTGCTCCCCTTCACACAGTTTCCCTTCATCCTGAGCATGCCCATCTAATTTAGGGCTTGACTTGATAAAGACACTTTATCAAGTGCTGCACATACAGGATAGTGCAGCTCTGAGTACAATTCCATCTCTGATCTGTCCCCCACAGGAAGCTGGCAGCTTCACCTTTAGATACATTTCAGTCATACAGCCTGATCAGGGAATGAACAGGGCTTTGTGACCTCTTAACTTTTTGGTATGGGTACCGCCAGAGAACATCACTCCTGAGCCCTTACTAACCTGCTCAGGCTGTATGTGGATAAATCTATGTGTATACACATTAGCACATGGTTGAGAGTGTGGTTTGTTTGTCACTGAGGTGTGATAATAAGTATTTACAGAGCACTGCATACAAAGAACTGTGAGTTGGGTAAGTTTAAATATTTGGAAAAATCAACAGTATCTGAGTTCCAGCTATTGCTTCACAAATAAAGCTGAGAGGGGTGAAAAATGTACTTCCAAAAAAGTCATTTGGAAGAGTACCCATTTTTGAAAGGGAATCAGTTTTGAAAGAGAAGAAGCAAGTCCTCTTGAAAAAACACTGAAGCATCTGAAGCATCAGCCATGGGTGGCTCTTAGAAGAGGAATTTCATAATCAGTTTGCATTTCCAACTGCTAGGGCAGGACTGTGCCTGTCAAATGTGCTTGGTTTTTGTCTGATCTAGCTGTAAATGAGACTGTTTTACAGCCTCATATATCTCAGTCAGAAGCTCATTTCACACACGCTCATCAGTGAAATTAGTTCTTAAAAAACACATTTAGAGAAGTAAATGTCATCACTTTTCCCCCATGCCAAGTGCGGGGTTCGTAGCCAGCTTACTCTGTTTTAGGCACTGTTACAGTGCCAAGCACAGGTACCTTGGTGTGGAATACTGATTTAAAGCAGGCATATACAGGTTAAACATCTGCTTTTCCCATTTCAGCGCTCAGATGCTTCAGATTATTTTTATTTTGGGGCTTTGGTCTAGTGAGAGGAGTGCAGAGCTAGGAGTTAGGGGATGTCAGTTGTATTCCTGAGTCTGCTGGTGACACTCACTGGGTCCCACTAACCTGGTGTGAAACATAAGAAAGACTAAAAATAACAAGCCATAGTTTATATCTTTGAGATCCATAGAGGAAAAGGAGAAAACTCCAGTCTATTTGGATCCATGGAGCTACTATATTTACAATAATTAAAAAAAAATGGAACTAGATCAAGATTTTTTTATACACAGCACTTGTACTAGGAAAAAACCTGCTATTTGATTGAAATAAAAACACTGCAGTAGTCATTAAAACATTTAGCAAAAAGAAACAAGGACAAGAAGAGAGGAAAGCATTCTTATACTAGAACAGCATGATTAAGGATTTGATTTTTGATTAAGGATTTGATCTGATTTTTAGACTTTTTTGTCAGGACCCAGGGTAAGAGAGAACATTAAATGAAACAAACCTTCTAAAATTTGGCATCATAAAGCTGTATTTAAAAGGATGGGAAAAGATTTTTTTTGTTCTGACTGAAAAAAGCACGTTTAGAAAAAGCAGAACTCCCCACAAATCTGAAATTTTATTTCCTGCACACCAAATAGTAAGCATATAATGTGATTTTTCTAATACTTATAACTCCACATAAATATTACTGTACAGACAGAGTATTATCAGATCTGTATACTTTCTACTCTGTAAAGTTGCTTTGCAACAGCTTCCTTCATTTGCATACAGTGCACCCAGCTGAAGAAATCTGCTTCCAAATGATGAATCAGCTAAATTGTAAGTAGAAACTGGAAGACATCACACATAATGCAAGGGCTCTTCTTTGCATAAGGCAAATGTGACAAGAAAGAGTAAAATGAAGAAACATTTCCTCTTCAATGTCAAAAAAAACTTAATAAAAGAAGAGCAAGAAATTCAAATTATCAGAAATTATCACAGATTCACTGCTTAAAAGCAGGCAAAAATAAAACAATACCAGCTTCTCTCCCCAAACCTTGTGCTTTGCCTTGAGAAGAAGCAACGAATAAAGAGCCAGTGCAAAGAGCAATATTTCACCCAGCAATCTGCAACACAATCACAAAAGGATAACAACAAATGGATGTGGAATTTCACCCCAAGACCAGGACACAGACATGGCCAGAGCAGAAGGCAGCTACCTCTGACAGAGACCTGGAGGGTATTTTTTACTCTTTACACTGATTGAGTGATTTGCAGGGCTTGTCACACCAACTCATTGCCATGGAATTGAATCCCATGGCAATAGGACCAGAACAATCTCTGATTTTTCATTTCCTGCATTTTCAAACACGACCCCAAAAGACAGAGTTCCTGGGGTTGTAGTCAGGAATGCAAGAATAAGAGGGAATGTTAATGAAGGTGTGATACCTATTACAAGACCAGGGTGCTTCATGTTTTGTCTAGCATGCTCCACAGATGGCATGAGAATGGAGATGGAAGAATGATCAGGCAGGGCAGAACCCCAGACTGCTTCAGACAGGAAACCTGAAATGGTCAGTAGCACATCCTGCTGAGAACTGCAAGAAATGCAGTCAATTGCTGATTTACTGGTAGCTAAAGATCAGCTCTAACCCCAAAGGAGGTTTGAAATCCAGAAGTGACTCCATGTGAGTTCTCAAAGAATAGTTTGAGTTTGGAAGGGACATTGAAGATCATCTACTTCCAATCTCCCTGCCATGGACGAGAACACCTTCCACCAGTCCAGTCCCCCAAAGCCCCATTCAAACTGACCTTGAACACTTCCAAGCATGGGAAAATCCCATTGGAAAATCCCATTTTACTTCCTTTACTTGCACGGTGCCATTTCCTGTAGCAGCGAGTTTTACAGCCTAACTACAAACTGGGTAGAAACTGTCATTCTTAATGGACATTTGCCACCTTTTGGTTACACTGGTTGTCCCTTTCTTCTTCTGTCATGATTCAGAGAGGCTTACATCCATCCATGCATCCTTTGTACCACAGATAATGAGTAAATAGAATTTGACAGCTCTTTGTGGGATATTGTTTCAAAGCCTCAGGAGTGTCACTGTGAGGAAGGGCTTTCAGTAGTTTCATGTTGCAAATGAGCACACATAAGCAGAATTTAGACACATCCAATTTGGGAATTTGGGCATTTAAGCTTCAGCCTTGCCCGCCTGCTAAGAATATAAAATAAGTTTATTTAACTTTTTACTCGGCCATGTTGCTACTGTTTCCTTAGAAATTCCTTATGAATTCCCTCTCTTCTAGTTTTCTGTTATTGCCTTTTTCTTTTTGCTTCATCAGAAATTTCCACATAAGTATGTGGACTTTTCAAACACTGGCAGATCAGTAGAGTTCTTTGGGCACTAAATAATCTACCTGACAGACCACTTGAGCACTCTTCCATTCGTGTTCTAATCAGTCAGGTTCCTAATAATTTTGTCCATTCTCCTGATAATAAACTGCCTTTATTTAGTCCACACAGCCAGACTCCCCTGTGGAAATCAGTCCCTACCTGGGTATCCATGTGGAAGCCTTTCAAATGCCCAAGGTGAACACTGGGCCCCCCGGCCCATCACAGCCTTTTGAACTTGGCCGAATATCTGATATCTGCCTTTGGGATCAACTCCTTGCCTCTCCCAAACATCTCACACTCACAGCCATGACCTTAATCTTACTCTACCTCCTGCTGTCCTATTTCCCACTTTCTTTGGTAGCACCTGCAACACCTCCAGCTTGGTATCTTCAGTAGATCTCACTAATAGACTTTCCTCTTGCTTCAGATTAGTAATGAAGAACTTTAAAAAGACATTAAAAAAAGATTTGTGGCCAAAGGTCCCATTAATTATGTTTGTTGTAGCCCACTAGGCACCTTCTTCTAATGCAGCTCATTCCCATTTATCACAAACCTTTGTTTACAGCCTCTTCGCTAGTTTTCAGCCCTCAAGTCAATGCTTGCTCTCCCAGGGAATCCTGTTTCTTTCTTTTTTATTTTTTTTTTGCTTTAATTAATGGCAGGATGTCTTTCTTCCAAAACACTCTCTGCATATAACCACAGATTTATGTAGCAAGAAAAATACATAAAGGTTTAACCACCGAGTGGAAATTAAAACAGCATCAATTTCATACAGGTATAGTCCTATACTGATGAAAAGAGCAAACAGGCAGTGTCAGGGCCAGGACAGCCAGGAGAAATTCAATGGCATCTGCTCTGCAAAGATGAGGAAAGATGATGGAAAGCATCTGTGGTGCCTCTGCATGGATGGAGCAGGTCAGTTTTGACATGGCTCACACTGTTCCTCCCTGGGGCAGCTCTGGCTGTTCCAGGAGATAAACAGGACTAATAGAAAGCCTTAGGTTTCTGCCCGGCAAGCTCGCTTCCTGACCACCTTTGTCCAGCAATTAAAATGGCAGACACCTCTAAGAGTTAATTGGATGTCATTCCAGATGTTTCCATTTGCCTCCAAGGTTAAGTCTGCCCTGATAACAGGGATCAGTCTCTCCAAGCAGTCTTTGAGCACAAACTCATGGCACACCTGAAGAAGCGGGGAGGAAAGGAGGCTGCACAACGTGAGGATGGTGCTGCTCTCACATTGCTGCCCATATCTTCCTGGAAGGGGTGAGTCTGCCATGAACAGCCTCCAGGCCACCCCTTCACAGAAAGGTGATGCCTTAAGTTTTAGCTTTCATATTTTCTAGATTCTATACTGCCTTAGTGTATAACTCTGCACTTCATATGAAGTGTTAGCAAGTTCTCTTCACAGGGCAGTTAGACAAAGCAATCCTTTCCCAGCCTGAGAACCAAGGATACCGTTGCAGCTTCGGGCCCAAAAAGTGTAAACAACAGCAAATTGAGGAGAGCAATCTGGGAGGATGCGACTTCATAACCTGAATCTGAAATTGGACAATTAACCCTAATATGTAAATGGACCAAAACTTATAGAAGTGTGAAACCTCGTGACCGCGCGTCCATCTTGGGTGGAACCATGGCCGGGCTCTTGTACTGCCCAAGGTGTATCTTTTGGAGGCCTTTTAATAAATACCTACTTTATTCCTTTAACACCATCTAGCCTCTGTTCTAGGTAGCCTCTCAAGGCATCAACCTCAGGACCAGGGCTGGTTTTCCCAGTCCTTTCCTCTCTGGAGAAGGGCCAGAGAGATGGAGACAGACTGGGGGGTTTGTTTTGCTGACCATGAATAGCCGAAAGCTTCTCCTGAACCTCATCTTTATCATCCCGTGATGGTCCTGTCACATTCCTGGTGGTTCTCTCAGTGCCCCAACCAGTGGCTCTTTTGTCTGGTCCCCTTCTGCCATGCTGGACACACAGGACAGTGCCTCAATTTCTCTTTTACGCCTTTCAGCACCTTCTGTTCAAGGCTATCGCTCAAAGATAAAAGCACATCCAGGAAGAGGGACAAGATCCTCTTATAGAAAGGCTTTGCATGAAGCCAGAGTCTCTGAAATCCACCTCCACAGCATGTTCAAGAAGTAGGTGACATCATGAAAATTACTTTGGCACAAGGGAAAACATATGATGCAGATTAGGAGGTCAACTGTGCAAACTTTCTCAGGTCTGGAAAAGGAAAAGGAGCATCTGAGTTTGAGAGAAGGATTAGGAGAGCTCTGGCAAGGTCTTAGTCACTGCAGACAGCCTGATCAGGGAGATTATGGAGAACAGCGAAGAGACGTCCTGCCATTCTGTAAGACTGAAAAACTTGCAGAGGAAATGCCTGAAGTCTCCCAGGGCTGACACATCTGGGCTTGGGCACAGCCCCGGCAGCCCCAGGCCTGGCTCATACACACACAGCAGCTCACAGAGGGGATAGCTGGCACAAAAGAGAGAATTCAAAGCACAAGGTGAGGAGGGGGAAAAAAAAAAAAAGAGTCAGTGCTACATGCCCCTAACCTGTAACGGCATGAAGATTTTTCAGAGAAGAGGATCTGGAAGGTCTTGTGAAAGCCTGAGCAAACTAATTCTCCCTGATTCCTGAAGCTCATCCTTCTCCAGACCTCACACAGAGGCCTTTTTGAGGCTACAGACATCATTAAAACTGTGATGTCTTTCAGTAAACAAAAGAAAAACCCCTTCCCTTTACTGCATATTGTTCACCGTGGCTTCCTGAAGTTCCATCAACATGGCCTTGCAGAAAGGATGACCAGGGCAGATATGCTGGGAGACTGTTGTTTTCCTGCCCATCCAACAACACCTCTGGGCCCTGTGATGAGGGAAACCTGCACACACCCCACAGAAGCCTCTATTCACTTTGTACCTGCTGGGACACCACCAGCACAGGCAGCCTTATTGATCATGACCTCCCCACAAGCAGAGCTGAGAGGTGTGAGAAGGAAGCACGACTTACTGGGCACGCGGTTGATTGCTTTCAGGGGTCTCAGGACACGGACAGTACGGATTGCAGACAAGTTAATGTTTTGGAGATCCAGGGAGTACTCCACCATCCTGCAGGAGGGGAAAGAGAGGGAGAGAGAGAGAGAGAAAGAGAGAAAAAGAAAGTTTAAAAGAATCCAGAATTTTGGCTTGAGCCTCAGGTTTATCATTTCTTCATTGAAGAGTTTCTGAAGTTATGGGGGCGAAGCCTGAGCTTCGTCCTGGCACTTCTGGCCAGGGCACACATGTGGGGTGGCCCCTGCACACAAGGCCAGCAGCACAGGAGCCGTGTGGCCAGTTTTATTGGGAGTTACCTGCAGCACAGCGGGGTGCTCCCTGTCTTCCCCTCATCTCCCACTGCAGGGTGTGGTCTCGGGAGGCAGCTTCAGCTAAACCTGCTTTATCTCACTCAGAAATAAATCCTCTTACTTAAAGCACTAACTGCTTTGACTGGGTAGAAAGGCTTCCCCCATGGCTGTGAATCACTCCTTTTTGACACCAACCAAAAGGAGAAAAGCCTAATTTTAGGACATATGCTAGACCTTAGCTTTCCTAACCCAACAACATGTGCTGTAAATAACCTCAAAGTGCAAATAGGTGTGACTCATGCATTGGCTTTGCTGCAAGAGCGGCAGGTGCAGGTGACAAAAAGTGATCTGGCCCAGGAATCCTTAGCCCAGCATCCTCTCCTTGCCCAGTATGGCAAATGTCCTGTCTCTTTAAAACCATGGCAGGAAATTATTGCAATTATAATTTGATAATTATAATGGTATAATAATAATCCTGGCCAGAAATTTCCACCTGAGGACCTCAAATCGTCTTTCACAAACATGTTTTCTTGAACAGAGATGCATGAGGTCTCCAGGAAGACATGGGCTGTTGTAACCAGCTTCCCTTGGGTAACTTGGGTCTGCTCATGGTATCAAGAGGGTGACAAAGCTGGCAGGTGAAATGGCAGAAGAGTCAGGACAGGAACTGCTTCTACTGAATCTCTTCTCAGACATGAATAATGAAACTACAAAAAGTTCCCTTTTCCTTGGCCTTTTAACAAGACCCGAGAGACAGGAAGGGATTGGGGCGACAGTCTTTTGTTACGGCACCCTTTTTCAGAACAAAAGCATAATTTTTACAGAAAGACCCACAAGTCAACTGAAAGTTTACCCAGATCCCCCTGACCAGGGATCACTGAGAATTAAATGAGAGCTTAATTGAGACACTGAGAGGGAAATGGGGTACAGCCAGTCTGTAGAAAATAATCAGGGAGAGGCATTGAGTGAAATGGAGCAGTGGACTGATCCTTCTACAGATTACCCTCCATTCAAGAGGACCTTGAAGAGCTAATGCCTGGTTATCTGTCTACACCTTTCACAAAGGGGACTTGTCAGAGTGATAGATTTTCAAACACGATGGGGTAAACCTGTCGAAGTGTTGTGATTATCCTCTCTCATGCTCTCTTTCTTTCTCTCCCTTATTCCTTTCAGTCTGTTCTCTCCTGCACTTTTAGGGTAATTGCATGAAATAATTCTTCCCCTGAAATGCAGTGGCATTCATTTACCTCCGTGGAGCTGTCAGTTCCACATATACCAAGTGCAGAAGAAGAGACAAGGGATTTCATGCAGATAATCAAAATATTCCCACGCCCAAAAAAAGCCCCGACCCCAAACCAAGCAGAAATGTTCAACCAGCCTACAGAAAGAATTAGTGATAGACAGAGGCTTAGGATGGAGTCAGATGAAATTGGAAAGCAGGTACGAAAGGAGGAGGAACACACAGAGATAAACACGCATGGAGATGACTACAGCACATCCCTATTTGGTGCAAAGGCACATGGTGAAAGGGCCTTGAGTAAGCACTGACCAACCTTGCTCCAAACAAAGCAAGATTGTCTCATCAGCACGTTGCTGCTTCAGAATTAGACCTGCTGAGACTTTGGAATTACAGTTAGAGGCAAAGCACACTACAGACAAGACAGAGTTGTATTGCTCCCATGACATGAGCTAGCAGCTCTTCACAGAAAGCTGACACATAGAAGCAGCTTCCTGACTGAAGGAACCACCATGCTGCAGTCTGTTGTGGGGGTATGTATACACGCAGAAAGATAAAGGCCTCAAGCTTGGTAAAGTCCCACTGAACTTCCTTTCCTCTCCCCTAAAAACACTTATCTCCTAAGAGAACTGGGTTACCG
The DNA here is from genome assembly GCF_015832195.1 of Motacilla alba alba. Taxonomy (NCBI): domain Eukaryota; kingdom Metazoa; phylum Chordata; class Aves; order Passeriformes; family Motacillidae; genus Motacilla; species Motacilla alba. The sequence goes on from NC_052031.1 coordinate 49,318,751, forward strand.
CTGAAGGAAAAAAAAGAAAAAAAAAATTTGAGCAGTAGCAGAACAACCTGAAACAGAGTCAAATGCCGAGTAAGCTGTTGGCCCAAAATACATCTAATTTCAAAAATTATTTTTTCTGAACTGCGAGGAGCCAAATGAGAAGTCCTGAATAATACTGAGAGAAACCAAGCACAGGGGAAAAGCACAGGGTGACATGAAATGGAGGCGACATCTTCTTTTAGCCTTAACCATGCAAAATTAATTTTAAAATGTTTTCAAACCATTTGGGTTTTGTTCTCTTGTGGCTACAGCATGTGAGTAACCGTAACCCTGAACATCAGTGCCTTCTCCTAGCTGGAATGAGTTTGCCACCTATATAGTACAGTTCCTGTGTCACTAGAAAATTATCAATCATCCAAGTAGTGACCGTGGGTCCTTTCAGCGCAAGACAAATGCTGCCTTAACTCAACCCTGTGGTTCAGACAGCAGCAAGCCAGCCTCCTGCAGCCCTCAGCGGCCAGAGTCACAGATTTACTGCCATTATGTTCCAGTGTAGCCAGATAAAAAAGCTGAACAGACAATCACACTGCCAGGGAAAACAGCAGGCTGTTCCCAAGGATGGGTTAGAAAAGGGCAAACGCTGAATCTTTTAGAGAGAAACTTGTAGCAAAAATGAACTCAGCCCTAGGAGGCTCCAGCTTGATTAACAGACCCCTTCTGCCTACAGTTCTTCCTGAGGCCTCCTGGTCTTGGCTGTAATAGCAGAGAAATCCAGGGTACTTAAATCCCTGTGGATGAGATATGACTCTTGTAGTCATGCAGATTGTATCCAAACAACTTTGATGTAATTCCAGTGTAATTTTGCATTAGGGCTGCTCATTTTCACCTTTTCGTTTCTAGTGATCACTTCAGCATCAGCCTATGTTCACTCCTCTCTATGTGCAATTGTGGCATGCCCACACAATGCAGGTGACCAAGGTGCAGTGAAATTGCATTGATTATCAAAAACCCACGCATCTTCTGTGTGGGTAAAACGGATAAAATCCAAATGTTGCCTCCATTCTCTAATGAAATAGGATCTCTAAGTGACTCTGCTGGAGTCTCCCAGCATCTGCAGCAATTCAGGGGTTGCTAGCCCAGTTCTTTTTGTTATTATCATTCTCCAGCCAGCCTGGCTCCCCGCAGCCTGGAAACCCTGGACACTCAACCCCCTCTAGGTTTGGGCTGAACCCCATCTCCCAATGCCATATGTGGGGGTAACGTCAGGTTGACACAGAGTCAAAAGGACTCATTGCAAGAAGTGATTAGTCAGAAAGCTGCCAGCAGGTTTATTTCAGGAGGTTCACATTTCCTGTGTCTAGAGACCTTGTGGTGGTGGGTCAGGTGTACTGTGCTTGTTTGGACTCTTGGGCAGCTGGGTTTTGGATCCTTATCACACCAGCAACCTGCAGAACCCTGCGTTTGCTGGGTGTTTGTAAACCAAGTTTAGGCTACAGCTAGTACAAAATGGTTGAGCTCCAGGAGACTCCCAGGCTCCTTGTCCTTGCTTTGAAGCAGCTGGGTGCCATGAGCAGTGGTAGTCCCCATTACCTGACTACCCTTTTTCTTGTTCTCCTCTCCTTCTTGGCTGCTTAAGGCATGTCTTGTTAGTAAACACCATAAATTAATGTTTGGGGGCAGTCAGACAAAATCTAGGATGTGGGAAGGGGAGGAAAGAAAGAAAAAAAAAAAAAGACTGTGCTGCGTGTGAGTCCTTCCCCTTTATCATGAGGGAATAGAACGATATGCATCTCTTCTGAGAGAAACAGCAGCTCATTTCTGGCATCGTTAAACTATTTTCTGGCCTCTTGTGTGAATGGGTGAGTAGAAGGACAGGTTCAGAAGCTTAAACTATGCTAAATAAGACAAACTTCTCATCTGTGATGGAATTTGAGCGCTGAGCTGTCATAATTGCATATTTACAGTAATTCTTCTTCCCTTGCTAGAGGTTTTCTTTTTCAAAATCTTCCACATGAAACTCTTCTGGAAGGAGAGGAGATTGGCACAGGCAGTTGTCCTCACACCACACAGCTCAAGACTGATGCATGTTGGGATCATTGTCAGGGTGGGAAAAGGGACAGGGGCACTGCCTGCATGCATGGTGTTCATCCTGCAGAAGCAGGGGAATGCCTGGCAAGGAACACCTCTCTGCTTGAGCTCTGACTCCCTCCCAGCTCTCAAGGCATCCCACCTGCTCTCTGCCTCTTTACATCCCTCTAACGCACACCTGCCTGCAACATTTTCACCTCTCATTTCAATCATTCTTCTTAATTCCTACTTTTCCATTTGCCCCTTGACTTTCCTTCGTATTTCTCCATTTAGGTAAATCTGCTCAGCTGAACTCACAAAGGACCTGGAGTTAAACAGAGGAACTGCAGCAGAACAAGTGAGCAATTTGTTAGCACGCTGACCCTGTCCAGAATGTGCCTGGTCTCCTGTCTCTCTGTCCCGGGTCACGCCACTGGAGCAGACAGCGAGTGCACAGGGACACGGGGGCATGGAAACCTTCAATGCTCACAAGGCCTCGACAGCACCAGAACGGCTTCATCAGCTGCAGCTTGGCACTTCTTTGGTCCTGTGCACCTGTGAGCTCCAGAGTGGGCTTGGATCTGCCTTGGCAATCGGCAGGAGCAGGCCTCGTTGTCCAACAGCAGAAATGCACGGCCAGCGTGGCTCTGTGCCAGGCACAGGAGAGTAGACTGACCAGCAGGAGGGAGAATAAAGCTAAGGCTATCTAAAATAGACATAGTGACAATACAAAAGCCACATAAGGAGTCCAGAAAATTCAGACTTTATTTGCTGCACGTGTGACCCAAGATAATATACTTATGCAATGCCTGGCTAGCTGCTACCTAGCAGTTACATTCAATGAAATCCATTAGTAAAGCAGTTCAAATATTACCATTTACCTCTTCATATTTACATCTCCTTATACCTTTATTAAATACTTATTAACTTTCCTAGTCTTGGCTTCTGAACTTCTATTTGCTTAAAATTAGCAGCCAAAAAATGACATTTAAAACCTATTCTGAAATCATTCATGAAAAATACTGAGGCAGTATTTTTCTTATGACACAAAGCCAATATGTTTTTGTCAAATTCAAAAGCTGCCTAATTCCCCTTCTCTGATAGAAGTTTTCAATTGAAATCTAATTAACTGCAGACTAATCAATTCATATTTTTTGTCAAATAAATTTAGGTTTGGCACTGAAGCCAAAAACTTAATGGCTGTGACTTTCTAGCTGTAATTTCAGACTTGCTATGGGTCTCTGTGGGAAATGAAGCTTTTTCTGCCTGTGGACTTCCATTTGATCCCTACATCTATGAGCACCTGATATGACCAGGTCAGAAGACGTTGACTGGCCTCTGCTCTGAATTCCTTCTGCTTCTCAGCTATGTGAGGGCTCAAAGACTGGTGAGTACCTATACCATGGCTTGATGGGATTTAGAAGACATTAATCAATGTCTTCTATATTCAGGAATATGTCTTTCTGTCCTTGGCTCCTTGATCTGGCTATCACATTTTGCAAACTGGAATTTCTGCCACTTTGAAGATCTAGAACATTGGAGTCCATAGGAAAAACGTACGACCATCAGTTTTCCCTGACTGAAATTTGATATGGATATCTATGCCAAAGGTTGGAGCTGACCTTTCTCCATTTACCAAGATGTCTAGCCCCTGATGCATGAGCTCAAATCTTCCACCTGAAGTTTGTGGGGTGATGGGAGACTGATTTACCCCTAAATTCTTGCACTTCAGTGATACATACCAGGATGAGAAGGTGGTCTCACTGCCTCTGCTCTGGCTTCAAAGACTGTGGCTACAATACAAAGAAGGAGCAAAGCTGGTATTTGCATGGGGCAATGTACTCCAGTGGTCCCATATCTCCCCTCTTACATTATTGATCCACCCTAGGGAAAGGAAAGTAAAAAAAGGCACGTGCATCACTAGATCCACACAGCCCCGGTCCTTTGTGGCCAGAGGTGTAGCCATGGGCAGGGAACATGGAGAACAGGGCTGGCCAGGCTACCCCAGAGACTCCATCAGCTGAATCTGTGCTGTGGAAAGGGAAGGCAGGCAGTAAAATCCACTTACTGGGGTCCCCAACTGCCTGGATAGTGGGGACCACCAGCACTGGAGTAACAGCAATGAGGCAGGAGGAGGAGTGCACAGATAGGCAGGAAAAAGAGCACACCGGTAAAAGTCTAGAGCATGGGGCACATGGGGCCCATTCAAGATTCCTCCTGTCATCCCTTGCTAAGCCTGGACATGCCTGAGCTTGTACCCAAGGAGAGTTGGAAGATGAATCCAAGCTCTTGTAAATCCATCTGGACACATTAGAAGCAGGGCCAGGAGATTTTGATGAGGCCTGACCAGACACTGGGCAAGAGTGAAGGACTGCTGCTTCCACTCAGAGTCTGCAGCCACAGGATGCACACAAACCAGCAGATGCACACATGCTACTTGCCAGACCAGCAAGGCTCCCAGCCAGGACCTATTTTTTTAAGCTTTCTGCCCCATGCCCCCACCATTTTCCTCTATAGCTGGAGCCACATCCTTATTTTCCCCAAAGGTCCAGCAGGCTGTGGCAAAAGTTAAAGACTCTTTCATTATTTGGACCTGATCTTTTGCTGTATGGACATCATGGTGCAGGAGGCATAGGGCTGCCAGGCAGATCCCAGCACTGACCCTCCTACCAGCTCGCTTGGGATAGATAGGTATGTCTATATAGATATAGATACCTGAAGAACAAGCTGTGCATTTGCACCCATTTTGCACAGTTTGGTGCCTCTGGGGCCAGGCTTCAACATGCACCCTAAACAGATGATCCAAAATCCATTTAACATCTACCACAGAAAAAATGGAATAACATAGTAGGCCTCCAAATTGCTCTGCAAGCCACAGTGTACTAAGCTAAGTAGTCCTGCTTATCTCTTTTAAATTTAGAGCTCATTATGCTGCAAAAAGACAACTCTCTGCTGACACAAAAACTGAAACACAGAAGTAAAAAAAAAAGCCTTGCTAGTAAAACAAGAAATGCAAAAATTACACTCTTTTTTCCTCGTTTATAAAATATAATAATAATAAACAGTCTATAATTCTGTTAGCAAAAAGACATTTCCTCAGGGAGTTATAGATCAATTACTAATTACACAGTCAGCTCCTGAGCTGTGATGCTTTGTATTCTTAAAAAAATAACCTGCAACTCTCCCCCCTCCAGTACAAAATTTTTTTTTTTACTTTTTTTTTAATATTGCTGTGCAAGCAAAAGCTGCTGAAAGCTTCCAGAGCCTGTGAGACTAGTCCCTTGCTGCCTGGAATGTGATTATTTCACACCCTGGAACACTCAGATTTCTCTCCAAACTGTGTACTAAGAGAAAATGTCAGAGTTTCTTAATAGTTTCAGAGACATGATACGAAAAGACATAAGCAGGTTTTCACACTGTGATAAGAAAGCCAGAAGGACTCGCCAAGCTCAGATGACTGAATGCGAGTGATGGGGCCTCACTTTTAAAAACCAAGGGTCAGAACACAGGCTGAGCTCTGTATTTCACTGCTTAGGGGGAAGAAAAAAGAAAATAAAAAAGAATGCCTGCATTTTGGTCCTATAAGGCTGCTGGTTTTACCTTTTTTGGGGCTTTGTGTTTTGCTTTTTTTAAAGAAATCTAACATTCACATGGTAGGGAATTAGCTTTCAGGAAGGCAAAAATCAGAGGCAATAATTGAGAACTACCCGTTACGCAGGCAGGGTAGCGCTGCCTCCTTGTTTTGATTCTTCTCTGGTGTGATTCATTTCGTTTTGATGACTGCTTTCATTTCAATATGTTGCACATCTAGGGATAGCTTTACTGGGAGAAAGCAAATGAAATAATTAGTATCATTAAGGAGGGAAAAGCGAGTGCATGTTTGAGGGGAGGGCTGTGCTGCTGCTATTTCTACCTTTGGTTAAGATGCTATTTAGCCTGCTGCTTGCTGGTTTCCATCTTTTTCTGATCACTACTTGAAACACCTAATTGCTATATTTATTACAGTTTTCTTTGACTTGCCATAATTTTACAGAGACTTCTATTTGGCATCGAACATTAGCTAACTAGGATTTTCTGAGCATTCTGCTGTTTACCCTGCTGCTAATAAGTATTTAATGATCTGAGATTTTAAAGCCATAACTATGCAAATTCTGGCCAGGTCCCTGAAGGACTGCAGTTAATTAAAAGCAAAGAAAAAGCAGAAGATTGGCAACACTTCCCCATCTTGTGAGATTAAGGCCAGTTGGTGTGTTTTGGGTTAAGAGGCATCTTCCCAGTGTGGAAGGGCACCACGCAGTGATGGATTTGTTTCCTGGAAACAGGTGGGCATTTGAGAATGGAGGGTTGGTACCTCACATCCTTCAGAGAGCTGCCAGTTCCCTTTTCCGAGCTGAAATTTAGAGGGATGAACTTGGGGCTATAAGTGCTTTCCATCTAAAGAGAAAGTTGATGTTCACAGTGGTGCTGCACATGTCTGAAAAGAGCTTGGATTTGGGAGGCATCATCCCTCCAGGTTTTTGGAAAGGATGCTATATCTAGGGAATTATGGGGAACAGAACTCAAGGACAGTAGAGAAGTATCAGAAAGAAAACGTGAAAGTAATATCTCAGTTAATAGAAATACTTTCCAGACTCCCAGTGTGGAAGCTGCATAAAGCACTCCTGAAGAAGCAACTAGCCAAAATGGACAGGGAATGAGAAGCAGCGTTCTGCTCAGCTTAAGGGGCCGCCAGGCTTGCCTGAAAAGGGCTCTTCAGCTGTGCAAAACCCTCTCCCCAAAGGCTGCATAACTACTCAGAAAGTTAAGGGTGCTTTGGAAAAGAAATGGAGCTCCAGGGCAGCTGTGCTGCCATACTATAGGTGAAATTAAAAATCAAAATTAGGAAGGCATTCAGACTTCAAGGACAGTATTTACCCATGATGATGTGTTTCAAAACTAATTGTTTTTCTTATCATGAGAGATTTACCACATATTATAGGCTTGAATTTATGAACCTTTCTGAAAAAGCTGGACAAGAAATATTCAGCTGAACTCATTAGTGGCACACTCTGGCCAACAGGCAAAAAGGTGATGGAGGAATCTGGTGACAAAGTGCTGGCTTGGCCAGCCACCTAGAGCATGAGACTGGCAGAGAACTGGGCTAATACTAAGCAGAAATATTAACCAGCATTCAATTAGAAGAAAAATTAGGTTTTAGAGACCTGAAAGACCAGTCAGAAGATTAAATAAAAGACCAAAGGGGAAAGTGATAAAACTAGGAAAAGAGTTAATTCTTACTGAACCTCCATGTCAAAGAACAAAACTAATCAAGGCACTAAAAGATGTAAAGAGGAGAAAAATAGCGTTGCCTATATACCAGTGCCAGGGGCCTGAGTAATAAAGAGAATAAGAATTGTTCATTTTATGAGCAGAATGCCTAAATGGCATTAGGAAGGCCTGGTGGGAAAATCTGCATGAAAGGAATATTAAAATCAAGGATTTTAACCTAGTCGGGAGGCTCAAGTGGACAGAAAGAGAGGGGGAGTAACACACTCTGTCACTAGAAATGGCATTTTCTAGTACAGTCAGTGACAAAATACTTGTGGATTAATTTTCTGCCATATAGAGAATTCCTCCTGGCTAAAGAAATAGGCTGACAGAAGCCTCATGAAATTCAATAGATGAATGCTAGGTCCTGCATTTGGGCTGGACTGATGGACAGTGGTGCTGCTGCAAAGGAGCTGCCAGTCCTGGGGGACAGGTCCACACAGGGAAGAGCAATGACACACCAAGCTGCACCAGTCAGATTGCAGCAGGCAGATGAGGGAGGGATTATCCCCCTTACTTTGCACTCAGTAGACCGTGTCTAAAATATCACGTTCACTTTTGGCCCTCCAATAAAAGCAGGTGTTGGTAAATTGAAGCAAGTTCAGTGGAGGTTCACCAAGGTGCTCAGGACTTGGAGCATTTGTCCTGTAAGAAGAGGAGATGATTTTGGTGGGACCTAACAGCACTTCCTTGGTACCTACAAGGCAGTGAGATTTAAGCCGGAATCTTCACAGTACAATATGGCAGGAGAACAAGACACAACAAATATAAATACAAAGAGGAAAGGGAGGGTCAGACTAGTTACAGAGATACATCAGCAGTAGGGCTGGGATGGTGAGAGATGGAGCCATCTCCATCCATGGTGATTGTCAAGACTTGACTAGACAACTCTAACTTGAGTTTGCTGTTGACTCTCGTTTGAACAAGATTGGAGTGGAGACCCTACAAGGCCCTTTCCAACCCTGATTACCTATGATCCTGTGGATGTGATTAGGCATGTCCAGATCACACCAGAATACAGGCTGACTAGCTCTGTCAATAAAAGCGTTCTCCCAGTTCACCTCTAAGAATTAAATTTGAGCAATGCATTCGGGGTACCTAAATCTCCTTGGAAGTTCCCGGCCTTACAAATGACGGAAAATTGTATTCAAGAATGGAAGACAGATTTTCTATCAAGTTCTTTAAAAAAAAAAAGAAATTATAGAACTTGATTGCATGTGTTATGTCCAAGTCATGTAAGGTCATCAACAATACCAGGTACATCTGGTGGATTTGAGAGGATATATTCATGAATTTGAAAGCACACAGAAGCAGCCATAGAATCATAAAATCATTTAGATTGGAAAATGCCTTTAAGATCATTGAGTCCAAGCCTACCACTAAACCCTGTCCTTAAGCACCAGTCACATTTACATGCCTTTTAAAAGTGTCAAACTAGTCAGACTTCAATTCATGAGCTGTGGAGTACAGTCAAGTGGGGTTTAGGAATATTTATCTGGTGTCCAAGAAGCTTCAGGAGAAGACAAGAAAGGTGAACAGGCTAAGAAGATAGTACAACATGAGTAAAAGCAAAAGCAGCAACATAATAGCAGGAAAGGGGAAGATCATACTGATGAATATAAATTAGGAGATGGATTTGTAGAAAATTTGTAAGAGAACTGAAAGAGCACATAAAATGTTATAAATTTTAGAACAAGAAAACAGAATTGTCGCTAACAGCGTAAAAAAGGCAGAAAACATCAGTTAAAATAAAAGTCCTCTGGGGAAGGTCAGATGATATAAGTGCACCATTGATCATAATGAGCTAATTTCAGCTCCAGCTGTGATCAAGTATTTCAGGCTGTGTCTAAATAGGGATTTTCTAAGATAAGCAAGTAAGTCTGGACAATTTTTATGCAAGACTTTTAAAAGAGACGGCCAGAAAAGATCTGGACCAGTACTGATAATTTTTGATTAGACTCAGAAAACTGGGAAAGCATCCAAGGGTCAAAGGAATTCTGATGTTGTGCCAGTACACAGTGATCTCAGTGACAGGACTGATGCTGGTAACAGTACAGTGATGAAATTGTCAATATGCATCTTGGATAGATTATGGATTAAAGGCGGCTAATAAAATTAACCATACCAAATACAAGTGTAAGGAAAAATAGACATCATCAAACTAATGTGTTATAATCTCTTATGAGATTACAAGTCTGGTTCACACAAGTAATTAGGTTGATATGGCTGGAATGATATGTAATCATCATGACATACATTAGCTGGAGAAAAACTGTCTAAGCAATAAACCTTACACGCAACACTAAATGGGGATTCATTTGTGAGCAGATGTACTTCTGTAATGCACAATTCTTGCCACTCTGTTCTTTATTTATTTATCACAACCTGACAGAAAACTAAAAAAAAGTCACTGATGGATTTTGCAGTTGAGGCATATTTTTGGGAGAACAGAAAAGAAATGAAGATGACAAGTCAGGGATAGAACAGCATGAACTGCTTTGGAAATGCAAATAATATGCATTCCAGTATTCCAGTGTGAAAAAAATGGAACCAACATACACCTGTGAACAAAGTTTACTGCTCCTACTAATAGGAAGGGGTTTTCTCTCTTCATAAGAGGAGACAGGAAAAAAAAAATCCCAACCAGTCAAGGAGACCATGAAGAAAGCAGCTGAATGAATTGATTGTGAGGTGCTGTGATTGAACGGACAGGCTACTGCAATACTTGGCTATAGGAAACGGGAAATTTCAGGCAGGACTAGTAAGACACTTACAACCAATGGCACTGAAACAGACTGAAGCACTGATAGAATGCTCTGTCTTATTCTGAAATGCACCACTTTTAAAAGCTGTTTAAGAACACCACAAGAATATCTCAAAATGACAACCAAAATGCCATTCCTCACACCAAAGGTAAGGACAGGATGGAATTTGACCACAGTTTGAGATCTACATGGCAAACTCCACTGTGATAATTGAGAGAGGTAAAGACAGCATTCTGTGAAAGACAGACCCACTCCTCAGTCAATGGAATTCAAGCAACAAGGAGTTAGAGAAAGATTTTGGGCATATTTTTGGGGACACGTGTGTAATCACAATCAAACACTGACACCCCCCCAACCCCACCATAGTGAAGTCCACTGCCCCTTAATTTACCTAACATGTCTCAAGGATGCCACAGAAGAGGGCAAGAGAGACAGAATTCCCACCACAGATGGTTAATTACAGCACTTGGATCATGAGAGGCAGAACAACCTCTCCCTACTTGGAATTCATGCCCCCAAGGTTAGGGACACCCTCAGGTCAGATGTATAACAGGATGGTATCTCCTTTCCTAGAGGGACAGTGGCATCATCTCCATCCACATGTGAATGCAACTTCACAGAATAGAGCGAACAGGGGCAATTGTTCCCTCTTGCATTGCTAGGGAACTGCCTGGCTTAGAAAGTTGATGAGCATGAGCCCAGAAACAAGACTCTTCCCCTAAATTCACACACATATAGACTCTGGCTGACATTTCCAATCTTATTAGCTTTCTCATTTTCTCAACTTTCAAACCACCACAGGCTCTCAACTTGAGGTAGCTGCCCTCTGAAGCTGCCTCAGTTCAAGCTCTCCAAACATACCCATCACTGTGGGAAACGAATGACGACAGACCATACCTAATCACGAAGGGAAGGGAAGAGGGACTCCCACCAGGACAGCTGGTGGTGACGAGCACAGTCTGCTTGGAATGTCTGGGAGCTTGCAACCTCCTGTCACCACAAGCAGTTGGGAATGGGAGCATCAACAAGCTGAATCCGCAGCCCTGGTTGTTTGTGCACACAAGGGGCATTGTCACTCTTCAAACCAAATTGCTTCATAAGATTTTTGGAGGTCTGAAGGGAACACTGAGGGAGAACATTAACTAATAACTGTTGTTTTGGGTTTTTTCCTAACCCTTTCAGAAAAAAAAAAAAAACCCAAAACATTTTGAAGGTGGTTAGGGGAGGGAGTGTTTGAGAGGGTAGAAAATTCTGGTGATGTCAGCTCCTATTGCCATGGAAACTGAACATTTTTAGTGACAATGGAGTCTTCCTCCTTGAGCTGCTGGGTTGCAGGGGCAAGCAGGGCAAAGGCACACGAGGGAATTCAGCTAACTAAAACTATAGCTTCTGGCTTTCCAAGGAAGTGAGGAAATAACTACAAATGATTGCCTGAATACATGGTTTATGTAACCAAAACACAGTCTGGGGCCATAGCAGCAAACACTCATTATGCTCTCTGATAAAATGTGCTGTCATGCAGTGAGCCAGGTGAAGACATCTCAGCTGCCCAGGAATGCCCCACAGAATGGGCCCTGCCTGCACCTCACTTTTCCATGCTACAGTCTATTCTTTGCAACCTTTGCTGCCTTGCTGGTATTTATTTGGAAAGGGAGAAGGGAGGAGAAAGGGCCAGGAAGTACAGTCCATATTCTTGAAACTGAGAGAAGCTGCATGGACTCCAGGCTGGGCATTGCTCCCCAACATCAGGGGTGTTTCCTTAGGAGCCAAGTTTATGACCTCCCTTACAGAAAACAAGAATCCAGGATGATGAAAAGGAGAAGGCTCTTAGAGAAAACTGATTAGCCTCTGATCAGGATCTAGCTCCCTGGCATGGAGAAAATGTGCAAGACTTAATGCTAGGTGTCCTCCCTAAGTCAATGCTAAGGCAGCATCTGGACAACATGACTTCACTAAGCTGAAGGTGTGGAATCAATAAGGATAAAGTTTGGGGCTTACATTTGAGGCTAAGCAAAAGTCTACAGTATGTAAGGACAAGTTAAAGCCTTGGATTTGATTTAAACTGTGCAGACAATTTTAATGAATTTCAAAGAATAATGAATTAATAACCACAAGCTTTTTTAAGTCGAAATACATTATATAGTCATTAGTTCTATATAACTAAATGGAAAATCTTTCTTTAGCAGAAGTCCTTTGAGATCAGATATTCTAATGAGATTACTATCATTTCATTCTGACACCTCATAAGGACAATTGCATAGAAATCAGGAAACAAATTTATTTCAGTTTTGGACCTGAAATAAAAAAATCCTCCACACAGACTATTTCATATCTAAGGGGTTGATTGAAAGTCTCCTTGACATTAAAAGAAGTTCAGATATGAGCTTTTTTTTCCTGGTTCTGCTATCAGATGCACAAGAGACTGTCTCCTCAAATTCCTGCCAGCAATGGTGACTTTTTTTTTGGTAGTGTGGATTTCATTTGTTTTCTGCATGATGTATTTGAGCTCTCCCTCTTTCATTTAGTATTTCCCCACCATCTCTTCAGACAGCACCACTCACATACCATGCTTGCAGGGACCCCAGGCAGAGCAAGACCCTCCAGTTCCCAAGCCTTTTCACCTCATGCTGGTTTTCCTGTGTCCCCCTGGAGCAGAGTCTTTCTCCCGGCACACTGCAGCGCATCACCCACACGGAGGAGCACCATGGGCTCCGACGTCCCCTTTTCAAACCTACCCAGCTTTTCCTTCCTCAGAGGCTACTGTGCTAGGGTCTTTGCTTTCCCTGCATCCAGTCTCCAGCAATTTAGCCACCAGGAGCTCAGGCTAGAACATACAGTGATCTGGCTTTCCTCAGCATCAAGTCTCAGGGGCTTTAACTGGCACTTCTCATGTGGGGCCATTTTAAATCAGATGTTAACCACAGCAGAATCAACTACAAGAAAGGTCTTCCCATCTCACCCACATTGTGTTAATTTAGAAAAGCCTACAGCTTTCATCTGCCTGTCCTCTTTCATGAACAACCTGTCTGAGAATCAGCCTTCAAATTTTTACAGCTGCACCGAGTTTGAAAATCTCTGCTCCTCCCAGAAGCAAACAATTATCTGCTTCTCCAGAGGGAATGACTTTCAAGTCTTGCTGTAGAAGAACTCTGTGAAAAGCAAATATAAAGACAGTGCTGCTCCACTCCAGGAGGAAAACTGCAAAGTGAGCTCAAACTCACTGCTAGCTCAGTCAGTAATACATGCACTTCCAGGCAACAGTGGAGCTGGTAATTCCTGGCTAAAGAAAAATAAAATTGAGGACTTCCATCTGAAAAGATGTTCATTTTTTTTTCTGTGAGAAGAGCAATATATCATATTTATTTCTGATTTTTTTTTTTTATCCCACAAGGCATTTGAATTGAAAATTAGAATTCTGGGGGAAAAAGCACATCCCACTGGTTATCAGAAATGGACATTTTGCTGTGATTTAGCCGGCAAATTGTGGTAGACTTTCCACTTGATACATGCAGAGGGGAAAATCAAAGCTTCACCATAGCAACTTTGTTGTAAAAACCCTCAAATGTCAACTTGTCCCAATAGTACTGGGGGTAATGCTGGCACAATATAAAAACAAAAAGCCCTGAATAAAAAACCTGCATTCCTACCCTTGAAACACTGCTGCTGGAAACAGAAAGGCTAGCTTTAGTTTGGTTCTGGTAAAGGTTACACCTCTTCTATCTAGACATTATAAAAACACAAAACCCCAGAAACGTCTCTGGACAAGCTCTTCAGCTGGTACAAATGAACATCCTCTGCTGAAGTTGTGCTAGACAGATGGCTGCACATCAGCTGAGGAGTTGAGCTACCTTGTCTGCTCTTTCTTCCATTGGCTGCCAACTCCAGCATAGTGGGGGTTAACCCCCAGCCCAAATCACTTGGTTGCTGCACCAGAGTGGACACTTTCTTCTCAGTTACATCATTTCTGTTCCATACAAGACTCTAGTAAACCCAGAATAAACCAACCCAGAAATTATCAACCTACCCAGCCATAACAATGAAGAAATCCAGGCGGTTCCAGGTGTCTCCAAGGTAACACTTCTTGCCAAAGATCCCCAGGGCCACCATCTTCAAGACCATTTCCATGGCGAAGAAGATGAAGATGAAATCATCAAACACCTGCCAAACAGAAACCCAAGAGCATATTTGACAAGCATTCTCTGCCTTGGACTTTCAAACACAGAATGTGAGAAAAAAATATTAATTTCAGTACTCCTGAAAATGAGATCAAGGCAGGGCTGGAAAAGTTTCTTCCATGTAGCCCTGCCATCACAGTTCCTTGCTGCTCAAGCTCAGTCAGGGCTTTTATAATTTTTTCACCCACAGGTGAAGTAACTGATGCAGACTCAGAGACTCCTTACATAGACTTGAAAAGTGGTGTTAGTTCAGCACCAGCAGATCTAAACCTGGCCAGGAAAACATTGCTTTTCCAAGATCCCCCTGGGAGGGACTCCTCATCACATTGCTGCAGATGGCTCAGCTGAGGACATAGTGCAGCTTCCTACACAGCTTGGACAGCACACACCCATCACAGAGAGAAGCTTCAGATACCAGGAGGCCTTAGCCACTGTGGATGACAGCCTTTGCTGTCACCTTCTCTTTGGGGAAGCATCAAGCACAGCTGGTGTGTTACAGTCTGGATGTACTCATGGCCCTTCTAAACATTCTCTTTATTTCCTCTCCCTTTAGGCATCCTGAATTCCACAGTATCTGTTGAATCAGTAATAGTCTTGCACATCCCCAGACTACCAAATGCATTGGGAGCTGCTGTTCCCTCCTGCCTGGATTGTGTAACCTAAGTTATTTCTCTGTGGCCTAACCCTGACCTACGTGTCTTGTGGGTGTCTGTGTCAGGAAACCTCTGCTTACGTGCAGGTTCAGGAATATTAGCAAGTGTTCAGTATTGCATAGTCACAAGTAAAGTTCATTCATTCTCTCTCTTGTCCCATTCCCCTGCTCAAAGCAAGCTCTTGCCATTTTACAGCAGGATAGCTCACTGCCAGGGACAGCCTTGCCAGCCTCTCTGGGAGGGTATCGCCCACACGCTGGAGGAAAGCATGCATGAAAATTTGTGACTTGGAATGAAGCACCATCACAACAAGAAGGAAATCTGCTTACCTGCAAGATTTTACACCTGTCAGAAAGGCAGTCCATATCCTCACATGGCTGGTACATTCCCAGGGTAACACAGTTTAGCAGAATCACCATCATGCTGACACACTCGAACCAGGTGGAAAAGAGTCAAGGAAAACTTCTGCAAAAGCATCATGGCTGAGATAAGCTTGCTCTAGGCTTGAGTAACAAAGTAGGAAGATTAAGGGAAAGAAGTGCTGATAGGCTGATTAATTACATTCCCACATTCTCTGCACCCAGTTCATCACTGCTCCGTTCCTTGATTAAGCCAAAACTCTTTTATAAAGGGAAAGCAGAGGTAGCGCAAAAGGCCTAAAGTACTTACACAAGTCAAATCATTGCCATAGTCAAACACACGCTTGCTCCTCTCCTGTTGGTTTGCAGAGTCCCTTCCCTCGTTGGTTTACTCCATCTTCCAAATACATGGAAGAGACTTTCCGAGGTGGACTATACCTAAACGTGTCACAGACCTCCAAGATCAAAATGGGCAGATTGATCTCTACGTGATTATTGCCCTTCTGGGAGGGGGGTACAAGATGAGGCTGGAACTCTCTGTTGTCCCCTCTCAGAGAAGCTTGGTGGTAAAGTGCCGCTGATCCTCTTGGGGGTAAAGAAGTGCTGCTGATCCTGTTACTGTTTCCAGCACTGACCACACTGCATGAAACTCCACAACGTGCCCAAGTTACTCACTAACTATAAGGAGAATTAGTGTTTCTGACCCCAGCTGGTGATCTGTCTATGCCCTAAAGCATGAGGATTGATAGGCCTTTTAATTGTTTTCTCAGCTACACTGGTGTCCCTGCAGATGCTTTGCTTATTCATTTGAATCCTTTGTTGATAATCTTGCTAAAATATCTGCTTTGATAATAGTTAGCAGCCCGGAGCTACATTGGCTAATTATACTTTACATTAAAAACTGTTCCTTCCTATTTATTATTAATTTGTTGTCCTATAATTTTGTCAAGTGCCACTTCATTTACGTATCACAGAAGTAGATAAAAATGGTGTATTTGTGTGACCTTTGTACTCTACATGCTCTAGCTGCCCCCTCTCACCATCCCTCTCCTCCTGAAGGAGTTTTAAAGCCTGATACACACTTTTCCAAGAACTCATTTACAGTATTTTAGCTCTAAAAGTGTGTGCATTTGTGCAGTACTTTCCAGTGTTCTCATTGCAAAGCTGTGATGTAGACTAAATAGACTTCCAGCCTCTGGCAGAAACATTCTTGGGCATTTTACACACCCCACAACAATATATCTGCCCAGTCTCCACTGTCAGACAATTTAATCTTTTTTAAATAGAAGAGGCACAAAATTATCTACTTAAAATACAACCCACTGAGTGCATCCATTTTCAGTCCTTTCAGTACTGAATCTGAAAGGGCAGCCTGTATCTCTGATCACTTCTGAAAGACATTCAGCTTCTGTGGTTTGTTCTGAGCAACTCTTCCATGCTCATTCTCTGACAGTGATTTATGACTAAACTGCACAATCTGATCTAGAAGATTATTAATTCTCTCTCTTCTCCCCCACCTGGTTTGTGGTGAGCTACCTTCAGTTGCAAAATCAGACAAGAGCAGGGCACTAGTTCTCCTGTTCCAAATATGCTCTAAGGTGACTTCAAGAATGTGTTATCACTATCCCTCACAAAGTTAATCCCATGTGCTCTACAAAGTAATGCACATGAAGCCCACCCTCGATGTAGGCTTCAAAACCAGGCCCTTTTCTGAGAGGAATGCACCAAAAGGGCACCGAGTATTTTCACTCAGGGTGTATGCAACACAACTTCAACTTCCCACCTTCCTCTCTCTTGCACATTTCTTTAATGATCAGATCTGAAGCCCAGGAAAGCAATTTGAGAGGTTTCCATTAGCTCCCACAGGGATTTTAGATAAGACTGCAGTTCTTTTTCTGGACTCTTCAAACTCTGTTTGGTGTCACCATTCCCTTACAGAACCACAGAATGGTTGACGTTGGTAGGGCCTCTGGAGGTCATCTTGTCCACTTCCCTGCTCAAAGTAGCATCAACTACAGCAGATTGCTCAGGGTTGCATCCACTTGGGGCTTGAATATCTTCAGGTATTGAGGCACCAGAACATCTCTGGGCAACCTGCTCCAGCATTCGATTATTTACACAGAAAGTAATAAGTTAAAATAGGACATATCGCACTTTTCAGGCTATGACCATTACCTGTTGCCCTGGCACTGGGCATCACTGAGCAGTCTGTGTCCTTTACTCCTCCTATAAGGTATCAATACACATGGATAAACCCTAAACCATCTCTCCTCCAGCCTGAGCAGCCCCAGGTCTCTCAGCCTTTCCATTTTTGCAGGTGCTTTGACAGTTACTGGAAAGGCAGCACCAGTGAAGCCCTGATAGAGGGATCAGTGCTGAATGACATTCTTCAAGGGGCCAAAACAGTTTCAGACCAGTCAGAGCCAACGGTTGCAAAAGTCTGGACATAAGGAGGTCAGAAGATATGTGGACAAAACCAGGGCCTCAAACCTTCCTGGAATAAATTAATGCGTGGCAAATGAAAAGCAGAAATTGTTTTAAAAGCCAGTTGGCTTTTTTTTTTTTTTTTTCCTCCAGAAAGCATGACACAAGAGAGTTTGGAGGCAGAGAGTGTTACTCTGACTACAGCCCAACTCAGGAAAGTCAGGAGTTTTTATCTAACACAGATGTACACTTCTATGCACATGCCTTGGCAGCGGCAATGCCAGGGCAGCACACTTCCATGTTTCTCTCACTGCCCTTGCAGAGCCCCCCACAAGGCCATGCAGACCATGGCAGGGTGCTGTCAACTTCTGGTGGGACCCTGAAGCACAAGACCTAACAAGACATGGCAAGCTTTCCCAAAAAGCATGAAACTTAGGCCAGCTGTGCAATCTCATCTCATCTTCCTGCTCAAAATGCCATGGCCAGTTGCAGATGATTTCTTCTCCCCTGCTTTTTAGATATCAGCTCTCAGAGTTTTGCCAGCATTGTCCAGGCTTCCCAACAATATTACAGAACCACTGGCCATTCCCAAGCTATTACAGTGGCATTAGAGAAAGCCACTGCCCCACGGTTTTCCTTTCAGAGCAGCTGGAAACACTGAAAAAGCACATCAAACCTACAGCAGAAAGGAACAAAGTGCAAGGAGAAAACCAGAGCATCTCCTACCCTGAATCAGAAGGGCTTGCTGCCTGCTTGGGTCGGTGGAGGGGGTAATTAGGACTATCTGCTTCCTTCAATGTGTCACCGTTGTAAACCACAGCTACTGCCTCCTGTCACCACAGCAACAGCCTGCAGCCAGGTTTATCATCTTTCTTTTGGTGATGCCTCCCCTCTCCCACATCCCTCACCCCCCTCCTTTTCCCTGTGCCTGAGCCTGTAATTAATTGCAGCTGCTGACAAAGCCAGTCTTCATAATCTGCATCATTCAGTCAGAAGTTTCGTTATTAATTAACTTCTTTCAAAGTTTAAATCTCCTAATTACCAGCAAACCCATGCACATGTTCTCCCCGCCCCGCTCCAGCCCTTCCTCACTGCTCCTCTCCCTTCCCACAGCCTCATTCCCAATATCTTTCCCAGTGAATTCTGGGGCCTGCAAATGGTTTGAAAAACTAAAAGGAGACCCACACAAATTCTGCCCATGGTCAGCTTCTCTCCTCAGCCACCACAAAGTGCACCAGAAAATTCACAGGAATCCACTATGTAATAACTTGCCCTTAAAGGGAGGGTTTTTTCCCCACTAACTGTTACAGTTCACAGTTGATTCAAACCCTTTCAGATAAAAGAACCATGGCCCTCATTTGAAAAAAAAAATATATATATACAGCAAAAGAAGTAATTCCTGAGTTAATCACAGAATATTCTCAGCTGGGAGGATCCACAATGATCATTGAGTAACCATGGGCTGGTCTCATTATCCACAGAAGTGTCTCCCCCTTAAAAAAGTTTTGGTCATTTCAGCACTCTCTGGAGACATCAAGATCCATATCTAGATTATATTTTGCCTAAAAAACTTTTACTGGTTCTATAGCTGGTGCCTGCCTGTGGCAGCAAGAGTTTTCTTTGCTGCTGGGTGCCAACCCTGTCCTTCTGCACCCCGAGCAGGGCCTGGCCAGCTGCTGGCCAGAGACAGCCACTGTCAATCTATTGATCCTCCACACCCTATGGACAGGGCAACTCTGGGATGAGGATACATTCAACAGGGACATGCATCACCAGCACACACCCCAAACCATCTGGGATGCACTGAAAGCCACAAACTACAGAACACTTAAGGAGATATGCAGATGTTTCTGGGACATGTTTTGTGGTAGTGCTTGATAACACAACTGTGCATAATGGAAAAATATGTTAGAAACAGGTGATGGGAGACAGGCAAAGCTTTTGGGCTCAATTTCTGAATGACAAATAGCAGAAGAAACGTCTGCTGTGCTGCAGCTGTAAATACCTTGCACCTAAAAAGCTGAGTACCACTTAAAGTTCTTGGGATTGACCCTAATCTCCATTTTTTATCACTGACAAAAACACAACAGAGCAAAATAAAACAGTGCTTTGGGGACCCCTCTCTTCTTCCTCCGTCATCAGCTGCAGAGGCACAAGTAGCTCCCAGAGGCTGGCAGGCACTTCTAACAGCAGAGAAAATATAAAAGCTTTATAAGCATGGCAATACCTCAGTGTTTCCTGCTGCTATTTCCAAACTACTCCTAGGATATGCCTTGTGCCAATTAAAGTCCTGAATGTCTCAGACCTGATTAATGTGCAGAGAAATGCCTGACTACAAAGCATTTCCAGCAAGGGGGAAAATCCTGCCAGCCCTATGGTATGGCTGGTCATGGCAGAACCTGTTCCTACCCCAACAGAGAACAGCTCAGTGACTCAAGTGAGAGCATGGAGCCCCATGCAATGCATCGCAAACACTTGTGGCATCCCATCTCTGAGCTGCAGGCTCGGCTGAGGACTCTCTGCATCACATCTGCATGAGCACTCCTCTCTGCTTCCCCTTTGGGCTCCTCCCCACCTACCACTCATCCCACCTTCCTTCCCACCAGCTAAATGGCCTCACCCTGTCATTCCAGTCTG
The DNA here is from genome assembly GCF_015832195.1 of Motacilla alba alba. Lineage (NCBI taxonomy): Eukaryota > Metazoa > Chordata > Aves > Passeriformes > Motacillidae > Motacilla > Motacilla alba. Next base: position 49,339,117 of record NC_052031.1, read on the forward strand.
CAGTGATTACATTTTCTTGCCCACCTTTTGAAACAAGCTAAGGACAGAGCTATGTTCCTTCCCTACTTTCCTTCCCTGCTTTGTGACTGTCCTGCAAGAAGCCAGTAGGATGCTGTACTTGAAGCAGGACAGTTAATATTTCATGATAATGGAAGGAGGGATTTGTTGTAAAGGTCAGGGAAGGCAACAGCCCTGAGGAAAGAAATGCTCATTTTCTCTACCTCCTTGCTGTTGTCTTTTGAAAATGTTTTCACAGGCAAATTTCACTCTTTGCCCCCTCCCACTTTTTCTTATCAACACTCAGCTTTTGTGGGTTTTTTTCCCTTCCGGGTTGATACATGGGAGTTTTGTCTTTTTCCTACAAAATAAACTGGCAGAATCAACAGGGTTCTTTCTATTCAGCTCAGTCTGCTGAGCTAACTCACTAGAAGAAATTGAATGTAACACTGTGTTCACGTGAAGGAAAATACCTCTCAAAATTTGTTTGTGTTCAAATAGATCAAAGCAATCAAAACATCTTTTCAAACAAGAAACTTTAAAAATCCCATTTTGTTAAGACTGAAGAATTTCTTCTATGTCTTTTTCAGTGCAAAGAAAAAAATTCAACATAACAGGAAAAAAAAGGTTGTTTGGTTTGGTTTTTTTTCTGACCCAACAGAACACCCCGTTCTGTTTGGAGTTCTAAGTTTCTGTTGGAAATCAAATGCCAACACCCAGCATTGCAGTGCTGGGATTTCATGGTGGCCAAGCCACAAGGGCAGTTTATAAAGCATTCTTGCAAGCACTCAAGGTTGACATGCTCTGGGTGTTCCCATGTAGCGCAATCTTGTATACATTTGCTTTCATCCCACCATCATTTGTACACTTTTCTGAAAGAGCAGCACCTGAACTTCAGACACCTGACATAAGCATTACCAAGGTCTTCAAGCCTTCAACAATATTGATGCCAAGGAAAGGACTGTGGTACAGCCAAGTGCAGAGAAACTGCACTGTTACATTGATTTGAGAGGCATTGGGGAAGGCTTAACTTGTGTTGGTGTTACTGGCAGGCAGGACAAGAAACTGCAGAAGGGGGATGCAGTAGAGAAATTTTAAGTGGTTGGCAATGCTCCTCTGTTTCTGCCCTTTGGAAGGGATGTTCTATCAAGCACAGGTTCATTAAAAAGGTCAAAGATTCAGTTGTTCCCATGTTAAACCAGATGAACACCAAAAAAACCAAAGCACCATTGGTCAGACCCTCTGATCATACTTCCAGGGGCTGCTCAGAAAGTGGGTCCTGAATGAGGCCGCACAGGCTTTTGGCTGCATAGCTCGGTTTTCATTAAGTTCTCAGTTAAATTTGAATTTAAGTCAGTTGTTTCTCAGGCACCATATCATATTCCCCTTCAAAGTTTGGCAAGGATTGAAGATGGGTTTTGAAAAATTTTGTTAGGTTTGCGTTTTTTCATTACAGAAACAAGATGAAGCAAATATCTCCTTTCTTAAAACTCTTTCCATAATGATTTATTCAGATGTTCTAAATGCATCCATTAAACTCTCAAGTCCACTAAAACCGAAAATAGTAGTAAGAAATTTCTGTCAGGAAAAATACACAGTGAAGATTAAAGGGCTAAGAAAGAACCTGAAGAAAAAAGAGGTATTAACACAATGAGACAAGTCTTCAGATACTCCAGAAATGGGAGACAACAGGAGACTCTGACCTCATATAGGGCCCCTAATCAAACAGGAGGCTACACGGAAAAGCAAGGCTTCTTTCAGATACCCTTGACCACCAGGACTCATTGGTACTAAAGCTAGCATGAGTTACACCAAGAATTCTGTCTGTCTGTCACACCATTTACATGGACACACGCTGGTGTTGTAAAGCAGCTTGGTGTTTTCTCCAGGAGGGGTGTGTGCATCCCACCACTAATTCCATCTCACAAAACCATGCATCCTCATCCATGCTGCTGCACAGCCCTGCTATTAATGATTACCTCCTGCCTGTAGCAGCTGAGCCCCAGAGCTTCTCAAATGATAATGACCCACCTCCAAATTGCATCTGTCTTTCAGGGTGCAACAGAGCATCTGTTTAACAGTGTGCAGCATTCCTACAAAGCTGTTTACTACAGAAAGCATGAAAAAATACTGTACCTAGGAATAAACCCACCTGAGAACCTTTTTTTTAGGTCAGATGAAAGTAATTATCCAAGTTTAAACTTAAGCAGGGTATTAGAGATAATGACTGTAACTGGAGAAAGAGCTTTTTAATACCCTCAGATGGCTGGGATTGAGGTTGCCTGTCTTTCCTGCCAGGAAAGCAATACTCCACCATGCTGTGGAACCAGTTCAAGACTGACTTGAGGAATCACACCTCCTGCTGACTCCCAAATGGTGCCTCCTGCAGCATTCTGGCTCTGCCTTGCAGATAACTATCCAAAATCTGACCTGGCTTCACATTAGGAGCTTCAACAAGGTCACAGCATGAGGCTATAGGACTGCAGCTTGGACCATTGATATGCTGTGTGACAGGTGAAAGAATTTTGCTCCAAAATCTCCTAGTCAGAGTGACAGATCCAGCAGTTGCTTCCTGCTGCAAATGGAGTCATAGGAGTAACAGACACCAGAGAAGGACCAGCTGAGAAAACCACCTGACCCACAAAACTGGGGTCCAAATTTTAAAGTTCTTATTGTTTACTGATATTTCACATAACACAGGCAATTCCCTATTGACAGCAGCGGCAAAGTAGGGACCTTGGAAGAGCTAGTCTTTGATTTTGGACTCAGTTGGACCTCTGCTCCAGAGACGAGCTGAACTCGGCAGGCCAAAACAGGAAGGTATTTGTAGTTCAGAAGTGGTTTCAATTAGTAATGTGCTCCAGAATGATGAAATCTGAATTTTACCAGTGTAGCTGAATGTTCTGGTACAGTGCCCCATCCTCCATGATCCCAGGAAGTGACATGATCAGAGAGACTGGTGGAGTCACCATTCTCTAACCAGAGCCCAAGCCACTTTTTATCAGATTTCATCTGGCTGTGGCCAAGCTTACTTGGTGGAAATTTCCTTCTAAAGTATAAAAAAAGCGTTTTACAAGGGGAAAGGAAAAAATATCCCCCAGTCCTCCCTCTGCTTCTGTGTTTCATTGCCCTGTGACCCAGCAGCTTCATCCAAAATTGTGTGAGTGCTCCTCAGCACCTGTCAAACTGATGCAACAGTCCTGCCGTGTTTGGTAGTGCTGCAGTCCCTTCTTTTACCATCAAACCATGATAGGTTTGAACAGGGTCCTCATCTTGGGTGGGCCCACTAGACATAACCACTAAATAAATACAGCACCATAACAGCAGTGATTGTGTGACTCAATTTCAAGGAAGAAAGAGGAAAGAACCAGCAATGTTAGATTTAGGAGGGCAGGCGTGGATGCCTTGGGACAGGCAGGGAAGAGAAATTTAGAAGGAAAGCTGTACTTTTATGCCCCCTCACTGCTCCTAATGTTGTTAGGTTTGCTTATGGGTGGGTGTAGGGTTTGTCCTCTTGTTATGGGTTTTAGGTTCTGTATACCTTGGGAAGCCATCTGTGGGGCATGAAGAGGATATTCCAATGAACCTCCTGAAGTAGGTGCTGCTATGCAGCTCCCAGCCACTGCCCAGGCTTGAGCTGGGAGTCACCACCCTCAGACTGGAGGCACAGAACCATGAAGGACAGAGATTTGGGTCCTGGGTGCTGAACTTTACAGCAAATACAAAGGAAGGATGGAATGTCTTTGAATAAGAAGCCATTCCCCTGGAGAAGAAATAGGGTAGAAGAAACTTCACCAGCACCAAAGGGCTAAAGCCCACCAAACAATAACTGTGCTCCTGTTCCTTTTCCTTGCACTGGTTTCTTTGTTCAGCATTGCCATCTTTCTCGTCCATAGTAGTTTTCAGATGTTAAAAACTACTTTTTCCATTCTTTGCAGCTTCCCACCTATCCCTGTCAAAGGCCACACAAGTGCAAGCTGAGCTTAGAGGGATGTACAACTCAAATATGTCTGAAGGCAGTGCAGGACACCTTTAATAAAAGGTCATTTTGCCTAGCAGGAATGTAAGGATGACAATGAAAATACAAAAGGTAGATTAAGGACCTTCTCACAGTTTAAAAGGGGGGTATGCCCTTCTGCACAGGGGCTCTTCTCTCTGCAGGTTTCAGGGCAGTATCACGTACCCCAGCACACCACCTGGCGAAGGATGTGGAAGTAAGCACCTTGCTCCTCCAGACAGCCAGTTTCCAAGGCTAAATTATCTTAGAGGGTACTCTGCCTCTAGTAGAAGTGCTAGATTAGAGGGGCAGAAAGAAATGCAGAGTGGCTTTATTCTTTCTCTCTTCTCCCAGCAGTGTGATGTTTTCAGCGGCTGGAACATCACTAAATCCTATGCTGGGTGCTTAGCTTAGCAGGATTTTCTGACAAGTGCTTCAGAACAGAAAAAAAAAACCAAAAAAAAAAAACGTGCAGGGACAAAGCTTTGCAGCAAAGTAAATAAAGATTAATTCAGAAGTGTAGTGAGTGCTCAGGTAAGGTCACTCAGAAGAAATTGCATACAGTCTAGGTAAAAATCCAGGGCAGTAACAGAGAGCTGGATACAAACTCCTGTTGCTTGTTTCATTTATTGGCTGTAATTAAAGAAATTTTCAGAGTTTAAGTTGGCACCACCCCCTATTTTGAGCACACCTTTTTCTTCTCAGTTTTTAATTGTTTTGAAGGCTTGTAGCTGGCCATTCTGCCCTGGTTCCCTGAGGGTATTCTGGAAGATTTGGCACCAATGTCCTGCAGGACACGTGCCTGGAGAAAAGACTGCAGATGACTGAGCCAATCTGTCTCAGCAGATAACTGGAAGCTAGGAGCTCCAGCCAGGCTCACAGCAGCTGCTGGAACCTCCTCAAGCACACAACTGGGCTGTGGATGCACTCCTGAAAAGGAAGGTCCTGATGTGTCTGTGTGACAAAGGGCAGGAGAGATTCTCAGTATTTAAGCTTCTCATCTGAGGAGGAAAAGAGACCCTGTGGTGGGTGAGCAGATGTGTCAGCACTCTCCTAGTACATCTGGTCTCTTTTCCATCCCTCCTCTTACATCCTGCAACAAAGAGCAGTCAGAGAAAACGAGATTATATAAATTGTCTAGTATTTTCCTTCAAGACACCATGTGAACTTCTACTGAGTTCCACACCTACCTCTTAAGGTACATAAATCCTTCCCCTTTGTTCCTGATTAGACAGCCAGCACAAGAAGAGCGGAGTTTTTCAAAAGTGTCCCTAGTTCGGGTTTTCCAATGCATGAGCTTCTTAGAGACTGGTTTTCAGGATGTGTAATACTTTTAATTTCTAACACAGAAAAGCTCTGCTCCCACTATCTCAAGTGAGATGGCCAAAGACCAGAGTTCACTTTAAATAAAAAATAACCAAAAGAAACAACATCACCCAGCAATGACACAGTAAGTTACTACCAGGGCTGCATTGAGATCCAGGTGTTCCTGACACCCAGTGCATGTTCACTAAAGGCTCAGCTTTCTGGCTAGCTGACAGATTGAACCACGCCAGGGAAAGGAGCCAACATGACTCACGCTCAATCACTGCGATGTCAACAGTGCTGAGTGCTGTTTTAGGGGGAGGTTAAATGCTGTGAATGTGCTAAGCATTAACAATATTAAAATATTATTAGTATTATTTATGAGGTATCTCCACGTGTCCTAGATGATGCTAGCCAAGATCAAATTATGCAAAATGTTACATAAACATGCAGTAGAACATGCTGCCTGCTCCAAAAGGTTTTTAATCTAACTGAACAGGACAGGCTAACGATGCATTATGATTTCTGCTTCACACACAAGAAGCAAGAGCACAGAGAAGTGAATGCATTTACCAAAGAGCAGGCAGGAAACATGGGGCAAAGCTGAGAGCTGAGCAAGAGTCTCCCAAACTGTTCTCCAGCATCTTTGACTTCAGAGCATTCTCAATCTCAACTACTACAGCCTTTGATGAGGACAGTGCTCACAAGGAAAATTATTTCCCCAAAAATCTTTCCTAAGAACAATGGGAGAAGCGTCCAAGTTCCACATGTAGAGGCAAGCAAAGTACTGCAAATAGATTAGCGTAAATGCAGGTCTCCCTGCATTCAGAGAGGTTTCTGGCTGTTCAGGTGTGCAGGATAAACAGGCAAGAGCCACAAGACACACGCTCTCTACCTCATCTTCCACTGATACCTTCCCTGGGACCTCAAGATAAAATTCAGCCCATAGTTTTGATTGTGTGACACTAAAACCAGTCTAACACCCACACATCTCTCTCTTTTCCAATCTGCCAAAGAATTTGCTACCTTCCAAGGGCACTCCAGGTTCCTTGAACAGAAAACACAATATATAAGAGCGGGTTACCAACACAATTCACTGCAGACCAACCGTCTCTGAAAAAGGCAGGTCCTACACAGCATGTTGCTAATAGGGCAGGCTAGCTAAAGCCTTCATCAATCAGAGCAGCATAGTTCTACTGCCTCTTTGATGTCTTTCTGCCTGTTGTCTTCATCGCCTCTATTCAGATTTAGGACTGGTACCACATTTGTATTCCTGTGACCTATTTGTTTTCATATATATTCAACTTCACACTCTATTTATTCTAGAGTTTTTGACAGCCTCTGGAAATACATGTTTCTTCCTCTTATTTACAGTCTAACTTATTTTTCCCCATGCTCTTTCCAGTCAGAAATTTCAGTTGTGCATTAATCTCACTTCATTTTGGACACACAGGTGATAGCCTTGCCCATTACCCCATCCTTACTTTCTAGCCATGCCAAATATTTCCTTTTCTCTTTTCAGAGTCTCTCATGAGCCTTTTAGTTTTAACACCCAATCTCCATTCTGCCTGACTCTGTAGGAACTACTTCTTTATTAGGTTGCTGTTTGGTACCTCCTAGACATCCATTTAAGAATTTAAAATTTTTAAATAACACCAAGGGATCACATGCATTTCCTCTGTCCCATGCAGCTTCCCTTACCTTCACTAGGTCAGCTGCCCTCACATTCCTGCCTCCTCTCCGTAGTGCACACTGATTCAATACTGCCACTGCAAAGGTGTCCCTGCCCACAGCGGAGGGGTTGGAACAAGCTGATCTTTAAGGTCCCTTTCAACCCAAACTATTCTATGATTGTGTCGAGGGTGGTGAGGCACCTAAAATGGTTGCCCAAAGAAGCAGTACCTTTTCCTGGGAATGTTCAAGGACAGATTGGATGGGCTCTGAGCAGCCTGGTCTTGTGAAAGTTGTCCCTGCTCTTGGCTGAGGAGTTGGAACAAGATGATCTGTAAGGTCTCTTCCAACTCACACCATTCTATGATACTTAACTACATCACTTCCACAGAACACTTCCAAAACTTCCCTTCCGCTTCTCACAATTAAGTGACTTTACCATGAGGTTGGAAGAAAGATGATTACTTAGCTGAGACGTAGCTAGTACAAAATGTTGGTGAGCAGAGTACAAAACCCAGCCGTCTTCCCCTAACCAGAGGGCAGGGCTCCAGTAGGGTCTCAGCAGCCTGCAAAGGTCCACTGCAGAGAAGGCTGCATCATTTTGCAGACATTTCAGCCCCTGGATCAGCAGATCACCAAGGCAAAGAGTCATAAAATTATTGGTAATCTGCCCAGCTCAGCAAGATGAGACATTGTCAGTGTCATCTGGAGGAGCATCAGTGACCAGATATATGTGATAAATTAGTTCTTGGTGGATTAGGATGGCTGCTTCCTTCCCTGTCAGAGGACCCATCAGGAGCAGTAGTTTGATGTGCTGCTCTCTGAGAAAACATACCATCTCCTACTAGAGTCAGGATACCTACAGCTGAAAGACCCATCAACGTCTGCAAATTTATTTTTCAAACCCTACATGCAGCATCCTTTTTCAAACACACCTAGCAGTGACTTAATAAAACTCTTCTCTATACAATCTTTTTGTTTCTCCGAGAATGATTCTTCCTACCCAGATACAATCAGACATGGAGTCAGAGGTGTAGTAGGAAAAACTACCGCAGAAGATTTAGGCTCCTTACTCATGATCTACCCTTATATTTCAAGACTTACTTCCTACAGATTCTTACATGCCCCAAGCACTCATCCATTTTGCTGCCAGGATGCACACTGCTTCAAGTGCCCATCCCCATGGAATGCTGTGCAGGAAGGATGTTTGGTTTGGTCTGAGTCAGGTAAGGGTCAAAAATAATTTAAAATTTTTCAGCGAGGAAAAGAAGGGACAGCTCTGTCATAACACCTCTTTGAAAAAAGTAAAACCCCCTCTGCGGTACTGCTTGTCTCTGGAAGAGGAGCTGCCATACCTGTTCCTGTGGCAGGAGGCTGAGGCAGGAGGTGTCAGCACCTGCACAGCGCGTGCAGCAGGTGTGCAGCACAGTGTGTGCAGCACAGCCTCCTGCCAGGCACTGCACTGCGCTTAAAGAGCTTCCACGTTATTTGTGAGAGTGAGTGGAAGGGAAAGAAAAACCAGAGCATAGGTCAGGATAGTAAAGACAGACTTGGCACACGGTGAGGAGACAGCCACTGTGGACCCACAGTAAATCTCAAAGAGCGACTGCAAAAGAGCTCCCATCTTTCACGGAAAGAACAGCCTGTCCCTACAGCCAGCTCCACTCCCCACCCCCCTGCCATCAGGAAGAATGGCAAATCCCCAGCTAACAGTAAGATGGCTGAGGTTCTGCAGCCCCGCGGGCACCCTTGCCAGGGCAGTCAGAGTGTGCCAAGTCTGGAACCAAACACCCACTCAAACCCCTGCAGGCTGCACCAGGCTGATAAAGCAATTTTCCCCACACCACTCTGCCTCACTCTGCACTCTTCCCACCCACGTGCCACAAAAACTGGGGAGGAGGGTAGAAAGGAAAATCAAATTTGCACTAATGTTTTATGCACAGCAACCCATAGTATATTTTTTTCTTTGTTTTAGTTTACCTTCATTTCTCTAGGATAATTAGTTTTAGCAGCACTTCAAAAAAACTTTTCAGCCTCACAGAGCCATAAGTTTCCAAATGACAATTGCACATCAGGCTGCACTCTGATGTACAAAGCTTTTAGTGGTCCTGTCTACCTCCCTGCTTTAAGACCATTTCCACAAACTTTCCACATACATGCCCGATCCTTCCCTCTCCTGTTAGTAAACACTTTTTCCCTCACGCTCTTCCTTTCAACTTCCCCATGCTGCCTGACAGGATTTTGTTTGAAGGTGGATAAAAAAGAAATTATAGACTAATGTTGGTCCCATTACTGGCTGCTGCATTACAGCTTTCCAAAGCAAGAAGCACTGAACCCGTGCAAATGTAACATAGACAAGGATATAGGCCACATACACAGGACAACCATCAGCTGATACAGGTCTTTCACTGGGAAGGCATTTACACTCAGGTGATTTGATAGTCTGTCAAGTGAGTTGTTTCTTCAGTAGAATGCCCAGGCTTTTTGGTGACATATTTGATGCACTTATTTTTAAATTATCAAAGTCCTCTATTTTAAACCATTCATACCTATTTGAAAACTTAATCTCTCTCTTGAGAAGGCCTTTTCTTCCCATTTTTGAGAACTGCCCAATTTTTTTCAATTAACCCTAATTTAAAAGAAACCGAGAAATAAGCAATCATCATTTTTCATTGCACTGAAACCCTCTGCTCTGCATAAGGAATTGCAGTGATCCTTTAGCACCCTCTCTTGTAACTAGCACCATCAAGGTCCAAAACAAAGCCACTGAAGCCAGGAAATCCCTCCATCCTCACAGACAGGGTCCTGAGTAAAGCAGCCACCTGTCAGTCCACGGCACAGAGAATTTCTCCAAACACAGGTAAGACCCTGACTACTTGACTTAGGGTTAGACAACCATCTCCCCTTCCCAGACCCCATCAAATATTGGCTACCTCACCTCTAATCTCAATAGCATTTAATTGGGAATCCATGCTTATTTTCTTACATATTACATCAGGAGGGAGCAGCATGGATGTGCATGTGCAGGATTGTCTGCTTCTTTGGGCCAAGAGTAGCATAACCTTCCCTTTTTACCCAGGCACTATGATCACTCACTGGGTGAGGTTTTGCTTCTCGCTTCAGGCTGGTGAGACACAGCACAAGACTGGGATAAAGCAACCAAGGCAGAGGAGAGCAGGAATCCATGAAATACTTGGCATTCCTATGGAAACACAACCAGTTTTGTACCTGATCCAGGGAGAATCACCCTTCCATAGGAAGGAGCCTCCCACATTCTAGCAATTCTCCTGCTTCCCTTTTAGTCGTGAAATGGTTCCAAAAAAAAAAAAAAGAAAAAAAACCCCAGTTTAGCATTGGAGGAGTTTTTCATGGGTTATCTTTTAGGAGCAGAGATGGTTCTTTCCAGCCCTAGCAGATGGAAACTAATGGCACATTATGCACCTAACCCTGGCAGGGACAGAAAAACAGCTGCAGGAAAGCAGATCTGAATTCCCCAAGCCCTTCACAATGCAGCCGCTTTCTAATGTGCTTTAGAGCATGTGGTGGCATAATGGAAAGGTTTTATTAACACAGAACCTGCATAACTCAATTGTGAGTTTTAACCCAGTACAAATCACGTCAGTAAAGCCTGTCTGCCTAATCCCCATTCTGCAGCTGGAATAGCAGAGGACGATGGCTCAGCTGAAGGAAATACAAACTGGGACAGCTCCAGTGCTTACCATGCAGTGGCTTTTCAGAAGGGTCCTATATTTGTACACTGGGCAGGAATAGCCTGTAACTCCATCAGCCTGTGGAGCTCTAAACCCATTTAACATATCAACACAGAATCATATCTTAGTTAATTATTTAATTTGGAAGGGACCTTAAAATGCTCTAGTTCCAGCCACTGTGGCAGGGATACCACCCACTAGATCGGGTTGCTCAGGGTCTCATCCAATCTGGCCTTAAACCAGGGGAATAGAAGATGGCAACTGCTTCAGTCTTGCCAGGGTGACTCAACACTACCTGTGGGACAGGACCACACAATTGCAGTCAAAAGCAGAGCACAGATCTGTCAGGGCTGATTCATGAGGCCACTTGCACATATCTAATCACGCTTCCTGTGATGCAGAGATAGGGCTGGGCAGGCTCAACCTGGTTTTAAGACACTCGCTGAAAACTGCACAAAACACTTCCTCACAGCAAGGCTGGGATAAAGATATCTCACCCATGGGAGCTAGGCTCCTCAGGAATCTATAAATGGAAGTAGAGAGATGCCCAACACACACTGTGTATCAGGAAAGCCAGTCAGTAAGACTGAAGACTGGTCTCAAGTTTTACCTGAAAGATAGTGAGACACAGGGGTTTTATCAGTTACTACAGCGAAAGACAGATGGATTTGGGGCTTGTGACAGAATGATGAAGAGTGAAGCTAAAATTCAGGACAGGGCTTGCTTGACCAAATTCAGTCACTCAGCTCTGTCACTTCTGATTTCACATTAAAACTTCCACCTCTTCCTATAGCAGCACCTCCAGCTTGCCTCACCTTACACACAGGTTAGTGAAACATTTAGCTACAGTTTTAGGTTCAAGCCTTGGAAAAAGCTCTCCATGCTGCCATGCTCCTTTTCTGGTGTTCTGTGGACAGGGTCTCTGTTCTAGCATTTCTGCTGTCTTTTCTTGCCATGAAGTTACTCTGTTTCTAGACTACACAATTATATCATCAAGGTTCTCACCAGCTGTACCATTTATTTGACGATGACAAATCTAGAGGAAAAAAAATGCAGATCCCTATTATGTTGCTGGATGTGTAGGGAGAGAAGAACTGTTTATTCATCACTGACCCTTTAAAACAAATATTTTCCTGTCTGGTTTAGAAAACATGCCTCATCTGAGTAAAATTTAGCTCAAATCTCCTTTCTGTTTTTCTGTTGCTCTTCAAACAGGGAATTTCAGAGACTGCTTCACTGATGAGAAAAAATGGATTTGGTTTATTTCAGGAGCGGAGGTTGTGCCTTGGTTCTCTCAGATATATGAAACATCCCTTGATTGTGCAAATGCATCCTGATGGTGTCTTTGTGTTCTTGTCACTCCTGATTTATGGGGGCCTTTTCTACACTCAGAAAAAGAATTTGCATTTCAATTTCCATTACTTGTTTCTCTCCTCACAGCACTCCAGCTCTAGAAGAGAGCTTGTACTCTGGTTCCCCCCAGCTGGCCCACATTGCTCTGGCCTCGGGGAGGATACAGGAATAGGGGCACTACAGGCTCTCCTCTATGGGAACAAGGCTCATGCTGCCATGGTCTCTGGTGAGATAGACCTCTGCTTATGCCCAGCGAGGACCCCTGGCACGTTTGCTCCTGTCTCTCAGCCCTCCCTCCATGCTGTGATGAAGGGGAAGGCATCGGGTCTGTCGCCTGCCTGGTTCCCAGCACAGGCCCTTGCTGGCACGCCTGTTCTGAAAACAGCAGCCAACAAAAGAGCGAGGCCAACTAGGAACGCTCACCCCTTGCCTTCTCCACTCTTACAGGGATGGCAGGAGGACAAGCAGGAAGCCTTGGGAACTCGTCCCTTCCTTGTGCCTGTTCTGAGGTGAGCTTGGAAGCAGACTCCTATCCAAAACCACCTGAAAGCATATCACATGTCTTGGACAGGTGGGTTGCACAGGGATCCAAAAGCCACTATCCCCTCTAGGCTTCATCTTTACCCCTCCTGCAAACCTGGTGGCTGCAGTAAGTTCCTGTGCCAGCCCAGGCACTGCTCTCTCAGCCCTGCACTGTCTCTTCTCATTTGTGCAGTCTGGATGGGCTGTCACAGGCAGCCTGAGCATGCTACAAACCTTCCGAGCCTGCACAAGGGGTGGGCTTGGAGCCAGCAATGTGTGGGAAACCACATGGGCTGCACTGCATCCACCTCGCAGCTAAACTGGGGCTTTGATAGATGTAGTTCATGTCTACCTAGGAAACATTAGAAGCTTTGAAAGGAAAAAAAAATGATAAAAGATAGCTTCAGAAACGGGGGAGGAGTTGCCAGGACACATCAAGTTTTAAAGATGTGAGTTGCAGAAATGCATTAAGGCTGGTTTTTCAGAGCTGTCAGCCCCACAGCCTTTATCAAAACTGAACTCAGTTAAAAATAGGAGAAGCAAACTGAATCTTATTGAACATTTGTTTGGACATTAAGGCCACAGATTCCTAATAGGTTGTTGGAAGTCAAACGTCATGGGCCATAAGCCTGTGTCATCTTAATTTGCAATGGCCTGAAACAATGTATTCAAGAATGCATTTTGCTTTGACTTGTTTGAAGTACATTTGTTTTGACCTAAGGGTTTTGACTGTCACCATTACCATGTTGACTTTTACATTAACATATAAAGCCAAAGGAAATGTTTTGAGCTGATTAAAACATGCACATCATTTCCAGGGGGCGGAAAGATGACAATAAATTTGTGCTGACTTCACTGAATCAGCAATTTCCAACTGAACCCAGTTCCAGGGCAAAATTCTCCAGAAGCACCATTGGGAATTGTCATGCTGTCCCCAGTGTTCATCTGAGACACTACACACTACGGCTGGACAGTTTCAAACACCCAATTTTGGCCCCTTTTTCTCCACTGGGTTCCTTTTTTTTTTTTTTTTTTGACTTTCAAATGTTTGTACAGAGTGCTGAAAGCCATCATGTTCAGCAGCATCTGCCCTATTTATCCAGCTCCCAGCTGGCTGCAGAGGAGCTTTCATCAGTGGGTCTGAACTCACAAATGCTGACACAGAGATTATCCACCCTGTGAAGAACAGTTTAACCAGATTAATCGGTGGGAGGTCCCCTCAGCCTCTTCCCTGCAGAGTCCTACAGCAAAGGATTGGCATAATCTATGATTGGCATAATCATAAAATAGCTCTCAGAGCCTATGGCGTATGCTCCCCTAGGAGGAAGCTACCTGATTCCCCAGGATGCTCAATCCCCTTTTCCAAACTGGACTTGGCTGCTTTGCAGTGCCCACCCTCCCCTTTCAGGGAAGGGCCAATCCTGAAGGACAGTGGTGGGGTGGGGCAGGAGATTGCATTCATTTTCCATACCCTGGAGCTGGCAGCCCTGCTCCCAGCACAGTATATTATGGTAGTAGGGACACGGAGCAATAGCGCCGTAGCCCTCAACCCCTTAAACCTATCAAGTTTACACAGCAGGGTGAAGTAAGGGGAATTACTGACAGTCCTTTCTCACCTGCTGACTCCAATTTGCTTGTTTTCATTGGAGCTGATAAAGAAACAAACCATTTAGTCAGCAAATCCAAGCCCAGGAATCAATCACATTCCCTCAGCACCTCTTGCATTGTCAGAGGAGACAGAAGCAGGAAAGATCGATCAAGTAACACCTTACCCAGACTTAAACAAGGGAGCAAGGTTTGACATTAGCATTTCTACAACTACCTCTCTCTTTATTTTTTACTCCCCTCTCTCCCCTTCAAGCCTAGCTTTAAACATCTCAAAACAGGCTGATTTTAAGGTGAACTAGATATCCTGGCAATGGATGATGACTAATACACTATGAATGACAGAAACTTGGTGGAACACTAAAAAGCAAATTAGATGTTATAATACCTGGAAGCAAGTTATACAGAGAAGTGGGTTCAAGCCAAAGGGTTGAAGGAATAATGCAGTCTTTTCAATATCTTGGTGAGTTAATTCAGAAAACCTTAAAACTCTTAAGGGGAAAAATATGTGCAGAAGATCATACCATCGACTCTGCATGAATTCACAACCCCAGGAGTTACAACACATTTATAATCCCATACTGCACATCTATCATCAGGGCTGCAGCTAAAGACAGCTAGGTATGCAGTTTTGAAAGAACACACAATTTCTGAAAAATTAAGATGGTGGAATTCACCTGTAAGCTGGCACAAAGAACCCAACAGCTCCTCAGCTCTTTAAACAATTCTTCTTCTTTCAGCAGCTATTTCAAGCACCCACAAGGAAAAGCAGCAACTCCTGACTTAATTTTCAGCAACGTGCAGGAACTAAATCAAGAAGTGACAATATCTGAGCCCTTAAGTAATATGGTTCACAGGGTAATTAAGTTCAGTGGCCTAGGAGGAGGTAGTGAATCAAGAGATACACAAATGACACTAGATTTTAGAAGACTGTTCAAAGCACAAAGGGAGTCATTCAGAAGGACATTAATTCAGAGTAAAGGAAGCAAGTGCTCTACAGATGGTTTAAATAATATATAAATTATGTGGGAAGAGAGCTCGTGGTGGGGTCACAGAGTCTGTAGAGGATACAGGTTATTTTGGGGAGTTCAAAACAGCCTTTCAAGATCAGAGAGAGTTCTTGGGTATTGGATTGAGACTTAATCAAAGCAAGGCAGATGGCCAACACAATGATAAGTGACACTGTAAATTAAAACAAACTGATCATCCTGGAAAACCCACATTAAAGCTGCTCCAAGTCCTCTCACAGGATTTTGAGAGGCAAGTGCACAGGAGCTGGGATAGAGAGCTCAGCACTGCCCAGCCAAGCACAGTGTCATCAGAATAAGTGCCCAGCTGCAAAAGGACCAGAAGGAGGAGGGACACAGAAAATAAGCAGGATTGGCTATCTCAGGTTCCAACAGTTTTTGCAGAACCTGAGAGGGTTCAGAGAAAGGTGGCAGAAGTGATGGACAGCCTGGGAACACTGATGTCTCCAAGGAGGGGGAACTTTGGGTTGGTTTCTTGTCCCTTCTACCAAGGAAATCCTCTTCCCTACTACAAGCACCAAGTGCATTAGCAATACCCTTGATTCCTGCCAGGCAGGGCTGTCACCACAGTGTATTACTGTCGGAGATTTTTGATCTGCTATTGCATTGGTCCTACATCTGCTGTAAAGCACACAAACATATTTCACAGCCTCTGACATGTGAGAGTACATTTTTGGCAGCTCATTCTGGACTTAGCACAGGGGCTCATGATTGCAGGGTGCCTGATAAGGCAACTCCAGCCATCCCTTTTGGCCCTGAGCTCATCTGAACAGAAAAAAAAAATATAGAAGTGCATGAAATAATAAAACAAATAACGGGCGAAATTCTGTGCTCACAGCACAGGGCCAGGGTGATACACAGCCATTAGAAGATGGCAAATCCAACCTGGCAGAAATTAAATACTGCTCTGCTCTCACTCCCCTCCTCCCAATTTCAATATATGATCAAACAGCAGAACTCTGCCACAGAAGGCAGCAAGACCAGAATCACCACATCACTCAATACAGAACCAATAAATTCACAGGGAAATAAATCCATATGCAGAGTTATCATTACTAGAGACTCAAAGTCCCATCACTTACACCCATCTCTAACCCATACACAGGGGACAAATCCACACTTGCCTGCAGCAAGGTCTGGACACCTTTTTGTGAGGTGCTCCCTGCTGTGGTTAATTACCAGCAGTTATGTACTACACCAGCTCAGCCATTCCTCTTTCATCCAAGCTGGATGACATTTATAATCAAGGCAATCACATTTACTGCTTGATTTTTTGAAGTGCCTAAGCATATTGGAGTCATATGCAGAAAAGCAACATCTGAGCCAGAGAACTAAGCAAGTAAAGGGCAGCTATCATTCGCAGCAGATAAAGTGGGCATCAGCATGAACTTCTGTGATGCTCATTTGAATATTTTTCTGCTTCCAGGATCAGTTTCCTCTCATTATTTTGAGTCAGACCTTCACAGATCAGGCCGGCAAACCCTGCTTAACACCCCATTTTCGATGTATAGAAACATAGTTTCTGTTAGTACAACTGCTATGCTTCCCATGCTAGTTAACAGCCCAGAAGGTAGAAACACCTTTCAGGCACCAGCCAGGCACTTGTCACCTTCCACACCAGTCACTGTCAGAGAGACCACAGCAGCATATCAGACTCAAAACAGCACCACACATGCCCAGCATCCTTATCCCTTTCCACATCAGCTTCTTCTGTGAGATAAACAGGCAGAGGAATGTTTGCTTAGCTCTGTGTCCAAGGAAAATGCAGCTACAAGATGGTATTGCACTGAGAACTGCTGAAGTGACACAAGCCAGTTTCAGGATAAGTAGATTGCTTTGCCAGCCAATTTTTTTTTTCTGCATTTCTTTATCTAGCTCAGTTAGCCTGACTGCCACATGCCTGAGCCTTCTCTGAACTTCCAGCTCCTTTTCAGCCATGGCACTTGACCATCTTTTCTTTATGGATTGCCAGACAATGAGAACAATGCTCCCAATTACTAATTAATTTGATAGTCATTTGGTTATCATTGAAAAGGTGTATGTGTGCAGGACTGAAGCTTACACACAAGTATTGTGAGCAGCTAGAGCACATTGCTTCCTTTCAATGTAAGATTAGTCTAAATCTCAATATCGTCGCTCCCTGCCTGCTGCTGCTTTTCATTGCTCCCAGGATATTATTTATTCCTTCTCACATCCCTCAGGGTATTCCTTATCTCTTTCTCCTCTTGCATCACTTCCCACTTTTTCCACCCCCCACCTACTTTCCCTGCCCCACTGTGACAATTCCAAATTTCTTCTCCTCCATTACTCTCCTGCCACTTGGTAGATGTCACTACTTTTATTCCTGCATGTTTCCACCTTTACCCTAACATATTCTCACTTTGCAGCCCTCCCTCTTCTCAGGAGAGCAGAGGGGGGAGGGAAACACCGCCTCTCATTTTCATACAGAACATAAACCCAGCCTGTTTTTAGATCAGGCTCTGACAGCCAGAGCACTGGAACTGCCTGGGATAGCTAATGATCTCTTCTGCAAAGCAAACCATGAGTTTTTCTCTTGGCTCATTTTCTTTGACCTTAGCACAGCCTTATATGCTGAGCACCTCCATCTTCCTGGAATTCACCACTGGTATCTCTTGTTCCTGTCCAGCTTCCCCTCATTTGTGATACACCTGCTTGTGGGGTTGGGCCAGAGCCAAGGAAACAGTGATAGGGCTTCCAGTCTGACTGACTAGAAATTAGCATATTCTCTCAATTTTTTGCTTGAGCTGATGCTTCTCTCCCTAGAAATCACAGAATATTCTGAGTGGGAAGGGACCCAGATGGATCATCAAGTCCACCCCTTAAGTGAGTAGCCCACACCGGGACCAAGCCCATGACCTTGCTGTTATTAGCACTGTGCTCTAACCAACTGAGCTTATCTCAGCACTAAGATGCAAGTCAGCAGTGTCAGAGATGTGCAGCAGCCAGGCCCCTTCCCTTGAAGGATCCTAGCAACACAGTTCCCAGTGCCTTTGAGCTGGGTTGCAAGTGCCACAAGCCACAACGAGACATTCATCAGCCTAACACCTTCACATGCACACAGCTCTTTTGAGCATTCAAAATATTTTGTCCCTTTCCTCCTCCAAAAGCCTCCAGCATTTCTACAGCCTTAAAGTAAATCTCTCCTCATCCCTGGGACAGAAACTTTTGCTATTGTTGTAAATTCCTTCCAGGCTTCCCCTTGACTTGTTGCTAAGTTGGACAACCCATAATTAGAACTTTTAATTCTTTCCTGCTAAAAGGGGCGGGGGGAAATCAATCCATCCAGATCCTTTGGCACTTGCCTTGTTTTCTCTTTCACCGCTTTTTCTGTTTTGCTCTTCCCAAAATCCCTCCCAGAACTCAGAGTACTCAACGTGTAACAGCTGCAATCACACAGGAAAAAGGAGGACTACATGCCAGGTCTACAATGTGATTTCTTGCTGTGCACCTAAACAAATTGTTTAAAGCAGGGACCATTTTCTCTTCCTATGTTTACACAAGGTCTACCACAGCCATTTCCTGATCCTCCCACATAACAGTAAGAGCAAGGGGCTCTGAACTGCAGAATTTAAGCTTTTGCACTTTTTGTCTCTAACCTCCAGAAGCCCCCTTTTCAGGAACAGGTTTCTGTGCCCGTGCTCCTCGGAATGGCCCCTCCTACCAGCTGAGACACAAACATGAGACATCATTAGTTCTGCTGCTCACAAAACTCATCTCTCCATCCTCTCTGGGTTTGCCCACCTACCAAGCACATCTCAGGTCAAACTCTCCTACAACTCCATGCACTCTTCATCACACCACAACGTTCTATGCTTCCTCGCAATGTTCCCAACATCTCCTCAAGAGTTTGCCACCATACCTAGGTCCATTCCTTGCTGCCATCAGTGCACCCTACTCAGCACAAAATGCCCTCCCAGCCTGGCAAGTGTTGGCAGCCACCACAGGTGCTCCTGCTCTGCATGGGGGCTGTTTGGCCATCTGGCACAGCCAGCTGCCTGCACAGGTCACTGCCTTTCAGCATCTGGTGGATCAAGCAGAACAGACAGCATCTCTGCTCTGCTCATCCTTCCTTGGGTGAGGGCATTAGTATGACTGCTCTCCTCCATCCACCCACCTGAGACTGAAATCAGCCAAAAGGTTCTTACAGGGGGGCATTGATCACCTTCATTTCCTTAGGAAACAGTGCTAAAAATAACAGTAGTAATAGCATTAACAGTGCAGTTCAAAATTGCAATGAACTTTTTTTTCTGATACTTTGATTCATAACTTCATACCTAATTTACTTACCTTTATAACCTGTAGGACTCTCCAAACGTGTGCTGTACATCTGAATGGCTTTCAGATGTACAGATGGGGACAGTTATTTAGGGAGAAGCCTAATTAATCATCATTACAGTTTTCCTGAGTCTCTCTTCACTGCAACCTTCATCCACACTTTCATTTCCTCTTATCCTGACCCATTTCCCTACTTTGCCTCAAGTCCCACTTCACTCGACCATGCCCCCAATATCACTCTTATTGTTCATGTTGTACAAGGAAAAGTGTCATCTTTCTTGCTCTTAAATAGATTCATTAATCTCCAATTCATTTAGAAGAAACTAGTTTAAATTTCCCCTTTTAAAAGTTTTGTCTCTGGCCTCTTTTCCATTCGTTTCTGCACAACGCTACTGAAGGCTGAGGGGCCAGGAGGAAAAGCAGCTCAGGAACAAACCAACATGGTAAAACCCAAAAGCTTCTACTCCCAAATATTACACCAATGATCTCTAAATAACTTGCAGTATGAGGCAATTACATCACTAAAAACTTCAGTAACATAAACCAAATTGGGCAATTAGTAGACCACACTTTGCATTTGGAAAGCATCTCAGAAACCTCTATACAATTTCAAGTTAGGCCTCACAACTGATATAAAATAAACTTTAGAAAGCATAATATCTAAACACCTGGAAGAACATGCTGTGACAAACTATTTTTTTTAATACACTAAAGAAACCACTGTCTTACCACCCTCTGAATATTTCAAAGGTGACAAGCTAGTGAATGAATAAAATTGGTCAGTGTTTGTACCACATCAGTGCTAAAATCCTTACTATGGCAGTGAATTTTGTGAGAGATAAAGACTCATTTCTAGGCTGTGTCACATTTTACTTAAATACACTTAGCTGGAAATAAGAACACACAGCAAGTGACAAAATTGCAGACAACGCCAAGTTATTTGATGTAGCCAGGACCAAAAGGAATAGGGAAGAACCTGAGTGAGACCCAAGCAAATAGACTGTGATAAGAAGTTATATTCAATGTTGCTAAATGCAAATAATACCTCTAAAGAGGAGAAAACTGCATATTATTCACACATCTTTCAAATTTATGAAATAACTCTCTTACCAAAGAAAGGAATCTAGATGGCAATAGGAACAGCTGAATGCTGAGCTCAGCTTACTGTGCAGCTGTGGCAAAAAAAAAAAAAAAAAGAAAACAACCACGATGTCAGAACACAGGAGGAACAGGATGAAGAAATAAAAGACTGTGCTGAGCCCTCTATAATTCAGGGCTAGAATCACACTCAGATTATCAGATTATTATATGCAATGATGATCACCATCTCAAAGAAGGGGGGAAAATGGGGAAAAAATTAAATGGGGAGGGTGAGTAAAATAAAGCTATGACCATGATCCCACTCTGCAGTTTTGGACGAGGTACACTGACAGCTCTTGCAGGTTGAGTACCCATCCTAAGGCCATTCCCTGTGCCCCTGTGCTGGTTTCTCCACTGCATTTCAGGAAAAACTGACACCTGGATTTCCCCCCATGTCACTCCCTATCCAGGTGTTTCTGTTGTTTCATAACTGGCCCACAAAAAATAAATCAATCTTGCATTGAATTTAACTCCTGTGTATATTAAAGCTCATTGCTGGAAACATCTCATGTTTTTGTCAGTGGTTCACTTCTCCCTTCCCTCTACTGTTGCTATTATTGAATTCCCTACTTCTGTTATGTAAAGTAATTTGTGCTATTGTGTTCAGAGAACACAGCTAGCACAGTAGATAGCACGCAAAATAAGATGATATTGTATCACTTATCTGCAAATCTGTGCTTAAAGCAGAGGAGAAAGGAGGAGAGAGGGTGCCTGCAGGAAAAGCAGGTGGGAGTCTGTGAGGGGACCTGGCCTAGAGCAATGAGGGGGGCACTGCCTCATGGTCCTGCACGTGCCACTCAGCAGCCCAGGGGACACGGCATGTCTGTACTGCAGATCCTCGGTCCCCTCGCCTCCACTGATGAGTGTCAAGGAGCAGATACATGGAGCAAAAGTATTCCCTCTCTTCCAGTGCCAGGGAAACAGTCTGCAGCAGTGCAGGCTCCTGGCAGCTCAGAGGGTTGCCCAGCTACTGGATCATGTTTTGTGTGTCTGAAAGAGGAGCTGTGGCAGAAATTATAAAATTCTACTCCTTTTGGATGAAGGAAAGGATTTTGTAGCACATGGGTTTGCTTTGGCTAATTAAAAGCACGAGGCCATGCAAGGAAAGCAGCACTTTAATAGCTGAAAATAGCTGGAATTAAAACTAATCACGAGCATTTAGCATGCTACAGATAAAGATGTTTGAAAATGTTTCAGCCAGGGGCCTGTGGGCTGCCTTTGCACAGCTACAGGATAAAAGGTACAGAGTCCCTCATTGATGCAACATCACATCCACCTTTCTTTCTGCCTGAGTGCTTTGCCACCTTCCTTAGGGGCTGAAGGGCCCTAAGAGGGGGCATAGAAAGCATCAGGGTTTCACTCCTCAAGGACTAAATCTTAGCTCCCACCTTGACACAAAGGCACCTCAATCCTAGGTAAGGGAGTCTCCAGACTGTGCATCAACAGGATATGGAGTGGGTATCTCCTTTGCAACATGGAGATGGACAACCTCCAAGCTCCCACGGCAACCCACCACATCAGACAGCCAAGAGCCACCACATTGTTGAGGGAGGGTGTCTAATTCACCCCCACCCCAGCCTGAAGCCATGACTTGTGCAACAGCTCTGTCATCCTCCAAACCCTGCTCTGACATAGATGCAAAATGGGAAATCACTTGAAGCACATGAATGCTCATTGTTTATGGGCCACTGGTTGGACCAGCTGATTCATTACTGGGCCCTTTTCTCTTACAACGTTAAGTCCTTAGCTCCATTGAAGATTCCCCCAAATGTGATCAGAGCACGTTTGAAACAATATTTTTATTAAATTTGAAGTTACATCAGGACAGTGCACTCCTTCCAGCTTCCTAGAAGTTTCCTGCATTTCCATTCTCTAGCATCCTCCTACAGACCCTAATAATGAATGATTTATAACAAAATTCAAAAGAAAGGGAACTCAGCTTACAGTTCTGAGCGGCTTCTCCCTACAAATTATCTGTTATTCCTTTTGCTGATTTTCTACCTTATTTCTGAATATTCAAATTTCTTCCAAAATGCCCTTTAATTAATCAATATTATATTTCAGCTACTGAGATGCAAAGATGTACAAGTGAATGATTCTAGCCCATAATCACACAGTCAAAACCAGCACTGCAAGTAAAAGAGCTTTTGAACAGGCTGTATTTTTGTGAACCTACAAGCTCATTGGTCACACCAAGCCACGCAGGTGAGGACAGCTGCTCACATGAACACGAGCATCCACTGTGTGAAGAAGTGCAAAGATCTGTCACACCACAATGGGACTCGGAATTTAAAGTACACATCAGAGCCTAGATCAGTGGAGCACCAATTTTGCAGGCATGCTCTCTGCCCTTAACCACGCTCAGCAAGGCCTAAGACTGCAGGAGGACAGAAATTATTCGAAGTGCCTTCCTGTGTGACAGATGGACAACATGACAGTTACTCTGCAGACCTAAACAAGATTCCAGTGTTTTAGCAGTACCTGAAGCACATGTTCAGCCATGAGGAGTACGTGGCCATAGAAACTCAGAGTGCTTTGCTTCTAATTGGCCTGATTTAATGGTACTAAATGATAGAAGCCAGACTGTCACTATTTCCCAATGAATAAGAGAAGTGGGGAGTTTTGTTTTCTTGTCCCTAAAAGAGGCAAGTTTTTTTTCCTATGCAAGTGACTGCTTCCTTTGCAATAGCTTCCACCCAGTATCAAATCATCCCTTTATTTCTGATGACAAGGTCAGCAGCTCCACCTTACCTTCAGAGCCCTTACCACTCCCAGCAGACTGTCTCTCTTACATGCCAAATTCATAGCAGAAATGATGAGCTATATCCTTTTCCTTTAGGGCCTGGAGGGGGGACAGCCAGCTGTCAAGCAGGGTGATCCCTACTCAGATGCCATACTGGCCACATCAGACAGCTTGCTTTACAGCAAGGAAAGGTTTAGGAGTACGTGTTCTGCCCATCAGTAGAGGCAGCCAACAAAGAACATGCAAGACTGTATTTGCAGGACTTTCAGCAGTAAGTTAAGGAAAGCATTTCTTTCCCTTCATACTGAACACTTGCTAGACCATGCATGGATCAGCTCTGGATCTGTCAGCACAGGAAAGATGTTGGCAAACTGGATCAGGTTCAGTCTAGGGCCACCAAGGTCTTCAGGAGGCTGAAGGACTTGCCCTGCAAGGAGAGGCTGAGAGACTGGGGCTTGCTCAGCCTGGAGAAATCTGAGAGAACAGCAGAACAGCCCTCTATCCAGTACAAAGAGGAGATGGATCCAGGCTTTTTACTGCAGTATGTAGAAGGATAAAAGGAAACAATAGTTTTTAAATGAAATGGAAGGAAAAGAGTCTTCCCTACTTAGATAGTGCAGCTATTGCAGCCATTGCCCGGAGGGGTGGTGCAGACTCCACACACAGAGGTTTTCAAAACCAATTGGACAAAGCCCTGCCTAAGTTCAGTGCCCACCTAGCTTTAAGCAGGAGACTGGACTCCTGAGGGACGCACTGAGGACCCTTCCAGTCTAAAGGATTCAATGTTTTTTTTTTCTCCTCAAAAATACAGCACTGATTTTCTTAACTTTTAATCCCATTCAGACATTCAAATACAGTGAATATCTCAACAGCTAAATAAAATGGGACAGTTCTGAAAAACTAAACCTGTTCCTTAATCTCACACACACACAAAAATCAATAGATATATTTGAGGAAATCTTCCCTCTCTTCATCCTACGCAAAGGCAATGTCCCTCTGTCCTCTACAGAGAGCATCCTTTCCTGAGGACAGATGCACTATTTGATCTTTCACTCTTGTTTATTGTGTTACAGCTCTACAGCTATCCTTACTCTATGATTTGACAGCCTCACTCTCTTGCCAGAGAAGGAAGAAGTTTCTCTGCTATGACACGAAGAGATGTCACTTTTGTATTCGTGTCGTTTTCCCCAGATGCACATCACTCTCCCAGTCTGAGGGAATGTGCATATTCATACAAAGTTGGAAAGGAATATGCCTGAATCAGCCCCTAGACTGGGCATGCACACACAGCCTTGTGCTAACACACCCACCCACTCAAAGATTAACTAAATTTTGACCTGATTGCATCCAATTAACCTGAATTTCTCACTTTCTTGCAAAGCAGTTTCCTTCGCAAGCCCGTTGGCCTTTACCTCATGGCAATATTCTAAGTGTGATGCCCTAGAAAAATGCAATGCAATGAGAGAAAAATAAAGCAGAGAGCATAAATGGAAGGAAAATGAGATAGAAGAAGCAGGAAAATGTGTAATAGAACAAAGAAAAAGGGAAAAAAGTGAAGGGAAATCAAA
This sequence comes from Motacilla alba alba, assembly GCF_015832195.1. NCBI lineage: Eukaryota > Metazoa > Chordata > Aves > Passeriformes > Motacillidae > Motacilla > Motacilla alba. The sequence goes on from NC_052031.1 coordinate 49,364,052, forward strand.
GCTAAATAAGGCACAGAAGCAAAGTATGTAAATCTGGTAAAAGTCATGGGAGCGCAGTGGATCGAAGAAGAGTTACAGAAATATATATATATGGACCAAGAGCAAAAGGCTCCAGTGTGGGGGGCAGGAGAGACAACACAAAGCCAAGCCTACAGAGCTAATTAGAAGACATATTAGAGAAAGCTACAATCAACAGAGATGGAGTTCCTGGAGCCCATCACTCCCCAGTGCTTCCCAGACAGCTGCCAGTCTCCTTCATTGCAGGTGCGTCCCCGGCACAGCAGATCCAGCACGAGCTGGGACATCACATCCCATGGTGACATAGCAGAAAGAATGGGGGCAGATGAAGATGGAAAGAGAGCAAACCAGAAATGGTATTAATGAGATCAAGCCCATTTATCAAACAAAGCAGGAAAGAAATAGAGACTTATTTTTGGATAGTGCTTCTGAAGTGAGTAAACCTGCCCCCTCCCTGCTTGGTCCTCCAGCCCACCTCCCTCCCTCAGTTCAGTGCTCTATTTTGGGTATAATTACACACTGTGCACAGGGACAGAACACACCAATATCTTCCCTGGTGCAGAATTCAACCTCCTCTATTTTACCTTTCCCCCTTTCCATTTCACACAGGCTTAAAAGGAAAAGAAAATAATTTTGTTTCTCGGATTAACCAGAACACCATTGGTTTCCCCCCCCCTTCAATCAGGCCCCTGTGCCTCAGTGTCAAGGCAGCTCTGTCAATCATGAGCAAAGGTTTTATGAGGTCATTTTCTTTAGCTCCTTTTAGAAGAGGACATAGACTGAAAGGGAAAAAAATGTAAACAAGTAGAAAGTAAAAAAAAAGGGAAACCAAGAAGACAGAAAGAGGGAAAGGACGTATTGAATTTTTCTGCAACAAAACAAAGGATCTCACCCAGATTATTCTGGAAATCTTTTCTGCTGCTCTGGACATGTCCCCCCAATACCACTCGAGTTCACCTGACAAGGCCTGGTAGTCAGTCTTGGTGCAACAGCAAGTGTGCCTGGTCTGGTGCATATCCTTGGCCACTGAGGTGGGAGGCGGCAGCAGGGAGAGACCTGCAGGCAGTGACATGCCAGAGAACATGGGGCTGGAGGAGCTCATCCCATACAGAGACCACCTCACATCAAGAGACCAGCATCCCCCCCCCCAGCCCTGGGCTGCCCTCTGCAAGAGGTGCAAAGCTCATTTGGAGAACCCGACCAGAAGAGGAGAGCACCAGTTTTAGGGACAGCACACAACAAATCTTATGAGTAGGCTAAAATAAATTAGCTCCTCCCAAGTCACAGGTCAGAAGTGCCAAGAGCCCACACAAGATAAAAGAGAAGCTGGCACCACTGCAAAAAAGCCATGCGGATGGTAGCCGGGATAGACTCGCAGCTTCTACGTACTTCTTGTCACAAAATTAAGCCTTTCTTTGCCAGCCATACAACTCCAAAGCGTTCCTCTGCTGCCTGAGACCTTGCAATTAGCACTGCTAATTGTTTGCACAACTGCAGTGCTTACATGCCCTGGTCTAGTCAGGGCCCATATCCCAGGTGCTACGCAAAGGAAAAAAAGAGATGATGCCTTCCCTCCACCACAAACCACCAATCAAATCTCAGCAGCAATATGAAATTGGGGTAGAAGGGGTGGGTGTTCCTCTGCAACCTTTAAGAGCAGGTGATGCAATCCCTCTTCGCAGCAGGCTCCCAGCAAAGCAGGCATGCATGGCTTCCAGATGAAGGGGAGGATGACAAAACAAGGCACAGGGCACAAAAAGATGGCAAGGCAAGGAGCCTCTTGTGCAGAGAGGTACTAGTGTGGGACCTTCCTCCTTTGTTCTTCATCAATGGAAAGATGAATCAGTAGATGCATATGACAGACTTAAAGCTCAAATATGTCAGTCTGAGGAAATACAGCTCTTTAGTGAAGAGATTAGGCTCATACCCAGAATACAAAAGGACCGAGCAAGTCACAGACTCATGTGAAAAGCTGATTTAACCTTAACCCAAGCCACAGAGATTTTGAAAACTATCTGTGAAATGCAAATTAATTTTACAATTAAATGCAAATTTAGGTTTGAGACAGCAGAAGCAGCTAATCCAGGTGACATCTTTGGGAAAAGAGACAAAGAAATCCCCAGAGCCAAAAGATACTGAAAACTAAAGCAATCACAGATTAAACTAGAATTGGAAAGGACCAACTCCACACCTCATCACAGCCAAAAGAAGATCCTCTTCTGCAGCTGTAGCAAGCTTTACACAAACAGGAAAACAAAACCAGAAAACACTTAGCATTTAGTCAATTACATCATCAGTGCTTACACACAAGAAATGCTTTCTCAATCTCAAAGTTACATTACAGCTATAGACAAAACTTCCTGCATGCTTGGTCAGCACTGGGACAGTGATCCTCGTGTTTTGGTAACTGTGGTGACCACAGTATAAACTGCTTCAGGAGTTGGACTTCTACAATCATTGCAGGTCCCCTTCTAGCTCAGGATATTCTATGATGCTGTGATTGCAGCGACAGCTGAATAGAGCCAGAACTCTATCTTGTTCTGCCAGACACCGGTGCTCTGAGCATCATTAATCATCGAAAGTAAATAGCATATCTAAGGAAAATGCACAGAAATTGTAAGGCAAGGCATGCTGCTTATTCAGGGCTCGAAGTACAAGTGCAAATAACTATTTCCACCCTGGTCACAGAGGAAAAAATTAGCAGTGGCACTTGGTGACAACTTTCCATACAGCGCGCACAGATTAATGTGCTGTACCTGGGCAGCTGTGTCACTGCAGGGCCAGACACGGGGACACGGGCTGCAGGTCTCTTCTGGTACAGCATAGCCGCCTGCAAGGCTCTGCAGAGAAACACAGGGCTCCTCTGTGGAGTTGCCCTCCCTTCATGGACTGCATTAAGATGGAGGGTAATCACCACTGAGTCACTCAGATGGGATTGGGGAACAGACTCCAAGCAGGAGGAAGAGGAGGTGGGAGCAGCCTTTAGACTTGGAGGTCGGCTGTCAGATGCATTTCAGAGGCAGAGCCTGTAGAGAAAGTAGCTTTTAAAAACAAATTTGAAGAAAATCTCACCTCTGTTGTGTACAAATATTCATCTTCCAAGCTGCATGGATAGCCGAGGGATGAGGGCTTCCCCTCTGCTGACATTAAAGCAGATGAGTAGCAGACTCCCTAGGCATAGGAGCTCTGCAGGGAGCAGGGACTCCCTTGCATGCATGTGTTCCAAGGCTGAAGAGCCACAGGGAGTCCCTGCTGCCTGACAAACTGAGTGCACACAGCAGGATTTCTGCTGCAAAGACCTTTGCGTGGTCTTTTAAATCCATGCGACCACCTTGCAACAGCTTTGCTTTGATATCTCTGCTTCTCTGCCCACAGGGACTCAAGTAGGACCAAGGGATTCAAGAGATGGATGGTACAGACACCTAGGAGCTTTCCTCAAGGAGACAGAGCTAAAAATTTTATTTCTCCCAGCATGCAAAAACTGTAGTAGTATAAAAAGTCTGAAGAGTTGTAAAAAAAGTAAACCTTCCTGTAAAGCTAGTTTATGTCTGTTACTGAAAGTGTGAACACTGCCTGAGAAGGCTTTTCTCTTCAGCAGTGGGCTAAGTTCCCAAAAGACACAAGACATTATATATGCAGGTGCATACAAGCATTTTGGCAGAAAGCAAGGATTAAGCTTAAATTAATGGTCATGCACGTTGTTCAGATGTCATATGAGAGCTCTCTAACTGGCTTTAAATCTCCTCTTCAGGTCTTGCAAAGACTGACTACTTAGATCGTTACAGAATTACAAATTAGTGCATTTTAATTATTAAATAATGAATTTCTAATTAGGGTAATCCATTAAAGGAACAATTAGTGAACAGGGCCTAATTCTCCCTCTTTTATTTCACTTCTCCTGGATTCTGCCATGAACATAACATAACAAGTGATAAAGAGCACCCTACAGACAAGCTTTGCTACAAATACACATGCATTAACTCGTAAATGCATTAAAAGCATTCTTTTAATAGAAAAAGCCATTTGCTCTCTGCAGCTGAGATTCATGAGATGGCACAGCTTTCAGCAAGCCACACAACTCCAAGTTGAGTTTAGCTCAACTCCAAACCACATCACAGATTTCCCAAGACAAGATTCCTGCTGTTCTCCAAGGTCACTCAACCCCACCTTTTGAGATAAAGGTCGCAGATGTTAAAGTATTCTGCCACAGTAACACATCTCAGTGGTTTTCCCTAATCATGCTTCACTTATCTACCTATCTTCACACTACAGGGTGGCAGAAGTTTTCTGGTCCCAAGAGGCGCTGAACCTTTACTTGTTGACGGGGAGGGGATTATAGGGAAAAACTGGACGGCCACTCACATGTCTCATTAGGTGCTGAGAACATCAGCATGCTGGCATAGCTGCCCTCTGGTGCTGCAATGGTCACATACAAGCTTATAAGTCTCGTCGTGTGTTCAACTCAAGTAACCCACATGCAAATTCCATAAGCTATGGGCTGATCACAGCTGCACTCACCCATGCAAGAAACAAAGTGAAGAGATGGATCTTCCACGTGATAAACTTGTGTGCAGGGTTTGCATGTATACGTGGAAAGCAGCTTTATTTCATGGTTACATGTGCACAGAAAAGCTAATATGAATGGACATATATTTATATGCAAAGCTTTGAAAGCATACATTTCACATCTGCTGGAGCATCCAGCAGCACTTTGGCTCAGAAAACAATATGGGCATTCCTTTGTGCTGCTCTCTGCAGGGCAAACAGTTAATCTCTGCACATTAATCACAGTTCATCTTCATTTCAAAAGCCCAGCTAGGGACAAACACACGCACACACACAAGCTCCTGGTGAAATACAGGCAGATATCACAGAGGAGAATTCTTTACCTATGCCCAGCCAGAAGCCAAGCAACAGCCAAGACCTGGATCATCCCCTTTTATAGAAAACTTGACTTGCAGTGAACAAAGACAGCTTAAAACAGAATAAAGGCTATGGGAGAAACAGCCATACCAGAATCTAATCTGCAAAGATTTGCAAGTGCGATAAAAACTGAACAAAAAAAATGCAAGTCTACCATTAAACAATAGAAACACTCCAGAAAAGTGCTGGAACTTGGCTTGCCTCCAGCAGGTGGTTTGAAGGATGTAGAACAGTAAAACACACTGGTCAATAGGCTAGCTGTAAACTGTAATTTAAATAAGTCATTTGTAATGCCAGCACCATCTATACCTTTCCCTCCCTGATCCCAAAACAACCCCAAAGGTTCGGAAGGCATGTTGTTCCCTCAAGAGCAGCAGCCAGTTGCATTTGGATTGCAATCTCAACATAGAGCTAACAGAAAGCACATCCAGGTGTTTTGTAACCTTGCTTTCAAGCATAGTCCTAAATAGTAGAGAGAGGGAGAGAAAGATTTAACTGGCTGAAAACCTTTTGAAAGGTTGTATGCCCTTTAGCTTAGTTTATTTTATGCTTACCTTTTAATACAGAATAATAAACTCCCTGATCTAAAATTACAGTCTCATAAATATCAAACAGATGGCTGTGAGCTCCTCTTAAGAGCATGCTTTGGAGCAGCACCTAGACTACAATATACAATGCCAAAGCTGAAAAGATGATGGAGCTTGTTTCACCTAACAGATCCACTTTGCTTTTCTAAAAACAACTACGTAGTGATACATGGGAGGTAGCAAAAAATTACCCTTCATTTCCAGGTAGAATAGAAACAGAGAAAACTCCACATCAAGGGAGGTGATTGTCCTCCTCTGCCCTGCTCTCATGAGAAAGTCCCTGGAACTTTGTGTCCAGCTCTGGGCCCCCAACACTGGAACCTGTTGGAGCGAGTCCAGGGGACAGACACAAAAAGATGATAAGGGGGCCGCAGCACCTCTCCTGTTAGGAAGGGCTGAAAGAGCTGAGGTTGTTCAGCATGGAGGAGAGAAGGCTCTGAGGAGATCTCATTGCAGCCTTTCAGTCCCTGAGAGGGAGCTTAGAAGGGAGCTGGAGATGTACTTTTCACAAGGGCATGTAGCACCTGAACAAGAGTGAATGGCTGCAAATGGAAAGAAGGTACATTTAGATTAGACAATAGAAGAAAGTCTGTACTATGAGGGTAGTGAAAAGACACTGGCACGGGTTATCCAAAGAACTGGTGGATGCCTGATCCCTGGAAGTGTTCAAAGCCAGGCTGGATGAGGCTTTGAGAAACCTGGTCTAGTGGAAGGTGTTCATGCACATGACAGGAGGCTTGTAACTAAATGTTCTTAAAGGTCCCTGCAAAGCCAAGCCATTCTGTGATTTTATGAGAAAGCTGAGCACACCCACATCAGCAATTGCTTCAGAGTGACATCTGTCAGTATGGAGGTAATAGCAGACCAGCTGCTCGCACAGGTAGAGTAAGAGCACTTTCCCACCAACACTTGGACTTGCAGTTCTCATGCAACTGTTACAACTGGCTGTTTCAGCTTTCATTAGAAAATCTGCCGCCTCAAAGGACACCCCAACCAATTTCAGCAAAAAGTTCTGAAAACTGGCACCATTATAACAAAAGAACAAGAATTGCACATTCGTTCTTCAAAGCTAAAGGTGTTTTTTAGTGTTTACTGCTTGTGTGTGCATTACAATACTCAGAGATGACAGCACTTGCATAAGCAGCGCTTTCACAACTTTGGGGAGGACCAAAACCTGGCCTGGCCTTGTTACTGCTCAGTTCTAAGACTTTCCATACAGAAGCTATGCCCACACCACGTATGGCAAGCAATGCACACCCCACACTTATGCTCAGAAGCAGAGGGAAGCTGTGCCCACACCAGAAGCATGGCACTGAGCACAGGGAAACACTCAATGAGCTTTATTTCAGTGCTACAAGTAATGCCACTTCATGTGGGTTTGTGCCCACATCCAAAGGATGGCAGTCACAGCCTCAGGAAAGCAGCTGTCTCTCCACATCCAGATGTGCAGCGTTTCAAGCCAAATGACAAAGAAATGCCTTGTTTTGCATAAGCAGCACTTAGCAGTTTCCCAGAGATGGCTTACAGCAGATGCAACTTGGGATGGCATTGGCCACTGACAGAAGAGATCAGTGAGAGGAACGTTCTCACATGAAGCAAGACAGATGACTTGAGCAACACTGAGAAAGAGACACTTGCTGAAATGCATAGTGGTCACTCCTGCCTCGGAAACAAAATGCAGGCAACAAAGTGACTTCATTTTACAATGGAAAGGAAAGCTCAAACAGCATACTAGATCATTTACTGCAAACAGAAACACAGGAGACCAATTCTCAGCTGTGAAGTTCTCTAATTACACTAAACCACATTCATTTCACCTTTTTACTTCCTCATCAAGATGCACACAGAGAACCAGACATCCCATTGGACAGTAAATACATTACCACCAAAAGAAGCTAAAACTGACAATAAAGAGCTATATCTATCTCTGCTGGATCCTAGAAATATACCAATGGAAAGATTAGATTTCCCATCACAGATGCCAACAAGTAGACAAACAAGTACTTCTATCCCCCACAAGACATCAGTTATCCAAATCCAAGCAAAGCCCAGACTTGCAAACACAGCTGGGCGAGAGACAAAATAAACCAAAATTTTACTACGACTACAAAACCATCATTTAGACAATCAACCAGTATGGCTGAGATCAAACAGTTACATCTGGAAGTGAAAAAGCAAAGCTACTAGCCCTGCTAGCTGTGCAATTATGTACTGCAGAGGGCAGCAGGACAGAAAAAATAAAGAAAAATCTTTACTTTTGACATTAAATCAAAACACACTGATTACAGAAAAAAAAAATTTAACTACTTGAATTCTGAAATCTGGCTCCATGGGGCTCCTATCCACTTGTTCAGCATTTGGACTTCTCCCTGTATTTGGTCCTTGTTCATACCACTTTTGTAAAGCAGGGCAGTTATTTTGGCAGCCAGGAGTAGCAAATCCTGGCAGCCAGGCATCATCAAGAACAGGTGTCTGGCTGCTGTCATACCCTGCAGATGACCTGCTCTGTTATGAGCCAGAACTTACTGCAGAGCCTGGATACTCAGGGCTTACAGCAATCATTGCAGGCCCTGTGGTGTTGTGCTTGTTGCTCCACATAAGCCTTTTCTGTGAAAATGAGACTCTTTTCATGGCAAAGCTTCCATGAAATTAAGAAGACTACTTTCTGTTGAAAGACAGTTGTGATGAGAATCTCTCTGAAAGAGATGAAAATACAAAGGCACAGAAGAGCAAATAACTAATATTTACCTGAAATACCCAAGACAAAGCAGACAGAAGTTCAAACAGTTACATAGACCAAAATGGGATTCCTTCAGTGGAACCATATTTCCCCCATGGGGAATTTCCCAAATATTCCCTGTACGGGAAAAGCAGAAACCAAATTTCCCTGCTGCAAAACTGGCAAGAGTTTAACACAGGTGTTTGGCTCCAAAACAGCAATTGATGGATGCTCCCACCAAGTGCCAAGGCAAAATCCCAGTGATCAGCTGTCCCTGAGGAGGCTGCAGCTCCCAGCCCTGCTGAAATTCAGCAAGAGCTACACAGCCAAGGGTCTCACCACTGTAATGTGAGGGAGCAGCTGCCGTGTCAGCACATGATTCATTCCAGTGTGGTGTGAAGCACCACCAAGGGTGGTTAAACATTGGAACAGGCTGCCCAGAGAAGTGGTAGAATAACCTCCCCTGGAATGCCCAAGAAGTAACTGGACTTGGCAGTGAGTGCTGTTGTTTAATTGACATGATGGTGGTTTGGTCAAAGGTTGGACTTAATGAACTTGGAGGTCTTTTTCAAATTTCATGATTCTATGATTCTAAGATTGGTGATTTCAAGCATGCAGTCACTAATTTGGTTATTTTCATTATGCGCTGCAGACCAGAAATCCCAAGTACAGCTTGACTGACAGCTCACTTCTGCATCTAAGGCACTTTGAGTATAGCAAGTGCTACACTCCACAGACTCTGGAAATTACTAATCCCATGTACTTCTAATTAGGATTTCAAAATTACTGAATGCTTCTGATTTCAATCTGTGCCCACTTCCATCTCCTCTGTATAAACTGAGAGCCAAGAAAAGCCTTTTCCTCCCAGGAGCGTTGTAAAGATAAATTAATGTTTGTGAAGCACTTGGGTTCTATAGCGATGAGCACTCAGATACTTCTGTGATAAAAAAAATAAAAAGGACTATGAGGAAATCAATAACCCTATCTCCAGAGCAGAACTTACACAGTGTGTTGTCAATAAGGCCCAGAGCCACGCATTGAACAAACATAGGAAAACAAAGTGTAATCTGGCTGCTCATTAAGTGAACACCATCCTTCAAGCACCTGACAGAAGTAGGAGAACAATGGGAAAAAACACGGTCTGTGAAAACATAAGAAAAGGCACCATCCAACTTATTTAATGCTGCCCCCTTGAACAGCAGAGGACTTGGTTCTGCAACAGTTCCTTATGTTTCCATCCTCCTCTCCTTCTATTCCTTAAGGAGGCCTTAATTAGACACCAAGTAGTAAAGCACAATTATTTTTATTTTCAGGTGAGCGAGAAATATAGACACATCCAGAAACACACCTAAGGTCAGCCTCAGAGAGAAAGGGAGAGTTTGGCTGATTTCAGCCTTAAATTTTCACAGCAGGACAGCTATCCTGGTTTTGGCTGGAATAGAGTTAATTTTCTTCTGGTACAGTGCTGTCTTGGATTAAGTACAAGAATCTTGTTGATAACACAACAATGTTTCAGTGGTTGCTAGGTATTGTCTTACCCTGAGCCAAGGAGTTCTCTGTTTCCTGTGCTCTGCCAGTGAGGAGCTTCACAAGAAGCTGGGAGGGAGCACAGCCAGGACAGCTGGTCTGACTGGACAAAGCAATATTCCATGCCATAGAACACCTTGTCCAATATATAAACTGCAGGGAGCTGGTCAGAAGCCACCAGTAGCTGGTCAGGAGCAGGTGAGGCATTTGTCATGGGGTGATGAGCAACAGTATTGTGCACTCCTTTTTTCTGCCAGGTGTAATTCCTCTCTCTCCTTCTCATTACATTTATTGTTATAATTAGCAGTATTAGTATTGTTATTTTACTTTGTCTCGATTATTAAACTGTTCTTATCTCAGCCCACAAGTTCTATCTCTTCCCACTGGGGTTGGGGCAGAATGAGTGAGCAGCTGCACGGTACTTGGTTGCCAGGTGGGATTTAGCCACAACAGCAGCTCATGCTCTAGTCAGATCCTTGACTGAAACATCAGGCTTGAGGACACAAAAGCTGCAATGACAATGCTTTCTGCATCCCCATTCAGGCAAAAAGGGAAAAGTGTTCAAACATTAATTCTGACATTCTAGTAACAGTTATAAGAGAAGGAACAGCTGAGCACCCACAGTTGTTTGTTGGTTGTTTTTTTTTTCCTGTGGAAAATGATCCTCACAGCAGTTTAAAGTGGCATTTCCCAGACAAAACTGGGGCCATCAATCCAGTGCTCAGTTCCAGTGGACCCAAAATTTTAGTGCTGTGACTCTTGCCTAAGCTGAATGGACAAACCTGGAAAGTCTTGCCCCCTGGAAAAAGTAGTCCAGGTTTTGCTGGACTTCTATTGCTTCAGCCAGAGTTGTTTTTTATATCATGAAAAAAATTAGGGGGATAAAACAAACCAAAATATGAAAGGATACTTCCTCTTGTCCTAGGGTTAAAGAGCAAGCGCTCTCAATAGGGTTATTACAGCAAGTCTGTACATGCCATGAGATATCTATTCACCAAGGAGAATTAGGAGAGTGCCAACAGCCACCACACGTTGGATTAATGACAAGAAAAAACATCTTTATATAATAAGATCCAGTGCGTCTAGCACTGTAAACTGTAAGGAAAAATTAAAATATGTACAAAAAAGCTGAAACACTTCCAATTTTTCTTGCATTTTTTAAGCCTTGTGCACACTGGGACACCTCTTCCTGCCAAGGCAAAGAATAGAGAGGATCTGGGGCGTGAAGGCAAAGTAAAGGCAACAGCAGAAAGAGCTCAGGAGTTAGAGAAAGTTCCTTGTGTCCCTGTGCCTGAGCAGCAGCCACTCGTTCACACACACACATCTCCACTGACAGCCTCATCACCTCCTAGAAACCAGCACCAGGGAACAAAGCCTGACTGCCAGCACTCAAAATGCCAGCCTCATCCCTGATGAGAGCACCCCATGAGGACAGGATGCCATTACTGATGAGCACAGAGATGGTGCACTATGGCTGATAGCAGTCCAGGAGAGCAGGACAACAATCAAACGATACATGTTCATTACAAATAATGGGATAATGGTAGATAGCTCTCACACACACACCCCCAACTCACATTCCCCTCACGTCCCTTCAGCCAGGAGACAGGGAACCCGTGGGAAGGTAGGGATGCAGTCCAAGCTGGTGAATCAGGCTCCCATTCTAGTCATTGTTGGGGTACTGGCATCTCCATGGGCTTTCATCTCTGCATCTCACCCCCAGTGAAAGCCTGTCAAACTGAGAAATCAACTCTCACACAAATAAACCCACTCCTAGGGGATGGGGCTCTCTGAAGTGACTTGTGTCTACCAGCACAGTGCTCACCCAAGTTCAAGAGCCACTGCAATGCCAAGGTGCTTTGGATACATGCTGAAGCCTGCAGATGCTCCACCATGAGGTTGCAGCTGACCACAGTCCCTTTGCTATCCAAGCAGCTCTTGTTAGCACTTCTCTCTCACAGCAGTTCTGGTGTGCCCATGCAGAACAGGTCTGCACAGGCTGGAGACACCTAGGGCTCTCTGCCTCTCAGGTGAGCTGGCTGATCACACAGGCAAACTCTGCTGAAGGTGGATAGAAAACCATCTTGCAGAGCAGCAGCATCATCAGCCCTTCTGCCAGTTTCACATCCTTCTGGCCAGTTCCCTGTGGCACCATTTTGGAAATATGTGTCTGTCCCCAGGCCCCAAGCAGCTTTAATCCATGCATATTCCTGGTTGCTTTATCTTCTGCCGTCATTGTCAAGCCCTCTCTCCATTTGACATACAATGTTTTCCTGTCCCTCAGCTGCCACCCAAACTGCCCTTGTACACCAGGACCCAGAGGATGAGATGCATGGGAAGAGCCAGTGCAGGAGCAAAAGGCTCACTGCTGCAACATCTCCGAGCATCACCTGCCACACTGGGGAAATCTTCTGAGCCCCATCAATCCCCTCCTTGCATGAACATAGAGTCAAGGTTTTGAAGACTGGCTTTTCTACGCCACCAAAGGTCAGAGCTGACTTAAGTTACATAGGGAGCCTGGAGGGGCTAGTTCCCAAGCCAGGAAACACCAGATGTCCAGTTCCCCCAGGGTACTGCAGCTGCACCCTGAATACTTTGAATCCCTTTCCTGTATCCACCAAGCAGCGCTTCTCACCACTGCTCCAAGGGAAAGCAGAAATGTCAACTGAGGTTGCAGTGCATCACCGAGGGGTGGGAAAAAATAGCTTCAGGTAAAGGAGAACTGTAAGAGACAAAGGAGAAAGCACCCTGGGGAGGTGATGTGAAGAGATTAGAGAGATAGAAGCAGACATACTTAATAAGGCAAGAGCTATCAAGGTGATAAAACATTAGATAGGGACCAAGGTGCCTAAAACACAAAACAGATGGAGAGAGTGGTTTCGGAAGAAGGCAAGCACATTTATATTCTACTACAGGAGACTTCAAGGTAATGTTGCACATACACCGGAGTGTTTTCCCTACAAACTCCCCTCTCTAAGGAGCACAGTATTCATCCTTCTTCCTCTTTTAATCAGGGCTCTTTCACAGAGTCTCATCTTGCTTTCTGCCCAGACAGGGATAACCCACAAGGGAGAACTCAGCTGGATGATAGATAAATGAACCAGTGTCCCTACCCCACTGCCCATCAGGCTGCACCACCCGCTGGCAAGTGAACACCTCTGGAATTCCCTCCGTGTGGTCAACGGCTGCTGAACAATCATTTTCACCTTCTAAACTCTAGCCCAGTGCTAGGCAGAATTTTTACAAGTTGTCATTTTCTTTAAGCAACCTCTTAGGCAAATTAGGCATTTTATCCAGTTTGAATTAGTCCCTCCCCTCAACATCTGTCCTGCCCTCAACCTAAATTCCCTTCAAAACTGCAAGCATCAGCTGTGCCCAAACATTTTTTTCGTTTTCCCTTTTGACTTCTTTAGGTGTACAGGATGCTTCTGCGAAGAAGGGGGAGTGTGTTCACTGATGACCCACCCCTCCAAAGCCTTAATCACTTTTGTCTCCATTAGCATTGCTCTGTGCTACTGTCAGTATAACACCTGTGAACAAGGACTAGCTCCTGGGGATTAATAGCAGACTTGACCAAGGCTGACAGCATTTACTTGTCATTCTCAAGGAGTTAAATCACACTCCTGCCTGACCCTGAGTCCTTCACAGGGTTGTTTCTTGGATGCCCATCAAAGCTTGTATTCATTAATCTCATTTTCTTCATTCCAGACCACTTCATGCTTGCAGTATTTTATGAGGTGTAGTCCTGAACAGTAAGCATGACTTTAGAAAACAGCTTAGGAGGTCTTAAAACCTCAAATTATGTTGAGTCTAAAGAAAGAGGCTTGGGAGCAGCACTCGCAGCTAAATCCATTACCAAGGAAATGTTGGGTGGGGGGATAGGAGGACAACTTTATGTAAAATAACACAAGTTACTTTGAATATCATTTTAAAGAAAAGTCAGAAATAAGTGATTCTCTCACACAAACACCCATCCAACAGCAAAAGAAAACCAGTTCCATTTAAGTCAGCTGCATCTCTTGCTGGCATATATTAGTGTTTGACTAAATCATAACTCCAACCTGTGGGAGCTTGAGCTGTTGTGAGAGTACAGAAAATACTGCAGATCTGGTGTAAAGCCACAAATGGGAAATGCAATGGTTATGCAACAGGTCTGTGCCTTTGTGCAGTGGAACAAAAACTTCTGCCCAGCCAGTGCTTTCCTTCAGCAGCCTCAGGCTGTGGATCACCTGTGTACTTGATTGCTGTGCTACAGATTTGTCCTCAAATGAGCTTCAAGACTTAGCTGAACCTCCAACAAGTAAATAAGTTGGTCTAGATCTTTCTTTATAATCATGGACTGTAACTATCACAACCTAGAAGGAAAAGGTCACCACAATTAAATGTTTAGACCAAAAGCTCATATACACTCAAAAAGAGAAGGAGATGACAAACGAAGCAAGCCTTGAAGTAGAATTCAGTGCACAGATTAATCAGAGCCAGGCTAATGTGTCCAACCAAGGGTGCCCCACTTGGAGGGCATTCCATCCTCTCAAAGCAAGCAGTTCATCTCCATGTTGCATCTACTTTCCCAGCCTATATTTACCTCCCTCTTATGGGTGAGCTCTTACTCCTGATCTGCTTTCAGTGGAGGGATGGAGGGTGGGACACCAAAGAGCCTGGACAGGGACATGTGTCCAGCCTGCTTCCTCAGTGCTCTAGGCAACAGGTAAAAACATGGGGTGGACACCACCAGCTGCTGAGATAGTGATCTCCAACCCCACACACTCACTGATCGTGAGCAAGAAATCCCCACCAAGATTTGTTGAGTCGAGCAGATCCTGTTTCCTCCAGAGCTGGAGTTCCCATGTCCCCCTAAATGAGAACACCCATCAAAAGGACAATTGTCTTGAAAGAAAGGGGAAGGGGCGATAGCAGATGGTAATCAGAATTAAGCAGAAAAGATGTTTAAAAACAAAACAAAACCCACAATTGACCTAAGAGTTTACAGACTCCCTACAGCCTACACAATTCAGGGAGCATCAGAATAATATAACAAAAACAACTAAAAATGAGCATCTCAAGTTGGACCAAACATCTGCCCAGACCAGGCAGCAACACAGCTGCCCAGAGAAGTGTGTAAAAATGGGATGAGCAGACACAATACTTCCCTTAGGCACTCTTCCAGCTGCCAACCACTCTCAGTTCAAGGACTTCCTGAGCCAAATCAGGTTTCTATATTTTTCACTCCTCCTTCATGGATTCCTCCTCATGAGGGAGGAATGAGAACAGCCAAAGAGAATCACGACATTTGAGGAGAGCTAAGGTAACGCTCAATATCAGTCTTGATACAGGATTATAGAGAGACAGCATCAACATGCAGGCTTCCCATGCATAATCTACTCAGATATGAACTCCATAGTGCTCTTGCAAATTAAAATACATGTTTCACATCTTTGGAAGAAATCAGATGAAATGCTGCTGTCTTGTACTGTGGCTGTTTTATCACTAGTCTTAACCACATATTTCAGTACCTAGAAACATTTACAAAAATGATGGGGGTAAAACCCAAAAGGTTTTCTGAATGTTTTCTCTCTGTGAATACCAAAGGGTGGAAGAAACCAGCTCAGGTTTATTGGAAGCCATCAATCCTAAGAAGGGATGCTAGTTCGTTATGAAGGCATGTTATTTTGTCGTCTGAGATAACATTTACTTTTTGTTCACTCCACATTTATTAACTCATGCTGGTATAGACCTGTAGCACATCCTGCCTTTAAATGCAATAGCAATTGTCTGTGTCCTGTGATATTTTCTGATGCCAGACAGAGAGCAATCAAAAAAACCTGGAGACCAGCCCCAGGCTCACTTGCTCCATGAACCATGTCAAATGTACTTCATATCCTTCCTCCCATTATTGCCCCACTCAAAAAAAAACCCAAAAACTACCATGGACCTGCTAACCTGTCACCTGCAGACCTCAGCTGGATGAGAGCAGGAACAGACAATTCCACCATCTTAGAAAAAATCAGGCATGGTTCACAGGGACAGGGAGGCAGCAAACAGTGGCCAGGACACATCATGCACAGGAAGATCACAAAAGAAAGATGCAGTACCTGCCACCCCTAAATGAGGTCTCCAGAGCTGAAACATTCAGAATTAAGTCTGAACTCCTTTCTACATTTAAAAACAGCATCTGCTACAGGTGTTGAGATTTTTAATTTTTTTTTAACATAACCAAAGCCTGATCTAAATTACTGAGTGAATTTAACACTGGATTTGCAGGGCGTGGGGAGGGAACACAGTTGTTATTTACTGTATTTTTTAACTTAATGGACATGGTTTTCTCTCCTTCTAGATTCAGCTCCTAAACTAGGTCATGGTGATTACACACATCCAGTCTAAAGGCAACAGGTCTCTCTGCTCTCATGGAAGGAAGGGAAGCAGGAAAAGCAAAGGGTGATGGAATTACATAATGGCATTTGTATATAGGCAGAATGCAGGACACAGTGGTCCAAAACCTCATGAGCTGAGACAGTTGAGCTTTCTGATTTCTCTTGGGCTCTGCCATTCCTCAGACACTCGGTGACGTCCATTACCCTTCAAGTTTTGCCTTTGTCATTCAACATGGGATAAAGTCAGAAATCCTTGTGGACACTTTTACAACCAGATTCTGTTTCTGCATCACCTCAGCTGAGCTCAAGGCTTCACTGAACTGAGATGCAGGTCAAGTCGTCCCACTCCCAAGAGCAGATGTCAAAAGGACCAGGCACCAAGTGGAGGAAGAAAAGGCCTTGAGAGGCTCAAGGAAAACACATTTCTGTCTAAAGGGGACACTTCTAAAGGGGACAGAGCTACACCCTACCCCAGCAGTAGGAGAGAGGAGTAAGACCCAGCTAGACTGAAGTTGATTACTGTGTGACAGGTGCTGTGAGTTTGGGGAACAGGGAAAAGAGGAAGAATGTGAGGACACATAAAGCAAAAGCAAACTAAAGCCTCAAAGGTTGAGGAAACCTGGACTTGTATCCAGCATAACTGGACATCTCACCTCTGGAGAAAGTAAGATTCTAGAATGACTTGAGATGGAAAGGTCCTTCAAGATCATCTGGTTCCAGTTGCCCTCGCTCCCTCCCACAAATGCCACCCTCTAGGTCAGGCTGCCCAGGGCCCCAAAGATAAGGAGGAGAGATGTAAAGAGAGCTACGTGTTGTCAGGGTTTTTAAATTATTATTTCTTTTTTTCAGCCAAGTTTTTCTTGTCCCTCCCACCCAGAATCTCACCATCATTGAGAAGACAGTTTGATAGAGCGTCTTAAATATTTCATGCAGCCTTCAGGCTTGCAATCCTTTGCTCCCCATCTGCTTCAGCCTGGCCCTGCTGACTTCTCAGCAGGCCCATGGCAGACTGCCTAGGCAAGGACTCCTTTGACCCTCTTTTCTTTCCATCCACCTCTCAGTGCTCTCTTGCCCTATTAAGATTTGGATTTTTTCTTCTCTTCACTTTGCGTCCAAAGAAATAAAGTCCCAAACTGAATATCTTCATCCCTTTTTTTCACTCTTCTCCCTCACAATTCCCCTTTCATCATCTTTCAACCTCTTTATTTCCTCTTCTATTAATTTTCAGTTTTATTTTCATTATTGAGATATTGCCTTAGGTCAGGATTAATAACCCAAACTTCAGACACCTTCGATCCATCAGTAACCAAGTGTGGGCACAAGAAGCCTGGCAGTTCACTGTGAAGGAGAATGACCCACTGGAAGAGCTGCACAGGGGCCTGGGGACCCCCCAGAGCTGAAGGGGGCAAGAAAGCAGCAGGGCTCCACAACAGGACTCACCTGGGGTACCTCACCTGTGACAAGACTTAAGTCCAGTTTTCCCAAGCAAATGGTGTTTGCACTGAACTCTGACAGGAAAGGGCTTCTTTTCACTGAAAGTGCCTCTGCCTAACCCAGGTGTATTTTTGGCTGTTGTGAAAGGAGAGTTGGCACAAGACAGGGAACCTCTCCATGGAGAAGCAGCTGCTTATTAAAGCAAGGAGAGATTCAGCGTGCTGCACTCTGAGAAACGGGATTGTTTCTTCACCATTTCAGAGCTCCCTCCCTGAACAGGGGTTTGGCTCACCCCCTGCAGCAGTTCCATCCCACTGAAGGGAATCCCACATTACCTGAACTGCTCAAGAACTGTAAAATGGTCAACCCCGTGCAGAGAAACGACAGCAGCTTCTCCCTCTACCCCCACAGCTCCTTCTTTAGACATTATTTCCCCCGTATTAGATGCTGAAGGAATAGTGACTCAACTATTGTCTCGCCATCAGAGACAAGGGCATTGAAAGGAGGAAGTGATTTTGCTGATGGAGGATGATTGTAGGCAGAGACGAGTGAGGGCCATTGTGGCTGCACAGGGGCTACTGTGTCACAGCAAGTCTGAGGGAGAAAAAGACTATGGCAGGTAGTGGGGCAAGACATCAGGCCACAATCAGACGACTGGAGTGAGCAAGTTGTGGATGGGCAAGGGGTGAAGACAGTGAGATTTGATAGGGCTGGTCCCCAGGATTGGCCCTGCAATGGAACAGTGTGGCTTACCCAGCTGAGGGGCCAAGGCAGGGGCAGCAAAGGATCCAGAAGGCAGGAGGTCTAGAGACAGTCAGATCACAAGGCAATGTGAGATGGACAATGGTGAGAAAATTTTATGGAAGAGACAGAGCTAAGCAAGATGAACAGGGTTAAAGTGGCATCCTGTGTCTTTTCCTTGCTACTAATCTTCGTAGGTGATGTTACCTGTAATATCTTGTAGTCAAGGATCTTTTGACACTTCTGCTACGGGACTATTAACACATTCAGAAACAGCTGAAGAGGAAGCTGATTAACACCAGACCACCACAAACCCAGTTCTGCTCCTGTTTACCGTAGTGGAAGTACTGCCACTGGTTCTATTGCCTTCAGTCCTACACCCACACTCCTAGCTTTCCAGAAAGTTCTCTTCTCTCTCTCTGCTTTGTTGTTCATGCAGAAGCTGTGGCTGGTGTTCTCCCAGTCTCCCACAGCATGGGAAAGCAATGTATTAGGCTGGGGCACAGGTACCAGGGAAGCTGTTTCACCCAGCCCCTGTGGGGGACTGAGTTGCAGAGAGGCCTGAGTGGTGAAGGGTGCAGGAGCCAAGGAGAGCACACTACAGCAGGAGACAGAGCCTTTGCTCTGCATTGTTTTTAATCCCCTCACCATTCTTCTTTACCTGAATGGAATTAGAGAAGCAACAAGGGAGCTTTACTGCCAGGCACACCATGGCAACACATCAGCTTTAAAAACATTCCAGCTCCTAGGAGCACTAACACACTGCTTCCCCTCATCCCTCAGGTCCTCTTTCCTGTGCTGTATCCATGCTCCAGGCTGACTGGCTATCCCAGCAGGTTCTCCCTAGCAGTTCTCCCTCAGACAGCTACACAGAGGACCACTGAAGTACCCAAACTGGGAACCTTCACAATGCTTGGACTGTTGCCTCTTGTCATGGACCTTTCCCTCCAGCAAGACCTGCCCCATGAGCATCCCCATGGGCAGCATCCCACTGATGCAGAGGCAGCAGCTAGGCACCAGCTCCTCTGGGAGCTCAGCTCCCTGCCTGCCACCAGAGGAGAAGGCAGATGATGTTCTGCTTTGTCTCCTCTTCCCACTGTGCCTTTGTGAAAGCAGAGAAATGACAACAGCTCAACAGCTGCCTCCCTGTCTGGGGGATGGGGTGGGAGGTACGAGCATTTGGGGGAAAAGAGAATTAATCTGAACAAAGCACAGGCCAACTGAAGCCGAAGCTCAAACTCGACTTGCCAGTTCAGATTTAATTTTGTTTCAGTAAATGCCTGGTTCGAACAGAAGCATGAAACCAGCACAGATACAAAGGCTGCTCTTTATGGCATGCTCACCCTGACCAAAACAAGAAATGTGGCCAAAGTTCTGCAAGAGAGGGCTTGTTCTCTGTTCTAAAATTTACACCCAGTTTGAGAAACCCGAGAGGCCCTGAACTGGGGTTAGCAAAGAGAACTCTAAGTCGGTGGACTGGTGTGAGATCATTAACCACAGCACATACAACTCAAATGCTTGAGCACCTACCTGCACTGAACCCAGCAGCTTTGGAGGCTCAACACACCTTGCATGCAGCCAGCAGGCAGGGGCAGCCCTTTGCCCACCTCTGCCTCAACAAGGGTCTCTCATTAGCAGCCCACTTCCTGAATATGAACTCCAGTCCCTGTAGCACACCCCATTTTTTAACCAAATCACACCTCTCATCTTCACTGGCTGCTGGGGTATGTCATCCCACAGATAGGTGCCCAGAAAGAGTTGGGAGGACTTCGCTCCCACGATCAGCAAAATCTGTTGAACTGGTGATTTACACTGGGATTTCAACACGCCTGAAGAGCATTTGGGAGCTCACTGATTTTCACTGTCTCATGCCTTTTGTGATCTCCAGATGGCCCAACATACAGCAGCCCACAAGATTTCTAACACCACGACCTATTCCCTTCTCATAACTCCAAACTTCCCTCTACCACTAGATCAGTAAAAACAAGTTTAAATCTTTACCTTCCCCTCAAAACCTTTTCAGTTCCCCCAGGATTTCAAAACCAGTGAAAGGCTCTCCCTCTTCTCCCTGTATCCCTCTGGCATCACCCAGATAGATGCACAGGGGAAGGCACAGCAAATCTCTCCAAGAGATAATTGCAGAGGAATTCACCAGTAGGTCAAATATTTACCCAAGATTCATCAATGCAAATGTTTTCTAATCCTCCTGCATCTTTCAGGGATGGCAAAGGAATCGCGAGTACACCTCTGATTTATACAGATGCATATAAATTAGAGTAATAAAGAACTCAGATAATTTATTATGTAGTAATTGCATTACTTAGTCAAATATCTTTGTTGTGTATGCGTATCAGTACAGGAATTAACAGTATAAAAACAATACATGCATTGTACTGACAGCTCCTGCACTTTTCTTCTGGCCAATCCTCAGTGCTTTGGTGTTCTGACTGCTGCTTGCCCACATTTCAGAGAACCATTCTGGCTCCATGAGGTGCATGAGGCCTTCTCACAATTTTCAAGCACAAGCTTGTAGCTACGTGCCTGAGGGCACCAGGCATAAGCAGCACACTCGGTGGGAAAGGGGTGCAGAGATAAGCCTATAAATAGGGGGGAAGCACCAGTGTCTCAGAAGAGGTCATTCAGTGGGATGAAATAATCCCAGGTGTAACTATTAAAACCAGCAACTAAAGACTTGGCATCAGTTCCTCCACTGGGAATGTCTTTGTGTTCCTGAAAAGCTGAGACCCATGAAAGCATTAATCATCAGAAAAGAATAATCCTGAGTCCAGGGGGAGAGGAGTCACAGCCATGGGTGAGAAAACCCTTCACGCATGCAAACAAGAATGGGAAATGCCATGAGTACAAGACAAAGCCTCAAGTGCATGACACTAATCATCTTAATCGTGCTCAAGAAGCACCCAGAGAAGACAAGTGGCTGGGGAAGGAAATAATTACTTTAGTGCTCTCCTGCTAGATCTGTCTAACCTGCCACCTTTGCTTCCACTGATGGAATCACTGACACCCTTAGTCTGCTGGGAGACATTCCAGGTTGCTCACACCCCACCCCCATCCCCTTGCTTCCACATGGGATGCATGCCTCCATGTCTGTATTTCCAGGGATATCCAGCACCTTCCTGCTTTCCCAGCTTTGTGTCCTCAGTGACAGCTTCCCCCAGGGCTTTGCTCCTCAGTCCCTAGGAAATTCTGTCCAGAAATGCCTCAACAGCATGTGCCCATGCTCACACATACCAGTAGTGAGGGCACTGACTGCTACCACAGCCAAATAATTCTTGGGCATTTGTACTGCCCAGAAACTCGGGAGTGTGTCTCCCAGGTTGTGCACAGGAGGGATGAGCCAAGTGCCACTGGCAATCTTTTGAATTTTAAAGCTCGAAGCCTCTTCTGTCCTAACATGGCAAAACAGGGACTGCTGGTGCATTTAACTACTCTGTAAGAGACACCTGGTATTTATCCCCACTGCATCTGTCTCAGTAAAGGGGGATGTTGGCACAAGCATTATCTTCAGGGGCTTCAGCAGTTTCTCTGCTCAGCTTCCTCCCCTCCCCCCGATATTGCAGGGGAAAAACAGAGGGACCTGCCCCAAGCACGGTGCTCAGCCTGGGAACAGGAAAGAAAACACAGGGACAACTCACCACGGCATAAGGACAAGGGGACACAAAGCCACATTCAGACAGAGTAGAGAGGAAGGAGTCAGAACAGAAACACAGATCTGCAAGCAGATCTGCAGAAAGAGATTGTTGGCCAACACAGATGACAAATTCCCTTCTGTCTGTCCATAAACCATAACTGTGCAATGGTGGTCTGACACATCTAAAGTGATTGCAGCCCTGGCCTGTACGATGCCTCTCCAGGAGTCAAATTCAGCACCACACAACCCACAAGTGCCAGCTCGCTTCAGGAACTTGGGTCACAAGTATCAGGAGTTTTCTTAAGGTACCCAAAGCTACCCCCTGCCTCCTTCTCATTTAGGAAGGTCCAAGGACAGACTTATTGTTACTTCTGTATGTCCAGAGCATGCTGGAAAGTCCCATGGAGCAGGGTATCCTAGAGCAGACCTCCCCATCCTGTTTTCCAACCCCCATAGCCCTCAGAGGATGTTCTTCAATGGGAAGGCCCCCTTCAGCCAGGGAAGGGAGCACATCTTCCCTTCTGCAGTTTATGTGCGATCTGGATTCATGTCTCACACCCAGATAGAGGATCCCTGATGTGACAGCTCAGGAAAATCAAATGAAGTGTCAACCCTCTTTCATTTTCCAGTAAAATAACCCCCATATGGGAGCAAACACAGTTTCCCCAGACATCTGCCACACGTTCCAGAAAAATGCATTACAGACATGCCACTAAGTGTGAAATAGATTTTTAAAAGTTAAAAAGCTATTGGATATTTAAAGGATGTGTGATATATCACAATATGCTGTAAATGCATTTTAAAGAAATAACAGCACCTCAAAGATACTGTGGAAGGATGCAATTAATTCTGTGCTTTGAAAAAGAAATCCTGAGTTATGGTTTTCTGGAGGAGGAATGGTTTTTTTAAGTACCTACTTTAATAGTTAATTATGGCATTGTAGGGGAAACTTGAGGCTTCAGAGAAAGCTGACCTATATGGTGGAAGGCTGCATGCAGCCACACTGATAACACTAATTTTAATTAATCCTACCACAAACTCTTCTTCCTTCCAACACCCTGTCTCATTTGCTTGGAGCTTCATTTGATTGGCAGCTTGAGCGGAGACTTACATAGCAGGTATGACTGCTATGAGGAAAACATAAGTTGAATGTCAATGACTGCAAATTAAAAAGTTATTTTGCCTGTTTTTAAGTGTCCCAGATGTTTTTTTGACTCGCACTTGCTGCTGGATGCTCTGAAACACTGCTTCCAGCTGGGCAGCAGGGTAACCCAAGACCCCTTCCACTTGTCCTCTAATAACCCATCCAAATGGAGATAAATTAGCAGCTGCCACAGCAAAAAAAAAAAAAAAAAGAAAAAAATTGTGCTTTGAATATGCTCTGGAGAGACTGTTTGATATGACTCAATCCAATAAATTAAGACAGAATTAAGGATGAATGTGGAATCTCAGTTTCTCCCTCTCCACACCACCTTCACAACACAACCTTTCATTGCAGGTTCACATGTTCAGGTTTGATTTTTTCCCCACAGGATCCCTACACCCTCAGGAGGGAGGGCATCAGTGAACACGGTAATGTGACACCTCTTTAGCCAGTGAGCTCACAGGAGTTTGCTGGCAGCAGGGAAACAGAAATTAGTAGGAATTCAAAGCATGAAGGCTCTAGGGTAGGGACGCAGCTTCACTCCATGGAGCGTTCCCATCTCACCCCTTCCTACTGCAGGCTGAGCCCTCCAGCCCTGGCTCCACTTGGGCTTCCTGCCCCAGCCTTCTCAGCCAGCTTCTTCCATCCAGACCTCCTCACCCACCCCTCCATTACCCTCACCCAGCCCAACCAGTCCACTCTCCAGGCTGCTCCCTCTTGCCATTGCTGCCCAGTCCCTCCACTCTGGAGGGCAGATACCTGGTGGATAAGCTTTCCACTCCAGATCCCTGCTGGCTGCCTGACCCAATGGCCTTATCTTCCTCCCCGGCTTCTCAGTCCCCCACTTCAGTATCCTTTCCAGAGTTTCACCTGGTCCCTGCCTCCCAGACCTCAAATAAAGGTTTTATTAATGGATAAAAAGACTGCTACAAGGGAAAAGTGGGACTGATTTTGAAAACCATACTACTACCTCATGTAACAATGGAAACTATGTCTTCCATTTCTTCAGTTCTATTCGTGTTCTGGCCCTTGTATGAACTGTGTGAGATTCTTCAGAGATCCTGCTGGGTAGGAAAAGAAGGAAAAACATTACTCAGCACCCAGCAAGGAAGAAAACATATAATATGAGGAGTTTGTCTACACAGGGACAGATAGCAGGGTCAACCTACAAGAAAAAAGAAAATTGGGAAACAGCATCCCAGAAACTGTATGGGATGAAAAAAATGCTACAAACAAACAGTGAGAAGACCAATGTCTCCAAAGGACTTTCTTGTAGAAAACAAGTGGGATAACATCTAGAGCCTCCTCCACTCACTAAAATCCCTCTTCCAGAGAGGGGTCCAGATGGGAAGATAAGAGCAGTTGCCAGCACAAGGCTGCTAAACAGTGGGTCAACAAGAACAGAGAAGAGAGGAGCAAACTCCCAAGCTGGGAAGGATCCTCCTCCATCAAGAAAATTAATCAGAAAGGAGCCATAGGGAAAGAAAATAGCAAGAAAAAATTGCCTTGAGGGAAAAAATTCCTTCATTAAGAAATATCACAGTTGGCCAGTGGCACTGAACATCAGGCAGTACCAAAAGCAATATATTATTACTGCTGCTCTATAAGCCTGTCTTTTTAAGTATAACTCGCTCACGACAAACATTTTCAAGCTCTGGCCTGAATCTCACATGTGGACAAAGAACACCCTTCCAAAATCACCTACAAACCCAAGAGGACTTACTCAAAGCAAAAATTACATCACAAGTTGATAAATACGTGAACAAAAATAATTACATTAAAACCGCAATACATAAAAAAACTACTTTTCTCAAATATGTTTTAGCTTGATTATTGTTAACAATTCTTGTTAACATCTGCTAGCTGGCTGGTAAATGATCTGTAGAACATTTTGTAGAAAATAAGGACATGGTATTCTTAGGGGAACACTAGAGTGAGGCGTTCTTGGCTGCAAAGCAAGCTGCAGGATACAGGTAAAGACAGGGAGATTTCCTTTTGGAGTGTGTGAATGATGGGGCAAGGCAGATTTGCCAAGTACTGATGTTTCAGTATGCTTCCAAATAATAAGCAGGGCTTGAAAGATGAGCAGATATTTTGGATCTTTGATGTGAGAAACTATCAACCTCTGCATGGAAGAAAATATTTCTCCACCCTCGAATATTGAGCTCCTACATCTTTCATGCCATGAAAGAGAACAGCTGCTGTTTGTTGCAAACTGCCTGTTCCAATAGGGAGGTTAATATTTTACCATGTGTTTTCTTTCCTTCTTTCCCTTCTTGCCTGTTGAGGCAAATCTCAGAGCTAGCATTACAAGCACTGGATTCAGCAGCTTTCTCCTGGATGAATTTGTACTGATGTTAGCCTTTTTAATCCGTGACTCTTTGAGAAATCCCCCAAGAGATACATTTGGTTCACTCTGCCTCTCACAGCTTCCAGTTCCTACAAGCAGTCCTAAAGTCCTTGTAGTATTTCAGCAATTTTTTGCTACCCTGGGGAAGTAGTGACAAACAATACCAAATTATTAAAGTAAGGATGAAACACACCTCACAAAGGTCCAGGGGTCAGGAACAAGGCTGAGACAGCACTGTTGGTTCAACTTTTGCAAGTGAATCCTTGAGCACCTTGCCCAGCTTCCAAGCTGGGGCACAGGTCCAGGAGATTGCAGCCACACGGCTCCCAGCCAGCATGCTGAGCTCACATCTGTCTGTGCCAGCCCACAAGAGCCAGACCTGGTTAGCAGGGATTAGCAGAGCACCAGCTACATCCCAGCGAAGGCCAGGGCCAGCTGATCCAGCAGCAAGTGTCATCCAAGGTGGCTCAGGAGGTGGTCACCTCCAGCAGCCTGTCCCTGCTCCCAGGTGGATGCACCCCTTGGACTCTGCAGCTCAGAAATGAGCTCAGTGCTCCTGCACACTGACAGCTCAGGATGGGGACGTCAGAGGTGCCACTAGCAGAGAGCACAGGAAGATAGCAGCTGACCTGGGCTTGGAATGCTCTAAAGGGGGATGGAAACAGCCTGTGAGTACAAGGAAGAAGCAATCCCACCCTGCCATGTAGAAATCCCTTCCAGAGATAGCAGAAACCTGGGATTTTCACAGGTAAGCTCACACCTCTGCGGAGCCCTAGCCTTTTTCCTCATTCTAAATAAGCCAATGAGTGATGTCCTCCGTTTAAATCCCACCTGCAGGTCTCCCCTTTAAGCCCTGACCTTTCACCCCAGGAAGCCAGGTGTCCCCAATACTGGACAAGAGAGGCACTTTACAGAAGGTGCCAATTCAAGGGCAGGAGCAGTCAGTGCAGACAGGCTGCTAGCAGCAAAACCCAGGAATGACAGCAAGGGAAATAATAAAAGGGGGAAAATGACAAACTGCCACAGACAGAAAGGAAAAGGGATAGACAGGGTGGCTAGTCACAGGGGAGTCTACTAGAGGAGTTGCAGGGACTCAAACATCAAATTATACTCAAGGAGGAGGAGCAATGGCTTCTTTTATAGACTGAAGCACAGTAGGTGATGACAAGAGGAGACTGGGGGAGAGAAAACTAAAGGAAGAAAGGATAAGCAAAGAGTGTGATGTATCATTAGCCAGGACAGATTTATCTTTCTTCTTGGATGAATCGCAGTACATAAGTGTAAATGGCACCATTGTCTCAGGGGGACAGATGGTCCCCCACATCACAGCTTGGCACATCCCCCGTCCTGCCTGAGGGAGTTGCTCCCCTCCCCAGTCTACACTGATGCAATGGGCATGGAGAAAGCTGGAGAAGGGAAAGGCAGGGAGGCCAAGTTAAGCTTTCCATCTCCATCCTCACATGCTGACCTTGCAGCCAGGATGGGCAAGTGAGCGCAGGACTTCTCACCAACTCCATCCCTCAGAGCATCCAAGCCATCCAAACAGCTATGCAGGCTCTCTAGCAGAAAGCTCACACTGCCATCACACCACCTTCTTACTTCATCAGTCCTTGATGGCAGCCAGAGATCAAGCACTCATGCAGATTGTCTCAGGTCTATCAGTTGCCTTCAATACCATTGATTTCAAGGTTTGTGAGTTGCCTGCCAAGGTCAGCAGGGATTTTGCAGCACCTGTTCCCAACCTAGATAACCTCCATGTATCATTCCCCATCAGTATCTTACATCTTCATCATCACACTTCACCTCTCATTTTACAAGTCCAGCTGCACTCTCATCTGCTTTCCTTGGTCATCTCAGCCTCATTCCCTGGATACTGGTCACAGCTCTGTTGACATGGGATAAAAATCTACCCCCCCCCCCCTCCCCCAGCCTCTCTCCTTCTCCAAAGCTTTTCCTGAGATGATTTCTTCTCATTTCCACAGCTGAGCCCAGAGAACCCCTCCAAGGAGGAGAGGCGGGTAGGACAGCAGCCCCTTCCTGGTAGAGAAGCACAGCCGGCAGGAGATAGCACAGCACAAACTCACAGCCCAAGGAGCAGCAGTGACAAAGAGCAGGGCAAGCCCAATCCACCACCAGATCTGTCCCTCTGAACAGGCAGCCCCAGCTGGTGGCCCTTCCCACCACTCTCAGCTCTCATCCCATCACCCCCAGCAGCCAGAGGCTGTAGAACTCCATTTAAGAGAAGCACCTGTCAAACAGGACCTCCCTCAGCAGACAGGGAAGCACAGGAGAGGCACTGGCACAGACACAAGAGGCACTCCAGGAAGGGGCTGACCAAGGTGCTCCGTGCCAACCAGGACCAGTGGGCAAAGCAAGCACAGGACAGAAGTGGGCACAAGCTTGAGCCTGGTCCATCTTACACCAGACTAGAGCCTTCCTACACCAGAATTCAGTGCCTATCCAAAGAGAGTGTTTTTCCAGGACCACAAAGATCTTTCCAGCTTAGAGGTTGACAGCTTGGCAGACTCTTTGCTCCTGTTTTCTCCATAGGTCTGTAATGGGCCAACTGTTTCATAGCCTCATCCTAGCCATGCTGGGACCAGCTGCAGGCCAATTGCTGCAGAGGAGCTGCAGCTCTGTTGACTGTTCCTCACCTGAAGCAGCTCCTGTCAAGTACTATGCTCACAACCCACAGCTGCAGGCCCTTTCCCATGGTCGAGGGTGGGAAGAGTGTCAAGTCCTCAAATAAGCAGCTGATCAATTTGTTAGTGGTTAATTCTATTAATTCACATTGTTATAACAAGACATGCAATTAGAGGTCTGGTCAGAGTATTTTATAGGTCTTGAACTCAAAAGGAGCATTTTTAGTGCCCTTTCTATTCCTGCAAGAGCCCCTTTGGCGCTCTAACACACCCTGCTCCAGTGTTCACAAAGGCTGAAAAAGGCAAACTGACCATTTTTCAAAGAATAAATGGTTCTCATCTCCAAGGCAAAATATATTCCAGTGAATAAGCACAATATGCTCCAGAAAGGATTTTCAGCATTTGTTTCTGTTCAGTAATGCACTCCTCAGAGGGATGGGGATGTCCCTCAGCACAGGCACTGCTACCATCCCAGCTGAGCGCACCATCCCTCTCTTCTGGCCTAGCAATACCGGATACCCCCAGATGGCCACAAATATACAGTGCTGCATGACAAGACCAATCTCCCCAGCCTCACCTGAACAGCAATGGCTGGTGCATACAGGCTTGTTCTTACTAGGTATAACAGAAAAACACTGATTTACACCAGTCAATGTTATGACTTGCATCTTCTATGCTCTCTCCCCTGCTTCCCTGCACTTTCCACATTCATTGGCCATAAACCCAGGTGCCATAGTAAGGCACCTCATCAAAAGCTGTTGCAGTAAGAGTCCTAGCCCTGATTTCCTAAAGCATGAGAGCATGGAGTCCTACAATGTCTTTTATTTGGTTTGAAACATATTAGGGAAATGGGGCATTACAAACACACAGCAGAAACACCCCTCTCTTAAACCACAGGCTCCTCTGTGCTTTGCAGTCATTGCCCTTCCTCCAACAGTAGGAATCTATCCTTCAATAACAGCAAAAATGCTCAGAACTTTGAATGAAGACAGTAAGAATGTGCCACAAATTTTCAGCTTTATTTCTGGTTGTGTTAGACCTCACAAGCATTAAATCTTCAGTAAGAGCCCTAGTTTTGGATGTGCTGCCGTCCTGCTCATTTCCAAGCCATGGTCTTTGAGTTCTCACTATAAAAAAAGCCTCCAGAGAAGAAGATAAAGGGATGGGACGCAGGGATTTATCCTGTTTCAACATTTGTTCTTAGATACCCAGGGCCATCTTGCAAGCCAGCCAAATTTAGACTTCATCCTTTTACATCTGCCCACTTGCCTGAAATTGCATACATCTCACATACACACAACCCAGCCAATTTCTTACAGATCTCAAGCATGCAAATCCCCTTCAAACATATCCATCCCTTGTGTGCTACTAATGACAATGCACAAGTTTAAATTCCATTTACACCACATCTGACTGTGCAAATGGTTCCTCTAAACTTCCGCTCGTAAATTTGCACATCAAATGACCCGCACTAATGGCACTCCCTTGTCACTAGTTTTGTGGAGACAACTTCCTTCTCAACTACTTGTGAAGGCCCTGAGCTCTATCATGCTTCCCCTGCCACCTGCCTACCAACCACAATCAGGAAACAGCTATCCTAAGAAAAAGCTGGAATTCAGAGAATTACTTTTCCCCAGTCCAGAGTCTGGGTGGATGGGGTTCTTCTCCTACAAAACTAAGATTACCCAATATTTCATTATGGAAACATTAAAACGTTAAGACTGTGCAATTTCCAAAATTAAACATGCTTCCTATCTTTCTCTTTGCCTTCTTCTAGAGCATCTGGGAAACCAAACAGCATAGCACTCCTAAATGCAAACACTACAGCCTGCTATCCAGCAACTGCTTCTTTGCTAAAGGAAGAACGGGAACTTGCAGAGATCTGCTTCCCCCTCCAAAGAGAGAGGTTCAGTTAGGCACACTCAATTTCCTGCTGCAGTCTGTCAAATATGTATAGAGACCTGGGACAGTTTTCAGACAGGTAGAGTTAGATGAAGTAAAGCCTATCAGCTTTCCAAGGGGAGAATTAACAGGGAGTCGGCTCACAAGGGTGAGACACGTCTGGTTTAAGGCACACTGCTGACACAAAAGGGGAGGAGAGCATTTGATGAGAGATTGATACACTGCATTCAGTGCCTTCAAATATTAATCAAGATAACAGGCAACTAACTTATTAGAAGTCACCCTTATTTGCTAATAGCAAGCTTCATTCCAGCAGGGAGGCTGGCAAAGTGGCAGAAAACCCAGCAGAACCTGAAGGAGTTTTGCTCCCTCAAAGCTTGAAAAGCATCTGGTACATGCCCATGGGAACACCAATGCCCCAAACACTGCACACCCACTGGAGAGCTCTGGCCATCTCAGTTTGCCATGCAACAGCAGCAACTGCAAAGTTGACTAAGAATGCTGTGGAGTGCAGAGGGGTTAGATAATCTCTTGGAGAAAAAAAATCGTGCACTTGGTGGGGCTTGGATGGACAGATATATCATCTTGGCTGGAAGGAGGGCACAGCAGCAACACCTGGAAACCTAGAATGATACAAAGCTGTCAAAAGTCCTCAAATTAAAGCCAGACTCTTCATGTGTCTTCTGAGAGAGGCTTATTAAGAGAGACAGGAGAGCTGCCCTTAAAATGGAGACACATGAACAACATATAAATTTTACAGTTTTTCAAATATGCACCTAAAATCTGATACTGATGACCTCAAGAGCAGAAAGCCATGATCCCCAGGTTCTCAAGAATGCTGCTTAAAATTCATAAGCCACTCAATTTTTAATGTATTATTACACTTTCTGGTCACATTTCCAAGCTTCTCTCTACTTACTAGAGGTGCAGAAAAGCATGATCTTTTATTTATATATACAAACACACGTGAAAAAGAAAAGTAAAATTCAAATGATTACAGTCATCAAGTACTACAAGATATGCAACAAATTTGCAGATTATGCCTGTTTATTATATAACTACAGCCAGTCATTAAGAACAGTGTGTCCAGGGTTTGACAGTGTACAAGCTTAAGGCAGAAACAAGTACAACATACAACAGAATCTGCACATATAACTTCACTGGACATAAACTATTTGCCCAAACTGGTATTTGACATGAGCATATTTTACATATATAACACATTCACCCAAAGCTTAATGAGCAATGGGGTCGTTACCCCTTAACCACACAGCACTCAAAAAGCAGCGATTCTGGCAGCCCACAGTCCCCATGCACTGTGGCACCTCCTGCCACTGTCACCAATAAAAGTACCAATCCACTCACACTTCTTTTTTTTCTCCTCCAACATTTGATTTTGCACTTGGCTCTCAGAGGGCACTGCCAGCATGAAACACCACTATTGCCATCACAAGCCATCCTATACTCCACTGACTCATGCCTAAATTATCCCTATGGGGAAATAATGTAGAAAAATAAATGGGGAAAAATCAGAGGTTTCCTCCCAACCAAAATGCTCAAGGCCAGTCAGTCCTGTTTCCTTGAGCACAGAGCACACAGTCCAAGCTGACAATCCCACCAGTGAAAGCTAGAGGAAAGGTATCTCCAGAAGCAAGGTGGGATTTTTTGGCAGCAGGTACAATGGCAAAGCCCCCGTTCAGTGGAATTTAAAGCTAATGAGCTACAAGGCAGCTCCTCAGTACACACAGTCATACCACAGCTGTAGGAAGTCACCCTGCTCAATACTTTGTAAAGCACATCTCCCAGTAATAAAAATTAAGTGTGCACATAAGCTTTTGCTCATCTGGGACCTGACCTGCTGCTCCTACACCACTGAAATCAGCTGGAAATGCAACACTTCACTGCTTGAGAGCAAAACAGAAGCCCAAAGGGCCAATAGCTTCACCAAGGGGTTGATACATAAAAAGCAAGAAAATGACAGAGTAGTGAACTGCAGAGCCTCTCATGAGAATCCATTTGTAAGGTGCCATGTGGCATACCCAGTATTTAGTCCCAAACATTTTATAAATTCATAAATTAAATGCTATGCAGTTGGTTTAGAAACATTTTTTTTTTTTACTCTCATCATCCTATTCCCCATCCAAGCTTGACTTCAAATCCTACATGACAGAGTTTAGGTTTTATATAAGGAAAAAAACCACTTGCAGCCGTTCTCATAACCATATCTCAGATAAGGACTGTATTAACGTTGTAGCTGCAACAGCTCCATGATCTACAACTCCAAGTGGTCCAGCCTTCTGTTATCAAAGCACAAATTAACCTAAACAAACCAGCTGGCTGGTTGCTCATGTGCTGCATCACAACAACTCCTTTCTAATCAGGGGACAAGCCAGGCTCCAGGTACGTGTTGAGTTGCATTGCTCACCCAGCTGATGCAGCACTTACCTGTCTCTAATAAGTTATATTAGGAATAAAATTTAAAAAAAAACCCGACTTCCCAATAAACTAAAGTTATTCATGCATTCACTTGAGCTGTAGGTAAAACCATCCTAAAAACATGCAAATCACCAAACTTGAAAGCACCAGGCCCTTTTTCACCACACACTGCAACAGCAAAATCACAGCAAATACTGCCTTTGGGGCCAAACACATGGACTTTCACAGGGATCATAGTCCTCTTCTTAAAAAGGAGTTAGGATCTACAACTTTTGCAATGACAGCATCACACACCTCTACACTAATATGCTTCCAGAAGCAATTTTAAAGCAAAGAAATAAATGGTTCTTTCTCCTATTACTGCACTGCAGCAAAGCAATATGGCAGCTGTTTAACAGCACATAACAAAATTGCAGGACTGCTCACAAAAGGAAAAATAATCTCCAGGAGAGGGGGATTTAAGTAGTTAGAATGCAATTACCTAAATTGAAATTTGGTGGTTAATGACCTCATGCTTAAAAAAAATTGTTACATAGTCCTTAAGTATCAGAGTTGCCTTTTTAAATCTCATTGACAGTACTTCCATAACAGCGATCATGAAGCTCTAATCTAGGAAAAAATTCCACAAGAAGATTAATAGGCATTTAATTAATGCCCCATCTTTTTGCTGAATCTTCAGGAAAGGCCAGGCGTTAACCTATGACAGTGACTCATCCTGCCCCTGCTTAGCTTAAGCACATTGGAGACCCAATAGCTCAGTATAACAAGGATGAAAAGCAGGCAAGTGTATAAATTCCTAGAAGATATGATTTGATTTTCATAGTAGTATCTCTTATGAGGGGTCTGATTCCCAGCCAGGCATCTGCCACCAAGCCATATAAACGTATCCTTTCCATGATGCTGTTAAAAAAAGTGTGATGCCAAGAGCACATGATGACATGGAAAATGCCTTCAGGGTGCAGAAGCAACCCCCCATTTGAGAAAAAAGGTAATTATATATTTCATGAGCCTTTTAAAAAGAGAATCACAAGGGGTTGAAAGGAAATCAGAGGAGGGACTGAATCCTCACCTCCCAGTCTCCACTAGTCATGTAATCTCCCAACATCACACAGCTGAGCTGAAACCTCAAGTTTGACACAACCCTTCCAAGAGGTTACCAGCAGCCTCACCATTGCCCTTCACTCCCTGGTGGCACCTGTAGCCACATGTAAGCTCATCAACAGGTGATTGGATGAGGCTTTTTCCTTCTTTATCTAGTTGCTAATAGGAAAAAGTCATCTTCTAAGTTAAAGAACACATTTGTCTGCATATTAGGACAAAAGTAACACTTAAAAGCTAAAACAGCCCAATTTCTTGAATAATAGTTCCAACAACTTAAAGCAAACTCCTTGCAATATACCAAACTGGAGGGATTACTCTGAGTGACTTTTTAGCCAGCAATAAGGACAGGCTCTTGTCTTCTTCCACCACAACCTCCTTCCCTCATCCAAAAGTAAGCCTTCATCCCAAACCCACATTGTTGCTCTTCTTTCACTTCCCAAATCTAGCCTTTTATCGTGACACAAATGTCTTGCGCTTTACTCTGAGTCCTGCTCTACCACATGCTGGGACAAGATTCCTAGGACGTAATAACTAGCACAGGCACAATGTGATAGAAAAGCAATGCATAATTCAATACAAAGTTTTAAAATTTTATGGAGCAGCTAGTGGAAAAGAAAGCAAAATATCTAAATCTCCAATGTGTTCTCAGCCATAACCTGTGTTTGAGACTGCAACATCTCTTCAGTGGCTTTTGAACTTTAAGACAAGAGCTCAGAGCTCAAACACAAACCTTTACCTACACTCGAAATTAAAACAAATCTCATCCATTTAAGGTCAGCTGTTACTGCTGACACTACTTCAAGTCCTCACCTGGGGTTAGGCTCTTGCAGCTGAAAATACTCTTGGAAACATTTTGCTAGTCTCCACTGTATGCCCAGACATTCAGATTTAATCTATACATCAAAACCAGAGCAGGCATCCTCATAGCTAATACCCACCTAACTAGGAACTAAGAAACTTCCCACTAGGAAGTGCTGCCAGTTGAGATTTCCAGCTAGAAAAACATTCACGTAAAATCTCAGACCAGCCTCTCTGATGACTCATCTTCTTCTCCATTTCCTCCACACCATCAATGATCCCACAGTTTAAGGAACAGCAGCTCTTCTCTGCCTGGTTTTTATACCACTGGAGCTGCAGAGTGCAGCTGGCAGGCTCCTGGTGATGAGCTGTGCAGGTGGCCAGCGTTGGCACTGGTGGGCTGCAGGGACCCTCCTGCCATCAAGGCACCGAGCATGAGTGATAACACCTGTGTGTGACTGCTGACCATGGAGAGGAGGACATGCCTATGCCCCAGAGATCTCTCCCAGGCTGTGTGGAACACACACTCTCCCATTCATTCCTGGCCAGACATCCCAACAAGACACAGGCAGGACAGTGACATGTACTAGATAGAAAGGCAAGGAGCCTGGGTTTGCCTGCAATCAGGGTGCAGAAGGAGTGGTCGTTCCCTCACTAACCCAAGGTGAGGTCTCAGTAAAGTCTGTGTTTTCAGACACCTCCACTGTTCATGGCAGTCCGATAAGTTCCTGGGCCGGCAAATCCTACTGTCTCCCAGACAAAAAGGGATCTGGGAAGGGGAAGAACAGACTTTCTAATATACTTCTCCTCACACCTCCACTCTCTCTATACCCAGTCCCTGTGCCTGGGACTGTCAGCAGCTCTTTCTGAAGTCCCTTCTTTCATAATCAATATATTTTAATCACACACTAAAACAGCAAAGGTTCTGTTTAAACACAAGCAAAGAAGAAAGAAGGGTCTTAAATATGTAATAGAAGTTATTCCTTACCTGCAAGGCTCCCCAGGAGGGCAGGATGAGGGGAGGACGGGGCAGGAGGGAGCCAGAGGCGGGGAAGGAGAAGGGGCAGCTCAGAAAGGATATGGGTTGCACACCATTTTGATGCACCAGCTCCGTGGGCTGGTGGTCTGCTTCAAGCAGAAGAATACAACTGGGGCCAAGTCTGGGTAGGGGACATCAGGATCCGGAGGGGAGGTGACTTCTTCATCCTCACCCAGCTCCAGGGAGGACGGTGGCTGCTCTGGTGGTGTTTGCTGCTCCGAGATGCCCAGATCCGCAGGCTCCAGTGGGCAGGTGGCAGAAGTGTGAGGGGGCTGTGGGCCTGCAGGCCAGGTGGAGGGAGGCTGGGGGATGTACTCTGCCATGCCAGCCACAAGCGAGAACCCCTGGAGGGGAAGCGAGAAAGAGAAATTATATCCCACAAGGAATCAGCAGCAAAAGCACAGCACATCTGAGCTCTCCTACCAAGTCCAGAGCAGGGGAGAGCTGCAGGACTGATAGCTGTGACAAATGATAAACCACTTGGTACTGAAGCAGTTTTAAGCTCTTTTCTGCCAGTCGCCTCTCCACCAAGACTCCTCTGGCTGCTCCTCTCCATCACCATTTAAACCATCCCTGCAGCCCCTGAGACACCCTGTCAGAGTGCTTCACCATCTCAGAGGATGGTGGCAGCTCTTTCAGAGGCAGCCTGAGCACCATAACAGAGCACAATATTTTTAACAGTACGGGCCCATCCTGACACAACAGAGCCATCCTGCCCTTGCATTCCCTAACAGAGTCCTGCCAACTCCAGGTGCAGCTTTGCTGGCTCAGCTCTTCTGTCCAAGGGCACTCTGGGCTGGCTCTGTGTCACACCATCGCACAGGCTCTATCAGACTGACACTGAGAAATGCACGTCAAACCCATACACAGCAGTCACTCATTCAGTGAGCTGTAACACAAGCCAGAAGTGGGATTAAACATTAAGCTCCTTTTACTCGAGCTTGTTGAGCTCTCCTATGCTGGAGCAGTGGAAACGCCATGAACACGAACTGCAAAAGTTCTTTGCCCAAACAGAGTGGTCAGAGAGCATGGGTGGGCATGAGAAGAACAGGTCTCAAGCTCACTGGCAGCCTGGGCTGGTTTTGGCTGGGGAAGGGTTAATTTTCTTCACAGTAGCTGAAGCAGGGCTGTGTTTTGGATTTGTACTGTAAACACTGTTGATAATACCAATGATTTAGTTACTGCTGAGCAGGGCTCACACAGCACCAAGGCATTTTCGGTGTCCCACATCACCCCACCAGTGGGTTGGCCGGGGATGCACAAGGAGCTGGGAGGGTTCGTAGTCAGGACAGCTGACCCCAACTAACCCAAGAGATATTCCATATCATATGACATCATTCTCAGCACATAAAGGTGGGGGAAGAAGGAAGAAAGGGGGACATTTGGAGTGACAGAATTTGTATTCCCAAGTCAGTGTTATGTATGATGGAGCCCTGCTTTCCTGGAGATGGCTGAACAGCTGCCTGCCCATGGGAAGAGGTGAATAAATTCCTTTTTTTTGCTTTACTTGAGCACACAACTTTTGTGTTACCCATCAAACTGCTTTTATCTCACTTTTTTGCCTTTTTCTCCCTTTTACTCTTTTGATTCTCCTCCCATTCCAGCTGGAGGGTAGTGAGCAAGTAGCTGTGTGTGGCTTAGCTGCCATCCAGGGTTGAACCACAACACTCCTGCACACTACAGAGCACCAAACTTTTGCTAAAAAATATAATTTTGCTGCCTGGGTGCTGTGCATTCAATAGCAGAGCAGAAGTGGCTGGTCAAACTGAGGGGAATTAAATAAACTCCAAGGGTTGGCTTTGGAGGGGTGTTACACAGACACTCTCAGGAAAGAGAGCTTGGCCAGTGACTGCCCGTTTTCTTCCCTTCACCCTGTTGGCATGTTCAACCATCTGGAGTGCCCATGCTGCAAGTACAGATTTAAAAGCCACACAAGAGCCCTCAGACACACTGCAGTACGAAAAGGGATGATGAGCAGCAGGAAAGGACGTGTCTGTCCAGACCTTGTCTCCTCACACACTGGCCATAGGTTATCCTCCCTGACCCTTGTCTCAGTTCTCTTCGCTTAGGATCACAAAGCCCGTGAGCAGCTCTGTTCACACTGCTCTGCCTTAGCAATGCGCCCTTGACATTTCAGCCTGTGACCCTTTTGATGCTCACACTGCTGGATCTGTGATCTCCAATGCTCTCCACGCCACTCATCTGTCAGGCTTGCCAACCACTCCACCTTAGGTTGCAGTGCCCCATCATTCCCAGATGAGATCCTGAAACCTCTGCCTACCTATCCTGTTTTCTCAGCCTCCTACTTCCAACACACACTTTGATCCAAAGCTTTGCTTGTTCTTCGAGGCTTGGTATTTGTCAGAATAAAGAGCAGCAAGTGCAGGGGTTTAGAAAGCAGACACAGTGTCCCTGAGGGGACAGCAGAGAGACTCTTCGAATTCATTATCCCAAAGGCCTGCAGCTATTGGAAAGAACAGATACCATGTCTCCTGACTGGCTTTGGGATGCTGTTCATAATTTTTTAAGCCCTGTGAAAAAATTTACAGTGCATCCTTCTCACCATCTATCACTACTGTTTTCAAAAAAAACTTTCAGTAGATTTCTCACTCTGGGCACCCATGCAACTACTTGTACCACTTTTTCCATTCCCTATTCCCACCAGCTCCCCATTGCCTGCTCTGAGCTGGCTCCCTTGCAGTCTATTAACATGCGGTGGCTGAGCCCAACTTCCCTCCCATTACAGCGCAGAGGAGAAAGATTAGCAGAGACAGCCAGGAGGAATTACTTATTATGGTGCTCAGAGCATGCACACTGATGAGGGCATGACAGTTCCAAACTGCAGCATACAAAGCTTCATAATTACCAGTACAACTGAGAAAAGGAATAGGAGAAACAACCTCATCAGCATTTCCCTGCTTTCCCTTCAGCAAGCATCCAGGGCCTCTTCTCCATCTCACCACTGCTAGATGCAGCTGGGACTTAGGGATGCTGCTTGCCCATGTGAAACACACATGCACAAACTGGGTAGTGTGTTTATCACAGTTCACCACTCTAATTTGTGTAGGTCAGGCTGACTCATTAGGGCTCATATGGACACAGGGCCAGGTGGATCCCTTTGGAAGTCCTGAAGCTAAATGCAGTCCTTGAATGACAGCTGCCCCACTGGAGATGTGAGTAATACCCGTTACCTTCCTGAGATTAATTCCTGTTCTGCCTCCCAAGGCTGTGATCACGATGTATTTCCTACGTTAAGCAGGATTAATATTCTGTGTCAAAAGAGAGAGAGAGGAAAATCAAGCACTGGGGCACTTCCGAGCTCTTCTCACAGTCAGTCCTCCCATCTCAACTTCAAAGAAGAGTAGAGTGGTTTTTCTGCCAGAGGTAGGTCCAGGGTTGTCTCTGTTACCATTTCAGATATGGAGGTTGGAATCAGCTATTTTCCCTATTTTGGTCAGGCTGCAACTCATGCAATACAACTGTTTCCTCTGGGCTTGCAATCAGTAGCCTTCCCTTGCTGTAGCATTGCTCTGTAACTTGGTTGGAGTCAGCCTGCTACAGTATTTCAACCCAGGGGAGCCCTGTTTAAATCAAAATGAGGAATGAGTTTGGCAAATGCATTTATCTGCATACACAGAAAAAATGTGCATCAATGGAGAGGGTTCCTACCCAGATAAAAGGCAGTTATAGTAAGACTCAACAGAATTATAAATCTGTCTTATAAATTTGTCTTTGGGATGCCTCTAACCTCCCCTTTGTGCAAGTGCAGCTTACTGTGACAAGGGCAATAAGGATACAAGACAAGGGTTATGGGGTGGGCAGAAGCATGTTCTTCTCACTCGGCCTTTTGCTCAGGCAAGCCTAGCCCCAGCAGGTACAGCAGGCCAGACCCACCAGAAAAAATCAAATCCTCCCCACCCTGGACTTATCTGGCCAAATGTCCCCCAAATACAGGAAAACATTCCGCTGCAAAAGTCACATACCACTGGAGGAGTGATGCTACACCAGCTGCACTTCCCTCCCAGGGGAAGGGAAGTTATTTGTGGGCTGGCAGCTCCTCCTGCTTCTCTCCCTGTACAGCCTGTGCCAAACCCTTCTGTGGAGCCAGGTCTTAAGTCTGCAGTGTCCGTGCCCAAGGACCATTTAAAGCCACCACCGTCCTGAGCTGAGCACCCACTGGTGCTGCATCCGGCACGCACACCTGCCCTGGACATGTGTGCTGGCAGGGAGCACATTGCCTTGGCAAGCACAAGAGAAGCTGACAGCCTCTGGCTCAACCCTTCCCCAGAAGCACCTGGTCCTGCCAGACTACTGAGGAGGAAGGGAGAAGGATGCTCTAAAACAGCAAGAGAAGTTGTGGACTTAATGAGAAGTGAAAATTGGTTAGGAATAAAAGGAGAAAATATCACAATGCAGGAGAAGTGCGACAGATTAGGGGTGTCTGTCTAAAAAGGCCAATGTCACCTCCTGGCATGCATTGCAGAAGTCTCTGCTCAGACACACTCCCCCTTTAGGGCTTCAGCTGGCATCCCCTGTCTGTCAGTGCCATGACCTGCCATGAGCGAGCCAGCCCAAGGTGTTCTGCAGGCACCACACTCCAGCCAAAGCAGCCTCCCAGCTCCTCACTGCCCCCTTGCCAGAGGGGCCGACAGGGGCCATGGGTGAGGGAGGCCTGATAGCACCTTTACAAGGTTCATGGAGCCCTTTCTGAACTATTGCAGCTGGACAGTGAAAGGGCCTTCTGCAGCCAGCCAGGAGAGGGAAATACCAGAGAGGTCCCCAGAGCACTGTCCCAGTGCTGGAGCTGATCCACCCAGAGTCCAGTGGGATACAACTCCACTCTCACGTGGGACCATCCTCAGAGTTCATCTTCCCCACCATTATCCCTAACCCTGTATCCCTTGCCAGCCCACACTGCCTCAGAGTTTTTCCTTCCTGCCTGTGCACTGCTCACACAGACAACACTGGGGTCCACATAAAAAAATGAAAGTGCAGACTGTATTTCCTTTAAATGTAAACACAGCACCTCCCATTCTGAGGGCACACAAGTCCTTTCCAAACCATCCATCACCATCAGTCACCCGTTACTCAGAAGCAGCAGGAAGCACAGGAGCCACTCTGTCCTGCTATCACCCTTGCAGAAAAGGGACAAAAATGACAACCTCCAGCCGATGTTGCAGAGGAGATCAAGATGGTCCCATCAGCTGGAGCAGCACCTGAGGCACACATATTTATTTATCATCTCCAAACATCCATCCAAAAGTTGACAAGCGTCTAGGGGCACGGCTTTTGCAGCCAGCTTTGCACAGGCCCAGACTTATTTCAGGAGGTCCCTGTGTGGCATATTTTGGAATGTGTGTGGCTGACCCCGTTCAGGAGCTTCGTGAGCCTCCCGGGGTGCTCTGCTGAGCATGGTGGTGAGCCTGCCTTTGTTTGTTGCTATAACTGGCAAGTGTTACCTTTGATGCTTGCGTCTGGCTGCAGGGATGTGTTAGTCATACAGGTTTCGCGTTTGGAGCGTTTATCGTGGTACAGTACAATTAGTGGTGCCCAGCTCCCCCTGTGTCTGTGTTCAGCTGGCACTGGCGTGTTTCTCTGCCTGGTCATGTGAGACAGCACCTGTTCTCATCTGCCTGTGTGTGTGGGGGGGGTTGTACAAGTGCCAGTAAGGAGCAGGGTCACTTTTCTTAGCACTGAATTTGAAACAGGGGCTTTTACATCTCCATCATCTCAGCACCTCCAAATACAATGGGACGTGGTGGAAAGCCAGCACGGAGTGTTCCAAATGGTGCCCGAACCCATTGCTTGCAGATGCTGGTGCTCCCACACACCCCTGAAGCACAACATCCATGGCCCGCACCAGAGCCAAGGTCTCCCAGCTTCCCTGCCCTGGTCAAATGCCCATGACCTGTTGCCTTTGCAGCTGCACGCTGATTGATTGCTGTGCCTTCTTTCCACACGTGCTATTATCCTCTGCTAGATTTGCTTGAGCACTTGACAGCCTCGCCCTTTTCACCCTGGTCATTTTACACCCCGATTCCTGACAGAGAGCAGAAGAAATTCCTGCATCCCATTGAGCAGGGGAAGGAGCAGTCCAGCAAGCACAGGACAAAATAAGCAAACTATCTGTCCTGAAGTCTCAACAACGCTCTGCCTTCAACCTGTACTGCAGGCAGCATTCTGCAGCTGTAGGAAGAGCAAGCCCTGATCTCCTGGCCACTCCCATCCTCATCATCACAGTCAATGTCCAATGCATCGCTTCCCTGATGTGTGGCTGGGTCAGCCCAATCCTGTCCATACCTCTGGTCCCTGCCCCTGGCACAGCCAAGTGGGGATCTGCTTGCATTGCTAAGAAGCCTTTGGCCAAGCCAAAGGAGATATTATGGAGACTAGTAAAAATTTTGCTGGAGAGACAGAGGAAAAAGTAAACAACTTTTAGAAGAAAAGGCATAGGAGTAATATGGTCACTTTGGGTGTAGGCAATACACTGGAGAAAGAAGTTTCCCATTGGAAAATCATTACCTGACCTTAACTATGTGGAGTGTTTGAGACCCAGAGATGAGTGCTGCTGAGGACCCCAACCTTTATCCCACTGCTTCCCAGAGGATATGCACACTTGTTTTCAACAAAGCATTTTCATTTTTGGTGTTCCAAGCGAACAGACTCTAAAAACCTCCTTCTGGGGATGACTCCATACTGCAACAGATCCATCTATGTGGAGACTGCCCCAGAGTCAGTTTTCCCTTTCAAACTTGCCCCGCTGCCCCCGTGCGCTGCTTTGGCCAGCACAGCTCCCAGCGATGCCTCCCCCTCGTGCACACGGACACCTTTCACGTGGGAGAATTCCTGTCATGTCCTCTCACTTAAAACCACCACTTAGCCAAGACGCACATCTTTAGCGCTTAATCCTCGCTCGCAAATTAATCTGCTTAGTCCCGTGGATGTCGCAGCAGCCGCCTGTCGCCCAGCAGCTCTGTGCCGGGACCGATGCGCCGAGTGCCGCCTGCCCGCAGCGCTGGCGCTCGGGCCAGTGTGGCTCTTGCTGGCCGTGTCACGCTGCGAGTCCATGTCTGATGATACCGTCATATCTCGGTCTTGTGGCCCGAGCCGTCCCTTTCTTGCCCCTCACCAGGTTGTCAGATTTTTGATTGCCTCCAGGTGCATCAGCTTGCATTTTTCCTAAGGTTAATCTCAGTAAGTTATTTTCCACCCATCTTCCCGACCTTACTTGTTCCCTTTGTGTTATTTTCCTGCATCTCCACTGGCAGGCAAAGACCTGGTTTTTCATCAGCCAGGGAAGTCATTAATGTGCTGTTTACACTCTCCTTCAGGTCAGCAATGAGCATGGCAATTGAGACGGTCAGATGAGGATGATGAAGAGGAAGATAGTGGTGACATAGGCTACCAGCAATGATGGCTTTGAGGCCATCCTCACACTCTTAGCCCTTCAGGACCCAGATCCTGAAGTGCTAGCTGGAAAGAAAATGTGCAAATACCTCAGCTGTGCCTCCAAGAGAAGCCCATGCCAGGAGAACAGAGCTGCAGCTCCTGCCCACCACAAGGACAGGTGCGCCGTGCTGCAGCTGCCAGCATTGCACCTCTACAAGTGGATGGAAAAGGGCATCCTGGGGCTGCTCCCACAGAGGCTAAGCCAACAGTACGAAGCTCTGCTGTTTCACAGCATTCTTCCTGTAGCAACCTCTCTGCCCTCTTTGTCTCAATCCCAGTGGCCAGCCCAACCCAGTGAGCGGGAGTAGGAAAACAGCAGCATACAAGGAGTGGTGAGACCCCAGGAGACTCCCTGGTCCCTGTCACAGCACAGAACTGAATGCAACTTCCCATTTCTGCACAAGCATCCTCACCACCTCCAGACTTTTTCCCAACTCACTGTCACCACTCACATCTGGAGAGGAGATTCCCTGGGGTGAAAATAGAAATGGGGAGGTGGAGACAGTAAGCAGCACATCTAAAGAGAACATGATATGAAGAGCTTTGGGGAGCATCAAGGGTTACATCTACAACCTCTCTCGTCCCTAAAAATTACTGCTCCCCCTCAACCCCTCCAAAGGAGATAATCTGCATAAACACAGCTATGTATTTGGAGCAAACTAACTCTTGGCAAAAACAAAAACAGGAAGAGAGCTAAAGCTATGTGGAGTGTGATGATGCCCCAGGCTCTGCCTCCAGAAAGGAGAGAGGATATGGGAAAGAAATGTAGCTCTGAAGATGGGAACCTTCTAGAAGCAGAGAAGACACAATGTTGCTAACTCTTCTACAAAGGCCTACAAACTGTTCAATCTCAGGTCAATAGACGGACCAGGACCTTGTGATGGTTCCCCTGCATCCTGCACAACTTGATTACTGGCACTGCTGCTCATTTACATAAGTTTTTAAGTCCCCTTCTCTCCCTGCTGTCACCAGGGAAAAAAAAAAAAAAAAAAAAAGCAAGGCTAGGACAGTTGCTTGAATAGCAATCACTGAAAAGCAGCAAAGACACCAGTGCAAGCATATCTGACCACAGACCTGAAATGGACCTCTATATCCAAGCCAAACCCCTGCAGCCTTGCCAGAAAACCCAGTCTGAAAGAGTCCATAATGAGTTACTCTGCCCCCTACCCCCACCCATCCCCTCTGCCAGACTCAGAGTGGGTTTAAAGGCAAAATAATGGGGGAAAAATGCCCAAGGAAGACAAGCAATTGAGGGCATCAACACTGCCAGAAGTCCCCACTCAGAGGTGAGATGCAAGATAGTGCTAGGCACACTGCACACTTGTATACACATGCACACACTTGCAAACACACACATGCAGCAGCAGAAACAGGATCCCAACCACCCCTGGCAGTCTGACCTGCAGGAAAATCCATTCTTAAACTCTGTCCTGGAAAGCAACTTAATTGAGCCTGTCAGACAGACACACTAAGGCAACACCTGAGCAAGGTTTAACACCACTAACCCCACCTGTGCCCTCTATACAGCAGTGTTTTTTAGCCACGGCCAAACTCTGACACCTCAGAGAAAGGAAATATAAACCTTCTCCACCCTCTGTCCCCCATCCTAATGATCACACCAGATGAGCACTTTCAGCAGCCACATCACAGCAGCAAAATCCTTGGCATTTATCACTTCACCAGCTACCAACAGCACAGGTCAGCACCCTGTTCAACCCCACGGCCATAGCCCCAAATCCAGTAGTTTCAGAAGGATTTGCCCTTTGCTTGCCCTCCAGAGATGCCCCCATGGAGCTTTACATCAAGGCACAATGGAGCAGGACGTGGTGCCCATGCTGCAGAGACCAGCAGTACCCTTGGTACTGGTTGTTTTTTTTTTTCATACACACACACATTTGATAAGCGAGTAACAACCTTTGCTTTTGAAGGCACCCTTCCAATCCTGCCTTGATCACACAGAGATAGGGCTTCTACACTGCATTCTGCAGGTGCTGGGAAGCACAGGCTACTGCAGG
The DNA here is from genome assembly GCF_015832195.1 of Motacilla alba alba. NCBI lineage: Eukaryota > Metazoa > Chordata > Aves > Passeriformes > Motacillidae > Motacilla > Motacilla alba. The sequence goes on from NC_052031.1 coordinate 49,408,897, forward strand.
ATTCCACACCAGGAGCCCACAGGCTGCAAGGACTGGTATGAATCTGCAAAGCCCCTGGTGACTGAGGCTGGCGTGGCCCAAAAGCCACCTCCCCCCTGTGCCACCACATCGGCACACACCTCCAGTTCAAGGCAAGAGAGAAAGCATTTTCTGACATCTCCTCATTGCAATTAGTCCCTGATCCACTGGGCTGATTGCTCTTCAGGGCACACTGCGGCGCTTCAAACACCAAGGCCTGACAAGTACCGGCAGAGAGAGTTTATTACAAAGTTACTGGGTTGATTTATGCAATTTGAGTTATGATTAGAGGGCTTAAATAAATTTTGTATCAGTATAAGACATTTTTCAAACCACTATGTGATTTCTAGGAGTTTAATATATGCACTTCAGACACAGATGAATAAACCAAGTAAGCTGCCTATATTAGGTCATTATAAACAGCAATGTACCTCTGCATAACTGACAAGAAAATTCTACTTTCCAAGAGCAGTTTGAGGTTTTACAGATCTTGAACACCCTTCAAATCAGCTGTACATTATCCCATCTAATAATTTCTTTTTAAATATAACTAAGAAAGGGTACTACATGATTTTGCAGTTCCATTTGCACTACTTGGTTTCTGAACCCATCCACGGACTCAGAGGTTCTAGTAAGGCTCTGGGAGACTGCAGAAATTCACCTGCTTGCTTGAGTGTGCAGGACTGGGACTTCAATTTAATAAAAGATTAAATTTATTTTAAATCAGTGCCCCATTCTTTTAAAGATTCCTAACACTGTGTGTGCTTTTCATGAGTTTCCAGCTGTAGACACTTGTTCTCTTTGAGAAAAATGAATAAAAATTAGTTTCAACTTTTTTTTTTCACTAGGAAAAAAAGGCTGACCAAGCATGTGGCTTCTTTGCAGCACAGCCTGGAACTGCAGGCTTTTCCCAAAATCAGAGGTGGCCAGGGCTCAGCATAAGCCACCCTGGTGTGGGACGTCCTCCTGGCGTGGGACTTGCTGTCATGGGACAGGGCAGGGCTCTAAGATTAAATGGGGCTGTAGGCTGGCACCATGTCACACTGGGCGTAGACACACGGGTTCTCCAAAAGCGGATCAAGCAGTAGAGATGCAGCCAGGTGGGAAGTGGGTTGGTGGAAGGAAGCAAGCAAGCAAGCCCAGGACCAGAGGAGATGCCTGAACTGCAGCCTGGGGCACAGGTGCATTATTGGCACCTTGAGGATGCTCAGGACCGGACCATCAAGGAAGGTGCTGCTCTTGGTGGGGACAAGAGTGAGGACACAGGAAAGCTCACCCACCATTGTAGGTGCACTGTGATAGACCCCAGGAAGCCCAGCTGATCTCCTCATGCCCCAGTCAAGGCCACTGTGCCCACCCAGAAACACCCACAGACAAGCACTGAGCTCCTTGTGAGACAGCATCCCCCTCACATAATGCTTCCCTTCACCCCCTTGATGGCTGTGGATGGCCTGGCCCTGCATCAGCCAGATTCACAGCCTGAAAACACTCCCAAGGCAGCAACAAGGGGAGATTTTGAAAGATAAAACATGAAACAGGTTGGCATAACCCCCTTTATAATAGGCACTGTCAGATTGATCCAGGCTTCACAAGGCAAACCCCTTAGATGAGGCAGATCAAAGCTTCTTCTTTGTCCCCCTGACTCTCCTCTGAGATATTCACTACCAGATCTCCTGGCAAGGCATGTGTGCATCTTCTGGTGCATCGAGGTGGCCACTGTTAAGACACAGCTTTCCAGAGAGATCTGCAGGGAAGCTGCTTTTCCCCACCTTCCTGCTGCAGTCAGGGCCAAGGCTTTCCCAAACAGGTACTGCACCCTTGCCCAGCCAGCCTGGTGCAAGCACCCTGGAAGTGGGCAGGCAACACAGTGCCGTGCCCAGACTCCATCCCTGCCTGCCTGGGAAAGGATCGTGGCACCAGACCTTCACTGACAGGCATGCACTGCAGCCCTCCTGAGGAAGCTCACATCCAGTGGCCATGCCATGAAACTATTCTGTTATTTAATGGAGAGAGGAATAACTGCTCTCAGTCCCTTTGCAGGCAGCGGGCAGCTCCCTCCTGCCTGAGGCTGTGTGCCTGCCCAGACCTCAGGGATGGGGCAGTGCTGGCTGGGGGAGAGCTGCTCAGAAGGTGTCCTTAAAATATAAAGGGGAAGGGGGGCAAAAATGGGGCTCTGGGATTCCTTTTGAAGCGCTCTCAATTAAAAGTTTCTTTGTAGGAAGGCTGTTGAGAAAAGAATGTGCTTGAGGATTGCTTTCCAATGATAGAAAAGCTTGCGTGACAGAGTTAAAACACTAAGGGGTAAGTGAGATGGAGGGTCAGCAGATCCCTTCCTTCTTTGAGATAATAAGTCCTCAGTCACCAGCCCAAATCTAAGATCAGGAGCTCTGCAATAGCACACAGAAACAACTGACAATTTACATAGCAGTCTTCCAAGCGACGGGGACACAGAAGCAGCAGCAACCCCCAGATCAATGAGATAAACACCTTCTATTAGCAGAGAGAAAATGCACAACAAGTTCTGCTTTAAATATTTACCATTTTCCTCTGCAATAATTTGCAGGGAAAAAAAAATATATATATATTTGGGGTTTTTTTTTCTTTCTGGCCTTTTATTTTTTTTAAAGCCACCGGTACTTTTCACACAACTGCTGTTACCAAGAAGCAAAAGGTAACCATCAAGAGGGTTACAAAAACCAGTACTGGTAGAAAATATGCCTGATAATTGCCAGTCAACAAGGTCTAACATTATTTCTGTTTTTCTTTTCTAATTTTTCTGTTTCCACCCCACTCCACCCCCTGACTCCAGCCAACAGCTTCCAGTGATGTACAGAAGATGATGCATTTTGCTGAATTAAAGTACATCCTATTCCATGTCCCTTTTCAGGATGTTGCACATGCAATTGAAATGCAATAATAACCATAAACAAAACAAGAAAAGACAATTTAGGAAACCTGAATCCAAGACCGAACTCTTGCTTTGAAAAAAAAAAAAAAACAAAACAAAAAACCACAATACCCCAAACCCAAGAAGACCCTAAACAGTGAGAAGGTTTTAGGAAAAGTTACATATTTACAAGTCTCAGGCAGTTACCTCTCCAGGGAGGAGATTTTGTAACCCTCCCTCTTTCCCACCATCCTTCCCCATCATAACAGGACAAACTAACCAGGGCTAAAGTTGAAATTCCTGGAATTGTTCACACTCCTTGCATCATTTACAGTCATGTATAAAGAGCTGCTGATTATCTGTGAGATACACATTCCCTGCTGCAATTGCCCATGAACATGAACTACTGGAGACACAATTGTTCCCTTTCCGCCACCACCACTGCCCAAAACACACACCAAAATCAATGATTGCTACTTGTTGGGTAAACAGAGGCAGTTCTACATACATGGGCACTGCACTCGGACATACACGTACCACCGGACATGCACACAGAAACAACTTTCCTCTCTGGAAAGACAGAATTATTCCCATTACAGACATGTCTACCCTCAGCTTTTACTTCTGCCAGAGAGGAAACAGGTATGAAACAGAACAGGAATGATGCAGGTACATGGGTGGGCACAAGTTTTCTATTAAAAGGACAGCAAAACATGACAGACACAAGGTTAGCCAGGTGTGCATGCGTCTCACCTACCTTTGCATGGAAAAGAAATTTCCGAGGGAGAAGTCTCCAAGTCAGAGAAGCAAAACAAAATAATAATGAAGATGCTTTGAAAAAATTCCCCCACCAAGATAAAAAAAAGGCCCCCCCACCTCCCCCCCTTGCACACAGGCACACTCACACGCAGACACACACACCTCGGTGCCCGGGGTGGAGAGAATAGGAGAAAAAAAGATCAGGATCAGCTGAGTGATGGGGAGCAAAGAACCTGCCGGCGACAAGCGGGGAGTTGTGTTAGATCCGTGCCTGCAAGGACTGAGCGTGTGCAGGAAGGAGATGGTTTAAAAGGAGAATACATGGTAAGAAATTGTGGCTGCTCAGGCTGGAGTCTGAAGCTCGAGAGTCAGAGCAAACAAAAAGAGGTTAAAAAAAAGAACCTCTTCCTTCACAGGAGGGCTTGGGGGGGTTTTGCCTCTGTGTGTTTTTCCAGGCGAGTGGTGTTAAGAAGTGACAGAAGCTTCCTTCCAAAAAGACCAGAGAGAGGGTCAAAATCATTGCAGGACGCTGAGAAATGATGGAGGTGTGGGTAGGGGCAAGGTAAGCTATTCCATGGTGGGAAAGTGAGGAGGAAGGGCTGGTGTGTGGTTTCTGTCTGTCTCGCTCTCTCTCTGTCTCATGGTATGTTCACCAACGGCTTATGGAGCGAACTGCACAGAGAGAGAGAATAACTGTACAGGCAGAGAGAGAGTGAAACACCGTCCTTACAGTGACACCAAATGTCTTTAGGGGAACCTACAATTAGAGGCACAGAATGCAGGAATTCTTACAACACAGGAGGAAAAGCAGAAATCTCCTTGTGCACCAACACACATCTGCATCCACAGTGGGGTCTCAGGACAGCTGGTTTGCCCCTTCCTTCAGCCCACTCAGCCTTCCTTTTGGGGGGGACGCTGCCTTCAGCAGTGCTTCATGCTTGCCTTTCCTTGAACTTTTAAGCATGTGTCCCTCCACAGATCACAGGTCAAGCAGGTTACAGAATTATCACTTAGGAAGAGTTAAAAAAACAAACAACCCTCCCCCAAAAGTCCTTCCCTCAAAACCAAGCCCTCCTCTCTGCCCCATCCTACTCCCAGATCTGTTACTGGAACTCAGGGGGTGGGAACAACTCTCTGCAAATTAGTTTCCCTTGGCGCTTTGTGAAGCAAGGGGGAAATGAAGGGGATGGATAACATGCAGGAATCCCACCTTCCAGTGGCCAGAACAGAGTACGGCCTCCCTGAGCCTCATCCAATGGAGGGCCAGCACAGCCATCTGCCCTCACTGGTCCCATTCTGTGGCTGGGCTGCCCTACCCCAGGTGAGCACACGCCCCTCATTCTTGAAGTACCAACCTTCAGTTTTCCTAGTGGAGATCCCAAGTCCACTCTGGAAAAGAGACACTACTGGAAGCCACCACACTCCTCAAGGCTTTTCATGAGTTTTTCCTGTTCAGGCCTATAAAATTCCACATATCACAAGACATGGAGACATTCTTGCTTCTACCATGGGCGTATATTGTAAATGAGAAGCTAAAAAGTATGCCCAACTGCCCGCTAGGGTATTGCCACAACAGTGCAGCCCAGAAATTCCTCTGCTTCCTTGAAGTGTTCCACAAAGCCTCTCCAAACCTTCCTCACCAAGACAATGTCCACTCCAGACGTCACAGACTTTGCAGTGCATGGCTAGAATAGCTGGGTCAAGGTAATTAATACATCTAAACTACAAATGGCCGGGAAACCAAGCACTTTCATTATACTGAGAAACAGACCCTTGGATGTTAGCTCTCCACAGGAAGGCAATGGAGCAAGCCCACCTTCTGGTAAAGTCAGGACCACTCTGGTTTTACCTTAAGGTAACTCACACATGTTCACCACCTACAGTGAAAAACATCCTATAAATCTCCTCTCCCCTGCAATTTATCTCCATGTGGCTTGGGTTTGCTGTGCCAGGGATTTGAGGCAGAAGTCAGGGAGCCTCTAGCCACTTACATCACATAAGCCAGGCTCCTTGGAGCTTCAGCAACATGGTTGGCCCCATCACTGTCTCTCACAAGACCCTTAAAAGACTTTGGAACAAAGACAATAGCTGTCCGCTTTTATCGCAACACTTTTGTGTTTTTTAAAGTGTCTAATCTTGTTACCTCTCCTGAAAGGTAAACTCATCCCTTAGAGGATCCTCAGGCTGCTCCAGAAGTGCTAAAAAAAAAAAAAAAGGAGAGCGGTCTTATAAACATCAGGAATGTTGTGAGCATCAAATGTTACCCGATTAACAGCTTCCGTGAAAAGCAGCTCTTCCCTGGACGAGTCCAGCCTGTCTTTTTTCATAGCTTCTGACCTGGGCTGCAGTTTTGTGGTGTACCCATGCATCTTCCACAAGCTGGAAAGAGATTTTACTCCAGGATAATAATTTTCTGTGGTGGTCAGACTTCTCCCTGCCTAGGGTCAGAGGCTGTTTGTATGGGAGCTGTGCAAGACACTATCTCTGATCACCTTTGGCCCCAAAGATGGTTGTGCTTACCCTGAGTTCATTGTCCTGCATGAACTGGAAGGCTCCCACCAGGAGGAGGGAGCCTGTACACAGCAGGAAACCCTTGAAAGTGAAGGATTTTGGGACATACCAACCTCAGCTTCTCAGTGTGATGGGGATGTGGTGCTGGGCACAACCACAGACCCACAGTAGAGTTTGGGGTGATACCAGAACTGTGTAAGTGTCCCAGAAGCTGGCTGAGGCAGATGCCCAAACAGAACTCTAGGCAATCTCTCTAACTAATCAGGTGTCAGGCTACTCCTTCCTCAACCAATTCTGGGCAGTCCCCTAAGAGGTTTCCTCCTCCCTGAGGGCCCGACTCACACCACACAGCGAACATGCAGCGATCACAGGCACTCACATTCCACATACACACACCTACCTACATATGCCTTCCCCGTTCCTGCAAACAGAGGAGGGGCTGGCTGACCTTTTAGTCCCCTCTGCTAGCAGGTCCACTCTGTGCTGCCAAGGTTAATCTCCTTGGCTTCTTCCTCACCAGCCGCAAGACTCTCACCACTCCCTCTCCTCATAAAAATCATCAATTATTCCTTCCCAAGAAATAGAAGGGCTTCAATTCTGCCCCAGAAATGATGAATCTGAGCATTATATGATTTCAGATGCCTGTAATTCACCAACAAGCCCCTTCAGGGGAAACAGGGAAAAATGCAATTGAATTTATTCATGCATGAATATCAAATGAGAAAAAGAGAATGAGGAGGGCAGGAGAGAGAGGGAGAGAGTGAGGCAGGGTGGAGAAACAGGGTGATAAGGAGAGGCAAAAGAAACAAAATGTTAAAGGGAGATAAAGAGTACATGCAGAGGGGCACAGCAGGACAGAAGCACATAAACACATGCTCAGGACAATCTGTGGGTCACCTCTCACAACTTCATCCTAGGATCATATCTGTTTGCCTTCCAGCACATTCACAGCCCAGGGATGAAGAGACATTTGAAGTCTCACTCGGACAAACCCTACAAACTGATAAAAACATGCTACAAACCTGGAAGGAAGGGAGAGGGAAAGAGGCTGGGTGGGGAAATGGAGTTGCGCCAGTCAACACGTCACAGATTTGGAGCTGGTGAAAAGAGCAAGCCTAGGGCAGCTCATGCTCCAGAGCAGAGCCCCCTCATCCCCCCAGCCCTCCCCATCCATGCATTCTGGGGGGATGTCCACGGGCTTCCTGGTACATACACCACAGGCATCCCTCCAGAGCAGCCATTCCAAGCCTTGGACTGGGAAGCTGTTGCCCTCCCTGGCCAAGGCCTGCCTCTCCACCATCCACAAGGGAAGGGACTGAAGATGGTCTCTTTGTCCTGCAGCTGACAGGGCTCCTTCTTCCACCCCCAGTGCACTTTCAGGGAGTTTTGTCATCTGCCCTGAGCAATACAGATGGGCTCGCTTGGAAGTGACCTGGGGTAGATCACACCAGCTATAAGCATGGCACAAGCTGGTCCTACCGTTGCATCCAGAGCATTTCCAAGAGTTCCCCTCTGTTCTTTCTGCCATTTTTGAGAGCAACAGAAAAGTCCACATTGTTCCTGTCACTACCCGAGCCAGCAGCACTGTCTGGTGAGTTAGTAAGGAAAGAACGTGATTCACTGTAGCTGCTTAAGAAGATGGACCGGGGGAGAGGGAACAAGCAGGAAAGGGGGAGCCATATCAAAGCAGAGACTGCAGAGATAGCTCAGTGAGGTGCAGCCCTCCCCTCTGCAGGTTTGCTGGTGGCTGTGGGCTGAGCCCACCAGGCAGCAACCTACACTGGATTTAAAGGCATCTTCTAGCCAAGTCTCACAGGCATCATCTTGCCTCCTGCCAAGCTGAGCCAGCCCCAGCCCTTCTTTGACAGCCCTGACCACAGATCCTGCTCCCCTGCAGGGCACATGGGAGCCAAACACAGGGAATCCTGTTGCTGTGGCCACAGGAATGGCTGCACATCCTATTCCATCCTCCAGCTCATCTGCACAGTGCACAGAACCCCTTGGAGCTGGGTCCACTGTGTGCCCAAATTAGCCATGGCTGCATGTTGTCTAAGCTTATCCCTGGGCATGCAGCAAGGAAGAGGAGCAGTCAGACAGAAAGCAATATTTATCACAGTGCTCCCAGGTAGGGCATCAGGTCCTGCATCTGTTGCTGTTGTGGGTTTATGTTTGCTGCTTCCAGGAGACAGAGTCCAGCTTTTCCCACATCCTTCAAAATAGAAAGAGAAAAATAAAATGAGAGAGAGAGTGTAAGCTCTGACGTGAACCTAACTTTAGATCCAAGGGCTGATGACTCACTCCACTGGGGGAGAAGTGGCTGAGCTGGCTGTAGGTTTCTGTTTATATACCACACTGAGCTAAATATGTAGACTGAGAAGTTCTTCTGTTCTGGCCCAACAACTTCAATCTGCATTTTATCCATCTTAATCTTAATGTTCCCTTCCCTATTAAATCTCTCTCTCTTTTCCCCCAGCATTGCCTTCCTAATCCCCTTTATGCTTGCTTTATTGTAGAAAATTGAAGAAACACATGCCCTCACCTTCCACTCCGGTGTTTATGGTTAGACTGACAGGGGATTTCTGGGAAATGATTCAGTGTTTTGACTCTTAAGCACAGCTCCTCGAACAGAACTGCCAATGCATTCCAGACCTGGCCCAGCACTCCCAGCCACAGCGCAGGCAGTCGTACCCTGTGATGCCTCCTGATCTGCTGGTCCTGATAGCTACACAGCTCACAGGATCAGCACCAGTTCCCTCCCAGGCATCCCTTGTCCCATTGCTCCAGCATGGAGCTCCACTCCTGACCCCACCCACGTGTCCCAGGGCTGGCAGGGTGCTGTCTTCTCCAGCCCACCACCCTGTGCCATCATGTCACTTTGCCATCATTCCTCAGGCCCTAGCTGTCCCACTAGCAGGTGCTCCATGAGGAAAGGCTGACAGCCACTGCCAGCTGTTGTCCTCTTCTGAGACCAGAAAACAGATTTTGTCATCAGCAAAGGGTAGCCCTGTGAGAGCTCCACAAATATTTTCACTTGCCAGAGCATGGCTGGCACTCCCAGCACCATCCCTCACACCTGCACTCGTACCTTGCACACTTATGGCACAATGGCACCCTGGGCACTCTCCCATTTGCCAATCATCATGTTTCAGACATGGGCTGCAAACTGTCCATAAGCTGCACAGGAGGTCACTGTGGATCTGTAACATCCTAAAGTTGGAATATCCTCATCCCTCTTCATCTGAAACAGCAAAGAAGGGGATGTTAAAAAAAAAGAGTTCAGAAAGAGGCAAGAGGGAAATTATGAATTAATCCCTCCAGCAGAGAAGAAAAACAAAGAGTGTGCAAGAGAAAAAAGAATCTCCACCCCAAAGGGCAGCTCTGAACTATGGGGGCAGACAAGTTTCGAGATAAGAAACAAAGACCATTTACAAAAAGGTGGTTTTATGAAAAGCAACAGTAGAGAAGAAAAGCATAATGAGAGAGTGGGTATTTGACAGAGAGGTCTCCAAGGGATGAAATTCAATTTAACACAACAGCTCAATCCAGGAAAGGAAGATCACCTTTGCAGTTGAGGCAGATGCTGGGAAGAGGAGCATTGTGTTCAAAAGCCCTCTATGAATCTTCTCTAGATGTAAGTCTGTGGGACCCAATGGTGAAACCTGGATCTGAGGTTCCCCAAGGCATCCTTTGGGTTTGGACCTAGACTCTGGTACATCAGTCCCTAAGAGACAGTCTCATACACTACCTATTTGTCATCTTGCTCCAAACCTTCTCATTTTCATGCAAAATATTAAAGAGTTGATTTCCCAGCAAGTATCAAAGCTGAGCCACTCTGACCTGCTTCACCCCACGGATCATCCAAAGGACAACATGGAGAGTCTGTGTATTCTCCATGCAAGAAGCACCAGCACTTCATTTGGAGAGCATAGGCAATCTAACAAGTGTGTTTGCAAAATGCCTCTTGCAGAAGGACAGGCTCTGTGTAGGCTGAGGTCAACAGCATCCAAGAGATCCAATACTCTCTTGGCTCAGTTGTGCTCCTTGGCTCTGTCAGACAGCCTCCGTCTGCCCTCACACAGCCAGAGGGAGGCCAGAACAGGCAAGAGGCATCCTGCGATCAGCAGCTACTCCAGGAAGCAGAGAAAAAGGCAGCAAGGGCTAGGGAGCACCCCAGGGCAGACTGCAGTCTCCTCTCAGGCATGTTCACTGCTCCTTAAAAAAAAAAGAAGAGAGAAAATATGTACCTCAAATAACAGCTAGTCCTTCTTATTATCCATCCATCCCTTTGGCCTTAACTCTTTGAGGCTCTGTGCCATGTTCTGCACAGCTGCTTTGTCTCACCTGGCTTTGGAGCCAGGGCAAGCATCTGCACTCAGCTGAGTGGTAGGGAGCAGCAATGGGTGGAAAACCAAGAGGACTGCTGGGGCCAGTAAGAGTAAAGGAGGAAGATTTATAAAGGCAAAATAAAAAGAAAGGCAATCTTGTGGTGCCACCTCATGATGGATTTGCACAACGTAGCCTAGGCCAAGAAGTCCTGGGACCAAGGGCAGAAGTGGAAAAGTACTGAGGTGGAAGTCGATATGGTTTAAGATCAACAAAAAGCGAGACCCATTCACATTTGCTGCAGCTCAGGAAAGGCATGACCTTGACTGAGACATTGCTTTCCCTGAGAGCAACAAAAGCCCAGGGAAGGCAGTAGATAACTCCCAGCACAAATGATAGAGGACACCTACACCACTGATGGATTCAACCCTTTCCATCATACTGTACCCTCTGGCAGAGAAGCTATGGACTAAAGGAACAAAACAATATAGGAATGAAAAGGAAAATGTGCTTTTTATTGTAGGACTCACCACTGCAGTGGAGGGGTAGCTGCAAAGATGCCTTTTGCTGAATCAAAAGCATAAACTGGCACAACATGAAAGGTTTGAGACTCACCTGCTCTCCAACATAAGTGAAAATTTATTTCATCCAATGATCCTTATTCTAGGCTTTGGAGCAGGAAGAAACAAGATCAAATCCCCAGGACATAAGCTTAGAGGAACCTTTCCCATTGGGGTGATTATCTCCCCAACATTTTTCTCTTTCCAGCTCAATCTGAAGCACAGTGAATACTGATTTCTCCCTCATCAGGGGGAATATGCCCTTCCAGGTACATGATGCTACCAGCAAGGAATTTTCCAGGTCTAGAAATTGCTGATATACTTTCTCTTCTATTGCTGAAGTATAAAACAAGGCATCTCCTCCAGCATTTTTTCAGCTGGAGAAATGTTACATAACCACTTAGTTAGTTCTCATCTCAGGGACAAGGAAACTGAGGTCCAGAGAAAGAAGGTGATCCATTCAAGATCACCCTGCAGAGCAGATGTAAATCTAGGTCTGCCCAGCCCCAGCTCAGCACCCACAGGGTGGACCATCCTCTACCAGCAGCCAGCTGGGAGACCCCCTGATTACCAAATATCATCTAATGGAAACTAAATCTGACACTTCAAGGTGTGCACTGCCATGGGGAGGGTGAGGAAGGGGTTTTCTGCCAAACTTTCCATCACACAGCTGTGTTTTTCACTGGGATAGGTGGTTTAATTTTTCTTTGAAGGGAGGGTATGGGCAGAAATTCAGATCTTGGAGTAGATCAGCTAAACCAATGGGCATACCCCGTGCTTCTAACTCTTCCCAAGTCCTACAGTCCTCTTGAGTATATTTTCTAAATAAGAAAGGAAATAGAAGAGACAGAAAGATATAAATATTCGAGGCTAAATTTGAGCTACAACAGTGCCTCAGGGAGAGAAAAAGAAAAAAGAAACAAACAAAAAAAAGAATCAGAGAACAGTTTATCAGATGCAAGGTTAGGAAGCGACAGGGGTTATGGTTAATAATAAGCCAGTTTGCTGTTCTGCTCCCAGGCTAGAGCCCAGTCTCTCACTCCCCTCCCTCAGCTCCCCCATCCCGCCTCCCAGTCTCCCTGTCGCTCACCCTTTCTGCTCCGTCACCTCGCATCAGGCTGCGGATTTGATGCCAGGCTTCTCACCCGCCAGGCTCACCCATCCGCCGGGCAGCCCTCCACCACGGGCTGGGAAGGGAGTGCTGGGAGCACACCAAAACTGGAAGGAAGAGTTCTGCACTGGCTGACGATGGAGCAAGGAGAACAGGTCTCTGTGAGCACGCAGGGCTGCATGGGACAGCCAGAGCTGAAGGACACGCACAGAGCCACCACAGTCAGCCAAAACCAGCTTGTCCTGCTGAAACAGCTGCTCCAGTGCGGGTACCCAGGCAGTACCTGCATGGCACTGGAGTGTGCCTTATATATGCCCAAGGGCTTCTCAGGAGGCCTGGGCAAGGACAGGAGGGTTTATTTCCAGCTTGCAGCACAAGCATGACTCTGGTCACCCTATCCTGCCCTCTCTGATGTACAGACTTTGAGGGGGAAAAGCTTTCTTCCATTCTGAAGCCCACTGGGACACGAGGTCAGACCCAGCAATGTGCAGAGCAGGCTGGTGCTAGTAAGTTTGACAGGAAGGAAAGGACTCCAGCATTTTAAACTGTGAGATGAAGAGTAAGATGAGTTCCATGTGAAACAACTCCCAACACACCAAGAAGATACCCACAAAATACTTTGCCTGCGTGTAGACAGAAAAAGTATATGGCTTCTTGTCTCCCATCAGTAGTCCAGAGCCACCAGTTCAAAGAGGAGATGCCTTGATGTCAACTGGACAGCAAGACAAGGGCCTCCTAACTCCTAAGGGCCATGAACATTTCAGAAATGCTTATTCTCATCTGCAAATCAAGAGAGCACAACATCATCCTCCCTAGCTAAAAAGGCTGCCACACAGCTCCAGGGAGAAGGCTGCTCATCTAAGACCCGTGACTGCTGATTAGCCTGTCTATCAAGCTAACTAACTGGGGCTCTCCAAGCAAAATACAGACCTCTCAGAAGCCAGCCCTGAGGCAGGATAGAGCCATTGTTAGCCAGAAAACTGCTGTGCCGTAGCAGGCTCAGACTCTGTCTTCCACTCCCTTCCGACCTCCTTGCTGTCATCTGTTCCTGGTGACTCTCCTCATTTCCCTTCCCTGGCCACCATGGGTCTGAAAAGTAGCCAGGCAGAGAGTTCAGATACTGTGAAAGCCACCAGGGTCAGGAGGCCTGTCTATGCCTAGAAATGCCCTCCAGCACTCACGTACCTGTCTACACTTGTTCACAAGCACTCACAGCCAGAACAAGGTCAGCCTGTGCCCACACAGGGACATCTTCACATGCACAGACATCACCGGTGGCGGGATGTCTCTCAGGCGAGCACAGCCACAGACAGGCAGGACTGCCTGCCCAAGGGGAAGCATCAGGCAGGGCTTAGGCTACCTGCATTTTCCTCCCAGCTCAGGCACAGACAGGCTGGGCACCTCTGTGTGAGTCACCTTCCCCCTCTGAGCAGAGGGCAATATCTCAATCATTTTGCTGAAGTGTGTTGGAGCCCAAGGCTGAAAGGCAGCCTGTAGGAGCCAAGTGCTTATTATATGTCCTGAGCACACGCTCACTGCTTCTGCATGCGTCACTGCATATGAGCTGAGCCTTCAGCAGCCAGGGACACGAGGGAGGAAGAGAGGACAGGTGACATTTCAGCTGTGTGCAGCAGGAGCAGAAGTGGTGAAGAGGTGCAGGCAGGTGGCCCCCAAAATACAAGTGCCAGCTTAGGCTCTCACAGCCACTGGGGTGAGATCCCAAGGAAGAAGGCAGCCTAAGGAAAAGCAAGCAGAGAGGAAATAATTTTCAAAGCTGGGAACTGTAGCATCAGGGAGATGAGACCAAGGCTGAGGAGAAGACTTCAGCCATGGCAGGTAGGCAGAGCCTACAGCCATAAGTACTGGAATACTGTGTTTGGGTCTGAGGCTCCCAGCATAAGAAAAACACAGACCCACTCAAGCAGGTCCAGAGGAGAACCACAAAGATGAGCCAAGGGCTGAAGCAGTCCCTCTGTGAGAAAAGGCTGAGAGAGTTGGAGTTGTTTGGCTTACAGCAAAAGGCTCCAGAGAGAACTTCCATCAACCTTCCAGTACTTAAAGAGGTCCTGCAAAAAATGGGGAGGGACTCATTACTATGGACCATAGTGATAGGACAAGGGGTAATGGTTTTGAACATAAAGAATTTTTTTTTCTGTGAGGGTGGTGAGGCAGTGAAACAGGTTGCTCAGAGAAGTTGTGAACGCCCCATATCCCTGTGAGTGTCCAAGGCCAGGCTCGATGGGTCTCTCAGTATCCTGGGCTAGGGGATGTTCTCCTCTCCCAGAGAACTAGAGGATCTTTAAGGCCCTTCCAACACAAACTATTCTATGATTCCATAAGTGGGCAGAAAGAGGATGAAGATAAAGAGAGGTGCTTGAATGAAATGAGATATCAGAGGAGAATGAGTTTCTGACAGCCCATAGGACAGACAGGGGGAATAAAAAACTGTGGGGATAAAAAACTGTGGAATGGTGAGATTGGCAGAATCTTGTTATGTCATTTTCATGTGCTGTTGTGCACCCTGGATGGAGGAAACAAAATCCTGACCATGCAGATGTGTTGTCTGAGGGGATCTAAAGGTTGGTTTTGAAGGCAGCCACCCAGGGAAAGCTCATCTCTTTGCTGGCTGCAGGCAGTAGAGTGGGTTTCCAGTGCTGAGATGGTTTTCCAAGCAGCATGGGTGCTTGCACAGAGTGAATTGAAAGGTTCTCCGCCCCTTAGATCAATACCACAGACACGTTCAAAAGGAGACACATACACACATAAAATCAGTTTTCCTTTAGACACCTTTTTGGCTCACATCTAAGCCAAGACTTAGCTAGAATTAATTGCCTTAGTGAGCAGCAATGCACTCCAATCCAAGCCTTGTGAGGCAAATCTGATGAATGACTTTGGTTGTCTCAGAAAATGACATGCAGTCAAAGTTGTATTTTGAGGAGTGAAGGATAGCATGCCTCTCTGTAAGGACTTACAGTTCCATGGGTGATGGACAGGTTTTCTTCCATCCTCTTGAGAGTGATGGGGGAGGAGAGCACAGCACTCCTCCAAATAGCTGGGAGAATCATGCCACCATGAGCAGAAAGCATGACCTACCAGAAAGGTACTGAGCGAAATGAAGCTGTTTAGACTACAGAAGATTGAGAAGGGTTGCAATAACCATCCTCAGATGCATACAAGTTTGCTAAAAAAGGAGGAGAGTTCTCAATTCTTAGTGTCCACACTGGACAGAAGCAACAATGAGGTTACACTGCAGTACAGGGCATTTAGTGGTGAGGAGGGCAAGGTGTGCAAAACTCAGACTGCCTGAGGATCATCCTGCACTTCAGGGCTTTGAAATCAGGCCAGCCTAAACCTCTTGGGAATAATGCATGCATTGATCATCCTGGGATGACTATGAAGTCAGTGACATCCTGAGGACACAGCCAGGCCTGTCTTCTGTGGGTGTCTAATCCCAAATAGCCTGTGGCCACCACCACAATCAAGTGTTGCTATTGTGGTGCTTTTTGTGGAGAAACAGCAGCTGTTCCTCCCCTGGCCATTTCTTCCTGAGCAATACCCATTTATTTTGTCTTCCTGAGAGCCTCACAGAGCCCAGCATGTGTTTGCAACACTTTGTGAATAATAACACTCATATATCTCCAGCAAAATAAAAAACTGGGTCAGCTAAGGCATATGCCTGTGTACATGAGGAGCAGCCAATGCATCTGCCAATGAGCCCTACAGTGCTGCGAAATCCAACCCACCAGGCCCACAGGGACTACAAGGCAACGTGCCTCCATAGGGGAAAGACGGGAGAGATCATCTATAACTGGGAACACACAACCATTTTAGTGACATTTCACAGGTGAAATAATGAATAAATCAGGACTTGAGAGAGGGCTCTAACAAATTGCTCATACTAATATCCTGGCCACTGGAAGAGAAGGAAAGAATGTGCAATTACCCCAGCTCCAGAAGCTACCTCCAGTGCCTCCAATTTGGGTGCATATATATCAGGAAGGGCTGGGTGCAAATAAACCAGAGGCACGTACCCCTACCTACTGCAGTGTGCAGGAGGGTAGCTAAGGAGGAACATTCAGAAGGAAAAAATGAGTCAGGAATGTTGGGGAAGAGCAGAGACAAGACAAAAGCACATCATACTGCAATACAGAGACTTTTTTAACCCAGAGGAATTTAGAAAGAAACCAGAGGCCTGGCTCACAAGCTGGAGCAGGCTCCACACAAGTGGTCAGAAGGTCACAGCCCCTGAACCCATGTGTTCTCCACTGGCTGAAGCCCGTACATGTAGATGCCAAGGCAACTACACTGCATTAGAGAAAAGCTAGCCTTGGGATGCTTGTCAAGAGACCAAAATGAGGAATCTTTGCTCTGTCCCTCCCCAGTGAGCAGGACCTTCAGCCACCTCATGTGCACTCGTGTGCATGTGCACAGCTGTCCCTCTTGGGCAAAAATGCAGGCTGAAGTCAGACTCTCTGTTAGAGACAAAGATGTTTGCTGAAGCAAGGCAGCCAAAATGGAGAGAGACTAAACCTCAGCAATGGGAGTCACAGGTAGGAGCTGCCCAGTTGGCCATTTCTCTTCCCATATTTTACAAAGCCCTAGTGAGCAGCAGTGGGTTCCCTGAAAATGCTGTGCTGTGTGATCTCAGCATGACCCCACATCCTGCACATTGAGGTACAGCCTGGAGAAGACAGAGAGCTGAGTGATGTTACCCATCGCCCCTCAGTCATCCCTGATCACCTCAGTGAAACTGGCTTAGGCCAGTCCCCTCCCCAAGACATGGATGGGAGACAGGAGAGGGCAATTGCCAATTTTAATGCAACCAGCAATAATCAGGATGGCAAGGATGTACAGAGCACAAAATCAGGCAGCAGGAGTACACAGGCAGGGAGCCGGAAATAATTACCGTGATACTGTAACCAGAAAACACAAGGCCAAGCTATTTACCATACTAATTAGTGTTTATCCCTGTTTATGGCTGCACATGGCATTGGGATTGGAGGCCTGATTGGAGGCATAAATGCTTAAAGGAACAAGCTCTGGATATTAGAATTAGACACCGGGTCAAGGGAAAGCTGCTGAGCAGAGGACAGGGAGAGCTAAGCCATGCATCCCTCTCTGCCTGTACCGGAAAGTTGGAGTTGCTGGAAGGGAAACCCAGATGGTCCTTCCAGAGCACAGCTATGGGGAAGTGCCCAGAGACTGCTACATGCTATTTATCTGCTAATGCATCTCCATGTCTTCATTTCCCTCAGGTCTTTTTCCCCCACACTGTTTCTCTTGGATGCTGCAACCAGATTAAAGATTTCCCTGAAGTGTTCCTTAATGTTCCTCCTTCTAAACCGAGCCTGTTTCAACAAAATAAGACACAATTTTTCCTATATTACAGCAGAGTTATTTTTCCAAGGCAGTTTCCCCACATTTTCCCCCGTCAAACATGTTTTTCTTTTTTATTTCTGAACAGATTCAGAGTAGAGGCATAGGAGAAAGGGAGGGATCTGCCGCAGTTTGCCTGGTTTCCACTGACAAAGGTGAGCACTAGGATGAAGATTCAAGAGTTTATAGCAGGACCTCTTGCTCCAAACCCTGGCCCACCACTCCCTCCTCTGTGACCTCGCACTGGGATGTTCTGCCCAGCAGCCAGTCAGCCTCTGCTGCCTGTCCTCACCACTGCCTGCAACAAAGCTGCCTTGACAACAGCAAGAGGTAGCTGAAATACTTGCCTCACCATTTTTTCATTTGTTTAATACTGTAGGCTATATCATAGGGAATTAAGTCTCTGGAGGTGCTGCTCATGCTAAAGGAAAAGTCTGAGTGTTCAGGCACTGGGCACTGCTGATCTTTCCAAGCCTGGGTCTATCACTCCATCCTGCAGGGGCTGATTCACCCTTCCCTTGCACAGCCCATCGCCCACAGTCTCCCCCCCAGAGAAGCCCTGCAGCTGGTCTCGTCTCTGCCCCTTGCACTTTATTCTTCAGCTCAAGGATTAGAACAGTGCCCGCCTCTGTCCTGTGAAGCTCTCTCCCAAAATAAAATCAAAAAGCAGTGTTGGCCCCAATCTGTCCCTGTATCTTCCCTCCATGCTACATTACCAGATGCTCTCAAGGAGCTTGGCATGTCCTATTTGCTTCCATCGAGGATGTGATATCTGAAAACCCCTGGGAGACAATGGCTTTCCAGTCTGGAGAATTTGCCTCCCCCTCTGCATCAGATGTGTCAGAGAAGCATTTCATTTACCTTTTCCAGTTATTTTTATCGGTCTAGTTATTAATGAGGAAGTTTAACCCACTCCTGGGCAAATCCCTGGAAGTCAAGCAAGTTACAGTGAGGGGGAACCACTGTGAGGGGAACAGTCTTAAAGTGAGACAGACTCCAAGCAGGCACTGACCCTTTGGTGCACAAAGAATGACCCCACCTCAGCTGATTCTGTCCCCTGCAAAGGCCTGTGGGCACCCTGCCTGCCACCAGCATGGCTGGCTGTGCACTACAGCTGTGTCACTCTCCCTAGCTCTCCCAGAATCAGCACCCTGCACTGCTGTGCTGAGAAGCCATGGCAACCATGGCCATCTCAACAGTTTCTAAACACAGCCATGGCCAAATCACTGGTGTCTATCTGGGAAAGGCATTTAATTTCCCAGATAAAAAATAACTCACAAAATCTGTTTGAGTCTGTTTGTCTGATGATCTTCTTTCCTGTACCTTCTTCCTCCAGGATAATGTCCTTATTTGCCAGTGCCCAGACTTTCACCCTTCTAACCCTTATTTTCCCCACCAAAGAATTCCACCACACACCCTTCACAGTCCAGACATGTGAGAAATTGCCATCATGAAATGAAAATAATCTTCTCAGGGAAAAAAAGTGACTACACCAAAACCTCACTCTCATCTTCAAAGAGAGCTGCTGTAAGCTCTCCAAATTCTGGTGTTTCCAAACCTCCCCTCCTCCATGCTCTTGTGACTTTGACAGACACACCTGTAATTCCTCCTCTACACCGTCGCCCTTCCAACCAGTGCTCCCATAATGCCAGAAGACACCACAAGTGCATCTGCATTTACATTTTGGCCACAAGTGAGGGGAAACCAGAGCTGCTGACAGTGTTTACCCTCGCTCTTGTACAGCTGCATGAGGGAGCTGAGCAACTCCTCCCTTGCCAGCAGTCCGTACATAACACACCCTGACACACAGCAGCTGCCGCCCCATGGACCGTGGCAGAAATTTGCACACCCATATGTTGGCAGCTCAGGCAGTGCAGAGTCACACCTTGGCCTTGGTGGGATGTAAGGGGCAGCTTATCAACTCTCCGAGAACACACACCTTCCCCTGGCAGACCATGCTTCCGGAGATTCCTGGTGTCCAGCTGCTGCACCAGGAGCGAGCGCTCAGTGTCATTTGTTCCTAATCCCGTGTGCATCTCGCAGCCTCGGTACAGCTGGTTTAATAGCCAACCTCTGCTGGGAGGCAGCTTAGGGAGGAGAGGGGGAGAGAAAGAGAGGAGGGAGGGGGAAAGCAAGCAAAACAAAACCAGAGCAATGTGAGTAGGAGCCCATAAAACAGAACAACACTGCCAGGCAGAGCAGCAGTTGAATTGGCTGTGACAGGCAGACCCTCTCTGCACCTGGGATTCAAACACAAGCTTATAATCCTGGTTTCTTTTAGAGACAATGAGTCCTGACTACCTGTCAACATGTACCCAGGAGATGTCACCAGCAGAAAAGGGGCCCCAGGTGCTCCTGACCCACATGGCTGACACAGTTATGAAGGCTGAGGTCACAGGTTACATTTCTCAGAGGAAAGCAGTGAGGAGCTTAGAGGGAAAAGGAATAAAAAAACCCCTGAGCAACAGCAGAAACCAGAGATCTAAAACAATGCACCTGTCATGACTCCTGGGGTTCCCAGAGGATCCAGGACAGCTTTGCCTCCTGCACAGCTCCTGTTCTGCTCATCTGAGGGGCAGGGGAGCAGTTAAGCAATGTGTGCCTTCAGACAGACACACTTCTTCCCCAAGTCCCAGCAGGTGCATAAGTGAAGACATTCACTGTCTTTCCTCAGCCTTTGCTGCGGGGCCATGAAGGACATATTCCCAGAGAGGAAAGGTCAGGCTGTGCCAGGTCTCCTGACAAGCAAGCTACACTCTCAGCAGCCCAACAGGACAAGGGTATCAAAACCAGCTGTTCATGTTCACCCATAAGGGACCAATCTCTTGAAGAAGACAAATTTCACCCTACAGCATGGCTCCCCTTCCCAGGGCTGGCAGCTGGTACACAACCCCAAAGTGAGGGGCTAGCACATGGCATTTTTAGCCTCCCTTCCTGGGAAGGAGCAGAGCAGGTCATGCCACATCTCCTGGTGAGACACCCAGGCACTCCTGTGCACTCTCAGGTGTCCACACAAAGGTTCCTCCTGTGACTCAGCACCTCCCCCTGCCTCCTCCTCCTCCTCATCAAACCACCTGCACATCCTTCACTGCTACAACAGGCCAAGTAGCTGCTTCCAATTAAAAGCTGCTGTTCTCACCAGTTTTTTAAACAAGAAAAAAGTAATTGAAATTTAATTTAGTCAATGACCGAACAACAGGGTGTGAAAATGAGCCAGCATTGGCTCAGGTTCTATTAGGAATGAGCTTGTGGGAGGGAATGGGGGAGCTGCCTGGGGTAGCTGAGGGGGATCTGTACAGGAGGTTTTGAATCAGGGTCTCTTGAATCACCACATCTGCCAACATATTTCTTCCCTAGGCCACCCCCAGCATTACATGCAAAGCCTCCAGGCACCCTCCTTCAATAATCCCCATACTCCAGTAAAAACTTCTCTTCCCATCCCATCTCCACAGCCTGTAAGCAGTGCCTCTTTCCTCCCTCTTCCTAGCTCTGATGCGCATGGAGTCCTGTCAGAGTTGGCGGCCACAAGCCAATCAGCACAAACTGCTGGCTGAGAGAAAGGGAGAGAAGTACAGGAGTCTTGGGGGCCCGAGAACAAGACAGGACTGGTGAGTCATCCCCTGCATACCCACAGCCCCCGCTGGCTACCGCCGAGCTCCAGGAAGATGCTGAATATTCGATGAAGGGGTTTTTTTTAGATCTGCTGAAAATGGCAAGGGAAACTCCACTGACAATCTTTTAAAAAAATAAAAAAGGAAAGATCACAATCTCATCGCCACAGCCAGTCTTACACCTTCCCTGAGGATATGTTAGAACAGCCAGGGGTGTGAGAGGAAAGCAGCCCATGGCGATCTGTTTCTGGCAGACAGAGGGAAGGAAGGACGAGGGAATGGCTGCTTGAGGGTGCAGTGTGGCCATCCCCACCAGTCTGGATGTGTGCAGGTGCACGAGCAGCCTGGGTTTGCAGGTGAAGGGGCAGAGCACATGCTGAGGGAAAGCATCACCATCACCTGGCTCTGCCACCTCTGCTAGAGATCTCAGCATCTCTGCCCTGGTTGCCACTAGAAGTCCTCACTTGGGAAAGGCAAGGTTAAATATCATACTTTGCAATGCCAGCCCGTACAGCAAGGACAAGGGTCACAGGCTGTTTTCACACAGTGTCACATGAATCACTACAGAAGTGTGGGGTGACAAGGGACTACATGGGGTCAGTTTGCTCTTCCTCAAATCAGTGAGGCAAAAACCACCTCTTGCTAATGTTAGCAAAGTAGGCATTTACTCTTCATCTTGGAAAGCTCCTTCACATCAGCTGACACAGGGTCAAATCTTCCCAGTCAGTAAAATCCTAGCCCAGTAAGAGACGAAGCCTCTGTTGCTCATTGATGTGACTGTCAGAAGGACATGTGGCACAAACACTCTGTTCTAAAGCAGAGTGCTTGGCTGGGGAGGTGGAGAGGAGGGTGGGAGTCAGGAATTGCAGGCAAGGATGTGGAGCAGAGGTTCTGGGCTGAAGCCCCTCAGGTCATCATCAGAGGAAACAGTGCCACCAGAATGGTGCCAGGGGAAATATTCAGCGCAGCTGAGGGAGGGGAGGATACTTCTGTGTGTGAAGGAGCAGGATGCAGAGATTTACAGAAATTATAGAAATTTTCTTTTCTCCCACTTTCCTCTGCCCTGTCATTTTCTCTTCTCCGCTTTTTCTTCTGGTCTCTGTCTCACCTTCTGTCTTTCCCTCTGTAATCACTTGTTGGCAAATCTTCCCCAAAGCACACTTATTTTGAATGTGTGTTCCTCTACACTCCTTACAATATTTTCTCTCGTTCTGAGTTACCCTCCTTGCTGGTAAAGCTGATCAGTGTAATGATGATAAAGCTGAACATGGTGAAATGGTTTCTTTCACACCAAAACAAATTATTCAATGGTCTGCTTTAAGGTACCAGCCTGCTACTTCCATGCCTTGTCTTGTCACTTCAGATGCAGAAACTCAAATATCACCTTTTATTATTCCCCTCTACCATCTTCTCCACTTGGAAGGGAAGGACATTCTCTACCATATATTTTTAATCTGCTCCTTGAGAAAGCCTGAGATGAAATGGACTATTTTAGTCCTATCCCTCATTCCCAGTCAGATGTCTCTCTTGGGAAAGCCAATTTCCTCAAGTTAATGGCTTGCCTAGTGTGGAGGTAGCAAGTGATATATTCCATGTCCCCCTGACATCCAGACCTTTGCCCAGACCCCATCCCTTTTGTGCTTACTGCACAAACATAACTTCCCCCAGTGCAGAAGCTGATGGTCCACAGTAGGGTCATGCTTTTTGCTGTAAAAGAAGCCAACAGATTATTTCTGCATGTGATTCATCCTCGAAGACAGAACAGTGTGGGCTCCCCATTTCACTGTGCGTCACAGAACCTGCCCCCAGTGGGAGCCCACAGAATGACTGGTGTCAAAAGGCATCTCAGGAGGCATTCAGTCCAAATCCCTGTTCAAAGCAGGGCTAAGTTCAAGGCCACAGCAGGTAGCTCAGAACCTTGTTTGCTTGAGTTTTGAGTACCTCAAAGGAGGCAGACCCCAAAACACCTCTGGGTCACCATCACACATCAGATCCACCCTCATGTTTATGGTTTTCCTTCATATAGAGCTGAAATTTTGCAAGTTGCAACTTGTCTTTGCAGCCTATTGCTACGCACCTCTGGGAAGAGTCCAGCTCCATTTTCTCTACACGCATCCCCCATTGCCTCATCAGTCAGATCCCCTAAATTGCTTTCCTGTAGGCTAAACAAAGCCAGCACTCTCAGCATCTCCTTACATGTTATGTGCTACAACTCCTTAGCCATCTTCATGGCCCTCCACTGAGCCCACTCCAGTTTGCCACTCTCTGTCTCACAGTGGAGAGGCAGTATCTGAGTCTACCTCTCCTTGCTTGGGATCTCCCTAGGTTGAACTAAACCCTGCTCTGAATGTTTCCTCCTTGTTTTACTGTTAAATGGATGATAACCAGCCTCAGGCTATCCAAGTCAATTATATTCAATAGAAACTGCCGTTTGGATCACCAAGTTCATAAGACTGTATCTAGATTTTACTATCAGCAAATCAGATTCCCAATGCACAGGGAAAAATTCCCTGACAAAACCAGGATGAGGTATCAGATGATTTTGTGAACCTCTCATCAGGGATGGGGAGCCAGAAAACAGACCTAGTCTTGTCGTTCCTGCCCAGCTGTCACTGCAGTTTGGGAATTAACTTACCATGCTTTATTTATCACCAAAATTTTCAGTCAACAAGCAGAAGAGAAAGGCACATTTTTCCTCTGTAAAATGTACTCAGCCATGTCTCAATCTCTCTCAGCGTTCACTTCCACCCAGCATCCTTAAACCCTTTCACTTGATTCTTGAACAGGAGGGAGACAAGCTTCAGGAGTTCCATCTGTACTTGGTAAAGGGAGGAGGAAGACACAGATTCACACCATCTTGACATAAAGACAAACAGAGAAAGGAGCAGGGCCCCAAGACAGCGGTATGGAGAAGACTACTCATCCTGCAGCAAGGATGATTGACATGGGAAACTCCCCACTGAAGGACATTGTCAGTGCAGGCAGCTTGAGTGGGCGTTTAACTGGAAGTGAGTGGATTTAAAAGCATAGATGGCATTTAAACCTTCCAGTAACTGTGGCAGCATCTAAGGGCTTCCAGGTGGGATTTGTGAAGTCATTAAGGATCTCTTCTTCCTTCTTTCCTGTGAGATACCTCAAAATAAGCATCACATGGGGGGGGTGGGGGTCAAATGGGAAGGATTCGCTTCCTTCTGACAGACCTGTGCAACAGTTCTTCCACTTTGGTGGAAGTTACCTGGTGACCCGCACACATTTACCCTGTTAGAACAACTCTGTGAAGAACTTCAGCGACGCCTCAAATTATCTAGAGGGAAAGTGCCACCATTCCTGGGGAAGGGCACTGTATTTCAATTACATGGAGATATTTGAGAGTGATTTTGAGTGAGATGCACAGTCCCACCTATTCCAATTCCCCTCCCTCAAGTGCCTGTTGCCATGGCAATGGTACTGACAATTTCAATGCATAAACCCAAATTTGCATTTTAATGGAACATAATTAGAATGCTGAGATAAACGATTCTTCCTTGATAAAAGGTAACAAACACCGCAACTCACAAATATGCTCGACCAAAAATTATTGCACATACACACACACACACAGAGCCTATACATCACTGGGCTGTGGGAGCTGGGAAGTTGCTTTCAATTCCTTCATGCCTAGCTGGGAAATTTTAAATCCACCACAAATCCCCACAATTTCCAGAACAAAATGTTAGAGTTACCAGATGTTTGCTGCAAACTGACTATCACCTCCTGGCTGCTGTCCTCCTGTTCAGTCTTCCCAGGTCCGGTCAGGGTCAGCCCATATCTGCTGTCCCAACACTGGACCCTGAGATACTCGCTGACAGCTCCCAGGGGCTCAGTAGCCCCTGAGATGATATCCCAGGGACAATGAAAAACCTCTCCCTCTCCAACTGTCCTAATATTTATTTTCCTTTTGTTTTTAGCTAAATTTGTTGTGAGATGTGCTCTCATGCAGTTTTCTGCAATATGCCCAACAGTGCATTCTCCAGCTCTAGGATCAGGAAAGGAGCACACTGGTAGTAGCACTTGTCCCTCACTGTCAGCCGAGAGGCCAAATAGCTACAAGAGGGCAGAAGGAGATTTTAAAAAGGAAATGTTGTCAAGACATCTTTCTTTACTTCAGCAAAAGGCAGAGAAAGGGAATGGAGGAGGGGGAGAAGCTATTCTGCACCAAATATGAAATCAGAAAATTAATTTCTCCTGCCCTTGAAACAAACTAAATTCCAAGCAGGCAGCTGGCAGGAGTGAATACAGACAGAAGATAGAAAGAAAAAAAAAAAAAAGGAAAGAACAGAAGAAAAGCAAACAAGTGAATCAGAAAAACTGCAAACTGCCTGGAAACTTCATTTGGTTTTTCAATTGGGAAGTGAAATGATGTATACTTGGGTAGGGACAATCACACCTGGGAGAGTCTTAAAGCAAGCAGCAGCCCAGACCAGCTTCTCCTGACCCAGTTGAATCGCACTGGGCCACCCAGCCTTCAGGGGACCTCAGGCAGCTCTGCGAACAAGGGGATGGCACAAGAGTCACCTCTGCCACGAGGCAGAGTCCATCTGCCTCAACTCACCTGCCTGGGCTGTGAAAGCAAAGCCAAACATCCTGCTGAGCAGCACTGACAGCACACCACTGACACTGAGTTGCTATCTGCCAATGCATCAAGAAAACGACACAGAAGTTTCTCCTCAGAACTCTGTGGCCTGGATCTGTCCATTTCTTCCTGCAGAGAGCTTTCCAAGGGGTCTGCTTCAAGTCCTGTACCTTCTATCAGCACTGGCTAACTAGCCATGTCCCCTCTATTAGATCTGTATGATTAGGGCCCAGAGGGTTCAAGCAGCTCATGGCTTGTCCTCCATCATCCCACACAGTAGTCAGCCTGGTGGAATCCTCATTCCTCCTCCTAGAAAGTATTTTAGTCCTACTCCTCTGGCACAAAAAAGAGCATGTCTGCCTCTCACCACTCCCACCACCCCAGCCAGCAAACCCATTTAATCTCTCTGCCCTCCTTCATTCACCAGAATCAAATATTAATTGGGCTGCACTGTGATAAAGTGACTGTTAATGTGCCTTGGCATGGTAACAAGTGGAGCTGGATTCAGCCTCCAGCGCAGCACGGCAGCTAAAAGTGCAGGGCAAGGTGAGCCCAGTGGAGAAGTCTCTGTGGCTCCCACAGAGCCCTTTTGGCTGGCCACAAAGGATGCAGGTCCTGGTGGTTTGGATCCAGTTGCTTTCCCATCCTCTAGCACTGATGCCCGTGTAAATGCACACAGCCAGGCTGCACACAAACACACACAGTCACCTACAGCCATCCAAACCGTACACAGTGATCTGGCTGTTCAGCACCAGCATGGCACACTGTACCTGCCATGGCACTGCCTCTGCTCATGCAAGTACACCCAGGGAGACACTCATGTGGATGCTGACATGTATATGGGGTGTGCTCTCATCCCACAAAAAAATCATGGTGTTCCCAGTGGGACAAGAGGCTGTACAGCTACACACAACCAGACCAAAATGCTTCCCTGGAGCTGAT
This sequence comes from Motacilla alba alba, assembly GCF_015832195.1. Lineage (NCBI taxonomy): Eukaryota > Metazoa > Chordata > Aves > Passeriformes > Motacillidae > Motacilla > Motacilla alba. Next base: position 49,435,607 of record NC_052031.1, read on the forward strand.
GGCTTTCCACATAACCCTTGTTCAAACTGCAGTTGATTAACTTAAAAATAAAACAAACTAACTCTCCTAAATACCATCTATGCCACTGATACACTGGTTCATGGGACATTTATTAGTTAGCTACTCTCCCACAGTTCACAGGTTCTGCTCAGTAGGGACTTCTCAAAGGTTGCAGACATGATCCTAGGGTCCAGTTTACAAAGTTTAAGGAACAAAAAACAAAGTAATGAATACAAGAAAGGAAAGAGATGGTCTTTCGATTAAGAGAAATTCAAGTGCTAGGAGTCAAGATCAAGAGATAAAAGGCCCACCTTGCACTTATACCCCACATCTTCAGCAACAGGGGCCCATGGCTGCAGCCACTTAGCTTCCTTAGAAAGAGGAAAGACCAGCCCGTGGCAAGCCTCCCTCCACCAATCACCCCCACCATCTTTGGGGGCTACCACGGTGCCTCCCAGGGCTCCTCTCCACAGCAGCCCTGTGGGAGAGGCAGCGCTGTGGCCACTCAGAGTACAAAGCTGTGCTGGGGCCAGGGCTACACAGGGGTGCTGGCAGATGGGACAATAAACAGCAATCCAGGGCTGAGCACTAATTAGCAAGAGACTTACCGTCCGATCAGTATGGTGACTGACAGGAGGTGAGCACGACTCAGACCAAAGTCACCCTAATGCCCTGGTGACTGTCACACAGGATGTGTGCTCCATGGCAGTATGGATTTGCACCCCAAAGCCCCTGTGTATCTTGCTGGTTCTGTTCCCAAAACTTGTCAGGGATGGGTAAAACCTACAGCAACTCCACGTTTGTCCTGAAAATCTCTTCTGTGCCCTCCCCCTGCTTCTGGCATGGCCTTCCTAAAACTCATCACTCCAACTCATCACCCGTCTCTCCTGGCTGCAGTGCTCGTGGCAGGCGAAACTCAGCCTCACAGTGACATCTAGTGAAGAGAGCCCTAGTGGCACCGTGCACCCATGCAAGTAATGGCAGCAGCCTCGTCTCCCGCTGGCATTTGCTCCCCGGACTTCAAGGGACAGAGGCGGAGCAGGAGATGTGGCCCTGGCAAAGGCAGCCTGGCCCGCGGGGGTCTCATGTCACAGTGTATGGTTGTCTGGTACCCAGCACCTCCAGGGCTGCCCCCGCACCCCAAGAGAGTGAGAGTGCCCCAAGTACCTACTTTAGTGCTTGTGCTTAAAGCCTTAGTGCTTTCTACACTGTGCTGAGGAGAGATGGGTGGAAAGGAAGGAGGAGAGGAAAGGGAGAGGAGAGGAGAGGCCCAAACATACCATTTAGAGAGACTCAACAGCTGGGAGTCAAGAATAAACAGTAAAAAGTCAGGTTGAACTGTCACCCTCCCACAGCCTCAGAAACTGCAGATCCTGTTTGGAGAAGCAAAAGCAGTAAAAAGTGACAGCAGTCAGGGAAGCAGGGAATAAGGCAAGGAAAGACAAAATACAGCTACTAGAGAGAGAGAGCAAAGGAAGGAAAGGGGGGAAATGGAAAGAGAAAAAAAATCATAAAAGCAGAGCGCAGAGAGAGGGGCCTGGCACTACACTGATGAATGCAGCATGCCAGCCACTGGACAGAATATCTTCCCTTGATCTGAGAAGCCTCACAAATTATTCCATGCAGTTCTGAGCAAGTCTGAAAAAAAATCCCAGAAATTAGGAGACCACAGTGTGTGCTGTGGCTATAAACATCCAGCCCTTCAAATCTGAAGGGAGTGGGGAACAGCAGGGAAGATGTTCCACCTTTAGCAACTGAAGCAGGGACATGCACAACATAGCTGCAGCCATGGGAAGATCAGGCTGTGCCAGCAGAGGACAGAGCAGGCAGGAGCTGCAGCAGCAGGCAGCAATGCTGCCCCAGCTCCCCTGGCTCTGCTCTGCACCAAGCAGCACAGACATCCTCTAACAAGGCCTGCCTAAGGCAGCAAAACCCGTGATGGCCCCAGCCCACCTCCTGTCTGTCTCCAAACCCTTAATAATTGATGACAAGCATAACTAGCTAAACTTTGCTGCATTCTGAGCCAGCTCTGGGGCTTGTAAACATTTTAAGGAGCAGAGAGGCTGGGAACAAAGCACAGAGCCTTCCACCTCATCGTCACTGCTTTGAAAGCAGCCATGTTCAGCAGCCACTGACATTCCAAATTTCACATCTACACAGCATGAGGACACATAAGCTCTCAGCTCTAATGCAATGTCTTCTCTGTGTATTTCCAAGCTCTTTACATGAGAAGTCATTAATTCCACTGTAACCAGGATGGAATACATCCTTCCTGGAAGAAACAAGTTGTTATTTCATCAAAGTCCACAATATTTCCAGAACAGAGAACCACTACTGCCTTTTTACAAATCCTCTAGTTAAAGATTGTTATACACTGAACCTTGCCCCAGAATCCTCATTTCAGTTTCTATCCATTTTCTCTGTATTCAGTGGGGAACTTTCTTGGGGTGAATTTCTCAGATTCTGGCATGGAAGACCTTTATTTCTGACTAAAACACAAAAGAAAGTCACAAAGTAGGAAACAAACAAGGTAAAGAAGGAATAAAGAGTAAATGAAAAGCCAAAAGTGAAACAGAGGAAGGTCAGGTGTCAACCAGGGAGATCAGTCTGCAATTTAAAAAAGGAAAGATCTATTCTAGAAGCACAAAAGGGAAAAAAAATAGGCTGAAGTTCAGAGGCAAGAAAGCAAAAAACTAAAGTCAGCAGGTAACAGTCCAGTGGCTTGAAGCTGATTTAAAAGGAAAACAAAAGTCCTGGTATGTCTCAGCATATGTCACAGTTGAGACAGCCACAATACACAGAGTATCACCATACAATTTCAGAAAGCTTCAACCCATTTGTCCATACACCATACCACATCAGAAGGCCTCAAGCACCTGCCCCTGCAGAGTAACATCAGCTCACTCCACAAGACTGCAAGCATCTGCCCTTGCTGATGGAAGTCTCATCAAACCCACACTGACTGTAAGTTCGAAATTAACAAGAGAAGACACCCTGGAAGAGTCTGCAAAGACTTCTATGAAACAGCTCTAAATTTCTTATCCAGCAGTACAAAACCAGTGACACAAAACCACAAAAATCAATAAGTCAGATCCCCAAAAAGGACTATAGGGGCCTAAATCTCTCAAGTTTTCAGGAGTTCCCAATGTGCACATGCGGCAGTAAGTGTTGTACATAATTCACTCACTTTTCTACAATGCTTTTCATTCAGCCTGAAAATCTACAAAGCAAACTTGTACTCTCTCCAAGCCCTGCCCTTGCCCCTTCCTGTGTCTGCCATCTGTTACACTTGTTCTCCAGCATTTAGCAGTTCCACAGCTCCTGTATATTTTGTTCACTCAGGCCTATCCTTGCTCCTAAAGATCTTTAGCATCTTCTCCTAGGTTTTTAGGGAAAGAGAAAAGCAACTACAGCAGGATAGGTTTAGGTCTTTCAAACTGAGGGTAACAGTGGCAGTGAGGTCTGCGCTTTTCTCCCAGAGCCAAAGCTGCTGGAATGAAGAAGGTGGGGAGGGTAGGAGGAAGACCCAGAAACCATGTCCATGGCCCACAGAAGGAGCAGGGCAAAGTCAATCACTCTGAGCCCTAGGATCCTTCTACTCCTTCATCCTTTTGACATTCAAGAACAGCAGTGGGAAAGAGAGAGAAAAATCGTTCCCCTCCAGCTGCAGAACTGTTTTGCCTGCTTCACTCTAGGAGGTGTGCAAGACCAGCAGATGCTCTTCTGAAGAGAATTTTCACTTCAGGGAAAAATAGAAAGTATGAGGGCACTGGACTTTCAGGCATTTTTGTGAGTCTGGATGACAAAACCCATTTTTCTGGCCACAAAAACCTTGTGACACCAACTCTGTATTTTATAATTATTACTAGTAAAGTGCTTTCTTCTGGTATTCTAAGCCCTGAATAGGAGCTTGTTTGTTTTTTGGGTTTTTCTTCCAAACACAACATTTTATGAGCTTAAAAATATTTCCTCTATCTACAAAGTGGGCTCTTACAGTACCAGCAGAGCTACTGATGCTTGTTCTCTTTCCATTTGGAGCAAAAGAAAACAACAGGTACAGGACAAGGATGTCGAGAGTTGCTTAATCTTTGAGCTTCCTGATATCTTCTGTATAGGATGTCTCTTTCAGGGGCAGAGTTCATTTCTTGTCATCTTGTACAGTGGGAAGTCGATTTAATCTTAACCTGCTCCAACATTATCCACATACCTGTGCAAGGCAGAGCCAGATTCTTGGTGAACTGGAACAGGTCACTGAAAAGTGAATGGAAGAGGTAGATGTCTGCACTGGTTTAAAAAAAAAATAAAAAAACACCAAACCAAAACAAAACAAAACAAAAAAACCCATCAGAATAAAAGACTTTCTGTCAGTCTAAAATAACTAAATATTTTCCATGCAAGTGTATGAATCAAAGCTCTGCCCAGCCCTTGTTCAAATTCAGTAGGCTGGAAAGTTAAATTGCTTTTCAAAGGCATGTCACACTGTTAAAGGACAAAGGTTCCTGTGCACTTGAGGTACAGTGATCCATGGCTCTTTGTAGGAATGGTGACCACAGCACAAACTGTTTCAAGTTGGCAAACACAGCTAAATATTAATGACAGAAGCATTGGGTATCACTGTTCAAGAGAAAATACGGAATATGGGAAGTGGTAAAACTGGACAGCTGCTTAAAGCAAAGCACGTTCCATAATCCACACATGAAGAAACATGCTGAGGTGAAAACCTGCTATAAATCAGCTTGAAAATCAGTCTGATTCATTTGGAAGAGACAATACAGATAAATGTGTCAGTGTGGACCGTACCAAGTGTTCAGACATCAGGATCTCATTTCCCAAAATTATAAAACTGTGTTTTTTTAAAAAAGCCCTAAACTAAATAAATGCTTGTGTTCGTTACATTTTACTTCTAATGCTGCCCTTAGCATCTGTCTTCTCACATCCTTCACAACATTCCTTCAGACTGAGACTCCTACATAACCCCCTGAATCCAGAAGCTGGAACATAAAGTAAGAGCAAACAGACAGCTATTATGAACTGCTACAGACAGCAGCATGGTTAGACATGAATATCAGGTACATCTTTGTTAGCATGTAACACAGAATAATAAGGTGGAACAAGCTAAATCAGACGTCTTCCAAAGCCCAGAATAATAGGAAAATAATAGTTGTTCCAAAACGAACCAGGAACTTCATCCACATATTCAAGCAGGAAAAATTTCCATTTTTCTATGCCATAAGAAAGCAAGCAGAAAGTGAACTGATAATATTCACATATGGAAGTTACTTAAAACTCCAACTGATCTGTAGGCTGGGTTATTTAGTACTTGAAAAGCCAGCTACCCACTGAGGCATGAGATTTAAAGAAAGCTATAAAACATGAACATTAGAGTCAGGAAGCTTTCTAAGACATCTTAAATCTCAGAAAGAAAGGCATTCTCAATCTGACATGCAGCACCTGTGGCTTTTGCCATCTAAACTCAGATTATTCAGGCTCTAAGATAGTGATTTATTTGGATGTTATACATTTAAATGAAGAACATTTGGCATTCATTCTGTCCCCAAAGTGCTTCAAAGAGCTAACTGAACTGATTTTTGAGGGATTGCAAAGCAATGAAATTTTAATTTTATTCATCTTGGATGAAATTTTAATTTGAATAGAAGCCTTAAAACAGTATAATGAAATACTGATTTTTTCTTTTTTGTACTGACATAGACAAAGTGTCATAACATTAAGTTTTTAATAGTACATACTTGTCTGGAAAAAGCTATTTTAGGGTCTGCTCCGTTGCTTTCAACAGTGACTGAGTAAAAGAAAGGCATAGTTAAATGTATATATCATGATGACACAAGGAGCATATCACCACTGAAAGACTGATAAAGCCATGGAAGCTCCTGTAAAGAGAAATATAGCATTTCATATGCTGTGCTCAGCATAAAGCAGATTTATCAGAAACAGGCAGCTGATTTAATCTAAGGTCAGCAGAGGATATTTTACATTTTACAACACGGAGAAGACATCATGTGATCCAAATGCCTACATCCTACAGCTATAGTAGAAGTAGCATATCCTACACAGGTAAAACCCAGTTCATATTAAGAGATGATTTTACATTCCTAATATAAGCCAAAAAATTTATCTTGTTTTGCAGTGCAGGGAATAGATATGAGCATAATTGTCTATTAAGGTCAAAGAGCAAAGGAAGACTCTGCACTTCTGTCTGCATGAGCATGGCAAGTGTTGGTTGTACCAGAGCCACCCAGCAGGAACAGGACAGATGCTGAAATCACCATGTCTGGTAAGACCACAGCTGCCTCCAGAACACAGTCAGGAGAAACAGCAATGATCATGCCCTGAGAAAAGCTGCCAGATCCTGTTAAAAGGAGATGAAGAAACGTAATGTATTAATAATAGGTGTGTGATTTCACCATGTTAAAAACCCCGCAGCCTCTGTTAGACCATGATCTTTGGAAACGGATCCAAGCCTGGGGAATATGTCAAACCACAAAGTGTGTATCCATTTAACCTCTTGGTGAACTAACCAGTTTCAAGAGCCTGACCACACTCTGAGGCAGGAGACTGTGAATGCAGTTAAAGAAAGTGCCTTGCCTTCCCTCTTCAGCAAAGTGACCCCTGTGTGCTCATTAAATTTTATTCTGCAGGTAATTGCTGACTAAAATCACAGCAAGTCTGCACCCAGCCTTGCTGGTCAAAGGAAGACCAGGATCCTTGCTACTGAAGGTATTTAATGAGGGACTCAGATTTTCTGAGACATCTACATAACTGAGAACATTATTAATTGGCACAACAGAAATGGAAATGAGATGGTAATGGTTTACTTTTGAAGTAGAAAAGGGGATATGTGTTCCATGAACAGGATAATACATCAGTGCAGCTTCTATCACACTAATTTGTTAAACATGTTTTGCAGTGTTGGTAAAAAAGGTGATTTTCCATCACATGCTTGCATAAGGCAGTTATGAGGTTGCACCATTCTGACACAAGGCATGTGTAACAATGTATGAGGTGTTCCTAATAAATTATACAAATGTGGTGTTTAATCACTAGAATACGCTGTCTTGAATATACTGTGTGATATGAAACCATGAACAGCTTACAGAGAACCTGTAAATTGTATTTTAGGAGCTAAAAGAGAGTGTTTGACTGATGAAGTATTTTGAAAATACCTTCCCCATGGCATTGGCAGCTATCATTTATCTCACTCTGACCAAGATGAAGATAATATGCATATACAAGCAGTAACAACTTTTTTGCTGACTACAATATTCTTTATTGCTTTCTTCAATTTCAGCAAAAGGCTATTAACTTATGGCTTGTTCAGCTTCTTCACAAAGCTACAATAACCTCTTTGTAACTGTGTGAGCTTTCACACAACTGGAAGGACAAATCTGGCAGGGAATAAGAGCTGAACAGGTTCAATTTTCCCAGCTACTAACAGAAGACAAGAAAATGGATAAGTGTTCTGTGTTACATATCCAGTGACTGTCCCTCTAAATTAATTTTTAAAAATATAGCTCATTAAAGGGAAAACTAGGAGTGAGAAGTGACATGCTGAACAAGCAGTAAATGGTTAGCCTTCCCCAGCTCTGAAGCCAGGAATAGGAACCACGTAAGTCTTGTCCAGAAAAATGAATTAGCAGCACCAGCAGAAGCTGACACAGGACGCTGATATCCACTCAGGGAGGGATTCAGAAGCAAAGGAACAATAAAAGACAGGCATTGAGGTGACATCTGCAGGGGCTGGAGAACAATTTCCAGAGAATGACTGTCTTTTAATACACAGAGGTTTAACTGTTATTGGTGTCTGTTACAGATCATTACTATGAGAAACAATGAGAGCCATTTGTATCCCCTTCTCCCTGCAGGACATGTCTGAGGGAGAACAAACCGCTTTCCTCCTCCAGTGTGAGCTCGTTACTGGCAGCGCTGGCTATAATTGAATAAGCTTTATTCCAATGAGAGCTAAATTTAGCAGATATTAGCATGAAGTCTCTAGAGGGGTGAAAACTGGAGAAGAAAGCTTTAAACAAATAGACTAAAGTAACCCTGAATAATATATGCAATTTATGGCAAAGTCAACCTCTCTGCCTGATGAGTCTAGCACAGTTAAATCTGAATTTTGGGGCCTTGCTGAGACAAAACATGACACCATCCCCTTTCCTCCTGGCCTGTGATGACCCCTGAGACTGCAGGACCCCTTGTGTTGTCCACAAAATCAGATTCATTACCCGGTGTGCAAAAAGCCAATAATTACCTGCTTAGGAGAAATTTGATTATTTATTTCAGAGTTGTGTGAGCCCAGGTGCTCAGTGACATTCCCCAAACCAAGCACACCCACCAGACTTTCCACACTATCATTTATATGCAGAACTTCAGGGTTTGTAACTTTCCAATTACAGCCCCTGTGTTGTGATGAGTTAGTAGGAGTAATTACATAACCCCAGCTAATTTCTGTGCAGGCTCCGGGAAAGGGCCTTCACCTGGCCTCACCCTTTTGGACCTTTCAGCATGACTTTTAGCACTATAGGGAGCATACATGGAGCTTGAGTATTTTGCCAAGTTAGTAAAATATACATAGGCATACATCATCAACATCTTGATTTACTACATCCTAAAAAGTTGTTAGTTCGAGGATATCCTTGAGTAAGGAATACTAACTGCTATCTGTTCTACTGATACAGAACATCTTGACTTACTACATCCTTAAAGTTTGGTAGTTCCTGGATGTCCTTGACTAAGGGATGCTGGCTGCTGCCTGTTACTCCAATTAAGTTGTTTTGTTTTGGTTTTTTTTGTTGTTGATTAGCATTGAAAGTATGCAAAGATCTTGCATCAAAGAACATCCTGGGTTAAAACAATCAGGATATTCACATAATTTAGCCCCAGTCCCTGCCAAGTCAGGGTCAGGTAGAGCAGATGACACAGGGACATATCCAGATGATTTTGAATGTCTCTAGAGAAGGAGTCTCCACGACCTTCCCGTGCAGCCTGGCTCTGGTTAGGGCTCTGCCGCCCTAACCGCGGAGAAGTTCTCGTTTTGAGGTGACAATTCCTACGTTTCAGCCCATGTCCCCTGCAGCGTCCCCTCGCTGCCGGCCGCGGTTCGCCGAGCCGGCGCTGCGGCCGCAGCCGCCCCTCAGGGCCGGGGTGCGCGCGCCCGCCGGGCCGCGCGGGGCGCTGCGGGGCGGGCGGGCGCGCGGCGCGGCCATGTCGGCATCGCTGCTGCGCCGCGGCCTGGAGCTGCTGGAGCCGCCGGGTGAGCCCGCGGGGCCGGGGCTGGGCGGGCGGGCGGAGGGGGGCTCCTCGGTAGGGCTGCAGGGACTCCGTCCCTCTTCCCGTTGCAGGCCGAGCGAAGGCGCCGCCGGGACTCCAGCGAGGCCGGGCCGGCCCCAGGGCGGCGGGCGCGGCGAGGCGGAGGAAGAGGGCCCCGGAGCCCGGCAGGAACAAGGCCACGGTGAAGGGCAGAGTCGTGAAGTCGGCGATAGGTGAGTCCCGACCCCTCCGCAGCCCTCGCACCGGGGACCTTTGTGGTATCCCGTAGCCACGCTGCCGGTTGCTGTATCCATCCCGTCCCCATCCCGTCCCATTCTCCTGCATGCCCTCTTGGTGTCGCTCGCTTTAAACGCAGCCTCGTTTGTGGGCGCACCCCTATCCCTGAGCTGTAGCGGTGTCGTTCTCTTTCTCCCGGGACTTTGCTGATCCTCCTATGTCTCTCCTTGTGAGCTGCCTGGATGAGCCGCTCATGCGTTTTGTCACTTTCTGCTTTGCTCCAGAGGAGTACCATAAGAAGAAGCCTGTGAATCACTTGAGAGAAAACCTGCAATACATGTTAAAGGGACGACGTGTTGCAGACAAAGCTGTCACAGAACAAGTAAGACTGTAATTTCTGTTTGGGATGGGGGGTCTGTTTCCACTGAGGGACACAGGGGAATGGGAATCATCCCTGGATCTTCCAGATTTATACCTTACACAAGAGAGTCAAGTTAAGTTTCTGTCTACAGATGGCCTTGAGATATTTCTGTGTGCACTGGCAAAATAACTTAGTAAGATTTAAACTGATGTTGAAATGCTACCCCCTATAATGTTCTCTGATACTAGTCAAAATCATAGAATCATATAATGGTTTGGGTGGGAAGGGACCTTAAAAGATCATCCAGTTCATCATCCACCCTGCCATGGGCAGGAATACCACCCACTACATCAGTATCCTCAAAATATCCTGACAGCTGTTGGCTTTTCTTAATTACCAAAAATATTTCAGGGTTTCAGCTGGCAGAGGTGCCCTGTTTGGGCCTTCTCATTACTGTTGATCAAACTGGCCTTCTTTGTAGCTGGAGGCTGATTAATGAGGAAGCAGATGTGCTGCTGGCTCATCTAATAGGAATTACTCAGCTTCCTAAATGGTGTTTCTCATAACTTGAGAATTTCTTGAATGGTCTTCCCCAAAAGGTAGTCTCATTCCAGGATTTGAAGAGAATAATAGTGACAATGCTAGAATCTTGGGCTGTTTTTATGAGATAGAGGCTGTTAACTTACATAAACAAAGAAGGTGATTTAGGCCAGTGTATTTCAGGCTGGAGATTGTGACAGGAGGTGACAGTGTATTAGAAAATGCTGAGGGAATTCCACCAACTTGTTGGTTTTTCAGTTTGTGTCATGGAGAGAGGGGATAAAAAAGAAGGTAATAGTTTCAGAGAGTTCTGAATTGAAATCCATGTTCTTATCTCTGTGACAATTACTAGAAAATAGTTTTCATATTTGACTCCAAATAACAAATTGGTATCTGCTGTTGTCCCAGTGACCTGCTTTGGTTAACATCAGTGGTTTGCCTCTCACTTTTCTTTGGAGGCACTCTGGAAAATAGCAGGGTTCTTGTAGAACAGCAGGGATGCTGCAGGTGAGCTTGAAAATCACTGTTTTGTGGTTTGGTCTGGATAACAATGACTGTGGTTTTTTCCATTTCTGTATTGTCTGAAGGTTCTTGCTCAGAACAGAGGCAGGAAGTCCAAAGATCAGCCTCCAGAGAAGACAGAAAAGAAGAAGCCCGAAGGCACTGTGTTTACTGAGGAAGATTTCCGTAAATTTGAGAGGGAATACTTTGGGATCCCATAAACATTGTGGGGATTCTTGCAGCTCCAGTCTTTCTGCAGCTTTTCCAGTCTGGCTCTCAGGCCTGGGCATTTCCTTGGCATGTTTGAGATGGCACATGGGGGATGTGCCTCTGTGTTGGACTTGCAGAGCAGCTCTGCATCCGGGCAGAGCTTGTTACTGGCCAGCTAAAGCCACGGAGGTGCTCTTGACTCTGAGGTGTGTTATCCTTATAATTATCTTCCTGCAGCCAGCATGTCTTGCATTCTTGATGTAGAAGGGTGGACCAAGCCAAATAAAAATCTTTTTCCCCTTCCTCAGGATATAAGGCTCCTGCTACCTGTGTTATTTGGCAGGGAGTGTTGAAAGTACTGTATCTGAATGGAGAAATGTTTAGACCAGCATCAAGAAGGGAAGGATGCTTTGAAAGACTGTTAAACTTGAGTAACCCTGCAGTTTGGGTTCTGATTACAGCCCCTGTCAGGGCTGTCAATCATTGCAAAAAGTTTTTATATGTCGTTTGATTAAATAATTGTTGCAGACACTGTCTCTCTTTGCCTTTGTAGTAGTGATTATTATGACAGGCGATGAAGACAAGCTGTGTAACTGCTGTGATCTAAGCATTCCTCTCTTTAGGATGACACAGTTGTGTGAATGGCCTCTCCAATTATGTTAACACATGTATTAAATCATCTCTCTGACATGCTTAGGCCTTCAAAGAGTGCAGCTTGGAATGGAGATGACTCCTCCATTTTGGCTACTCACAATCTTCCCTTTCTCCAAGGAGGAGCTCTCACACGGAGAAAGTGTCCTTTGAATGTTTATAGCTGAGTGTCCCACCAAGATATAGCCATGCCATCAGGGCATCACTGCTGAGTGTTGCCAGGTCATGTAGGCAGGAGGGCTTGTGACCCAGATGTTAGTCTTGGCATCAAATTAAAATCTGAGCATGAGCTTGTGGTGCTGGGTTGAAGGGAAGTTATTTTCTCTCAGACACCCACTAAGTTCCCAGCTGTAACAAACAGAAGGCCCTGCAGGTGGGAGTGTTGTTCCAGAAACTTCCTCGCTAAACCACTCTAAATGTGCTTCTTGGGTGGCTTTGCCACTGCCTTATCCTGCCCCTTACCTAAAAAGATGGAAAATGTGTTCCCTTTTTTTCCCTTGGAGAAAAAAACAACAGGTAAGGAGAAGGACTAATGTCAAGCTTTGGTTAAGCTCAGGAGTTGATTACAAGGGGCCTGTCTGACCTGAGCAGCAGCTGCTTGATGCCAGCACAGGCAGGAATTCACTTATCCTTTCTCTGCCCTTTGATTATAGTTCCTGGTGCTGTCGTTTTAACTCTGTGCCTCCTCTGTTGAGTTCTTTTCCTGCTGTCTGCATAGGAGGAAAGGTCACTTGGATATATGAGATCCCGACAGGGGAAATAAATAGTGAATGTACTGAAGTGTGTGTACTGGAAATTGGGTAATAGCATGTGGGAGGGGATTTCTTTTAATTGGATCAGGTTCAACTATCTGCAGCCAAAAGTGGTAAGTAGTTCAAAAAACAATTCCCCTTTTTTTTAGTTTGTTCTTACTTCCAAAAATTGTTTTAAAAAATTTTAAAAATCCAACAAACCTTAAAAGAATGGAAGCACTATTGTTTGAAAAATTAGTTGAGTAAAATATGTATTCAGCACATGTCTCCCTAGAACTTCTGCACTGTGGGCCTGCTGCAGTGCATGTGAGCTGGCCTAACACAAGCAGCTCTGTGTGGAGCTGTCATGAGGATAATTAACTGTGTGGAAAAGCTGGCTGTGCCACAACTTGACTGAAGGAGGTAGATTGCTGGGGTGTTATTTTGTTTTAAGCCTTCATCTTCGGTATTTGGCATTTCCTATGACCCTACAGAAGTCCTTCATGTCCTTTCCTGCTCTTCCTCTACCCATTCCTCCTACACACCCTTGTTTCTGTGGTTGTTCAGCTCCTGGGCCCTTCTGCAGGCTGAGGGAAGCAAAACCATCTTTCCTTGCTCCAGAAAAGGGCAGGAGGGTAATGCGGTTCACTCTCTTTGTGCAAAACCCAGCCTGTTTGTTTGCAAAATGTGAGCAACAGAAAAGCTCTTCTTTCAAAGCTAATACAGAACTTTAAAGTGGGGCCCAGAGCAGTTCTCCATGGAGATAATAACACCCAGATCAGTGGAGTTTCAAAATTGGGTGGCAGCTCTTATTACCTGCTGGAAAGACTATTAGGGCCAACACAAGTAATAAACATACTTCTTGAGGCATTATGTTGTCAAGGAGAGTAAAGCTACCTGACAGACTGAATTTTGCCATTTGAAACTAAACTTGATTGTAGAGTCAACAGTATCCTTAAATAAATTAAACTTTATTTTGTGGGAGGAAGAAAAAGAAGCAGAAGTGAATGGTGGCTGGTAGAGATACCGTCTGCAAGGGCAAACATCTAGTATGTTGCAGCCTTGACTTTCCCCCTCTCCGGCAGGGTATGACCTCCTAGGAAAGAAGAGTAATGCCACCTGAATACTGGGTAGGTAAGGAGAGGTGGTGGCCCGTGAGGGGAATGTCTTCAAAGGAGAGGGAAGAACAGTTCCAGCCTGTTGCACGTGCCTGGTGTTAAGCTGAATCCAGGCACCTCCTCATACTCCCTGCTGTCTGTCTAGCCACGCCCAGAGGATGCCAGCTGCGCTGGGACCCCAGGAGGTGGCTACCTTGGAGCAACCGCCCTATCCCTGTAAGTGAGGCCAGACAGGATGGGGCTTCGAGCAACCTGCTCTTGAGGAAGGCATCCCTGGCAGGGAGGTTGGAATGGGATGATCTCTAAGGTCCCTTCCAACCCAAGCCATTCTATGTTTCCATAATCTTGCTCTGCCCGATGGAAGAGACAAGAAGGGGTTAGGGAAGTGGCAGCTGCCATGGCTGCTTTTCCTAGTTGGCCTCCAACCTGTTTCCCACGCTGGAAGCTGACGGGCTGCAGGCCACAGCAACCTTTGGACCTGCTGGACAGCATTTCTTTCCCCCGCATCTGCAAGCCGTGGCACAGGGATGTGTCCCACTGCTGCTGGGCCAACGCCGCGTGCTCACTGAGCTCATCAGGCTGCTGGCTCCCTTCCCAGCTCTGCGACACCAGCTGAGCATCCTGCAGCAGAGAATAGAGGGAGCTGAGCTAGAGATTGGTGAGGGTGCCATCTTACAGGGCATCTCCACCCACACAAAGCAGGGAGTCAGAATGGGCAGCAGTAGCAGCAGCTTTAATATGAATGCAAATAGAAGCTCTGGAGTGTTATTAGCGTGGTAGAACCTTTCCAGGGAAACTGTTTAGAATAGTTCCAGATGCTCAGCCTTGAGCTAGCTTAGTGTGAATAAGATTCATCAAGCCTCTTAATGGCCTATTGCTCCCTTCTTATGCGAATGGAAAGCAAAAAAAGGAAATTTGTTCCGGTGGGTACAAACTAATGTCAGCCCATACAGCCTCTGCTGTATCAGCAAGTCTCCACTTCCTTGCCACAGAAAGCAACAACAGCTACTGTCAGCACTATGTGTGTCTCAGAGAGGGGAGGACTGCAAATGTAAACCAAGAAAACATGTTTGTTCAGGACACCAACTTCTTGCCTCTGAAATGACATAGCAGTAACAAACTTGGCTGCAAATCAACTTGATCAGGCAAATGAGATTGAAAACCCTGAAAAAGCTATAGGGGAAAATCAAGGGGTAGGGGGAGAGTCCTAAATACTTTAGCCAATCTTACCCTCTGGCGTTTTTTTCCATGACTGCCTTACGTTTCAGTCTTGTTGGTGATCAACACAGCATGAGCACCTACAGCACTTACAGGCTCCTGGACGCTTCAGGAAGTGACTGGTTAATGCAAAAACAGATACATGGCAGCAGGGCCCTGAATAACTCAGAAAAGTTACAGCGAAAGGAAGTTCCTCATTTTGAGACATAAAGACCCATCAATTCAAGTCAAAATGAGGAGTGTGAAAGAAGGCAGACTGTCTACTGTCTGCTTACAGCTCAAAATGTGCAACTCCAGCCAAGGCAGGCTGAAGGGTTGGTAGGTTGGAGAGGGATTAAACGCTTGCATGTCTATCTGTAGTTATGTTAAATAGGATTAACAGAGCCAACCACTAACTGGTGGGGGTGGGGGACACAAAAAGCATGAAGGTTGCTCTGCAGCTGTCTAGAGAGTTACACACACCTTTTTCTGAAGAAATAAGCTGTTGGCAGGGCTAAGCAGTAACATAGCCAAGCTGGTCTGTCCTGAGCTGCAGTGTTTGCATGCCAGCAAGATCATTTATCTCCTTTAATGGGAGGTAAAGACCAGGGCTCTTTCTCCACCTGCCCGCACACTGCAATGGAGATGCAGAGGCATTTCAGGACTAGGAGATTCTCTGCCGTATATAAATTAGGCTGATGCATCTGCTGTGCCTGGAACTCGCTCCTGCCGTTCCTTAAAAGGGTGTGTGCGTGCAAAAGAGAGGAAGAGAGCAGCTGAAGGAGAAATGAGAGGTGGCTGGCCATCACTTGGAGAACATGCATCTCTGTAATAGGGAAACAGGAGCTTGTGGGTGCAGCCAGCTTCCTTTATTCAGTGACTTCATTCACTTCTGACTGCATGAGTGCACTGAAAATAATACAAAGACTGCATACCTGGGATACCTGAGCAGCCAAAATAATATTGCCTAGGTCAGGGGACTGAATTCCTCAGTTAATTCACGGGGTCTGAAGCATTTCAGTGAGAAAGCCAGCAAAGGTGAACACTTCTGGCCCAGCAAGGGATGCTCATGTTAAGAACCCAAGATGGCCTTTGCACTGGAAATGAAGTGTAACAAGAGTTTATGAGCAGCACTGCATGGCAAGGCTGTGAATACAGCAGGACAGAGGAAGGTAGGATATCCCCAGAAGCTACTTGGACCATACTGAGAAAAAAATTAGTATGCACAAGATGGAAATTATGCCTATAGGAAGGACAATAGAGATTCTGTTTGGTTTTGTGTTTGTTTTTTTTTTTTTTCCCTGAAGGCCTAAGTCTATGGGAAGATAAAGAAAACTGGTATTCTTCTGGCCAAAAATGTATAGATTTCCCACCCCCCAAAAAAGGCTATGAATGAACTAGCACTGTGTGAAACTGCATCAGAATAAGCCACATTTTCTTTCTATAGTCCAGCTTGGGAGCACTGGAGGAGCATTAATCTCCCAAAGGACAGCATGTCCTTGCAGCTATTTCTGGGCTTTCTGCCAGGGCAAAAGCTATTTGAAAGATTTTATCATCATTCTTTCTCCGTTCCCCAACACTGCAGCTGTGGATTTATTTTTGTAAGCTTGCTGCAAAGGTGCAACTGATTCTCCACGCACGCATGTGAAGAAGTTATCTGCAGTGGTGGCTTCCCGTTTTCCTTTTGAAGGCGAAGGGCATGCACCTGCATCTCTCTAAAGGCAGGGTGAAGAGGAAGGTAGTTATAAAATATTATAACATATTATTATAAAATATTATAGTTATAAATATTATAACAGCAGAAACAAGCTTGTGAGAAGTGGCTTTGCAAGCAGTGAACTGTAAGAGGTTGGTTGGTGATGTGGGGGGAATATTGGACTCCTGTTTACCATGGAGCACAAAATTGGCTGAGGGATTGGAGCCTGAGGGTCATGCACGCTGTGCTTGTGAAGTCTACCTCGCTGCCCTTAATTCAGAGGAAAAATAACTGAGACAGAAATCCCATCAGCTGTGCCAAATTCAGATTCAAACAGCTTTTATATAATGCAGATTGGGGGAATTCTGCTGTTTCCAAGGATGGAGAAGAACTAGCCTCCTGCAGGGGTAGGTAAAGCCTGCATTTCATGTGCTACAATCTCATTCTGGACATGGTATCATGCTCTAGCCAAGCTGCAAGGAATCAGTTGAAGCACATTTGTTCTGTGAGGCTGTGAGAAAAAGGAGAGAGCTCCTGCAGTTCACAAAGTATAAAATCAGTATTAGGCAGGAGGCTATCAGAGGTTTTACCCTTGTGGGCTGGAGCTTGTGACGGTGTCCTGGGCGTTCCTTGGCTCCTGCTGCAGGCTGGACAAGCTGCTGGGCTGCAGAGCCAAGTGGCGTGATGCTTGCTGTGCCTAACTGAAGCCTGGAGGAAAAATCTAGATAAAAAATGCAGAGGAAGAGTCAGCCCTGATCTCCAGCCCCTGTAAAATCTTAACTAAGTTACTAAATATGGAAACACAGCGTCATTTCAGCAGGCGTTGCAGGAGATTGCCATATGGGCTGCCTCCACAAAGCCACAAGCTCAGCAAGCACTGACAGTGCTGGCTGCTCTTTAAGGGCAGGTTTCTGGCTCTCCTGTAAGGAGTTCTGTAAAGTACACACACAGCTGCAGAGAGCAAAGCAGCACGGATGCATCATGCATTCCTCCTCAGCTGTTCTAGCTCTGATCTTCCTTCCCTGGAGTGAGCGTCATTTGGTGAATTGGACTTGCGTACCCTCTGCAGGGCTGTAGAAAGCAGAATCGTGTACTTGTGGCCAGCTCAAACACTGCCTCATCCGCCTGAAGAGCATGAATGCAGAGAAAAACTTGTTTTAGCTACAAGTAGCTCACAGACAGGCCGTCCTGCCAGGCAGTCCTGCCAGGGATGCCCGAGCATTTATCCCCTCCACACCCCACAGACGGGGGTGGGGAGGGGGTAAATGTGCTGAAGTGCTGCCACTTTTTTCAGGCTTCAGAAGAACTGAGTTAGGGTAGCAGAACACAGGAGATGGTCCCTCAGACCTGGCAGATGTAAGCAGAAGTTGCTATGGCTCTAAGGAAGAGGAGGTGGTTGGCCTGTGGTGGGAAAGGGGGAATCAGTATGAGGAGAGGAGGGTTTTTCCCTGCACAGGGAAACCACCAGCTGATAGATTCACAGCCATTTTTCTGTGGCTCAGCTGAGACTAAGCGCAATGACATTTCAGGTGCAAATTTGACTAAAACCTTGGGGCTTTTCTGCCTCTAATTATCCCCAGCCCCAACCTGGCTGATGCAGCTGGTTTGAAGGAAACCTATTACATTGGTCTACCTCCTAAACCACAACAGAGGCCCTCGTCCCTGCTTGCAGTCTCCAGTTTGCAGTGCATCCCATCCATGCAGTAGCTGGTCACCAGTGCCCTTACCCAGGAGGTTTGAGACTTCTCAAATTGTCTCATGATGCCCAGGGGAGGGTCTTAGTTATCCGCCCCCTTCACAGCATGGCATGAGCCCTAACTGATGGGGAGCCTTCTTGTAATTTAAACAGCACCCAGGCACAGCTGTAAGCACAGACAGGTGCCATTGAGGGCCTGGCCCACTCAGCCCTACAGGGCAGCAACCATCCTGCTGCCAGCAGCACCATCCATCGGCAGGAGCAGCCTTGGCACACCAGAGCCCCCAGCACACAGCTCTTATCCCACCTCACCTAATGGCTTAAGCAAGGAGCCGGGATGAACCACTGCAGCCCTAACTTGAGGGCTTAAGGAGCTCAAATGGAAGAGACCATGAGACCCCAGCAGGCTACAACTGGAGAAACCACTCTCCAAGGTTCCCTTAAGGACCTTTTCCCTCCCCACTCCAGCACGGACTGGAGCCCTAATGTCACTGCACTGCATATGTGTGTACCAGCCAGGCTCAGATGTCCAGGCATCTGAGCACAGCTGCTCAGGAAGCCACCCTAGTGGCGTGTCCACATGCCAAAGGGATTAAGCAGTGTTACAAGGGAGTATCAGCACCAAAAAAAAAAAAAAAAAAAAAAAAAAAAGGAAAAAAATGAACACACATGAAGTAGTTAAAAATGGCACATCCCAAGTCCTTAACACCCAATACCCCCACACTAACACAGGTGCTGCTCCAGCCTACCAGTGCCTTCCCTGCCCAGCTGAGGTAGGACTAGAGCTGAAGTAGTTTTACAAACTTCGCTATAGCCTTGGTTAAGTAAAGGCAAATTTATATTTAGTTTAAAATCTGACTCATCAGTGGCTGGCTGAAGCACTTTCACACTGATACAGGAACGTAACCCATCAGTGAGAGCATTACAGTAAGCCCATCCACCTAGCCCAGTTCACACCAGTTTGACAGGGCCAGGCAACAGCTCCCGCTATGGTGCGGCCACCAGGGAGACCCACAGGGCCGTGGGTTAACTGCAACCCAAGGGCAGTTAGCACTGGTGCTTGCTCTGGACTTAGCTACTAGCAAGCTTTCTTTAACCACGGCTCACAACTTCATCCTGTCCCTGGAGGCTTTTCCTCCCTTCTGAGAAATATCCAATGAAAATAAGCACCTCCCACCACATATTACTGTCCACTGACTCCCCTATCTCACTTGTTTCAATGGGCTTAAAAATTTGCTGAAACCCCTGAGGCACCTCAGTGTGATGCCCTTTCTTTAGGATAGTTATGGAGGGGACAGGTCAACTGAGATTCTTTACACACGCTCCAGTTCAAAGCACTCCGCACACTCACACTGCATCCATACCCAAAACAAGCAGCACACACACAAGTGACACACTGCACTCACCAGACACACAATAGCTTGTTGTGCTTGTACTTACACCTAGGCGTGGTTCAAGTCATGCTGGTTTTACAGGTACCACTCATCACACACCATCATTGCACATTTACTACAAAATTATTTATTAGACAGCAATACACAGCTTTAGCAGGAAGCTTATATACATGCACACAACACTGCTGACTAGCCTACTCGGGGACTCTAGCTCTTTTGCCCTTGGCCTTGCGGACCTCTTCTATCAGATCTTTTAAGTACTGAATTTCCTTACTAAGGGAATCTGCTTTCTCCTTCAGGGCCTGGTTCTTCTGCTCCAACTCTCTGCACTCCCCAGACAGTGCCTCCTGTTCCGCCCTTTTCTTCTGCCGGTAACGCGTGGCAGCAGTCTTATTCTGCTCCATCTTTTTTAGTTTCTTATCTATTTTCTTTTCTCCTTTCACCTTTGCTGACACTACCTTCTCTGCAGGATGATCGTATGGTTTGGACCGCACAGAGCCACAAGGGGCATCTGCAGGGAACTGGTTGCTATTGGGGGATCCAACTGAATTGGTGGGGCTGTGTTGGGGGGTTCCCAGGTAGGAGTCTGGGCTCATGCATATTCCACTATCATCAGAGTGGTTCTCATCCTCTTTCTCAGACTTGGTGATCACCACCACAACAGTGGGGTACTCCCGCTTTCTTTCTCCTTCCAGAACATCCACTTCGCTTCCTAGTTCTAAACTAAATGAGTGGTCTGAAGTGGAAGTCAGAGACCCTGGGGAGAGGGGAAAAGACCAAAGGGAAGCCAATGGGGCCATTGGATCTGCTCCAACGGGGGATTCGGGGAGATGGGTGATTATGTTATTCAGTGGAAGTTCTTTGTTGTGAAATTCCTGGATGGTAGCATTAAATAGATCACACGTGTCTTCCAACGTGGCCATCAGCTCGTCTGGTGAGACGGTGGCTTCCAGATGTTCCATACCTAACAGGGCATCAAAATCAAATTCCTTCAGATCCATCTTCTCCACCATCCACTCCATGCCAGAGAAGGCATCCTCTGCACAATACAGAAAATAAATTACCACTTCAGTAAACCATCACGCAGTGCAACTAAAGCTTATGAAAACAATCTATGAGTTCATCATCTCAGCATCTTTCCTCTCTTGTGTATTGTAGCACAAAGAGTGTACCATCAGGAAAAAATACTTTCATTAATCTCCTAAAAACTGCAGGTACAATGTAATCAGCTCTTGTGACATTCCAACCCCCTTATTTAAGTACCAGAAGAATTCAGGGACATTCACAACACATAACTATGCTTTCTTATTGTTACCTCTGCCAAGAAACCGTACCACTGACAGCTGCCATGCTATTCTAAGGCAAACACAAGAGGCACATTACTATAACCAGCAACCATGTGTAGGATAAGCAGTGTAGTGTACACTCTTTCCAAGCCCAGGTTACACACGTGAGATTGCCTTCAGATTTAAGAAAACCTAGCAGTTTAATTTCAACTTAAATGTTGTGGCACTATATAACGGATGCCCTTTACGAAAATAAGTAATACCTTACCCTGACTGCTATCTATGGTGTTGCCTAAACTGTCCACAGCAAGCCAATTGGAGGAGACTGCCTTAGCCTTGTCGCTGGAGAACCCATGCGAACCGAGGGGCTCGGCCACCTCCAGGTAGTCATCTAGGAGTCCCAGACTTTCCTCAGCCACCGAACACGGCTGGCTGAAGGGGGATATTGAATCCCCCAACAGCATCTCGTTGTTCAAGAAGCTCATTTTCGTCAGCTTTTAATGCTTTGACGTCGAAGGATGTGGACACGTAGAAGGTTTTTTCGTCGACTACAGCAATGCTGCTGTGCGGTGCCGTGAAAAACCTGCGAACAGAACTTACACTCATCAGTATTTGGTTTGACCAACATAGTAGCCTTTTCTACCGGGGCACCCCAGCGAACACGGCGGAACTCCACAGATTATGTCACTTCTTTATTTCTGGGCTGCAGCGCGTCCCCCGCCTCCCTCGGGGCCGGCCCCGCCCACCGCCGCCATTTCGCGCTCCCGCCGCCATTTTGTGTCCTGCCACGTTTCCACCGCGGCTCCAGCGCCGCGCAGGGCTGCGCCCCGGTGGCCGGGGCAGACTTAACGCTACATTACTACAATACTTACTCGTCTGGCTCCGCTAGTAATGTTAATAACCCCCATCCATCTATCTGCGATTCCAGCACGTAATCCTTAGACTCAGAACCCTACCACCGCTAATGCCCCATTTTCCCTTACATACAGCAGCGCTTTCCCTCGAGAGAGCTAAGAAACCCTCGTTGGAAAAGTCCCTGTACGCCCATAAAAATCCCAGAGAAAAAATACTACGTAATAAAATGCCAGATTTTTTCGAAAGCAAGGTTTTTCGAACCATGGGAAACCTAGACGCTCCTCGTAAATTCCTTCGAAATGGCATTTCCTGCTATTTCTGACACTCGCCGCACCCGGGGGGTACTGAGCTCTAGAAAGGTCTCCCCACCTCGCACCCATTTTGGCGTAACTATGTAATAAAGTATAAATTTGGTATACCTAGGGATTTCCCCCCGCTCCCCGTGAGATACGAACTAACACAACACGCGCAACAAACCCACCCAAAAGGCCCATTTCAAGAAGAGGGCGCTTATGAACACACAGAAGAGGGAGCAGCCGTCCCTCACACACGATACTCACGCCATGGTTGCAGATGCCGGGGATGTGCTGAGGCCGCCGCCGCTGCTGCTGCGCCTGCTGCACTGGCCGATGCCGCCGCTGGCCCTGCCGCCTTAATGAGCCATGGCGGCCAGGGGAGTGGGGCGGGGGGGGTGGCTGCTCGAATCCGCGCCGCGCAGGAGGTGCTGCGCACACTGACAGAGGCACGCACACAACCTTCTGCTCCGGCGACAGGAAACAATGAGGTGGCACGCGCGCCGCTCCGCTTTTATATACGAGACGCCTTTCCAGACACGCTGCAGCGATGAGGTATCCTTCCGCCAAGCGTCACCTGCCTGTCACCAGCAGCTCAGGGCCTATGGCCTGTCTTTGTGGGCTTCTCTCCTGCCGTTCTGCTAGGAGTTAAAACACAGGAGCCGCCGACAAGACACCACAGCCCCACGACGGGACAGTCAAGAAGGGACTATATGATGTATACATGCGCGCTTGACACCCCCACTTCGGGTGCGGCTGTGCCACGTGACCGGAGAGACTGAGGACGCTCCCCCCGCGGGGAGCGTTGGGGGGGAAATTTTACCCGCCAACACAGACGCGGAGCTCGCGCGGAATACGTCACGCAGCTCACCACGTGGGAAAGGCGGCGCTCATTGGCTACCGGGAGAGTGGTTCACGTGCCCCGTGAGCTGTGATTGGCCAGGGCTCGGAGGAGACCAATGTGGAGGCGGAGGGGAGCAGAAGGAGCAGCGGGGTGGAGAAATGGCGGCTGGCCGGGGAGGGGGAAACAAGGATGGTGCTGGGAACGGGTCGAGAACGAGCGGCCGGGCGGGGAAATGGCGCCCGCCGACGGCAGCCTTGCGTTTCCCCTGACATGCCCCTCTCGAAGCAGTGTGTGCTCCCCACTTCGATTTCCAACGGCTCCTTTTGTTCGCCACACAAAGCCCCGCTGAGGTCAGGAGGGAACTGGCGGCTGCGACCCAGGCTGAGGCGCTGGCATGGCGCCCCTGAGGCGGCGGCAGCCTGCCATGGCTTCCTGCTCCCTTAGATAACGCGCTGCCTTCCCTCCCTGCCTGCCCCACACATGGAGCGCGTAGATTAGGGGCTCTCCGGGGCTGTTGGTGTGCGTGCAGGACGGCGTCTGCCGGCAGCCTGCCGGCCTCACGGCGGCCATGGCGCCGCACCGACGCTGAGAGGCTTCTGAGGAGCGCGGCTGCAGAGCCGCGCTGCCGGGCAGCCGACAGTATCAGTCAAGCTAGTGCCTTCAACCCATGCAAGGGCTGAAAATTAAGTTGGTTATTCCACAGCTGAGGAATAAAAATGTCGTCTCCTGCCGTGCAGTTCCATGCTGATGCAGTTGCTTCTCTTTGCAGACACCGTTCGACTGGTGTGAGCATTAATTGATCACCTATAGAGCCTCGCGGCTACAAAGGGCAGTGTCACCTTGGGTAGCTTTCAAAGTGCGATTTTGCATTTTATCTGACCCAAATCAGCTCGCTTCTAGGAAAGAAGTCAGAACTCTTTCCCTACGCAGTTCCTGCTAAACAGTTCCACCATCTGGCCTGGCCCCCACTGAGACAGCTCACAGCAAGAAACTCACAGGGGTCAACAGTTTTCCACTGGCTTCGGTTCCTTCATCATCCTTTCAATGGGCTCACACAAGCTCTGGACAGCTCTGGTGAGCTGGGAGTTTCAATACCTGTGTCATTCCTCACTGTGTCAGAGTTACCCAGCTTCAAAAGGTTGATTTTTCTACTTTGCCAGCCTCACAGCACCATCAGCTCTGAGAGCTGCAGTAGGACTTTGCTTTTTCAAGCATCATCGTCCTGCAGCTCAACTTGCTCTCAGCTACTTCTGGAAAAGGCTCCACTGTTTTCCAGTTCAGGCCTCAGTAGTATTTGGGTAAAGCCATAGCCATTGCCTTCTTTGCTCAGGTCTAACTGCCTGGAATGTCTTAAAAAACTGGTTGATGATTTGCAAAGACAGAATGTGACCCAATTTTTCCTTTTAGCAGTCTGGTCTTAGCACTGTCACTACAAAGCAGAGTATGTCACTGTATGACATCTGTAATGTGAACACTGGCTGCTGAATTAAAAAGGGCAATTTTCCCTACCTGTTGGTTTGTTGCTATTTTGTTTTGATTGGTTGGTTTTGGTTCTTTCTTTCTTTATTTCTTTGCAAGCACATATTTTGAGATGACTCATTAAAATAGAGAAGGCAGAGAAAAATGTCCTCTAATGCCAACAAACACCACTGTAGCAGTCGAGCAGTCTGAGATAACTGTTCTGATAAATACACTATGGAGGAGGCAGATCTTGCCTCAAAGGAAAATTGAGAGGATGCGGCAGCTTTTAAAGAAGCTGAGTGGGTGATTGGCTGTGTGGATGGGTGGACAGCACTTCCATGTCCTCACTGGATGAGGGAGAGCTCTCACATCCACTGCCCTGCCTGCCTTCCCCTCCTGTAAGTGAAAAGGGTGATTTTATGACCATAACAGCAGCTAAACAAACAGAAATGCATCCAATATTTATACACCCAATCCTTCATCCTGAAAAGATAATTATGGATTTCTCTGAAAGGACTCTGGGAATGTGTGCGCAAGAATCACGTAAGCAAAAATGAAGTATGCAATGAGGAACTTAACCCAGATCTGCCTGTTTCCTAGCTGCCTGCTTTCCCTTTTGTGTGTGAACTGAGGTGGAAATTCGTCTGTATTATGAGTTCCAGACAGATTTTCTGTGACAATCTCCAATCCAGAAAGTGAAATCAACCAGAAGCCAGCCATTTAGAGAAAAGCATATCTTTCCCTGTTTGCTGCAGCACTGCAGAATAACTGTTGTTAAATCATTTAATGACCTACATACAACACCAACTCCTTCATAAATTATCTTTCTTCTTTTGCAGACATTATGTCAGTGATATCTCTACTGTGTCTAGATTTTTTAACCAAGGTAGAAGACACTTCTTTTTTAAGCACAAATAACAATTTTTGGGAATTTTTGTACAAAAGAAATTACAAGTATTTTCTAAGCACAGGATTACTAGCTACTCTTTACGAACTCAAAAGTGTCTAAAAATAATTTCTTTCCAATATTACATAATATATTTGTTGCTCAGAGACTGAAGCAGCTCTGAAGAAAATTTTATTTCCAGCACAAAATGGTGGCTTCTGAGGGAACACCAATTTGTGTGCATGGTGAGTCCTGCACGCAAGTCCTGCTGTCATGTTAACAGCTTTATCACCATGGATGTTATTTTCCTGCCCTGGGAGCCTCAGCAAAGGGAACTCCTGGGATAAGCAAGATCCATCCTGACGCAGAAATGAGGGGCCAGCTGCAGGAGGAGGGAGCTGCTCTTCCAGAGCTCCCTGCAAGAGAGGGGCCAAGGGCCTGGCTGGGAAGCAATGAAGTGCCCTGAAAAATCCAGCACTGCAGAGAGCTACCTCCAGCAAACAGCATCACCAGGAGGTGGAAAACTAATCCTCTTCATTGTCCTTCCTCCTTCATTAGGATGGAAGGTCAATATATGGGCTTTAATAACCTCTTTGTTTTTTGTTTGCTGTTGTTTTGTTTGTTTTTTTTTTTTTTTACTTTTAAAAGTAAACATTGCAATGAAAATAAGCTTTTCTTCTTCCACCAGCAAGAATACAGGAGATAAACATGCTGAATGCTGTTAGTAAGCATACCAAAGACAGCGAGGACGTAAATGTTTCCATAGTAACATCCCTTCACACAGTCTAGACTGGCTTCACAGGATGCTCTCAGGGACGGGCGGCGGCAGAGAAGCTGGTGGGCCTCTCTAGCAGGGGAGCAAGGGTGCTGGGAGGAGTGGGAGCGGCTGGGGCCAGGAGGGGAACCAGCAGAAGTAAAAGCAGCACAGATGTCTGCTCTTCTCCGGGGTGCTGGGAAAGCCGCAGCCAGGGGCAAGGTGGGCTGACTGCACTGGGAGAGTGCACGGTGGCCATGGTGGCGCTGGGCAGGCAGCTTTGGGCCCCCACGGAGCCTCAGTGCCCCGGAGGGGGAGCAGATGGGCTTGCTGCTGGCCCTGGGCTCTGCTGGGGTGGCTGGGGAGGAGGGGGCACTGCCTGCTTTGCAGAAGGGGAATGTGAGGGCAAGGCACAAGGGGATTCTTGTGAGTCCTTTGAACCTTCCCTCAGGAGGGACAGGAAGCCTTACCCTGCACTTCAATGAACAAAGCATTTCCAGACACTAGCAGGAATTTTTCCTGGAGACAGAGTGCTGAGGAAAACACAAGGGAGGAATGAGGCAAAGCAGAGAGACATTTTGAGCAATTTTGAGGGAGAATTACCTACAACCTCTATGGCACAGACTAATTCACAGTGCTGGCTTGCTTCTTTCCTCATGTGGTACAAACAGATATATGAAAGATCTTTTCTGCTAGATTTTCACTGTAAGCTCTTTAGGGATTTCTTTATAGATGTTCCATTTTAAAATTAGATCAAAAAGCAAATATATATGATTAAAGATCAGGCTGGGAGGTATTAACATCCATCTTTTATTACATACAAAATAAGTTATCCATATGCTCTGCCTCATTTGTTCTGGACTAGTACACCGAATGGAATCTCTAATAAATCATTTACTGCTTACCCACTCCCTCACTGTCTTCTGTTTCCATCCTGCTATGTAAACATCCCTGACATTAGAAATGAGACTAATAAAAAAGAGGATTAAATCTGCAATTTACATTTGCAACTTACAGTTCAATTATTTCACACAGTTATGGAAACAACCCTGGTTGTCCATCTACATTTTTCTTACTGAACAAACTTGGTCATGCCAAGCTCATGCTGATGGCTCCCAAATACTTGTCTCCAGAGGCTCAGTTACTCAGAATCAGCCAGGCTGTGGCCAGCTGCCACAAGTAAAAACATTGTGCAAATCTGGTAAGAGGGAGGTGTGTTGTAACTTGCCCAAGCATGAGTTTCCTAAGCAAAGCTACAACTGGCTGAAAATGATGTTTAGCAAAAAATATGTGTGAAAGAGGGAGAGGAGGGGATGCTGAATTTTGTTCAGACCATTAGGGGATATTTTTAGTTGTCTCATTGTCCAGCCTTATTTTATCATGATGAAAGGACTTGGGGGTTAAGAATAATCCTTCATGTGTCAGTTTAGCACACAAACAAAAGCCTTCCAGTTATCCAAGCAATAAAAGAACAGAAACACATTTCATGTCAGCTATTGTTCTTCATGGGCCTGTAGCTAATGTGACCCCCCTGCAGACTGTGTGCTCAGTGTCTATCAAAATGTATGCACCTGCAGGTTATCAGCATCTGCTGGAGTCACACGTGCCAGGTGTCTTGTGCCCTTCTGTGCAAAAGGATGAAGAGGGACAGTGACGATGCACATTGCTTATTTTCTACCAGTGTGACTTTAGCAAGAGCCGAGGCCTGACAAGCAGGTATGGATTATGAGACTGCAGCATCTCAGCCCAGACACCAATGAGTGAGTTAACTTCAGTGGAGCTCTCCTTCAGTGTCTCAGTGGCCCTTAGAGCAGTCAGCACGAGGGCCCCTTGCTGTGCCAGCCCAGCAGCAGTTACACTGCACTCCTGAACCCGGTGCCGAAACCGGCAGCTTCGGCTGAAGCAGGTGGGAAGCTTCGAGGGATCTTTTGGGGATGTGTGAGATCTCTTTGATTCTGGTGCTGGCAGGCAGCTTCAGCAAGAACACTGACACAATAAGTGTTCAGATGTAACTCTGAAACTCATTTGAGGGTAAGTCACTGTTGAGGCTGTGGCTGCCCAGGTCCCTGGGGAGGAATGCTGCAGCCATTATTCAGTAATAATTTTCCACTCTCCATAGGCAGCAGCTCCTCAGTGATTTACCAGCAGACTTTGTACTGTTTTAATATATATTTGTTTACAAAGGAGGAGAGAAAAAATCCTGGCGGATGTTGACACAATTGTGATACCATTGAGTATGTAGATTTTCCTGAAGGAATGCCATTTTCCCTCCTAAGGTCTCTGTGTTAGGGGATCTGGCAAATTATGTCAGAAAGATTCTTTCAGAAGACTTTGATTCAGCCTGTTTTGCTCCCTGCACTTGTACATGGACTGACGGGTGGCCTCAGTAGAGCCTCCTCAGGTGTGTTACAGGTGGACTGGCCACAGGCAGGCTGGATAATAGTCCCCAAAGGAGACTTTGCAGCCAAAGTACCATATTGAGTAGGTGCTGTGGCTTCTCAACCACCTGCCCTCTTGCCATTGCTGTGGTGCCTGGTGAGGGAGGTTTGCAGTTCTCTTAATGGGAGGAGGTTTCTGTGCTTGACTGCAGAGAGAACTGGTTTGAGACTAAACCCAGGTCTGTCAGGAGCCACCCACAGCAGCCCAGCTCTGCTGGGGAGGAACAGCTGGCCTGCTCTTCTGGCACTCAGAGGGTGAGACTGTTGAGGCTGTGTCCAGGCTTCAGGAGGAGACATCTCTGGGTTTGAGGCAATGCTGGTGCTATTCAGGAAGGTAACATTTGAGCCATTCACCTAAGTCATGCAGTCTCAGTATGAGGAGTTTGGATGCTGAGCACTTATCAGAAATGCAGGTCTCCCCTAGGCAGGGCAGGCTCACAAAGGGTAAGTCTGTCCCAGGGCACAAAGCTTGGGAGTCACCAGTCTGCTGGTGACACCAAACATCCTCCTTGGCAGTGCAAAGTGATGGACTGAAGACACATCATTATTCATCCATTATATTGTTTTACATAGAAAAAGAAATAAAAATACAAAATTAAAAAAAAAAAAAAAAAGAGAGAGAGGAGAAAGATTCCTAGCCCAAAACATAAGCTCACTGCTCCCTGTTTAAGAAAAGGCACCAGACTAGGTGCTTTCTACTGTCTCTCTCACAACCACAAGCAGTGATTTGGAAAAGAGAAGGTTTGTGCCTTGGTCACGTCCTTGCCTCAGCAGAAAGCAGCCTTCCTGTGAGTGCCAGGGAGCTGGGCCCCTGCCAGCCTGCTCTCTAACAAGCACCATGGGAGCTGCAGCTCTGCAGCCTCCGGGACTGCTGTGCCTTGTACTGCCTTGGCTGCAGCCCACCTCTGCCAGCGCTTCACCGCTGCTGCAAACAAGCAGCAGCTACGTATGATTCACATCTTATTATCCATGTAAGTGCTGGTACTTACTGTCTCCAAGGTCCCCTGTGCTAAATAAATTGCAGAATCTGAAGGTAAAAATGTCATTCTGCCATACTGCTTCCAGGAACAATTGCTTCTTGCCTTTCAAGGGAGGTAAGGAGCCCGCCAGGGCCCTAGGAGTTTTGAAGTAATGCCCATTGTGGGAGAGGTAAAGAGCCGACACAATCCAACATTTGCCATCTGTGCCCTTGTGTCTGCTGCCTCTGAGGCCTGTCCTTTACAATGCTGAGGAGAACGAGACAAGAGGGTTGTACAGGACTGGGATCATTATAGTGGGATATCTTATGGGACAGTATCACCCGTGTGCTTCTGTAGAACAGTGACAATTCTACCACAGAGAGAGGAAGGGGAAAGGTGGAATTACACTGAAGCCAGGGAATTGTTGCCTAACAAAAGAAAATCCTAAACAAAACAAATAACACAAGCGAGCCACTTTTGTCCTTTATTTATATGGAGAAGGCTTTTCATAAAGAATGTGGTTAGAATTTATATTTTTTTTTCCCCTGAGAAGCTTAGCACTGAGTGTTAACAGACAGATCAAAGAGCTACTTAGCCACAGGAGCCAGGGAAATTGAACCAGGGCAGCAAAATAAAAATCAATCCAACTTTTGGTGTGTTTAGTGTGATTTGGTTCCGAACTGAGTTCTGCATGAGGAAAGCTTAAGATCATGAGAAGTTTGAGTTCCTTGAGTCAAACTGTGTGTCCCACTCTCTTTGCTTTTTGTAAAATGACAAGAACATTTCCTATCTACAGAATGATTTCAGACCTTCCCTGCCTTACCCATTGTTCTTACCACCCTCTTCTGCCTTATTGTTTGCAAGTGTATTCCACAGGATCACATACTGTAAAGAAAGAAGTAATAGCCTCTCACCAGCACATTTCTGGGTCCTTGAGTTGTGAGTAATGCTGTCCTTCTCAAAGTATGCTAGTAAAAAAGGTATCCTTGATTGTGCAAGGGATATTAAACCTATTCTAAGAAGGTGCTGAATGTTACAAAAAAAAAAAAAAAAAATTAGAGGGGGGAAAAAAGAATAAAAGGGAGGGGAAGGATATTTCTTGAATCCTTCAGGTCCTAAACTTAGGTGGTAACTCAGCCTGACAAGGATAAAGAAGATAAAATCCAGATATCTCAAACAGTTCCCTGATAGTCTGGACAGCAGCAGTTCTCCTGGGGCTGGAAGCCAATACTGGGTTTCACTGGTAGGAGGAAGAATCTCCCATTTCTTCCTTGCTGCATCTGTGGGCAAAGCCCCACATTTCAAGATCCAGTCCCAGATTCAGTGAGCCATGCTGGAGCCATTGAATAGTGCAGGTAGTGAGCAAACATATCTTATCTGGAAGAAAAATTCCTCATTTGGAAGAGGTTCTTCTTTTTTTCTGTGAGACTAAATTTAAAAAGCAGCAGCTGTCTGCAGCTTTTCTAAAGTTTAGAATATTAAACCTTAAAAAACTGTGGATGCAACAAAGTATTTGGGAATAAAAAAAACCCCATTATTAATGCAGTTCAACAGTTTAGCATGATAATCTCAAATCTGGAGTTCAGTCATCCTTTCTTCCCCAGTTCAAGATTAGATAAAAAATAGGCTAGAATTTATGCCTTTATTTTTAAAATTAAGAGATGCAAAAGTAAATAAGTAAAACGTAAACTCAGCTACATTAACATCCAGGACAGGGCTGTGGTTATATAACAAAGTGGGCAAAATATTTTACTTATTCCAAAATTCACTTTCCTCCTAGGGTGTTTGTTCCTTAGGCTAAGAACAAAAGAGATTCTAAGTCTTTGCAGCCTGGAGAACTACTTGTGTTCTTCTTCTTTGTAGCAACTTTTTCCATACTTGCAATAATTATCATCACTCCCCTCAATTATTTCTTCTTTACATTAAACAGACACTTATCTTTTGATCTTTCCTCCCTATTCATGCCAGGACAGCTTTTATGCAAAGGTGCAAACCACTGCATCTATTAGCCATGTATTGCAGGCTCCAGGCATTCCAGTGGCTTTAACTTGAGGGGGTAATACCCGTCACAGATTTCACAGAGCAGCTTATTTTAGCTGCTCCTGTAAGACTCTGTATGGTATGAAATGTGCTTGATCTCATCTGATCTGTTTCTACAGAACAGAGTAAAGGGAAAAAAAACCCCAGAACAACACAGGCACGGGATATTAGAAAAAAAGTTGGAGATGTAGACTCCCTTTGTATCATAAAATACCCTCTAAAACAGTTAATTACAGAGTCCCCATTACAAGTGTTACAGGATGTTGCCACAGTAGCCTGTCTTCCAAGAATTAAGAAGCCTGTGACCCATCAACAGCAGCACGACTTTACACGTTATTTGACATCCAACATTTCCACTCCACCTTCCCAAGCAGGCACATAAAACTGGGTCTTACTGTAAAGAACTTCACCACACCAGACAGGGGCCCCTGGCGAAGCAGCTTCCTCAGTGCCTCAAGGCTGATGCCTGGATAAGAGAGGCGTGCACTTGGCAGGGGAGAGGCCTGGCACACAAAAACCAGGGTGTGACTGAACAAGGGTGGGGGAGCCTGCACAGGAAAGTTTAATATTTCAGAGGCACGGAAGCCTCTGAAGTCTGGGGAGCCACATGAAAAGCGGGTGCCTGTCCGGGCACGCAGACTGCTGGAGAGGATGAGAGGCTCAGCACCACCATTACGCATCATCTTGTGACTGGTGTGAAAGCTGCCAGGGGCTGCTGCACCGAGCTGATTGCTCCCTCGAGACAAGCTGCAAAGTGCTGAGTGCCCAGAGCTGCACAGGGAAAGCAAGTGAATCAGCAAGGGGCAAGTCAGTCCCCAAGCACTGGTGTGGTGCAGAATTATATCAGCATGAAGGTGATGCACCAAGATGAAAGCAGAGAGGGATGTTCCTTTGTTTATAAACATGCCAGAGACAACCAGGTTACCGTGGAAAGTAATTTTATTTCAGAATTCCACACACTCTGTCACAGATCATGCACTTGGACTTTCCCCTTTGCAACTCCACAGCCTCCAGGCCTGGGAGAGATGAGGCATCATCTCTTTGCTTCTCACTGCGTGCCCACATGCTAAGAATGAGGGCCCCGATGGCAGCTTGCCAGGGGGCAGAAAGCAGCCTCTTGTTTCCATAATTGCTTTTAAACACAAGAAAATAAATCCATCTGACTTGAAAGATTAGCAGTGGAGCTCAGCAGCAGTGAAACCCACAGCTGAGCAAGTTGGTCCTCCCCCTGTGGTTACAGAGAATAAGACGACAATCTCATGGGAAGCTTGTGTGAGCTAAGCTACAGCAGCACACAGGGAGACATTCTTGGAGCTGAGGCAGCCACCAGCCCAATGCATGCCCTGGGCCTCTTACAATCAATCTGTCTGAGCCACTCTGCCAGGAAGGTGGCCTGGAGCTGCCCTTTTCACATTCAGCTTTAGGTTCTCCTGCTCTGTGCTACAGATTTGACCAGGAAGGAGCCTACCTGCAGGTAAGCCAGCCCTCCAGGCTGTACATCAACACATGTACTGCATTTAATACTGAAAGGTGCCAGTTTGAAAGACTCTGCAACATTCTGTTTGACCCACAGGCTGGGTGCAGCATTACCGGACGTTTCCTGCACACTTTCCCTATACATTCTTCCCTGCTTCTATTGCCTCTTACACCTGACTCTGCTCTTAAAATATTCCTAGTTGCAGTGTCCCTGTGACCCATCCCATCTTTGGCCTTTGTCAAGACTGCCACTGCCAGGGCAGCTATTGCCTGCTGTGGTGGCTGCCTGTAGGAAGTGATCATTTGCCTCCTGAGAACAGGCTCGTGGCTAGCTCAGAGGAGGGCAAAAGTGAAGGGAAGAAATGATGGAGATGGTTGATGCAAGTGAAGTGGAGCAGAGTCTACAAAAAAGGCAAAAAGGCAGCTTCAGTCTCCATTTGATACACTAATTGAGCTCAATAGCAGCAAAAAAATGGCCATAAAATATTAATTCATTAGGTTGCCAGGAAGAAGTAAAAGCATTCGTGTAAAAAAATTATATATACAGATATGGATGTGACAACTATTCTCAAGTCATATCTCACCTTTTCTTTTTTGTATCTAGAGTTTTAATAATTTTCAACCACACTGCTGTTAAAATGTAAAGACCACAGTACTGGAGTCAGCACCAAGTGAGGGGTGACATCACACTGAAGAAATTATCTTTGGGGGAACTCCTGACAACCCAGATACTTTAATATTTTTGTTGACCTTCAAGTAATTAAAAACAAGGGGAATTCCCCCCAATAGCCTATAGGCTCCAAGTCTCATCTGTCTGCTTTTAGGGTTAGAAGGCTGACATCAGAAAGGCAGTGGGGGGCAAGGGAAGGAAGAGGGGAAAAAATCTGGGAACCAGAGTGAAGAGCAATCAACAGGTGAACAACACTGACTGCTGCAAAACTTACAAAACACAAAGTCATACACATGAGATTCCTGTTAACCTTTGATAGACTACAGACTTTATATACACACACACAGACTCCAAAGTACACATCTGGCAGTCTAGAAAATACCAGTACCCTAAGGATTAAATAATTTAAAATGCAACGTTGCGTTATCACTGTATACAGAATGCTATCCGACACACCGGCTAAAATGGACGGATTGTCTGAGAAATTGCTCCCTCCCTCACCTCACCAGCACTGCCTCTAAAAAAAACCCAGGGTGAAAGACTTCCCTCCGTGGTTCCACTCCTGAAATTCACCTTGAAACTTCTTGGTCAAAGATGGGGGAAGTCCTGAGAGGAAGGGAGAAGAAAAGGAGAAAAGGATTCCTGCTCCCTCCAAACTCTGCTGCTACAGTACTCCTCTCCACTGGCTAAGGAGGCTGGACAGCAAGGGTGAAAAAAGCTCCTAAAGCAGGGAAAAGGCAAACATGTTTCTGAAACAATAATTATGCTGGTTTTTTGAGATATGTACAGAGATCCACACTCGGGGAGACACCTTCTCTCCCACTTTTTGAAGACAGCAGGTGGCTGAATGCAACTATGAAGAGTCTACAGCCTGAGAGCAGCCATGGACAGGAGTGAGCAGAACTGCACTGCCAACAGGTCCAAGCAGATGGAATGGGAAGGTGTGCCCTCACCAGTTTTCTAAGAGTATTTGTAAAATGAGAGCACTGGAAAGTCAGCACGTGGGAATGAGGAAGGGGACGGACAGCCTCAGTTCTGGGGAGGAGACTAAAGCACACAGAGCAGATGGCAAAGCTAATATATCCCTAAATGCCAGCTTTGTATATGTACCCTAATACTACTGTATGGGACAGAACCTTGCTGATGTCACCAGTTCAGTTTATTGCCTTCACAGCCTTTAGAGCTGGTGAGAATCTGGCTTGTGTGTGCTTATTCCAAAGCCCTTTTTGAGGCATGCAGTCTTGTTTCCACCTCCAGTAAACCAAAACAGCCATAAGCTCTTGGGACAAAGATGGAAAAAAAAAAAAATCCCCATTCCCATGTGTGTCTCCTACCCCTCCCCTATAACCACCCTCTCTTCCTCTAGGCCAGAGACAACTGAAGAGCTGCCTTGTTCTCCACTCCCGAGGCCATTCCCAGCAGATCTGGCTAGGCAGGAACAGCAAGATCTGCTCCCTCAGCCTTATCACACAGCCGGACCACAAAGGCTCCTTCCTCCCCTGTGACAGCTTCAACAAAAATTGCCTGTACAGGACGTTGTGTTGCAGCAGACTGGACAAATTTTGGCCCTTAATCCTGAACCCAGCTTGCAAAGGATGAGAAGGCTCCTCGGGAGCAGGAGCTGCGGGAATTCTCCAATCTCAAGCTCTACAGCCCTAAATATTGCCAGTGTAATCATTATCCACTCAGAAATACAAAAAGAATCCTATCCAAAGTATCTCACTCAGTCTGCCCTGCATGACTGGGCCAAAAGGACATAAAAGAAAGGAAAGTGAGACAGTGTGGGACAGCAGAGAAAAAGAAACATAGGGCAAAATCAGGCTGGAGGAAATTAACCTCAGTGCAAGTCTGCTAAAATCATCACTGGATTTACCAGCCCAGTTCCACCTTCTTCAGACCAAAAAGGGTTTGCTGCAGTAAGTGTACTACAGAAGAAAGAAGTGCATAGTTTGGTTTTTTTTTTTTTTGGTAGACAGTTAAAACTCAGCAGAATTTATGTGAAGATCTCAGAGCTGCAGTTTTAGCCTCTCTTCCCTAGCCAATGGGTACCTGTTGGGGCAGAGATGGTGGAAATGGACCAGTAGCACCAAGAAATTCAGTGGGAGCACCAACTCCACAGCAGGAATTACTAATGAACCAAAAGGGGGGAGTGGTGAAGAGAGAGAGGGAGGGAGACAGGGAGAAGTGGAGGAGACATAATTCGCAGTAATCGAAGTCTGCATTGGCTAAACCCTATCAGCACTTCCCTAGGTAAGGCCCCATTACGTCTGCAGCAAGACCTCTGGCTCCGACAGAGAGCTGTAGAGGGTGTAGCCCAACTCATCCACTTCTTCGGGGGTGAGCTCTGAAAACAAGTTCACCTTGGGGTTCAGGGCACTAGGGAGGACACCTGCCTCCAAGTAGCGGATCAGCCCCTTCAGTGCCTGCAAGAAGCGATCAGCCAGCATGTCCTGGGACCAGTCTGACTCCTCCTGGGAGAGGTGCAGGATGACATTGGTGAGCTGGCTGGCAGTGAGGTGTCCCAGAGCTGGGTTTAACTTGCACACCGCTTTGAAGATCTTGAGGCACAAGCAGCGGCAGCCAGAATCCCCCTGGTCCAGGGCGCGGAGGCGAGCCGTTTCCGCTGGCCGCAGGCTCAGTCGCCACAAGTTGTCATTCTGGGCCAGTCGGTGAGGTTTGGCAACGAGGATGATGTCCCCCAGTGTCAGGGATGGTAGAAAGTCAATAAAAAGATGCCGATCCGCATCATACTGGACTTCCAGTGTCAAATCAGCTGGGGGAGCCGCTGGACGGATCACATAGTCCAAGAGACTCCCAATTGCTGGCCAGTTGATGGACCCAGCTACAACTTTTTCAAAGGTGTCTGCTACAGTTTTGGGGGAAAGGTAACCTCCCACCACACAGCGGTCCCAGTAGCTGCTCCCGCGAGGAAAATACTCTGGGTTTTCTCGACGCACCAAGTAGAAGCCAGGAATGTTCATGATAGTGTCCTCCCCGGGGATACACGACCACAGGTTCTGCTCCAGCATGAGAGGTACAATGAGCTGGATGTGGTCAGCTGTCACTACCTTTCACAAGAGAGAAAAGTCAGTAAGAATAAGCTTTCTCTCTCCACATTCATTTTATTCACCACCTTTAGATAGCCTTCTGTGCAAAGGAACCTGGAATAAGGATTCAGCTGTCTCGCTCTCCTCTCTGCGTGGGATTCCCAGCCTCCCTTTGTTAAAAGGCATTCTGAAGGACTATTTCCAGCCATCAGTGATATCATCAGGGATAATTCCAAGGTATAGCTGAAGCTAGTGCTTACGTGGTATGTACTATTTAGAGACCTGACATGGACTGCATATAGATGAATCATTCTGCCTCATTGCTCTAAGTCTGCTCCTTGGTTGTGAGGTGCAGCTGGCCTAGGGCACGGCAACACCACATGACAATTCAAACAGGAGACAGAGTATTACGTTTCTTGACAAGCTTCCGTTGCCATGGTTTAATAATCCAATGCTACAGCTAGGTACACTGCCCTCACCTGGTCTGCCACATTGTTTGGAAAAAGGTCATTAAAGATCCCTTTTCATCAATGTGATTAAGACCCCAGGTCTAAGTTTCACTGGACATTCCATGCTCCATTCCAGAGCTCTGATTCAAACAAAGAAGTGTGCCTCTGAATCACTCACTATAGCCATGGGCATCTTGCCATCAGGGAGATATTGCAGCAGGGACTGCTGTCCAATCCAGGTCTGTCATGCATTAAAAAAAAAAAAAAAAAAAAAAAAGGGTAGGAAAGACCTACATGAATACATGGGAGTTCTAAGAGAATGTATTTGGATGGTTACAGAGGGATGGAGAGAAAACAGATGTGTAGCAGAGAAACAGCAAGAAAAACACAACTAAAAGAAGAAACTGAGATATTCTGGAGAAATTAACCCGCAAAGAGCAAAGGCTTTGCAGACGATGTCAGAGCAGCCTGGTCACGCTTGCTCAAACAGCACTGTGAAAATCAGCGCCTGGCTCCACAGTGGGAAAGGCAACACCAGGGGCCTTATTACTGAGGAATGCTGTGCTGAGCCAGCAGTGCCAACAGGGAAGCCCGAAACGCCCCGGCGTGGTCAGCCTCCTGAACAAGAGCCGCGATGCGTCCCCAGGAGTTACCTGCAGGTCATCGTAGAGGCTGCCGCTGAGGTACATGTCCCGCAGGGGCATGTCCGGCAGCTTGGCGCGCAGGAAGCTGCGCAGCTCCGCGCAGATATCCACAGCCGCCTGCTTGGCCCGAGCCTGCTCCTCCGCCGGGATCGCCACCCGCCGCCGGTAGTACGCGAACAGCTTCTCCTGCAGGGACAGGCGAAGGCGAGACTTCTTCAGCTCCACCTGACTCCTCTTGGCAGATGGCTTGGGCTTTGTGGGTCGAAAGAAGTCTGCAAGACAGAAGGAAAACTGTTGAGGTTGCAGCTGATTTCGCTGTGAAGCGTTGCGCAGAACAGAATCCGCGGCGTGGAAGGTCTCAAAAAGCCCTTGGCGGACATTTTGCAGGCTTTACGCAGCTACCGCTCCAAAGGGGCATGCTGAGGGAACTTCAAAACATACTAGTAAGAGCATCAAAATGGATGAAAACAAGTTACTAGATTTGAAATTTAGCCAGTCTAATACTGTATAAAAGGATGTAATTTTAATGGCTACGTGGGCAATACCTCAGCTCAATTTCATCAAAAATTCAGTGCTGTTACCAGTTCAAAAGCTTTCAGTGTGATGCCAGATGAGTGAATAAAACACTTGTGAACAACCACCATATATCTTTGAGTTTTTAACATTGAAACAGATTATTACAAATTACCAGTGAAACCCAGTCCTGACTAGCATATGAGATCAGAGAAGACTGTGCCGCCTGGAAATGAAACAGTTGTAGGAAGTCTGATCAGCACAGTTATTAGGATGATGAGCTGACAGATCCTGGGGCCATCTCAGCTCCAGTGATACCCCCGTGAAACCCTCACTGCAAAAAGACAGAGAGCCCACTCAGAGGCACAATGCAACAACACAAGGCCACCTTTACATTGCCATCTGCATGACTAAACAATGTCTGACCTGCATAGACTCTCTGAATCCCCTCTTTTCTGACTGGTTTCCCAAAGAAATAAAATCAGTGCTTCCCATCTGTTTCAGATTTCTCTTAACGTGGGCGAAGAGTTTCAGAAGTTAACAATGAGAATTAAAGGGGAACTACAGATCTAAGAGAACTTTGGAAGGGCTATGATACCTAAGGGGTGCAGGAGAAATCCCCAAGTCAGTGGCCCCACTGGCACTGGCTGTTGCAGATTTGTTTGATGATTTGTCCACACAGCATGTGAGGAATGGCTGACCAAGCTGTACACTAACCCATCTAGCCCAGCCTCAGCAGCTGCTGTCTCTTGTCCCACTGTGTTATTTTGGACAGATTTGAGCTTTTTTTGTGTAAAGGAAATAATGCACTAAACCATAGGGAACTGGATTTCCTTGCCTATTTATGAAAAAAAAAACCAAAACTTTTCCAAACTGAGTTAAATTTACTTCTAATTGAAGAATTTAAGACATCATCATCAATGCCCATATGCTTGGGGACCTCAATCAAATTGTCTAGACCCCATTTAACACAGCTGTCTAGTTTTTAATGTTTCCTCAGCAGAAAAACTATTGCCATCCCAAAGACAACTTTCTTTAAAATAATCTGGAAATCAAGTTAATAGCTTGATTCTGATTTTTAGTTTAAATCTCTTAGTATAAATCTCCTGAAATGAGTGATTTGGAATAGAAAGTAAAACCATTGAGAACAAAGAACCAACCACACGTAACAAAACATGGTTGGATTCTAAATTACTGATTATCCCACCCAGAAAGAAAACTACAGGATACTTCCTATAGACTATAAGAGAGAAACACAGTGATAAGCAGCACTAAACAGGGAAACGTCGATCCAGAAATCATTTGGAAAATGGTAGCAATAATACAGGAAATACTGTTATAAATTGCTAGTACATTCACAGCTCCAATACTCTCCCCTTAAAAAGATGCAAGCAAACTAGAATGACCCAAAGAAAGGCCGCAGATTGCTTGAAACAAATGGAATAGCTTTCTATCAGGAAATATTAGATATTCAGATTGAAAGAGCAAAAATTAGGGAGAATAAAGCTTCACACCATGAAGTCATGAGAGGAATGAAGAGTGCAAATAGATGACCATTACTGACTAGTTCCCAATATCAGTTCTGATTCTTGAAGTTACCAGTGGACCTGCTTAAAAGGAAAACATAAAAAATCCTGGGCCGCACAGGGTATTTCCTTCCTCTGCATTCCTATAAACAAATACAGGGTTTATTGGCCTGGATGACTCTGTGATGCAGGAGGATGACCATGCCTCTTACCAGTGTCTGCAGCTGAAGGATCAGTGGGAAGGGTCTGCAG
This sequence comes from Motacilla alba alba, assembly GCF_015832195.1. NCBI lineage: Eukaryota > Metazoa > Chordata > Aves > Passeriformes > Motacillidae > Motacilla > Motacilla alba. Next base: position 49,475,599 of record NC_052031.1, read on the forward strand.
GGAGCGGCTGAGGCTGGTCTTCATGTCCTGGGTCAGCAGGCGTGAGGAGGAGCCCAGCCAGTTTGGCTCTTCCCAGCTTCTCTTTCCCGACTGGCTCAAGCGAGTGGGGCTGCTGGGAGCACTGATTGCCCGGTCGTACATCTAAATCGAGAAGAGTTCGGGTCACCGAGGGCCCAGCGCTGGCATTTTACCCGCTGCCAGCACCGCGCCGGCAGAGCTGTGCCCGGTGCCAGCCGCGGCACGCACTCACCCGCTTGACGGCCAGCGTGGCGATGCCCAGCATGGCGGCACCGCCCACGCCCAGCACCAGCCGCGCGTTGGCCAGCACGAAGTCGATGGCGGTGCCGATGCCGTTGTCATCCTTCTTCCCTTTGCGCTGCCCGGCGCCTGCCATCTCACCTGCGAGGAGCGGGAGCGTCACGCAGCGGGACAAAACGCGCGGCCCTGACGGATCGCCCCCTGCTCCCACACCTCACACCCGCCGCTGCTCCCGGGTTTTACCACGACCACCCAACCCTGCACCCTCTCCAATCACCTTCCCTCAAAGAGCTGCTCGTTCCCTGCAGTGCCAGGACACTACTGACCAAGCAAGGTCCAGGGCCTGAGGGAACACACCCGAATTTGATGTGAGGTCTCTAATGATTGAATAGGTTTAATAAAATAAGGTAAAACTTACTCCCACAGTATTTTGCAATAAAATCCTGCATATTAAGCAAAACCCTCTAACTATCCAGGCATTTCTCAGGCAATTTGTGCTTCTCAACCAAAGTACATCCAACTTACGTAGTAATTTCTAATGTAACAAGTGTGATTTTGCTTACAGACAAGGCAATACAGGACTGGTCTACTGTCTGGCACAAAGTGGAATCTTCCCCAAGAACTGACAGGCAGTCTTAGAGCTTCCATTCACAGATTAATTTCTGAACAGTGTCCAATCCCAGATACTTCAAAGACGCCCAAGAATCAACAGCAGAGACTGCAACACATCATAAAAGGAACAGCTCCCTTGCCTTCATTTGATGTTTATTCCTGCCCTCGAGGCTGGTGGGTTCAACTCTCAGACAAATCATGTAAAACACTGACATGAATATTTTCTTACATGTGTACTTCTGTGTCCTCAAATTTCCATTTAACCTGACCTTGAGACTCAAATTTAAAGAGTCTCTCAGGCCAACATGGCCTCAAGCTGTGCAGTGAAGGCTCAAGCTGGACATCAGGAGGAATTTCTTCACAGAATGGGTGATGAGACATTGGAATGGGCTGCCCAGTATGGTGATGGAGTCACCATCCCTGGAGGTGTTTAATTTGGATATGACAGGCAGTGCCATGTTCTAGTGACAAGGTGGATATCAGTCAAGGATAGGACTCAATGATCTCAGAAGCCTTTTCCAACCTAAATGATTCTGTGATCCTGTAAAACACCCTTTACCATCATTGTAGCTGTAGGGGGATCCCCAGTGAACCTGCCTGAAAACACCAAGAAACTCCTGCACTGTGACTTTAGGGTTGTTTTCTGAGTCAGCGTCCAAGGCTCAGAGCCTACCTGCCTGATCTGGCTGGTTGAAAACTGCCCTTTGTTTTTTCTAAAGCCAAGCTAGCAGGAATGTTCCTGCCTGGATGAACCAAGAATAGATTCACTTGTCATCCCAAAGCAGAAAAAAACCCCACACTTTCACAAAGCTCACTGTAACAGCAGCAAGAAGAACACGGCTACATCATTGTAAATGACCTACCTGTGACCTAATGCATTTGTGAAGAGAACAGGAGAGCCCTCCTGGAGTGCCTGTGGAAGCACCTTCAGGACTTCTTCAAGAAAGTGGTGGGCAGTGAGTGTTAATCATCTCTTCTGGCGAGGAGATTTTGGAAAGAAGAGGGAGGTACGTGGGACCGGTGGGAGCTACAGGGAATTTCTAAACTAGGCCCCCGAGCCTGCTCTCCAGGAAAGCCTGCCCCTTCTCCAGCTGCCTTTCCTTGTCCTCCAGCCGCTGCAGCCCCTGGTTCCGGCGGAACTCGCGGCGGATGGAGGCGAGGTAGAAATCCCGGTCGGTGTAGCGCAGGCCGCGGCCGCGGCGCAGCAGAGCCCGGTACAGAGTCAGAACCGCCTCCCGGGACCACGCGGCCATGGGGGACAGCTGTGCGGCGCGGGCGGGCGACCTGCAGAGGAGTGACCGAGGGCGGGATCCGGGTCAGCTTCTCCCTTCCCGAGAGACCGCCGCCTGCCGCTCCGCGACGGGCCCCGCTCGGTGCCGGGGCCGCCTGTCCAACGGCGCGGGGTAACGGCCGGGCCGGGGCGCGGGGGCCGCTGCAGCCCCGCGGGAGGAGCGCGGCCGCCCCGCTCTCACCGGGCTGCGCGCGGGCCGCTCCGGGGCCGCTCCCGGGGTCACCCGGCAGCGCCGCGCTTCCGCTTCCGGGCCGCGCCCCGTGCCCGCCAATGGCAGCGCCGGCGCCGCGGGCAGCGAGCCGCGAGGGCCGGGGGCGGCGGCGGCGCGGCGATGCCGCCCCCTGGCGGCCGGGAGGGGAGCTGCCCGCGCCCGGCCCACCCCAGCAGCTCAGGATGCTCCCGGCCGGGAAGGGCTCCTCGGCAGCCCGGGCTCCCGCTGCCCAGGGCTCCGTGTGCCGTGTGGGGCTCCCGCTGCCCGGGGCTCCGTGTGCCGTGTGGGGCTCCGTGTGCCGTGTGGGGCTCCCGCTGGCCCGGGGCTCCGTGTGCCGTGTGGGGCTCCCGCTGCCCGGGGCTCCGTGTGCTGCAGCACAGCGCGCTGGGCTGCCGGCCCCGAGAGGCAACGTGTCTGCCGTGTGCCACGGTCACGGAATCGCGGATTCCATTAACTTGGAGTAGACTTCTGAGGTCACGGAGTCCAGGCTCTGGCTGAACAACACCTTGTCAACCACGTCATGGCACGGAGCGCCAGGTCCAGTCTTTCCTAAAACACCTCCGGCGACCGTGACTCCACCACCTCCCTGGCAGCCCATCCCTAATGTCCAATCGCCCTTTCTGCAAAGGAATTCCCCCTAATGTCCAACCTGACCCTCCCCTGGAAGAGAGCAGTGGGTCGATGCTGCACCTCAAGGTACTTCTGACTTCTGGGATGCTTTTTACAAACTAACTTATTAAATTCAAGCTCCTTTTCTTTATCTCCAAGGAACCCCCAGAGACCAGGGCTTGGCCAGGAAGTCTCGAGGCTCTGGGAGGGCAGTAGCTGGCAGCCTCTCTGGGGTCTGCCTGAGCTGATAGAAGGAGACTCCCAAAGCCAGAACTTCTTGCTCCACTGTCCAGGTGTAAACCCCACTTTTCCATTCTCACCTTCTCTACTATAAGGCGTCTCTGGGGCATATATATTTCTCCTTAGCCATCTCCTCCTCCCCAGGTCCTACCTAAATATAAAACATAATGTGCTGTGCCTCCCCTGGAAGGGAGGGTGAGAGAAAGAGCAAATGGTGTGTAACAGAGGAAAGCCACATCACTTCACACGATTCTCAGTGACACCAGATATGACAGTGATAGAACTGAACAGGAAGAAAAACAGAAGCTCTGGACTGGCTCACTCCATGCCAATCTCCTCTTGTTCATTTCCTTTCTGAGATAAACAACCCCAATCGTTTTGATCTCCCTGTGAGCGAAATTGCCATGCCCCTAATCAGCCCTTTCTGAGAAGAGCTTACTTGAACTGCAGACAGTATTCCCAGAGAGGCCGCGCTAGTCATTTACATAATAGCATTATCATATTTTCCATATTATTCCCTCCTTCTTCCTTCTGCATGCTAGTATTTTGTGTATGCTTTTTTTTAACCTGCAGCTACTCTCAGAGCCAGGGTTTGTATGACATCCATAATATTTCTTGGTTTGCTAGAGAACATCTGGAGCTTTGTAATTCTTATGTGCAGTTTTTTTCCCTCTTCTGACCTTGCACGTACCCAGTTGATCCTTGGCAAATATGTGGTGTTCCCCATTTGCCACATTTGCATTTTACTAAGTCCTTTCTGATCTCCTCCAGAGTCAATAGCTTTGAGTCAACTTTTAAAAATGTTCGGTATATTGCTCATCTTTGTTTCCAGATCATCAGTTCCTGCACTGGGCTATCTGAGACCTTGGAGGCAGCATTCACATTCCCTACTCTTAACCTGCTGCCAGAATGAAAATTGATCTTTGACCTTCCTCCCGGCTTCCTGCTTCCTCCCTGGGTTGTTAATCCTCAGAAATACTTCCCTTCTCACAAGCGGGCTCTGTCACTCCTGGGCAGGTGTGGTGACGAGCCCAGTCTCCAAAACTCCCAAGTCTGGATCAAAACTTGAGCAGCCACATGTGGCAAGCCCCTGGAGCACTATCGATGGGATCTGCTGGGTCGGGCCAAGCAGTGATGGACTTCCCTGCTGCCCTCCTGCCATGGCAGCCAAAGAGTGCCACCTCCATAAGGGCCCCCTTCCCAGCCCAGCCCCTTGGGTTGTGCCTGCTTTGGTGTTTCTCTCTGTTCTTTCCCCCCTAGGCTGGCTGCCAGCACCCGGGCCCCTCGCCAGCAGCTGTGTGTGCGCGTTGAGAGCTCCTCCACTCACTCTGTGCAGTGTCTCCAAGTGCCCCAGCCCCTGCGGGGACCTCACTAGCCGTGCCCGCTGCCCCCTCGGGGCTGCCCACGCCTGCATTGTGTGGGCAGGGGCCTCAACCTGCCCTTCTCTCCTGCAAAGAGGAGGGCGAGCGCCAGGGCCGAGCAGCACACGGCTGACCCGTTCCGGGTGCCGTGCGAGTGCCCGGCCTCTGGTGGCACGCTGGGGGTTGTACCTTTGAACTCTGCCTTGAGGCAGTGAAGCACGATCCCCCGTCTCCAGGGTTTCCCAAACTCTGCTGACCCGCTGCACACAGCTGGTGGGACCCACCCCGCACCCCAAAGACTTGTGCTGCCCCGCGGGCCCCAGGGCCCCGTTGCCTGCAGAACCCTGTTGTCCATGGACTCGCTGGGAACGGGGTTCCTCCTGTGATTCCAGCCTGTATCCCTGTACAAAGGGGAATTTACTTGCCCTGACAGGGCCAGGTGCAGGCAAAGAGGAGAGAGCAGACCTTTGCTGTGCTCCTGGAGAACAATAAAAACCTTTGTTTCTTGAAATGACCAAGTGAGCTTGAAATTTCAAAGGCAGTATGTGTGACAGGGCACAGTAACCCGTGCTGTTACCTGGAATAAGACCACGGCCTCCCCTCCTGTCCCCTGCCTCCTTGGGGGTCTTTGGAGCTGCCACTCCTCTGCTGGTCTTCTCATGCTTGCAGCCAGTCCTCCCACTCAAGCAGCCACTGCCACAGGCTTTGGTGGCCACTTAAAAAAGCAAATGGCTGGCCCTTAGCCCGGCTTGCAGCCTCTGCTCCTGGGGACCAAGTGCCATGCCCAGGGCTTCCCACCACCTATTCTGCAAGGGCAGGACCATTCCCAGCCAGGGGAGACTTCCCTGTGCTGCCTGTCACCAGCCAGCAAACCCTCCCTGGGCAGCAGGAAGGTGAATATGAGCCTCGGAGCTGCAAATGGCATATTGGAGGGGCTGGGCAGGGATGGAAAACAAGTTGTGCTTCAAACCAGAAGGCTGGTCTCTTAGAGGAGCCAGAAAGCAGTTCTAAAATGCGAGGGGGAAGATGGATAGTGACCCAGCAACGGTATCTGAGCTTGAGCTTAACATCTTTAGTGTCTTCTAGTAAATGGACCTCGTAGGAGGTCTTTTGGTAGTCTCAGCCCCCTTCAACAGCTCTGTTTCTTTACTTTTCTTGAGCAGTTGCAAGGATTAATGACATTTGAGATCCTGCTCTCCAGCTGTGACAAGCCAGGAGGGGCGGAGGCCCAAGGGTGGCACACGTGGCTTCATTTCCTGAAGCCCCAGCAGCTTTGATGCTGAGTGCATGTGGGAAAACGTGGTGAGGGAGGAGAGACCACTGGTTCACAGCCACCTTTCAAGGACCATTCCTGATTTAGAGCTGAAACCCACACTTTAGTAGGGACAACAAATATCTGATCTGGGAAGCCATGCTCAGGGTGTGTTTTTGACAGGGGGAAGAAGGGAAAGGTCCCAGCCTTGCTGCAGCTGAAGTGGGGCTTTTCAGACCCATGGACTTCCATCCCTGCAGTGCAGGGGGCTGCAAACACCATCAGCAGCAGGTGATCTCCTGTGTGAAGCAGAGCTGCCATCCCTGTGAGGGGCTGCACTGACAGCCACTGAGGAGGCTCAGCTTCATTACCTAGCACATTGAAATTGCTTCTGTAGTGCTTTTACAATTGGTCTGTGCCCACCTTCATTCCCAGCACGGCTCACGTTTCTTCAAACAAATTTCTCCATGGCTGGGTTTGTTGGAGACTTTTCTCATTATTCCCTGACTGGTAAGATTCTATCCCCCAGCCTCCCCCACCCCATTTTTCACTTTGCACCAGCTGCATGCTGCAGGAGGTTTACAGAGCCATTCAGAGACCCTGCTTTGGTGAGCGCTGCTGTCCTTGCAGTCTTGCATCCCTACGACAGCCCCTGTTTTCTGCAGGGGAAGTGTCAGCAGAGAGCAGAGGGCTTGCAAGTGGTGGTACCACCTGCCTGAGCTGAGCTGCACATGCTGACCTCAGGCTTTTTTGTGCTCCTTCGCCTGCTGTGTGCTAGGATGAAGCCCTCTCGGCGTGAACATGGGATTTTGGTTTGTGTAAGGGTATCCTGGACTCTAGCATCAGGTGTGGTTTGATCCCATGTACATACAAACCACCTGAGAATGGCATGGCTGTTGTATCCTGCTGCTTCTCTTCTTTTTCTAAGCAAAGGCACCGATTGCACACCTTGTCCCATTAAGTCACAGGCCCTTAGATTTATTTTTGTCCCATTTACCTGGTTTTGGCTTTGCCGTGGTCTGACATTCACTTCTGGGAAACAGTTTGAGACAAAAGCTTTAAAAACACTGCGAAGCAAAAAGAAGTGGGTAGATGTTTTCTACATTCTTTTATTTTTGTGTCTATGCCTGGTTCTTAGTAAGTGTCTGAGGGAAAAAAATATATATATAACTGATGATTTGTTGCTCTCTCTTTGGAAGAAGTCCAGACTGTAGAACAGGGCTAAAATGCCAGGAAAGAGTTTGCTGCATAGAGGCAAGCTTATGTTATTTTATTTTATGCATTCCTTGGATAACATATTTTCTTAAATTTCAGATCCTGGAGAAGTCATTTCAGATCTTTATTCAGCTCAGCTTATTTGCTCTTCTTCTCAGTTTTCCTTATTTTTAGAAAGGTGAAATGTGTTCCCAAATTAAATCGTTACTGGGATGGACTTCAGCCAAGAGGATCCATTGTTCAAGCCGTAAGGCACAGGAAACACAAGAGTAAAACAATGGAGTTTTATATTGTGTTTCATTTGGCAGGGTGAGGAGAGATATGGCCTTGAAAGATTTGTATTCTTACATAGCTGTAATATATTTTAAAAGACAGTAAGGACTATTTTCACTTCTCACTTTGCTTAAAAAAAATAAGCACACACAGAAATGCTGAAAATGTTTGGATTGCCAGATTCTCCTTAGTTCCAAGTAAAGGTTCATGTCTGGGGATCTCAGAGATGCTTACAGCAATGTCCCAAAAACTAGCTGAAGAGGGCTGATCCTTTTATCTTTTTGCTGATATGCTTGTCCCTGCTGCAGCTTCAAAGACAGAGCTTGCAGCAGCCTGGCTCCATGCCAGGCTCCTCAACCAAGCATCCATGGGTTATATTCCTTATGTCAGCTTCTCACTTCAGTGATCTGGAGCCCCTCCTCTAGATGGGACAGTTTTGCAGCGACAGAGCAAAGCCCTGCAAAGCTCACCCCAGTGAAGGTTTGCCTTCAGCGTGCCCAGGAGCCTCAGGAACACGCACTGCTGCCAGGAAGCAGAACATGCCTCCCTTCTGCCATGGCCATGGCCAAATCTTCTCCGTGGCAGTGCTCTGGAAAGCAGGGCAGCCAGTGCCTGCAGCTCGGGGCACGTGAGCATGAAGCCATTTGCTGGTGACGCTCTCCTCTCCGGGGCTGGGGTGACTCTCCCTGGCTGCTCCACGGGCTGCCTGCCAGCCAGCTGAGACCTCACTGCTTCCCCAGCTGAGCTGCTAAAGCGGCAAGATTTAGAAGCATAATATAAAATTGGATTAATACTTGGAAATTAACTGTCCCTGCTAAGCAGCACATTAAAACATGTCCTTACACAGGGAACAAACGTATCCCAGCAACAAAAACAAACAGCTGGCAAAATGGGGTCTGGTATCCCCCTTCCAGCTTTCTGAAAGGTGTCTTAAGTTTATAATGAAGTCACTTAGTTTCCAAGCACCCTGGTGTTTGGAAACAGCATGTCTATCCCTTTTATCAGCTAGCCTGGATAGGCATCAATAAGGAATCAGCTGGAGCCAATCCCTCCATAAGCCAGAGCCAGAGGGTCCCTGCCAGCCTCCCCACTGAGCAGTGTTGCACAATGCCCAGGATGAGCACCAGACATCCATGACAAAGAGCAAGCGCTTGGGAGAAACCACTGACTTCCAGGCAGGTCACACCAGAGCTCCTCCAGGATGCACCACCCCATCTAACACCTGCTGGGGTACTGAAGTCCTGCAAAACACGTAGGATTGCTTGGCATCAGATGGCTTGCAGGCTCCTGATTCCACACGGTGCTTAAGGCTCCATATGCATACCCAGGATGCGTGCTGCAGTGGTGTGTTGAGGGACCTTCTGACATGGAAAATGGGGCTTGTGGTAGGGCCACATGCTTCGCCCCTGCCCCTGCAAATGAATGTCTCCACCCCAGACTGGTTTGTCCAAGAGTCAACTCTTCTTGCTCACAGAGGCGCTTGAAGCTCCTGCAGCAGAAGCTCACACTTGCCAGGGATAAAGGTCTTTTAAAACTTCACAAGAAACAAAAAGAAATGTCATTCATGTCACTTTTTAAAATAATAAGTGTCAGTAAGGATTTTGTGTTAGAGGCAAGAAAAATAACGTGGGAAAACCTTTGACCTAGTCAAAGTAATTTCCTAAACTGTCTCACTAAGTTGCCACTGGTCTGTGCTTACAGACTTATAATTCTCCTCTTGAAAAATTGAAATTTCAAGCATGCTGGTCATCAGCTATTTTTAGATTAGCCCCTGTTCAGGCACAAAAATACAGTGATCACTAAGAATGCTAAAAATTCTAAATAAAGAATTTTAATTGCTAATTTTGAATGGCAGGTTTCTTTCACACCCTTTGATCCAGACATGGAAACAGCAGAATTGCATTCAGCAATGCACAACACAAACCTCCAGTTTGATGAGACCCTTCCACAAAAGGAGAATTGAGAACATTAGACTGGTATGGATGAAAGAAAAACAAGGGAATTCACTGGAGCTAATAATTATGAGGAAAATAACCTATGATGTTACAGTCACTATCTCTAAATGGAATCAGGAATTAACCTGAAGCATAAGACACTTCAAAAGGTAAAAAATTAAATAGCTGTAGGTGGCACATGAGCTTGCAAAAGGCCCTTGCCAAAAGCACTGCAGAGGCCAGATGGTTAGGAGGATTCAGAGCAGGACCAGGCTTTGATACCAAGTAATGGGAACAGCCAAAACTACAGCAGACAGATTTAAAAATAAACCAAAACAAGGAGGTCATGTTCTCTCATGCACCGTGCCAAAAGTTAGCCACCAGAGAGGCATTTCTGCAGTGGGAAGGTTTGATTTGAGGCTCTGGGGTTTCTAGGGCTTTACTTGGAAAATGGATGCATCTAAAGGAGCAAAGATGGTGTCAAGGGACCATTTTATCAGATGATGCTGGTTCCCACGTCCACCAGCTGAGAGCCACTTAGCAGCCATCGTTCCCCACTCATGGGCCTTTACACGTTCATACTCACCTAATGAGCAGATTGGCTCTGACAGGGGCCTACAAAATCAGGAATCAGTCCCCAGACCAGCTAGGTTCCCCTTCCATCTCCCTTCTTGGAACAGTGTTCTACCAAGATAGGAAGCTCCCTCACTCTACTTTCAAAGCAGCCCCCTTGGCCAGGCAATCAGAAACAAAAGCTGTCACACACATCTTGGTTTCTTTTCATACTTTGTAAATTTTTTAAAATTTTTATTATTATCTCCTCCTTTTAAACATCCCTTTAAGGGTGAAATGAAATCCAACCATTTACAGAGAAAATGATTTCAGAATGTACATTTGATTTATCCTTACAAAAAGTTCATTATTACTTGCTGTTTATAAATTACAGAGTTGAAAGGAGCTTTGCAGATGCTCTTATTTCTTCTTTTCTTTTTAGTTTTTGGCAAGTCCACGCATTCTTTTTCCAAAGCAGGGTGTCCTGGAGCCCCTCCAGGAGCAACATCAGCAGTAGGTCCAGGTGGACCCCAGGCTCAGAAGTGCTGCTGGACCACCTCCAGGATGATACTGCATCATCATCCACACAGGCAGGAAAAAACAGCTGTTTGAATTCTTAGAGTATTTCAGATCCCTTCTTAATCCATTACCTGTAGTGCCCAAAGCTTTAAAATGTCAGTGTATTGCATTAGAAACAGTTCTTCTTTCTCAATGCTGGATCTGAGGACCTCCTGCCACTCCCTTACCCTCCAGCTCCCCTTCCCTTTCCGTAACAGGAGTGAGTTTGTCCAATGTCTCAGAAATCAGAAAGGAGGGGATTAGGGAGGGTAGGGAGAACACAATGATGGAGAGATACAGGATCCATTCTCCCAGTCACTTCTCTCCTTTCTCACCAAGGTTACAGGTCAGTGAAGCCAGGATGAGCCGTCCCTTCCCTCTCCACCACCAGTGTTCACTAATGGAACCAGGAGCGACCCTGGACACTCGTCTTCACAGTGCAGAGGCATAGCAGCCACAGAGATTGCCAGCAGGAGCTGGGACACAGCGACACAGCCCCGGGGACACCGAGGAGGGGAAAAGACACCATCCCACAAGGAAACAGCAAGGCAGGCAAAGGGGAATGAAAACCCATTCTGCTCTGACACTCTCCCTCCATGCCAACTCGGTTTCCTTGTTCGCACGTCACAGAGACACAAAGTAGGTTGGCCTGGGCAGCACAACCACAACACCTCAGCAGGACACAGGGATCAGAGAAAGCAACAGCAAGAGTGGGCTTGAGCATGTCATCCTCCATACCAACCACAGGCACAAAGTCACCGCGTCTTTTCTGTCACTTGGGTGTGGCATTACGCCCAGATGGGCAAGTAGGTCTCACCTGCCCTACTCCCTCTGCTTTAGCAAGCTCACCTGCTGCAGGTGCACCAAAGCCCATGTCTTTCCTTTCCCTTGGGGCAAAAGAGGAAGAGGCATTCTCCAGTCCAAAGCCATGCATAGGCACACAATCTCTTTCTAGGTGTGAAGCACAAAGACAGACAGAAAGAAGTGCAAGGCTTGAGTGTGCAACACACTGCTTCACCTATTTCCTGGCCCCACTTTTTACCAATTTGAAGGTAAAAAAGGCTTTGGGAATGAAAAAGCACAAGGCTGAAGAGGGCTGGTGATGTATTCCCTCCATCCACTGGACAGTTTGGTCCAAGAGGGACAGCAGGATTCACTGCCCACTGCCCCCATGGGCTGCAACAACCTACAGACATCAGGCTCTGATAGTCTGATCCCAGCTCCAGCCCAGGGCCAGGACAAGGTTCTTGGCTTTTCCCTTCTCAAATCTCAGAACCTGGTTCAGATAAAATGAAGGAGCTTCAGTGCTCACCTCAGAGTCCAGCACTGGGAAACAAGGATCTGACACAAACCTGCCTCCTGCTTTGCCTCTCTCACCACCGCACACACACACTTTTGACTTCCCTCTTGTGGCAGCTGCCTGGAGGGGTGGCTGTCCCACCTGGAGCTGGCTGCAGAGGTCCCAGCAGGCAGCACAGGCAAGGCTGAGCAGAGGGCAAGCCACCACCTTGGAAAATCACTGTGTGAAAGCCAGCTTAGTAGTGTCTGTTCCCTTCAGGGACAAGAAAGAAGATTTTTAATGACAAGCACTCTAGCTCCCTAAGGATAATAAACACAGAGTTAGCCAGACAAATTAGACAAACATTGCCTGGTTTGGCCTTAAATCAAAAAATGCTTAAACAATTCTTGAGAAAGAGAAACAATAAAGAATGCATTTCATCTGTAAAGCCCCTTCCTCCCACTACATCAGAAGTCTGGTTTCAATTTAATTTCCTAAGAATAAGGAAGTGAGTAAGTCCAGGAGGCAGGCAGGGCAGGAGTTCTGCACAAGAGCCCCAGCATTCCTTTTTCAGCAACACCTTCTTCTCCAGCCCAAGGGAGCAGAAGGGAGAGACAAATCAGAGAGAGAAGAGGAAGTGTGGAGCAAATAATGGAGGAGGGAAAGCAACAGGCTGTAGTTCAGCAATGGGAGAAGCAGATACTGCAGCTGTGGGCTTATTAAACTCCCAAGAGACAACGGCCACACCTCAACACTGAAACCACGACTGCTGTGCACTAAAAATCCCCAAGGATGGCCGTGCATGGGAAGGGCTGATATCAGAGGAAAGGCTGCTCCCACTGTGGGAGATAAGGAGGTGCAGCCCACGTGAACTTCACCACACGTGAACTTCAGCTCCTGCTGAAGGGGGGCTCTGGTGCTGCCAAAGCATCCATGCAAAGACTGGCTTGTCTTTGCCTCCAGCAAAGCCTGGCAATGACCTTGTGTTATCATCACTGAGACAAAGCAAAGCCAAAAGGTCCAAGAGCAGACCTCAGGCTCCCTCCTCAGAGTAAAAATGAGAAATGGCTTCTTCCTTCCATACTGTGCTGCTGCTGAATTGCATGAGCTAACACACCTGCTCTCCTCCAGCTGTCCCTGGGGAAAGCATCTTCTCCCCATGCTGCATCCTCAGTGCTGTGGCTTTCATCTTGCTCAATACAGGCTCCTCCTTTCTCAGCTAGGACTCGACTTCTGTACCATCTCTCTACACCTAAGACCTCCATACAGTTGCTCAGCACCAGAACCCCATCACTGTGACAGGAGTTCCTCCTGCTACATCAGTAAGTCTGGTCTTTAAAAAGCCATAACTTCCCTTTGGAGGAAAAGTGTTCTCCTAGCAAAGTTTGTCTGTCCACCCAGTTCCCAAAGGGGCTTCTCTGCCTGTGGGGAAGACACGACAGAACTGAGAACAGTAATTTTAAGAAATCAAAAATGATAACAAAAAAGAGGTTCCTTCAGTTCTTCTAAGGAAGCATTATGGCACACAACATGTGGAAGGAGCTAAGGTAAACTGCATCTCCATTTGATCATAAAAAGACATTCATATTCTTTTCATTCCAGTCTCTGCCTTATTAGGCAAGCAAGTTGTTTTTGTTGACAATTTTCTCTTCTCTAGAGAGGGGACTAGGAAGGAAAAAAAGAGAGAGACATAGGTAGGAATGAAGCACAAGGGTGGCACGTGCTGGGCAACACAGGACCATGGAACCCTGATGGAGTTAAGGGCAATGAAAACCCTCCTGCTTTAGAACAGCTGGCCAGAAGGGCCACACTTCTTTGTGCCAACGCCTTCCTCTTTATCCTCCTCCATGACTTCTGCTTGGAACATGAGTCAGTCTTTCCACTGCAAGGCTAAGAGAGCAAATTCATTATGATTTTCACCCTCTGCCCACTACGACCCAGCCTCTGGGCACCCCGTCAAGCCATCTGCTAAGGAAGGGTGGTGGTAAGGGTGGAGACAAGAATCTGCCTCCTCAGTGAGCTGAACAATCCAATAAAACAGCAGGCCAGATCCTCACTGCCCATGCCTGAGCAGACACCAGCCCAACCAGCTGCAAACTAGCACACTCCGAAACCCCTTCTCCTCTCCATGGTCTTGTCTGCATGGCCCAGGCTGCAGATGTGGGCTGCACACACTCCGGATTGCACTGTGGTCCCCACACAGTCTCTAGGCCCCAGGAAGAATCTGCCTATGGCTTTTTTCTTCATAAGCCCCCTCACACCCTAAGGGCAGACAGGTGGATACCGTGCTTAACAGGCTTTGTTTGTGCACAACAATCAGAATTTTACCCTTCCTCTTCTCCCTTTTATTACCCCATGGTAAGAAGGAATAGCCAGCACATGTAAGCAGCAGCCCTGCTACAGGCACAGCATGTGGGGGTCTAGAGGCAGCCAGAGAGGAATGCAGCAGTCCCACAAGTGTAGCACTGCTGTGCAGAGCCAACACTATCCCTGGTCCTCTCCTATGAATTGCCCAAGAAGACATCCATGCCAACACTGAGATCACAGCTTCTGGATCCCACCAGTTTCTGCAAGCACACAGAGCCAAGCCCCACTATGTCCTCCTCCCCCCCAGTACTGGTAATAAACACCCAGGTGCACACCAAACCCATGCATGTGAGCACTCATGCACACAGGCAACCATGCACTTGCAAACGTACACTCCCACCATCTGACTGAGTCCCCCACAGCTTATCCCAGCCCCAACAGAAGCATGTACTGCAGGGAAGATGCTTTGGGTTCTGTAGGACAAGTCCATGCAGTGTTGAGGGGGCAGGGGGAAAAATGAGCAGAAAAAACCCTCAAACCCAGCTTTCTCCTCTGCTTCCTATCTATCTGCTCCAGGATTGGCAGAATAGTGGGGCAAGATCCAGCCCAGGACAGAATGCATTAAGCCTGTGCAAGGGGCTGCATCTTGAGAAGGACACCTTGGAAGCAGAGGATTTCCCTTCCCCAAAATACCCTTTGAATATAGCAGTATAAAAAAAAAAAAAAACAAAAAAAAAAAAAAAAAAAAAAAAAAAAACCACCAAAAAAACCAACAAACCAAAACTGAGATGCTTTTGCACATTCACTCATCCAAAAAATGCCAGTGACACACATCTGCACACACAACAAGAGTTTGTGCCTGCTGACTCACACGCTCACTGAATAGCCCAGGCTTGCATCCATGCTTGCTCCAATCCACAAAGGATGAGGGTGGATGGGAACAGCTGCCCTCTCTCCCTATGGGATCCTCTCAGCCTCCCCCAGAGGAAAATCTGCCAGCTGTCTGCAGAGATTCTCTCCAGCCAGCAGGAGAGACTCAGAAGATGCAAGGAAGTCTTCATGCTACTACAGAGCAGGTCCTCAACATCTCTCTTCCTCCTGTCCAGGTCTCCCTTCACGTGACTGAGGAATTTGGGTTCCCAGGCATCACCCTGGGATGAAGGGAAGAAGAGGAAGTGAGGGAGGGCAGAGACCCCAGAAAAACAGCACACCCTGCCCATAACCAAAGGAAACAAAAGAAGAAAAGGAACAGATGAAAACACCCGACTCTTTCCCTTTGTTTTGAAGTTCCGATTTCCCACCTGGTGGCCTCACCCAGCGCCCTCTGCCTTTCGGTAGGGGTTCTCCAACAAGTAGCGGAACCGCTGGTAGTTCTTGAGCAGGTACTTGGGAGCGTACATCTGCTCCTTGGGGTCAGCAGGGGGGTACTCCTGCATAGTACCATCAAACCAGCCACCAGTCCGGATCAGCTCCCGGATATAATTGAGGTCTCGTTTATCCTCATAGTCACCCCAGCGGGGAAAGTCCCCATTCTGGGCTGACACCAGTTTGAAGTAGATCCCCTCTGGGGTGAAACACCAGGAGCAGTGCCAGCCAGCAAAGTGGAGGGGGCTGCCCAGCGACCACTGCACCAGGATGTGTCCAGTGCTGTTCTCATACTGCCGAAACCCAGGCATGGTGTAGTAATCACGGCGTCGCAAACGTATCCCGTCGGTAGCATAGACAGCCTGGAGCATCCCCATGGTGCAGCCCGAGACCACCTCCAAGGTGCCTGGTTGCTTCCAGAAGAAGCCATAGAGCGACTTTCGCATGTGAAAGGCGAAGGGCTCTGTCCAGCCATCATAGAGCTTGAGGAAGAGCACGCCATCACGGGCCGGGATCTCATCAGCATCATCGATGATGAAGACGTCGTCCGGGCGCAGGTTGCGGAGGCGGGAGATGCCATCCCGGGTGAGGAAGGTACGCAGGTAATCGTCAGCAATCCAGCCATCCTGGCGGCCACCGGGGGGGAAGTGGTCCAGGAAAACGTAGAGCACCTTGTGGCGGATGTAGTCAAAGGAGCCGTTGAGGAGCATCTCGCGGAACTTGAGGGGCCGCGGCTCTCCATAGGCTGTGAAGTTGGACTCGCACACCACGAAAGCATCCACCACGTCTCCCAGCTCATGGAAGCGGACATCCAGCAGGTCAAACTCGTGGTTGACGTTGATGGCATTGATTACCCGCCGGGGGATCTCCCGCGGCACGAGGCGGTCCTTGGTGGGCAGGTTGGAGTACTGGACCACGGTGGGGACGCCACAGCTGGGGCCGTGCCAGCCCGGCAGACACACACATTCCACCCACTTGCGCCGCTTGGTTCCACTGGCGCTCAGCGGCTTCCGAGCTGGCCGCCCCGAGGCTGCGCCATCCGCTCGCTCCTCCTGCCGACCTCCCACGGGTGGCTTCTCCAACACCTTGGTGCCTGGTTTAAAGCAAATGCCACCAGCTTTGGTACGGACAAAGTATTCCGTTGAGTCTTCTGGCAGCACGAACTCAACCTTGTGCAGCTCTTCGCTGGCTCTGCTGGGAGACAGGGGCTGGAGCAAGGGGGAGTGGGAGTACAGGGGTGTGCGGAGGAACTCTGCACCCCCTGGCTCAGGGCTGACCTGAGGCGTGACGGGGGCATTGTTCCAGAAGAAGCTGGAGACGAGGTTGGGACTAAGTGAAGCCAGCTCCCTGGGGAAGGTGACATAGGAAAGGGCCTTGAGGAAGTGCAAGAAGGAGATGAGGCAGAGACCAGCCATGCAGAGAGTCAGAAAGAGTTTATGGCGTCTCATCTTCATCCTGTGGAAGAGCCACGAAAAGGAAAGTCACATTCGGTAGTTACTGAGGTGCAGAAAGTTTACCATTGTTAGAAAAATAGGTTGGGGAAGGCAGGAATGCTGGTCCCAATTCAGCATGCATCTTTAGAGACTTGACTCCAAGAACTACACCCCCATCCCCTGCCATCTTCAGTGGGCCTTTTGCTTCAGCTGGGTTACACCAAGGTGAACCTCTGCTAGATCAGTCTCATAAATCCACAAAGACAAGAATGGCACTGGCAGTGGGGTAGAAAGACAGGAAATCCAGAATAACAGGAATTCATGATCTAGTGAACTCACCACACTTGGCAGATTTGCCCCTATTCACCAATGGAAATTAAATCAATGTAAACCTCCTCAGAGGTCCATCACCAGAGGGTTGGGAGAAAATGAAAAGAACAGGAAGGGTGAGGGAGTTGGGGGGGGCATGGTTGAAACATGATCAGTGCAAGAGAGGCAGTTTTAAAGGACCGAGATCATTAGTCACACTGCCAGAGGCAGCCTACCCTCTCCAGATCTTTACAGTGTTTGTACAACACACACCCTAAAAAACCACCCTTGTTCTTAGGAAATACTGCCCAAGTTCACATGGAGGACAGGAAAACAAAAATAAAATTAAGATCCTGTCACATTTACTCTTCTCCCACCTGTGATTCTTAAGTCCACTGTATCTCCATATGTTGCCATTTGCTTTTCACTTTCTGTGGACCAGATGCTGAGGTTTTTCTACATCTGGATCACGGTGACAAAAATAAATGCCTACCTGTCTCTGCCAGTAATACTGTGCCATCATGATGGATCCATGTCAGGCCAGGAAAAAGCCAGCGGTGCAGAGCCCTTCCCTCCAAACAACATGAAACATTGCCTTCATCCTCCCCTCCACCACCTCCCCTCCTCCAGCCCAGGCAGGGAACATAGAGCTGCTGTCAGGCAGAGAAGTGACTGAAGACTACAATTCAGGAAAAGGACCAAAAAAACCCCCCAAAAAACCAAACCAAACAAACAAAAAAAACCCCAAAACAACCAAAAACCAATCTCACACAGTGCTTCACCAAGGGATAGTAGAAAAGGTGTTCACCACCTGCTGTTTAGGGAAAGGCAAGTTGGGGCAAAAGTGAGCATGGGAGAAGGGTGATCCAAAAGTAGTTTTCAAGGCAGAGGCTGTCCTGGAGCACGACACCCTTCCTGCAGTGACAGGCAAAGAGGCAGAGATCCCCACGCATGTGACACATACCCTCCACATGCTCCATTCTGGTGGTTCTCTTCCTGGTGCAGTCTCCCTTCCAGGGCCAAAGTTCCTGAGAGGCACCATCACTTATAAAGGTTCCACCCAGCACACCATGGTGCCAGCAACACCTTCACTGGAGGCAGTCCCTGCTCCTGGGGGTCACGGGGGAGCTGCCCCACACGTGGGCAGGTGTGGGGGCAGAGGGAAGAAGAACCCAACCAGCTCCCACCGCTTCAGAGGGTATTAGGTAAAATACAGCAAAGTGTGTTTACTGAGTAACTTGAGGAGAATTTAATACTAAAGTGAAAAGCCATAAAGCATTTAGACAGATGGCAACTGTCCAAAGGAAAAACGTATCTGGCTTTCCACCAATGGCTCTGACACGGACTTTGGTTAGAGGGGCTGTCCATAGTCATACCCTACAGCCCAGCAAAGCATTCCTGGACACTTGGCAGTCACATTTTTAGCGGAAGTCACCATCCACTGACATTGTCCCCAGCGCTCAGGTGGCAGGGCAAGGAGTGCCAGATTAAGCTCTGACTGAAGGACTGCAAGCCTGAAGCTGGTAGAAAAGTTACAGCATGGCCATGGGAGGTGAAAAAATTGAAAGAAAAATAAACAAGGAAAAAGGAAAGGGAGCTCGATTCTATTGGTTAATGTTTAGTAGGGGTTTTGATATACTTTGCCACAACACAAGTCAGCGGCAGGGCAGGGTGCTGGCTCTGGACATCACCTTTGTAGTGGCCCAGCCATTAAGGGGCTGGATGTTCTTCTGTTAAAAGCCATAAAAGATCATCTTGGGGCTTGCTGTCAAGCTTTCTTCATGAGGGCAAAACAAGGGGCTGCAGAAGACACCATGAGCATCTCTTTCTATCCATGATCAGCTTTTTCTTGAGGCTCTGCTAATGTCTTGCAGAAGCTGCAAGATCACTTGTAAAACAGAGGACTATTCAGTGCCTCTTCCTTGCACATCACCAGTTTTTAGTCCGTCTTTAAGTCTGGGGAAGAGAAGGGCACAAGGAAGCTAAACCGCCACAAAATTAGCAGTGACTGGGTATCAGTAGAAAGTGTCCCTCACTGGTAAATGAGTACAGCTTTCTCTAGTCAGGTGTCCTGTGACCTCTCCAAGGCATTCCTTCCAGACATCAGGCTGCTCTCTCAGATGCTGAAACCGGGGCAAGATGAACAGCTGACCTGCTCCAATACAGCAATCCCAGTGACTGCCAGGTAATGCTGGTTTTGCTCCAGTTCCTACAGGACACGCATATGCAGGGCAGCCAGCTTCCTCTGGGCCAGCCCAGAGCTGAAGGCAAGTGCTGAAGGAACCACACAAGGCATACCACCTTCTCAGATGGCTGTGATGCTCTGCATGCCGCAGTAAATTCCCAGACAAAAAGCCATAACTCTTGACATTCAACAAACTGCTCTGCTTTCTGAGATGTAGCACGCCGTGTCAACATAGCAGGACGCATGGTCTTAGGAAGCAAAGCATATTTTCCTCACTTGACATTAGCATACATCAGTATCTGTCAGGCTCGGCATGCGGCTCTGCAGCTCTTCAGCCACGGGCACAAGGAGCTGCGGGCGCGGCTGCGCTGCCTCGGCCCCTGCGCCAGGCTGGTGTGCGCAGCCCTCCCCGGCCGCTCTGCCCAGCCAGCTGGCCCTGCAGTACCCTCTGCTGTTCCGCTGCCGACACCGCCCAGGAGGCAATTTTCACTGCTCAGTTGGTTTTGTTAGGGAGTGGGAACACGAACCCATTTCCTAACCCCTCCTGGAAGAGGGAAAGCAAAGAAGCAAGGTGTGTCCTTTTCAAAATCTCTTCCCTGGGAACCACCTTCATTCTCACATGCCAAGGATTCTTCTGCCAGGGAGTGGAGAACACTCACGCACCCTTGGGTGAGCCAAGACACTAAACACCATTAAGCATGTATCCCTTCCCATATCCTCCGATCAGCCCTGCAGTGAAAGACATGTCTGGTGGCAGCTAGCTGGAGACAAAGGCCAGCAAGGGAGGACTCCCCACCCTCCCCATCCAAAACATTTACATGTGGTGGAAATGAAAAAGGAGGTACCAGTCAGGGAGACGTCTCAGTTTGTCACAGAAGAGCCCAGCTGCTCCAACACAAAGCAGGCATCAGCGACCAGGAACATAGAAACAGCAAGAAGAGGTATTTCCCTTCTGACAATTTTGACTGAGGAAGGGGGGAAAGAGTCAACTTGATCTCTGGGAGAGTGATCAAGTTGCTGTCAGCAGCAAGAAAAGCTTTAATGTTCAAGTAGAAGAAAAAGCCTGAAGTAGTATGGACAGTCAGCTCCATTAAGACAAAGCTCTTTAGGGAGTGCACAGTTATAGACTGCTTCAGCAACACACAGTCCTGGAGAGACAAGCTGAAAGCTTCTTTTTGTAAGGGACCCCTTTGATATTTCCTTGCTTGAAGTTCTTTCTCTACCATGCAGGGGAAGTGCTTTCAAAAAAGGAGAAAAGCTAGAAGTGTTATGCACATGAGTTATCCCCAGGCACCTGTTACCATTTTAGTGACAAGTTGATTTATACCATCCTGAAATAATATACTTATTTTTCAAGAATCCAGAGAGAAAGATATGCACTGATAAGAGCTGGCAGTTCACCACATTGGCAAGAGGCCACACAACAGGCTGCTGGATACAGGCTTGTTACCCCATCTTGTTAGGGCATGGGACTCAAGACTCCTTAGACCTCTCCCATGGTTACAGGGAGAACGCAGCTGTGGAGAACAAGTCAGAGCAGAAGCTTCTGGTTTTCCCCTGATACCATAATGCTCATCTCCTCTGCCTAAAGTTATCCCATAACACCCATGCAGTAACATATTTGCAGATCACTCAGACACTTCAACACAAAGCAGTAATTCAAATTAGAATTGCTTTCACATGGCAGATTAAAAACCCAGTATGACTTCCACCCCCCCACTCCACACAGAGGGCCCAACTCTCTCTGCTCCAGTTAGAGACAAATGGAACAGGCTCCACGTTTCTGAAGTACTAGGTCCACCTGCCATCCTCAAGCACAGGAACCAAGCAGGCATCAGAGCCACAGTACCTCTAAACACTTCAAAAAATCTCAAGTTACTTTTGTCCTGCAAACATCCACAGAAGGAGAAACCATAAAACTTAGTATTTGTCAACAACTAAAGCAAGCTCAGGCACAGCAGGACTGCACTTTGCTTAAGGGTAGGAAGAGAAGATTATCCTACATTGCAGGAAAATCTGAGAGAAGCAGGATGTACCAGAAGTTAGCTAGGGTTCAGCATCTCTCACATGAAGGAAGCCACGGTGTTTTCAGGGACTGCAAGCTACAAGGACGTCAGCAAGAAGCTCTGCCAGCCACAGCACAAGGTGGTTTCAATGTAAGCAGGTCCATATCAGCTCCCCTGCAAGTTCCAAGGACAGAATAAAACATTCTTCTGTGTCCTTCATCAAGAGCTGCTGCCCACAGCACTAATGCAAAACAGCAATACCTCACACTCTGTGTTTCCTTTGCAGCCTCAAGGCAACTGACCACAAGGTGCCACTGACTTGGTGCCAGCCCAAACAGCTGGATGGAGCCATCCAGCACGGGCACTCCCCAAGCAAGGTCAGGCTGAGGAACAGCAAGGCTCTGTCCCAAGCACCTTCCCTCCATTTCTGCAGACAGGTAAGAAGAGTGGTAAGGTAACCACTCAACAGCGTGCCACCGTAACTCCCATTTGCCTCCCAGAGCTGCCATCCACCCACCACTAATAGGTCTCATCAAATCAGAAAGAAAACCAGACCGAGGAAAATAGATAGCTGAAGGGTGAATCTACACAAAACTAAGGTTTGAGGTTGGCCAGGGAAGGGTGACAGCACAGCGCAAAGAAAGGCATTGCCTTCCCCTTCCCAGGGAAGACAGGCACATGCCAACCACAAGCCTCCAGACTGTGTGCAAGACCTTGCTAAGTCTCAACAGACCTGCAGCATCTACAGTCAAAAACAAACAAACCAAGTATCTCTTCTATGCATTCCTCTAGGAGACCCAAGTGCTCCACACCAGCAGCTACTACCTGCTGCACACAGAAACTAAGATGGATGCAACACAAAGCCTCCAGCCTTTTAAGTGCTGTATCTGCTCACCTCTTCACCTCTGCAAGCACAGTATGTTCATAATCCACACTTCCCATGGACCTTCATTGTTTCAACTGTTCTCTCAAGTGTCTTGTCCTGCCCTTTAGTGGACTAAGCCTTGCTTATTTCAGATGCTACACCTCCAGTTGCAGCAACACAGCCACACACTGGGGGACAAAGCAGCTCTTAACCCTCCACACAGAACACAAGGGGCCTGGAGATAAAGTAGTCTTTGTTGACAGGATTTTGTCTCAAGACTTATCTTCCAGAAGTCAGCAGAACAGACCAACATCTGAACACCTTCAGAGTCCATTATAAAACCCTCCACTCAAACAGACTGTTCTTACTGTGGCTGCCATATTACTAATAGCAGCATAATTGTATAATTCTCCAACCCCCAATTTAAAAGAAGATCTCTGAAAAGACTAGAAAACACTAGTGAAATCCAGTAATGGCCTACAAGACACCAATTTAATTTTATCCAAGAAGTACTTGGACGTCACAAGGGTGCAGTACTGCATGCTAAAGGAAACTAAGCTGGATTTCCAACTCCACCGGAATCAATCAAATATTCTTCTCAGTATCCTTCAGATATGCTGGGCTCCCTTGAAGCTAATCTTCTCTCTCCAGCTAAATCCAGTCTCACCATAGGAATTTCCACTGCTTCAGAGATACTTCTTCACACTCTAATCCTTCAGAGGTTCTCAGAAGCTGCACCTTCAATTTCTTAGCGTCACTAGTCGGAGCGCTCTTTCTGCTATAGGAGAAGCGGCACCTCTCTCCCTCACTTAAGTCTGATATCCTGGAAGGACTCTTCCTCAGCCCTGCTCATTGTCTCCATGAGGCATCTCATCTTCTTCCACAAGGTCTGCTGTGATGGCCCTGGAGCTCATGTCACCACTTGGCTCCAAGGTTGGGCCTCTCCACACATCAGAGGGCAAGCTGAGGCATTGCTCATTGCACTCACCCAGGATGCCAGGCCCTTCTCCCAGCCAAACACAGCACTGCTGCTGCTCACTGCTCCAACTGCACTGCAGACAGTCACTGCAAAACAGAGCTGGTTAGGTCTTCTGCTGTCTTACAGGGAAGGGACACTCCATCATGAGGAACAGGAAAGGGAAAAAGGGCAACACTACACAAAAAAGCAACTTATGTCTTCAGACAGACCATGGGGTAATCAAACAAGTATGCAAGATCTCCCTTGGTGCCTTGCAAAGAGGGACGGGTCAAAACCAAATAAAGCTTTCAGAGACTTCAAGTGAGGCATGTGACAACACAGGCTGTTGTGTCAGAGGTTCTCCCCCCTCACTCACCACCATCGCAGCTTACCCATCCCTCAGTTGTCAGTTGTATGAATTCAAGTTGTCAATCACATGAAAGTCTGCTTTTACAGCCATATCAGCAGCAGATCTAACTGGGTTAAAAATAAACTTGAAGAAAACGCCTAGGCATGGGAACAAGCAGATGACCAGCAGAAACTTTCTAAATTTCACCAGTTCACTTCTGATCAAAACACATAGATGTAGATACATCCTCAGAAACTCAAAATTACAGAACTGTAGGCACTGTTCATCTAACCAAATCTCCAACAAGGCCCCCATTCAACTACCATGAGCTCACTAATTCTTCCCAGAAGCGTCAGAGAAGGAGCACATCTCAAGGAAGGAAATGGAAGAACCAGCAGCAGCAGACAACTGCTTTCAACGCAGATCCTGGCAGGCACTCCATGCAGGTCAAGCAAGTGGAGTACAAGCCGCAAATCCTGAGAACAACTCCAAGGTGAACAGTCCAGATTACCCTCAGACCTGCAGGTCCATGGGTGAAGAGCGCATGGCAGATGCACCAAATCAGGCACACAAACCCTGTGCAAAGGAAAGCAGGGACTGTGTGACAGCCCAAGCAACAGGGAGATGCAGATTGAAGAGCCCAGAGGAAGGTGAAGTGTGTGTCCTGTGAGCCCAGAGCAAGGCACTTAAAAGAGGAAAGAGGCAAGAAACACTTGATGCCATGGTGATGGGTGAAGCGCACAGACCCACGCACCCACATTAACTCCAGCTATTTTTGAAGCGGGTGGCAGTTGTTTGTGCATCCCCAGGATAAAGGGTCCCCAAGATGGATCAAGGAGCAGAATAATTAAACTCCAGGAAGACAATAAATAACGAGAGGTCATGGAATAGCAGCAAGATCCTAGTGGCCAGGAGAAGAGCTAGCCCTCCATCCCCACCCTCTTTCCTCCCCCATCCATCACCGACTACTCGGGGTTTGGCAGTGCGTTCACTTTCCCACAGTAGCCGATCTATTACTGTTTGGAAGAGCCTCTTCCTTCCCCTCCTCCCCTCCTTTTCAGGCCACAGGGGTCCTGCTTGGCAGCCCCCGAATCCCCCTCCACTCTGAAAGTCTGGTGACCAGCCAATCCCATGCAAAGAGCATTAACCCCTCTTCACCAGGAACAAACGCAGAAACCTGACTCCATGCAGAGAGGTTTCTCTAGGATGTCTCTCCCTCCTTCTCTCCTCCCCTTCCCCAACCCCCGCTGCTCACTCGCCTTTTTCCCCCCCTTTCCTTTCATTTCTCAAAAACTAACTCCAGCCTAGGGAGTGTCACATCTTCCCGAGAATGTTACACAAGCCCATGGGAATTTTTCTTGGACCACAAACAGACCCTTATTTATTTGTCTTCTCTGCCTTTGTTCTTCATTTCCTCTTTCAAGACTTAGGCAAGACCTCGACACAGCGCTGCCTGGATCCCCCGCTGCCACTTCACTTTGTTATTATTTTCGGAAAGAAAGGGCTGATGGCAGAGAGCTCTTCAGTGCCTCGCCTCGAGGCAGGAATAAGTCAGCCCAGACTCCCACCTCTGGGGTGGACAAAGGGCATGAGCTCAGGGGCTCTGGCTTACAGAGACAACCTCCTGCTTATGTTATCCTTCTGATTGCAGCATTGCAGCCCCTTGGATTTAATCCCCACAAATCAATTCTGCAGTCACAGCTCTATGCCGATAACAGGCATATGGTACCATGAAAAGGGGCAGTTTCCCAGAACGAAATCAAAAGCTTCCTAATGCACTTAACTCACGGTCACATAAATCTCTCTTCTGCCTCCCACAGACAACTGGACCTTGTTTACAGGCATTGCAGCAGGTCTGAGTCTCAACAATATGTTTACTACTTCTGCACAAACATTCCCTTTCACTAAGCAAAGCAGTACCCTGATCTCCAGGTTAATCCAAGCAGAAAGAACAAGGAGCAGGTCTACGGGGAAAGAAGGAGAAAGTTTGTCTTCATCAGCAAAATCAAATGCCATCCTGGACATCACACAGTTGTGGGGATCACTTGTCTTCACATTCTTCCTTCAGGTTGCCTTATTTCTTGAGAAGGATGAGGAGGAATTTTGTGTTTAGCCAGATGGTGATGCCCCTGACAAGAGGTAACACCATCTGATGGAAGAATGGGTTCTTTTCAGGCTGATGAGACCAAGAACCAGGCCAGGGCAAGATGGGACAGCACAGCTTGTTTGGGAACATACAGTGATGATTACCTGTCCAACTTTGCCCCAAGCACGAAAGCCACACCATGCAAATAAAAACAAGGAAGCTGAGCATTTCTGCTCAACTGCACAATAGACAGAGCAGTTTACTACCACAATCACTTGATTACAGTTTCTTTCTTTCTCCACCCTCAGCCCTCTTCCTCCCCTTTCAGGTCTTCAGTAACACAAACATTGATATGGAACTGTGTTTCTGAGAAATCAGCTGCCACAAACAGGTCAAAAAGGAAGGAAGGGATAAAGACAGAATTTGTGTAAGCACATTATGAAAATTGGTTATGAACAAGAAGGATGTGCAGTGTAGGAGGGGAGTTGGGGTCATGTTGAAGTCAACTGGACGAGAAGGGCAGAAGCAGGACAGCCGACCTGTGTGGTGCAGCAACCCGCCACAGTGAGGCAGAGGGACAAAGGGCATTAAACTCACACATGGCTGGGCTACCCAGCTCATCTTTGTGATGTTCCACTGCTGCAAGAGCCTGTAACAAACTGCCCCAGTCAGCTTCTCTTCAGGGTTTAATCACTGAGAAGTGATGGGAATTTCAGCTGCACAGTTTGCTACTCAACCACCTGGTCTACGCAGCGCTCGGGTCCCAGTGATCTTGTGCAAAGTCCAATGGACTGTGCCATGATAAATCTAAAAAGCACTTTGGCAAGACAAGATGGGCCTTTGAAAGAAGAAAAATGCTTTCAAGCATCTAAATATTTTAGAGAACAGTCCAGAAGATTCCAGCACTGTAATTGAGTGAGGGACCAAATCCAAGCACCAGATTCACTGTCTCCAGCTTGACACAGTCTCTTTACTGCAAAGACAAGGCTCTGAACTCAGGAACCCACAATCCCAAGCCACAGAGATGGTCAGCAGTATCACACACCTGAGCGATACAGAAACCAGAACTGCATTTTTGGGGCAATTCAGCTGCACAGAGCCATATGCAAACAAACACAGGCAGAAAGGAAGCCCACAGCACTTCCTCATCACTAAGTGATAGACTCTGGATGCCTGACAAACTCCCCTTCCTTCCCTCCCCCCCAGTGCTCACGGGAAACGAGAAGACTCTGTTCCAGTGCACAACTGCACTATAAATAATTCAAGAGACTGCTAAATTATGCAAAAGCAATCCCATCGTACCCCCGGCCAAGCTGAATGCAGGTGTGGTCAACCCTTCCTCCAGAAGTTGCTGCTAGATAGGGATTCTGAGGCCACAGAGGCTTTGTGCCAATAGCACATATCTGAGAGCACACTGGCCACTTGCTCACAGCCAGGCCTGCACCAAGCAACGGCACGAGAGGAGGTATTTGGGGACACAGGGCTGATGGGGAAACAGCAGCTCTTTTAATCCACCTCTTCTCCAGAGACCTCACATGGCCCCAGGAGCAACTGTAGAAAATCTTGTCCCCTTCAAGCAAGGCTGCTCAGTAGGTCTTGCCTCCATGGATCAGATTAGCTGGCAAAAGCTGCAGCTGGACAGCATTGGCACGGTGAGGCAGGGAAGAAAGGACTGCTGGGGCAAGTGAGAAGGAGAAAAGGGAACAAAAAAACCCAAAAAAAAAATCTCTGGAGTGGTAAAGAAAGAAGAGTTTTGATAACACAAATAACATACAAGGAAGGCTGAGCTGAAAGCTCAGACAGAGAGAAATATGGTCAGTTCTGCTGCCCCAATCTTCTGCCGTCAGGAGATCCTGCTTCCCTGAATATCAGGGCTTCCAAAGTTTCCCTTGGAAATGGGGTCATTAAGCAACAGAGTGCAGCTCACGCTGATCACCCCAGGGCACTGCTCTCCTCATTTACCCTGCCCTTTGCTCTGCCTCAGAGCCAGCCCTCATGCCACAAGCTCCACAAGAACACAACTTCCTCACACACAGTGAGCACCATGCACTCTCAGCCCCTACAGCCAAATCCTTCTTCCAAAACCCTACCTTTCCTATCTGCTGCAGCCTCCAAGATCTGTCCGTGCCCAACGTGCTCAGCCTGCACAGGCCTCCATCCTCCTCTTTTTCCCGGCTGCCCAGCTAGAAGTGTCTGTGTTAGAGGAAGGAAGAACTGAAAGCACTACCGTAGCCCTTTCTTCAGCCTCAGCACAACCAGCTTAAAATCTCAGGGCTCTAGCCTACCTTCCCCTTCTTAAAGGGCTCAGCATCTAGGAGAGAGACTTGCTTTCACGACTCTTTGCCATGCTGTCTCCCTGGCTTTCTGTCCAGTTCCGTATCTGCATGCCAAGCCAGGGGATACCTGTGCTTAGCTCACAGGTGTCACAGCTGCGAGCTGCCATGCAGCAGGGCTGATTTGCATCGGTGTCTCAGCTGTGCTCCAAACCTGCCTGCTGCAGCTTTGCTCTCATGCAGGAGACATGCAGCAATAATACCCCAAGATAAAAATTACTCCAAAGCCTTGAAGAGAGCATGGAGTTTGAGCCTGCCCGCTAACCCCAGCCCAACCTGTATAGATTTACACACCGAGGGGAGAAGGATTCTCTGAGAGAAAGACAGCAGGGAGCTGGCATTATAGATTAGGCAGCAGATCAAGAAGGAGCCGATATCTGTGGTGAAAAGGGCTGCAGAGCCCAAGTGATGACTAGAAAGTTATCGATAACCTCTGGCTCAGCACCCACACCCAGCTGTTCTCCAGGATTTCTGAGACAGCCAGCAGCAAAGCAAGTACAGGAAGCGTGGCACTTTGATTGCTGCTCTCCTGACAAGCCCCTGCATTTGCCACTGGGCACAGCACAGCTCTGCCCCATGCCTCAGTTTCCCTGTGTGGGAAATATGAGAGACTTTTCTACTCTGGGTAAGGGCTTACCTAAGTAAAAGAAGCTTAATAGATTGCTTCAAGGTCCTTGGAGAGAAATTCTGTCAAAATGCAAGACAGAGATGATCCTCCGAAAGTCGAGAAGCCCCCTCTGCTTTGCTCTCTTCTGGTCAGCCACAACCACCTCTTCTCCCCTCTCCTCTTGCATGCAATTTGAGCATTTCAGGCTGAAGAAAACTTCAGGCAATGCTCAGTGTGGTCATACCCCACAGCCATGGCTGACGTTTTGAAAAAAGCCAATTTAGATACAGACCTGGTCACTCCCCTTGGTGGGGAAACAAGGAACCTTAGCTGAGGTCATCAACCCCCTTAGCTGAACAGGCAGCTTATCTCGGTACAAAAGGCCAAGGCCTCAACAGCAAGCAGCTCACATAACTCTTGCTGTCCTAAAACAGGTAATAACTCACTTCCAAAAATCACAACTCTAGAACAAGCCCTTGCCATTCGTAAGGCAGCCTGCTCCCTTCAGCCTGCCTGATGAAACCCTGAAGTGCAGTGCTGCACCCCCTTTCACCTCTCAGCTCTACTGAGCAAGTTTCTGAGCACAAAAACACACCCACCATGCTACAGGTGTTCAGAGGAATGAAGAGCAGGAGGTACCTGTTGTACTTCAGGAAGAGCTTCAGGAAGTAAAGGGTCTGCATGCCAAGGAACACAAAGAAATCAAAAAAAAGGTAAACAAATCATGTTTCTGCCTTCATCAGATATGCAGCTGGAGTTTATTCCACAGGGTTGCAGGCATAGAGTGCTTTTGTAAATCCTACTCCACTACTCCAGCACACAGCATTTCTCTTCACTTTCCCCTGGAGAAGGGGGAACTCACCGGCTCTGTGACAGCAACTCTGCCCTGGCCCCTGGCACAAGCAGCTGGTCCTGGCACCCCACCCAGCACTGCTGCTGTGGCACAGCCCAGTCCTTGCAAGAAATTCACCTAATGCTATCAAAGCGCCCCAAACCCAACCCAAAACTGCCCACAATGCCAGGCTTGGCCCCTCCATGCAGTTCTGTCATGGCTCCTCAAGGCCAGCCTGCATCACTGACACGACAGCACGGTTCACATGTGCGCTGCAGATATGTCACCACCTTTCCAAGAACATCCACAACTGGGAACACCAGGCATTCCTAAGGCACTCCCCACATCCCCCTAGATGGCACTGTCCCACATGCCTACCTTCCCCAGATTTCAGATCCCACTGTAATGTTTCATTGTAGTGTCTTGATGGCATTTTGCGCTCGTGAAGTGCAGCCTAACCTTTTGTGCAGAACTGATGGGTGACAGTAGCAGAAAACACGTGGGCACAACTACCCACACTTTTCTGCTTCTGTAGTCAGGGCTGGTAACATGAACCAGCCCTTTGAGCACCTCCACTGACCCAAAGTCATGAAGACATCTCTTGTGCCAGTCAGTACGCCCTCCTCTCTGCCAGAGTTACTGACAGCTGTACCAGTCTTCGTTAGCACCACCTCCTCCAGCTACATCCCACTGATTGGGTCACTGACTCCAACAATGTACAAAGGGCTCATTTTAGAGCAACTAACCCCACCTAAAGCCTAATCAGCCATTAGGAATGAATGCTGGCCCAGCTTGCCCCATCTATCCATCACCAAACTCCCCCACTTCCTTCCTCCACCTCTATGATCCAGCACAGAGGCTGGGGGGTGTAGGGGTGTCAATTTGTGATAGCAGGTGCACCTCAAAGATGCTGTTCTCAAGAGGGGAGGAAGCTCAGACTTAGCAAGCTGAAATCTCATCTATAAACCCTTCCACGAGACAAGAGTTTATCTCTGCTTGCTGACAGGTCAAAGCAAGGGAGGGACACAGAGGAACTTGTCCAGCCTAAGGTGCCCTTCCCATACTGGTACATGCACAACAACATCTATGAGCACTGCCCGGAACAACTGCCATACCCATGACTGCTTACATGCTCTACATTTATTGCAGCCATAAAAATCAGCAAAAGTGCCTGTGTTCTGTGGCGAGCGCATCCAGCAGGACCTGTGTGCATTGCTACACGCACCCAGCAAACAGCCACCCACATTTGTCACACAAGCATCCCTCAAAGGCATGCAGCAAGCATGTTACACCAATCTGGCAGGCCCCAGTGTCACACTGCACTTAGCCAGATGTGCGTGGGAGAAGGAGGAGAAAGGTAAACACAAGGCACACAGGAAGCCCACAAGTACACAAACCTCACAGGTACGCTCCTCAGGCAAACACGCCGAGTGTGTCTGTGCCTGCCATGTGCCTGGCCAAGGTTCAGCGGGCTCTGTGCCCACCACGCAGCCCCAGCAAAGCCTGCAGACCAGCTATCCCTCTGTCATGTTGGACACAAGAGCTCCAGGTAAATTCATAGCTGTGAGCATCTACTGAAGCTAACATTCCTGCAAGTACACTATTTTCCACCTGCTCTTCCTGACCTCCTTACTAAGACAATCCCTGCGTGCCACACAGGCAACTTTTTCCAATCTTAACAGCATTTTCAGGGAGGCAGGAAAGCAGGCAGGCAACTCAGCCACCAAAACCACTTTGGAAACAAGAGTGCAGAGGGCACTTCTAATGGAGGTGAGCCACAGCAGCACCTAGGACCAAAACTATACGAGACAAAAAGCAGTAGTTGGGCCACCAAATTAGGAACTTGGCAAGAAAACACACCCGCAGCCAGCCTGAATCCATCCCCTCTCCTAAGGATATAATTGGCATATCCAGGGCATTAATAAACAAGCTATGCAGGTATAACTGAGTCCTCGAGGGAGGAATGCTATACCTTGCAGTGGATTTCTTACTGCTACTGCAAAATCACCTGAGAGCATAGAGGAGCTGTAAATCTTTGAGGGACTTTTACAACAGGCAGTAGAAGAGCCACAGCTTCACTCCTCTTCTGCAGTTTGCAATGGCTTTCATTCAATTCTTGTTTTATAGTGCTACAGGCAGGCTGGAGACTCCCTCCCCAGGAATAGCTCAAAGGACTGCTCTTCTCCCACTCTAGCTTGGAGGACACATCCTCAGCATTGGTACTGGGGCTGAAACAAGCACAGGTGATAGAGCTGTCTTTAGGAGGGCTTAGGAAAACTGGAGGTTTGCTGGAGTGTAGGGGCACCCATAGTCCTTCCTCCCCTCAGAAATGTCTCTCTGTTGCCTGAGGGTCAAGCAATGAATGGTAGATCCTGCTTGATTTCTGCCCTTTTCTGAGAAATTTGCAGCAGCCAGGCTGCAGCAACAGGAACTTGCAAGCGCTTCCTAAATCACAGGCGCCAGCTGGACTTAAACACCACTGCTGCAGGAGGGACCCATAAAGCACAAGAGACACCCTTTGGGGAAGGAATTTGAAAAGTTCCTGCTGACTCACACCCTGCCAAGGTGAGGGACACAGGGGCAAGAGTACTCAGGAATCTGAAATTCAGTTTGCACAGGCTTGGGGGTTCCTGGTGACTCAAGTCATATTTGTTAGCAGGGGTGCCACTGAGTGTTTTCACAGGCTTGAACTTCCCACTCAAGAAGAGAGATTTGGAATTAACTGGAGGGCTCTTCTATAGGAGGAGGTGCTCAGCGCCCACACTATGCTCTGGGGACAGGGCAGGCATGCTCCTGACCCCTCGTTCTGCCCTAGGGTGCAAAGGAGAAATGCAAGACCCCAGCACAATTTCTGGGAAATAGGCGGGGTTCCCGTGCGACCCAGGCGCGGCTGGAGGAAACACAGCATGTGGAAATCCCCGAAGGAAAACCACGAGCTGAGGCACTGAGAGAAGCTTCTCTCCATCCGGCGCCACGCTCCCTCCCTTACTGAGCTGCCTGAGGAACTCTAGAGCTGCAGCAGATGCCGCGTTCCCCATCAACCTTGTGACGCTCGCCCAGGGAGCAAAACTCTCGCAAGGACTGAGGTACACCAGCCCGTGTCACTCCGGCAGGACACACAGCTATTCCAGCCCACAAACAACCCGAGAGCCCCGCACCAGCGGGGAGAACTTGGGTGCCCGCGTCCCTCTGCGGCCAGCCCCGAACAGGGGAACTGCAGCCATCTGACATGGAGACAGAGCAGGGCACGGGGGACGTTTGACGATACACATTTATTTGTATGGATGTTTTCCCTCCCACGCACGCACTCCTGTTACTCCTTCTCGCTTGCTGCAGGCTTGGCACGCATCCCCAGCCCGTGCCCTCCTCTCGAGCCGAGCCCGGGCAGCAGATGGGCCCTCGCTGCAGTGCCCCGGCCGGAGGGAGGGTGCCTCCATCCCCGGCGAGCCCTCCGCTGCAGGCAGGGGGCTGGCAGCATCACCTCCCTCCTCCCCACAGCCGATGCTCCCTAGCAGGGGATGCCGGGATTATGGGGGGGTGGGGAGGAGGGGGGGGGGGGGGGGGGGGGGGGGAGAGAATAAAAAAATAGCACTAATATAAATAAATAAAGAGCGCGAAGGTGGGGGCTCGGTGGGGGAAGCCTCTCCGGCAGCGCTCGCAGGGGATGACGCCGCACCCCCGGGCCCGAGGCACAACTTGCAGGTGGCGACAGCGGCGGGTGGGACGGACCGATGGGGGTCCCGCCGCCGCTGCCCGCAGCCCCGGGGCGGCTCCCCCAGGGCGTGCTCTGCCCGCCGCCCCAGCCCCGCCGCCCGCCCGCTCGCTCACTCACCCCCGGCCGGCGCAGTGTCGGTGCCCGCCGGGCCCCCGGCGGGGCGAGGCTGCCGCTCGCCCCCAGCCCGCCCGCCGCCCCCCGGCATGGCTCGGCGCCGGCCGCGGCGAGGCGAGAGGCGAGCCCGGAGCTCGCAGCCCCCCGCCGCCTTCCTCTGCCTTCTCCTTCTCCGCCGCGGAGCGGCCCGGCACCTCCTCCCGGCCGCGGGAAAGGATGCGCTGCGCTGCGGAGCCGCGGCGAGCCGAGCCCCGCCGGCGGCAGCGGGCAGGGCTGCAGCAGCCCCTTTTGTGCCGCCCTCACCGCCTGTCTCCTCCCCCGGCGCGCCCGCCCGCCCCCCCGGGCCGCCGCCGCGGGCCGCCCGCCCCCCGGGGCACGGCCCGGCCGCCCCCCGCCTCCCGCACAAAGGAGCCCCGCGGGTGGGGCCGGCGGGGCGCGCAGGGCCGGGGGTGGCTTGTCCGGCGGGCTGCGGTAGCGAGTGCCGGGCCAGGCGGTGCCCCCGGGGACGCCGCGGGGCCGAGGCAGAGCCGCCGTGCCGCCCGCAGCCCCGCGGCAGAGCCGCCCCTCAGCATCTCTCCCCGCACCCCGGGGGCCAGCGAGGGCGGGAGCACTCGCTGCTTGGCGGGATGGAGGCGAGGCGAGGTGGGGATGCGTAGCTGCTTTGCCCAGCGACATCAGGAAGTTTTGCTGCGGTGCCAGAAATAGAACCTGCGTCTGCTGACTCCCGGTCGTGCACCCTAACCGCAGAAGCTATCTTTTCTCAATTCAACTTTTCCCTGCCTTCTTCCACGTTGGGCCCATCTTTGGAAAGGAAAACAAAGCCAAGCCAAACCATAATACCACCACCCCCTCTCCCCTGGCTGAACGGCACCGCTACAAACATGCTGAAACACAACCGTGGGACCTCACTCCTTGCAGCCAAGAGCGAGCAAAAGGTCAAAGGAAGCAGAATTAGAGTACACCCTTCCTCGACATTTCATGGGAATTTGGAAAAGCGGCGCATTACAAACAAAGCCTCGGTGCCAGCACCTCTCCAACTTGCCATTTATCGAATGGGCACGCTGGGCAGCTCGCTGGGGAGAAGGTGAGAAGTGACTCTGTCAAATTGCCACTGCCTCTCCTGAGCACTTGTGGCACAAGAGTGTGCCCTACACTCTGATCTGCTGCCTGGCCAGCACCAGATAGGGTTTCCATGGGAAAGGGTCACCCACATTTTGAGTTTTAAGGCTTAAGATAGAGAACGTGTCAGAGCTCAGGCAAAGAGAAAGCATAACTGAAGGGGAATTTTCCCTGATGCAAACTCAGCTAGAAGGATGAGTAAAGACAGCCAGAGGTCAGCTGGATTCAGAAGTGCCTCTAGAGTATTGTAGAAGTATTGAGGGAAAGGAATGAGGACATAGGAGGAAGACAATGATACAGCAAGGGAAGTTCTCACGACATAAGAGAGGTCATTTTGTGGCAGACACAACAGCGCACCAGCACAAGTCCTTGAGGACACCGAAAGGCTCCAGCTCAATGACAGCAATATCATATTGGTGGGAATACACAGGGAAGATAACAACATCCCCATCTCTGTGGGTCCAGGATGAAGTTGCTCTCTGACAAGACTATGTTCTTCAAGACAGTCATGGGTCCCTAGCAGAGAACTGGGCTTGGAGGGAGTCCCCAGCTTCTACATCCCTGTGAAGAATTTGACAGCCATGATTCAACTTGCGTTGAGTCCATGATTGCTTATTTTTTTGGTTTGTTTTTTTGTTGGCGGTTTTTTTTTGGTTTTTTGTTTTTTGGGGTTTTTTTGAGATGGCTGGCAAGTGACAGCATTAGCCTTGCATGTGTGGGTGATTTCAGCTCTGGGAGTATAAATTCTATTAGGGATGGTCAGCCATCACCAATTCATTTCCCCCAGCCAGCGAACACCCATCACAGAGGGGATGGTTGGCACTAAAGGGAAGAAAACATTGCTATTTCAGACCTCCTTTCCTCATAAAACATTATCCCTTTGCTGCAAATATTACCCCTGGGGTGATGTGAATACAGCTAACATTTTTTCCATGTTAATGTGATAAAACTGAAGGCTTACGGGCTCACCCAAAGATTGCAAATGCTCAAGCGCATCAGACCACAAACCTAGAGATAGAATAACATCGTGTGCACAGAGAGGCACCTGCAATACCACAGCTCCTCGGTCTTGTGACAGTGTTTGCCACGTTCAGTACTCCAAACTAGAGAGACAGGCTCCTGCAGCCTCCCTGAGGTGTCTGCCCCTCTGCTACACTATGCAGCAATGTGAAGGGGAATGTGGGATTTTAGTTTCACCTCTGAATCTTTGTGTGAGAAAAGACAAGATTTTGCTCTTTTTTTCCTGAGCTAACCCCAGAGCAGACTGATGCAGAGGGCTGTTGTTTCAGCATGTGCTAGTACACTGCCCGATGCAACAGCATGCTAGTATCTCCTCCACACCAGTGCAACTGCATCTGTACCTCCTCTAAAGGGGGACCTGGTTTCCAAAGCCACGTGGTTCTGGGTTTGTGGGCCGAGACACAGAAGTTGGGAGTTTTATATATTTTTACTGCTGTATTATCTGCTTTGATGGCACCAGAGTGAGGCTGTAGGCTTACATGTAGTATCCAAGCACCTCATGATTTCTAATTTCCTCAGTCATCATTCCTTCTCCTAAAGGTAAAACCCCAAACCTTTGGCACTGTTTTACATAAAAGAAACAGAGGATCAGAAAAGTTATGTGATTTGCTAGAGGCCAAACAGAGAGGTTGTGGTAGGGTAGAGAACTGACGGTGGATCCTGAATTAGCACTGCAACCATTGCTGTCTGTGGAGCATTTTCTCCCTGGTTTGTGCACTTCGGTTTGAGACATGCTGGATAAGCTCCCTTGGGATAAGGAGTCATTTTAAGCCCGATTCCTTACAGAAATGAAGCTCTCACAATAATGTTGTCTATCTGCCTGTCTATCAGCTGCCCACGATACGGTTTGAATCCACTGGCCAATTTCAACCCAACTCAGCACCAGCAGCAAGGAAGGAATTTTATAGCAAAACAATTCAGATGAGATCCATGATGAGCCAAAAGAGGGGAGGGAAGAGAGGAAGGAAGAGAATGTTCATGTGTGCCTGTGGGCTGCATGGCATCCAAGCACCACTTCTGGCATGGCTTGCGATGCTTCCAGCCCCTCTCCGGGGCAAGAGAGAGGGATTGAGCTCAGGTCGATGTGTGGGGCTGGTAAGGCCAGGAAGGAGCTGAGCACACTACAGGGACGTCCTGGGCATGCAGCAACCCCAGGCATGAATGTAGCAGAGATGATCATCCTGCCGCTGGCAGAGCAACTTCTGCTCTCCACGCTCCCTAACCCCCGCCGGCTGCTCCTCCGGGGATAACAGCCGATTAACATATTGCAATGAGTTAACCTTAAATGGTCTAAAAATCCAAACGTCTGCATGCAAATGAATTCTGATGGAAGCAGCAAGATAAAACAGTAGCCAGCCGCAGCTGAGCCTGTTTACTAACTGAGACACTTTTGTGTTTGCAGCTGAAGCCAAGGTGGTGCTCTCACTCATGTGACGATGTGCGCCTCCTCACTCCATGCTTCTGCCTTGCCAGGTACAAGGCTTTAAAGCAAAATATTGTTCTATATGGGTTTTTATCTTCTATTTTGGTGGCCATGATCTGTGACGTGCCCTATTTTCTTCCTCTTGGGCAGTGCCAAAAGTGGCTGGTGTGGGCAAGACCCTCCAGGCAGGGTGTCAGACATATGCTGGGCTTTACAAACCCAGGGGAGCTGCTAGCTCCAACCTGCCAGCCAAAGGCAGGGGATGGCAAGACGCTTCTCCATCACTTTGGGGTGAACCTGGTTTGCACCCAAGGGCATGTGCTCCGTTGCTATTAAGCAACTTTTCTTCACCCTGTGGTTAATGCTGGTAAGTGATTCTTGGTCTCTCTGTGTGCCAGTGACTGACATTTGGTTAACTCCCTCGCAGTGAGTTACAGAGCAGAGTTAATGGTGGCAGAGCCAAACTTTCAGTGTCGCCCTTTCTCCAGAAGATCACCAAAAGGTCACATCTTTCCCCCCTCCCCTTTGGAATTAGAGTCCTTTTAATGCCCTTTGGAGCTAGACTCTGCAAACAAAGTTCTCCTTTGAGCCAACCAGTCTTGAAATCCGATGCCCTTGTTCACTTTGCACTGCTGGTGGCAGGGAGGGAAACAACAAAGTGACATTTCTATCAGTCACAATGCAAGCGGCCTGAGACAATGATATTTATCTCCTCCTTCAGTGCTCTGATGCCTTGTATCCAAAGAAAATTACAGTCACTGGCAACCACCATTTCCAGCAATCAGGCTGTAGTTGAGCAAGAGGGAAGTTGAACAAGTGCTGGTACAAATACTCAGGGACTAACCCTAACAGCAGGATCCGCCTAGAAAAGATGCTTTGTGTGCAACAGAAACAAACAAATGCCCTTAAACTTGCACTGGTGTTAAGTAACGTAAAACTTTGCCAGATAAGGACTGTTTGCTCTCATTTAGGGGTTTCTGGCAGCCCTGCTCCTTGGATTATTTGCTGAAATGCAAATAGCATTTGGCTGTTTTTCAGTTTGCAATCTTAAAGGCAAAGAGATTGCATTTCATCCCCGTCTCCTACTACAGAACAATTCTGGGCAGCATGAAAAATCCAGTCTTTCTGCACCTGGGAGGGCAAAGGAGGGCAGTGGGCATGGAGACAAAGAGCGTTTGCTACCACTGGCATCCTGCTAGGCCCAGCTCACACCACATGTACCTGCTAATGCCCCTCCAGCCTGCAAACTTCTTAGCATGGAGCTCTGTTTTGTGGTAGAGTTTCAGACCACTTGATGTATGAGAGCTTCCACCACTGCCTCTAAGAACAACGGAAGTGAAAGTAGTACCAAGTCGGTGGTGGCTTGTTGGAAAGGTGAAGCAAAAACTCGGTTTGGTTTCGCAGCCACTGGATATGTTTCAACATAAGTTTGATAAAAAGCTCAACCGTAAAAAACAGAAGAAAGTGGCTTCAGAGGCATCTCTGCAGCAAGGCAGAGGAGGTTTTTAACAGCAATCGAATATAAGCAGCACAGGGCACTGAGAATCCTGATGTCACTGCATGCTCCTGTTCTGAATCACCTGCTCTGAGTATGACAGCAAACTCTTCTTGTGGAAGAAATGCTGCCTGGCTAGGTGTTTTCTGGTGTCTTCCCTTCGGGAGCAACAGCAAACAGAAAAGGAGAATGTTGTCTGCTTTCATTTCTCTAGCTCTTTTCACTGCTTGAGCATGGGTTAGCCTGCACCCTGTGGGGTGCAGGGGGTCAGTAAATGCCAGCTCTCCCAGTGATGGAAACGTGAACCAACAGGTAATCACTGTTTGGCTCTGGAAACCACATAAGCCTGAGGATTTTTTTTTCACCAGTGTGCAGAACTGGATGAAGCAAAGATGAAGGTGAAGTCAAAAGGAACACATCTATGTGAATGATGCAACAGCAAGGGTCAGAAGGATTCTGGGAACATGTTGGAAGCCATGTGTACCCCAAAGGAATGTCTGGGAGCCTTGGGGATACACGGAGCTGTCACTGCAGTCAAGGAGAGGCAGATGCCCTCCTTGGAGGGAGACAGTTTGCTCCTTCCCTCCTTCCCAAGGCTGAGTTTTGCTCTTCACACTTGAGTGTTAATTTGCTTTTACAAACATAATTATCACAACATGAGAGGAAAAAACAAAAAAGAAAAAAAACTGGAGAAAAGTGAACTGTACTCCTCTCTCCACACGCAGCACCCGCAGCTATCGCCTGTCACCCCTCTCCAGCCCCCGGTTCGCAATTTTGCAGACACTCACTCTGTGTTCCTCCTCACTAGACCAGGCCCAGGTTAAACTGGCCCACCTCCGTGCTTCTCTGGGCCTGCTGCCTCCCCATCTCATGTGCTCCTCTTGTCCCCCCTTGCTGCAGTTCTGGCCTGCTGGGAGCTCCCAAAGGAGAGCTGAAAAGTACCGTGGGGAAGGCAGAGGCAAAGGGAGTTTTCTCATTTGCCACTTGGGTAAAGTTTCCAAATCCTCTAAAATGGAGCTGTCAAATCAGAAAAGGAAGTCCTGGTTCCATGGAGGTGCTGAGGGGGAAGACAAGACCATCATATGCTCTCTCCAGCCTTGCTGTCTTTAATTCTCTCTGCGGGGCCTCTTCCAGACCTGAATTCCAGCACCTACATGTCAAGTTACTCACCGGTCATGGTATCTCTCGGCGTATTTCCTCCCAGCATTGTCCCAGGCAGTAACCACAGCCAAGACAGGGATTTGTCAAGAAATGCTTTCTTTCAAAGGCCCATCCAGTGCAGCACCAGCCACGAGCTTGGGCGTACTGAGATGTGTGTCAGTGTCACTTTACCAGCAAGGGCAGGAAGGAAAATTGCATGCTGGCATGGTTTTCGTCTGGTGGCTGTAACCTAGAGGAGTTCTCCTTTGCTGTTTGCGTTCATTCCAGATGAATCTTCACCTCCATCAGCTTCTGGGGTGCTCCCCAGTGTGTCTGATGCTGCCCACATCCAGCACCCACAGAGGAGGAAAAGCCCCAGTGCCACAGCACTGTAGTGGCACGTGCCTCTGACCCAGAGCCTGGAGCTGATGGCAGTGATTAATGCAGTCAGTACCTTCTGGGGCTGAAGGAGGAAACTTGGGAAAATGGGGGAAGGTGCTGTCAGACTGGACATGGCCACATCCCAGAGCCCACATCCTCTCCATGACGCGAAGCCCCGAGCCATAGCAGAACTCCCAGCTGTATCTGCAGCTCAGCTGTTTGGCTGCACGGCCGCTGGCTGAGCGAGCGGTAGTGCTCAGCTTGCAGCCAGAGGTTTGCTGAGAGCTGCTTGGGCAGCACATGAGTGAGATAGCCGTGAAGACATGGATGGAAAACAGTGAGAGAAACCACAGCAAGCTCCCTGTGAAGCAGCATGGTGAAGGAGCAGGTAACTCTTCTGTGCATGCTGTGGGGTCCTGAAGTGTTCACCAGCAGCGGGAGAGATTTATCTTGAGGCACCCAGAAGGGACCTCGCTGGGCCTTTTCTGTGGGCCAGGACCAGACGAGCTCACCTCAACCTGTGGATTTTCTGTGGCTGCCTGTTGCTTGGGGATGGCCCTAACACCTCTGAATTGTGACTTTTACTCTCATAAATCAGAGACAGGAGAAACACATTAAGCCATGGCCATCTCCATACACTTGCAGAATTGCTCCTGGGACAATGTTTTCTGGAGCTAGCTTTGACACATTCCTTATGGTGTGGTTTCCACCACAGCGTCCCTGAAAGCACATCTCTGCCTTGAAGGTCTCAGGTGAGGTGCCAGTCCAGCCATGCCTTCTGCTTTTCCTTGCCCTCCCCTCTTAGGCCTTGATGTTGTTCTGAGACTTCCTTGATTTGGCATCTTTTCCAGCATCTTTTCTTGTCTGTTGTGATCACATCTATCAAAGAGTCACAGGCTGGACTTTGGGCCACCCGGACATGCAGAGACATGGCAGTGGATTTGGGAAGGGAATGAGGGTAGGGCCAGAAGCCCTGCAGCCCCTGATAAGCCCTGTGCCAGGTGAGGCTGGCTCACATTGCAGCCGACCTCCCCTGGGAGCTCAACAGCTCCCCTCACCTTCCCCCATCCAACCTCCAGCCCAGGCAAAGGCACCATGGGACTTGCAGCCAGATGAGTTAAACTGCTGCTGACTGAAGGGGGGGATTGATTTTCCCGGCCCCTGTGGCTAAAGCAAGCATGTCCAGATGGGTAACTGTAAAG
Organism: Motacilla alba alba; assembly: GCF_015832195.1. Taxonomy (NCBI): domain Eukaryota; kingdom Metazoa; phylum Chordata; class Aves; order Passeriformes; family Motacillidae; genus Motacilla; species Motacilla alba. The sequence continues at coordinate 49,516,488 of NC_052031.1, forward strand.
AAAACAGGCTTGAAACCAATTTTATTGCAACCAGGTGCCAGCTGCATGCATTGATAAGGCCTTTGATAACACTGTGGAGAGGAGTTATCAGTGTTGGGTGGGGCTGTCTCAAAGGTACTGCTCCTTCACCATGGGTAGAGAGGAGATGGATGCAGGTACCAGAAGGTGCTTACAGCACTCATAAGACATCCCTTAAGACCCATAAGGCATCCCTCACAAGCAGTGAGCAGCCAGGGCAGCCCCCTGGGGGGCAACAATCAGGACATGAGGGAGACCTCAGCCTGCCCTACACTGTGCTGGCAGGCTGCTTGCCTCACCCCTGCTTGCACCTTGGTCATATTGACCCACAGCTCCTCCACCCTTGGCGAAGAGGGGGACACAGGGCAGAGTGACATCCTGGAAATCCAATAGCTGCCTTTCCCTTCAAAGGGGACCCCCAAGGAGGGGACTGTTGTGTTTGTCTGGAACTGGCAACTACAACACACGGGCCATTTGCTCCCCCCTTGTGTGCCTGTCCTATCTACATCTCATTTTATTGCTCTTTCCTGAATTACTTGTGAGATACAGAGGCTTATCAAAGCATCCACGAGAAAACCGTTTCAACTGTCTTGGCAGGGGTGACAGGCACAGGCAGGAGAGCCAACGGAGCCACCATCGCAGGACTGCTCTGACACTGCAGTTTCTTAGCTGGCAAACTTTGGCTGCCTTGGCTTAATGATGGTGCTCTCCTGGGCTGCACTGAGTGAGCCACGCGTGTGAGGCCTGAACCAGTCCGGCTCTCCCAGGCTCATTAACCTGGCTGAACCATTAAACCCTGCTCAGGGGGATGGTTTATTGCAGGGCTAATGTGGCTGTGCTGCCGCGAGCTGCACACTCTGCCTGGCCTGGCAGGCTCTCAGAGACCCGCAGTCCCTGCCTGCACAGGGACTTGTGACCCCACAGAGCCCTCAATGGAGACTTGCTCATCTTCCAAGCCAGGGCAGATTCCCAACAGCCTGGAAACACAAAATTCGGAAAGCAAAATGAGACCTGGAAAGGAAATGACACTGAAAGATCTGATTGAATCTCAGCTGCCTGCAGCTGAGCAGGGTTAAAAGGTAACTGAGCCAAACTTGCTGTCACCACCAGCCGACTCATGAGCAGGCTTGGCCTCCTCCTGGGCACTTTCAAAATTACTGGGTCAGTCAGTGACCTGTTTTGCCAAAGCAGCTCAGGCTAACCACAACTGTTTCATGGCCGGCCTTTGCTTGCCCAGATCGTGCTGCCTGTGCCAGTGCAAGCAGAGCTTCACGTGGGGTGGTTGGCCAGTGTCAGCGCTGTCCGGGCCAGGGGAGAGGGAGGAAGCAGTGGCTTTATGTCAGGGTCAGCTGCCAGCTGATCCCTGTGGGTCAGCTAGGGCTGCAAAGGAGGCTTTGGCACGTTTGCCTGCTCCAAAGCGCTACACAGGGCGGGCCTCGGCTCGCCTCCTGGGTGTGGTGTCACCATTAACTGCTGTGTTTGGGGCACTTCCATGGGAGCAACACAAAGGAGGCTGCTGCGTGTACCCCTCAGACAGGTTCCTGTGGGACAAATACCTGGCCGGGAGCTGCCATGTCACCAGATGTCCCTGGTGGGGATGAGCTGGGGGTCAGGACGACAGGAGGTGCTTCACCCAACCTCTTGCCCTCTGGGTGCATCACACACCGGCACGGCCGGGCTGCCACAGGGCCTGGAGTACACCGAGATGTTTTCCTCCAAGCCTGAGGTCTTGTCACCAAAAAGCTCCTGAGTTTGCAGAGGGCTGTGTGCTCCCATTTGTGGTGTTCCTGCCCTGCTTGAAAAGGGCTTTGAGGTGTGAGGACAGCATGGTGCCAGCACCAGAGAGGCACATACAGGGGGAGCAGGGTCGGTGCCCTGACCGCTGTCAGAGCAGAACAGGGGGCTGCTGTCGTCTCCGGATGCAGCGCCCATGTAACTTTAGTCCAGGCCACCCCTGTTTGTCTTTGCTTCCTGCATGTTGTGAATAGATATTAGCTCAAGCTCAATGGGCTCCTCACAGGTCTTGGAACCAGATAATTCAAGCTGGGATTTGTTCTATATCTCGGGTTTCACGTGTTTTCTTTAGCTGCATTTTAATTGTGGAGGGTTCCTTTTTTTATTTGTGAGATGTTTTACCCAGGTGCCATTCCTTCACAGCTGTAAATATCTGAAATAAATCCCATTCCTGGAATATGTGAGGGTGAAGAGGAAGTGCCCTACAACATAATAGGTCAGGTTTTTATCACAACTCTTCATCTGGAAAACCATTGGGAATGTGTCCACAGAAAATGTCTGGCGCAAGTCTGGAAAACAACGTATAATGTCAGCAGAGCCCTAAAGAGAGGAATATAACACAGTTAAACAAAGCCTGGATTTGGTTTAGCTCACGTTTATTTCCAGCTTCAACCAACACACCTCTTCTCTGACTGCAGCTGAGCTCAGGCCCTGCTGGTAATGATGGCCCCTTTTCCTATCTGCCCAATTTTTTGAGGGTCATTCCTGACAGGCTGCAGTGACCCGTGGGATGTTTTATACATCCTGAGCCTTGAGGGGCCAGGGAGAGGCTGGTGGCCAAAAATGGGCTGGTCTGGTCCTATGTGGACTTGTCAAACCTCATGCAATGAATTCCCATTTTCTGCTGCTTCCTGCCCTGACAGCCATTTGTCCTCACCAACTGCAGCAGCTGTTTGGACCATGGAGCAGGAGGGGGGCTAGAAGGTACCTCCAAAGTGGGTCCTGCATTTGGAGGACCCACCCCTCAAAACCAGCACCTTTTCCATCTGTGGGTTGGTGGGTTGGTGTTGGGAGCCCTCTTGCCTTGCGAGGGGCCTTGCGCTTGGGCGACGAGAACGCTCAGAAGAGTTATTGACTTCTTCCCTCGGCTCTTCTCCCATGCCAGGGCCAAAACTTCTCTGTCCCCACTTACCACAGGGTGGAAAAAGCAGAAATACAATTTGTGGGCACTCCCTCTAAGCAGACCACAGCGTGTTTGGACCATCAGCCAGAGTTTCAGGTTGCTGCTTGGGGTCTGCATCCCATCCCGGAGCCTGCTGACTTGCCTGGGCAGGTACAGGTGTTACCGGCACTCTAACACCTCCAAGGACTGGTTTGACAGGCTGCTTCTGCCTTTTGCTAACTCCCACTCCCAAATTAATTTGGGGAAACTTGCCACAGGCTGCCCCATCTCACAGGTGCCCCAGAGCTGGGTTTCACTGCTGTGCTTACACACTGTTGGCCAAAGGCCAAACCGCTCTGAGAATTATTGCTTCCCTTCCTGCTGGGCTGTTTCTACAGCATCTGATGTGATAACAGAAGTGTCACAGCCTGGGGGGGAGAAGGATGGCTCCGTCCCCATGGGCCTCCCAAGAACCACCCATGCAAGTGCATCTGACTTGGGAAACCGTGGCTGGAGTGGAGGGCAGTGCATTCCTGGGGTCTGGAGGATAAGCTGCCCCCTGCTTCGCCCACCCTCACTGCCGCGCCGTGCCCACCTCATGGAAGAAATCCCTCCTGAAGAAGGCAGTGAGAGAGGGGGGCTCTGCATCCCCCTGTGCCTGAGGTGCTTTTGTCAGCCTGCTGGATCCTGGCTGATGGATGGCTGCAGGCAGCAAATTTGAGCAGCATCTCCATGCCAATTTAAATAAATAAATGAGTCTGAATGCTTCGCCTTGCAGAATGGCATCTCATTCAGCTGTTCAAGCATCAAATACCTCCGGGATTCTTTGGGTCTCAATTTGCAGAACTATTTCCCTTTCAAGTGCTCTTTTATTTTTCTTTTTACTTATTTAAACCTGTTTTTCCTGTAGTGAACAATCCTTGCACGTGAAAGCAGGCAGCTTTTAGATGTTGCTGGAGCTTTCCTCCAGACTAAACAGGGATCAGTGGACTCTATTTAAAAAGGTCTTTCCCAGCCCTTGCAGCTGGTGGGGATGCAGAGTGATGTTCTGTGGTTCAGTTTTAGTTTGAGTTCCCCAGGGCTGCCAGATTGCTTGCAAGAAGCTCACTGCTCACAGCCGAGGCTAAGTAGATGTGCTGGTGCTGAGGGGAAGCTTTTGCTTCCCAGATGTGCTGAGGGGAAGCTTTTGCCCACCCAGGGCCAAGTAGCAGCTGTGGGAGCTGCTGCTGGTGGTGGCTGCAGCCCCCTCCTCAGCCCTTTAGATGGGTCTTGGAAGCTGGAGGGTGGGAAGAACATGTGTGTATCCAAAATACCACGGATGCCTCGAGCACAGAACAAGCTCAGGCCCGGTGAAATTGCATTTAGTGTCAGTGGGATGGGGGAAATTGATGAGGTGGGGAGGAAGGTGAGGAGATGATGTCTGTTGGCTGCATCCCCTCTGCTGAGCCCCTTTCGCTTTTCTGGGAACTCTGGGCCCTGGGGGTTGCAAAGAACCACTTGGATGGGCTACCTGAGGCACCTCAGAGGCTGGAAGAACAGAACACAAATGGAAAAAAGCTGGTACTATTTTCTCCAAACACAAGAATATTAAGCAATGTAATTCATGTATTGGCACACCTGGGCGTGATACATAGCAGAGCTTCCTCAGAAGCACAGGAGTTTCTGTGTATAATCTAAAACAAACACCTTCTAGCCCATCTCTACTCAAGGCATGATGGATCAATGAATTAATGTAGGGGCTTAGTTAAATTAGCAAGATCTGTATTACTGTTGTTGGCCATGGCGGTGTTTTTTGACGACTCCATGCCGCCCACGTACCCCCTCAGGCTGATCATCCTCTCCTGCCTTCAGGTAACCTGCTCGGGGCAGTGGCCAGGCATGGCACATCACCGGTATTTAGGAACAAGCTGTGGAGCTGCCGAGCAGGACACGCATGAAGGCTCAGGCTCCTGCAAAGTAGCCGAGAGCAGCTTGGCTCCAGGCACGCTTTCCTCCTGCTGACACTCGCGTCCTCGTGCTTTTGCGCCACGCTTTGTGTGCAGCGGTGCTGCTCCTGCAAGGCTGCGCTGGCCTTTTGTGCTGGTGTGGGAGGAACTGCAGGGGCTTTGTCCTGGTGCCTTTCTGAGGGTGTCTGGTCTCCCTCCAGCAGCAGTCACCGTGGGCAAAATGCTGCACATCAGCCAGGTCATAACGAAATGGTTTGGCCTCGTGTTTTAGACACGTTGTGTAAACACAGAGCAAACTCTGCTGTGTCCCTTCAGCTCCTCCATCTTCCTGCCAGCTCTTCATGAGCCCCAGCTGCCTTCCCTGTGCTGCACATAATGGAGAACTGACTCCATCCCTGTTGTGGATCCTCCCTGGGAGCTGTGGGGAGGATACACTCCTCAGGGGGCTGATCCCCCCGGTCTCTCTCATTTCCAAGCAGCCTGTGGGCTCAGTGTAACCGGAACAAGGGGGAGTAGGAGTGTCTCTCTGGCATGCCTTGGTTAGCCAACGATGGCACCTGCTCCCCTGTGGGAACACCACTGCTGCTGGAGTGATAAACTAGAGGTATTTGGGGATTCGAGAGGAGAGCGAGGGAGCTGGGGATGAGCAAGACATTGCTGTACATCTCTGCAAACAGACACCACCAGCACAAGGGAACTGAGTTCAGAAGACTGGGGAGCCCTGTTCTTAGTTCTGTGGAAACAGGGGCTTCTGATGGGGTGATTTGCAAATCTTTTCTCAGATCTCAGCCATTAGAAGGGGACTAAATCCATTTCATAATCCTCAGCCTCCCTAAGTCTGTTAGCACATTGCATCCCTCCCTGTGTGTTGGCAAGAGCCAGCCCTGGGATCTGTTTGATGGGAGGAAGTTCAGGGCACCTCGGCCAACGCTACAAGAAGCAGCCAGAACCAGGACAAGCAGCACAGCACAGTCACTCAGTCCCTCCTCAGCTTTCTATGCCAGCACTATCTCTCTCTTCTCCACTCTTCAGCCTTTTCCTACCCTCAGGGTAGCAAAACCCCCAGTTTTGCCCACATCATCACCCTGCCACTACCTGCTGGCTCCTCTCCAGTTTCCCCAGTCCTCAGAGATGTGTATCTCGCTCTGCCTCTCATGTGCCTGGTCCCTGCGAGGTACCAGCTCAGCAAGGCTCTGGGGGGTTTGCTGCATCTTGCTGATGTTTCCCAGGCCCCCTGCACTTCTGCAGTTGCCATCCACAGCACAACCCCCACGGTGGGAATGACTCCAAAACCTCGTGCCTCTAGCAGCTCTGCTGCACGTGAGTCCATTCGCCAAGCCCAGCTGGGGAACTGATCTGGCTGAAAAAATCCTTTTTTAAAAAAAAAATTTCTTTTTCCCTCCGGGTTATTTTTTTAATCCAGATGAGCTCCTCGACCTGGTTTCCTGTGGCTCCTCCAAAAGAGCCAAAGGGCAGCCTGGGGGTAGGCTGGAGGACGGGGACACTGCAGAGTTCAGCCCACCAGTGACAGAGCTGCAATGTCAGCAGTCCAAGGCAAGTTCAAACACCAAACTCTGGAGCTACTTCCTGCCTTTCTTCCCCACAGATCAGGAGTGACGCCTTCCCACAGAATAGCCGGTGCCCAGGGAGCATGGCCACTGCTCCCAGCTCACAGGAGCTTGCTCAGATTAGAGATTGCTTCTCCTCTGCTGCTGAAGCCCTTTGAAATGTGTTTACATACCAGGCGGGAATAAAACGTCAGAATTTTATTGGTGTTCAGCCAGGGAATTATTCTGATTTGGAAACCCTCTTGTGAGTTGGTTTTTTTGATCATGCTAGCAAAAATAAATGTAGGCACTGAAGTGGGCATGGAGAAATCAGCAGATCAGGATGCTTGACCATCCCAGCTCCACAGGGCTTTCTCTCTGGAGGTTGTTTGACGTGGTGTCCCACCAACTCCTTTTGGTTTTGATGCCCATTATATTTTCCTAATGTGTCAGTAGGTTGTCTCCACCGTCTGTCCATGTGCCATGTGCCAGAGCCCCTTTTTGTGCTACCTCCCTGCCACGTGCCCACGCCAGATGATCTGCTTAACATGGTTTGGTGAACATGCCTTCTAATGAGGCCATCACAACCCCAGCACTGCTGCCTGGGAGTGTTTCTGCCGTGATACTGCTGAAGTTCATGCTTCTCAGAGCTATTTTCCACCACAGGGACTTCATCAGCACCGGATAAGTTGGGAGCCTGGAGCCCTTTGCCATCCTCCTTTGAACTCATTAGTGAAGATGCCAAGGCTTGACTGGATATTTAGTTTGCTGGCACTTCCTTAGGCCTCTGTGCCCTAAATAGCACTCAGCAGTCATTTATCATCGCAGCCCAGGTCCTCCAGGCAGCGTGTTTTTGCATAGCTGTATTTATAGCCTTGTCAATTTTCATTCTCTTTTTCAGAAACAGAAGTACTGATATCCTCTGCTGAAATTTCCTGTCGAAGCTGCCACCCACCTGTGGTTCAATAAACACCAGCCACCTCTCAAGCAAAGTTTGTCACAACATAATCTTCTCTCATCCCTTGATCTCCACTTGCTGTGTCTGCTCTTCTTCTGGAAACCACCCTCATTTCTGTGTGACTGGGCACCAAATTGGCTTTCCCAGTGGATGCAGAACCTTACTAACCCTTGGACCTCACACCTCTCCCCTGTCACAGAGTCATGGAATCGTTTAGGCTGGAAAATACCTCCAAGATCAAGTCCAACCATCAACCCAACACTGCCATGTTTGCCACATGTTTTGGTTTGTGTCATGGGGTTTGACTGCCCCGAGGACAACAGAGCCAGCGTGTGTCCATCTGGCAGTGAAGTGTGGGAGGGGCTGTAGCAAAAGGCTCACTGCAGCAGCATGACTCCCAGCTTCCCTGCATGGAGGATCCCGTGAAGTCCACAGCCAGTTTGGCGAACAGCCCACGGGGCCATCTATTTCTCCAGGAACCACAGCCCTGCTCCAATGCTCTGGCTCGAGAAATTGGTCTAATTAGAGAAGAGTGAAATGCTTCTCCTGCTTGGAGAGCCTCAGGTCCCCAGCCCACTTAAAACTCCACATAAGACCATTAGCACGGCAACATGTCTCCCCAGAACAACGCATCCGCTCGCGCGCTTGGCAGGCGGCCGACCAGATGTAGCCAGGCTGTCTGGAGGTGCCAAGCATAACAATTAACAGCGGCTTCGTGGTGGGGTTGGCAATGGCAGCCGCAAACTGCAGGCGCGTTTGGCCGCCCACCTTGTTCCAGGCACGGCATAGTCCTCTTGCACCCCTCCAAGAGACACTGCCGGGGTCAAGGAGATCCCAGCAAGGGCCCCTCGGTGCCAGACAGCTGCAGGACCTCAGTGACTTACCAAAAATGAAGTCCCATGGTCAAGAGCACCAGCTCATACGTGCCTCAGCTAAATCATTGAATATTGTACCTTATTTCTGCCTAAGTGCTGTATCTCTTTCGGATTTTTTCATACTGAATCGAGCTGCAGTTTTACAAACACAGAGTCACTTCATGCAGGTGAACAGCCCTTTGGAGTTTGGGAGGGAGGCTGCCACGTTCCTTGCTTGCTGCAGCAGGCACAAGCTGCTTTACTAGGTCTTAATTACATCCTTGCTATCCAAAATTCTTAAATTTGCCACTAAAGGCAGACAGAAACAAAAATGTTGCACTTTTGCAGATCAGATATTTGCAGCCATGAATAATGCACTCACATACTCATTTACTAATGGTTACACTTCTCTAATTTCTTTCCCCCTCCAGACATTTGCAAAAGCACTTTTCATATTCCCATCACACCTTTAGCAAGCAGTATGCCATTCTGTGTTTCGTTGCTCTTATCTCTTCTCTGAAAGCTTTTATTGACTGCATGTTGGTTTTGTCTCCTCACCTTTCCATTTCTCATCTAGCCTTTTTTTTCTTCTTTTCTTTTCTTTTTTTCTTTGTTATTTTGTTCTTTCAAGCCTTCTGATCGCCAAGAAGTCCCTTGTGGAGCTATTTTGGTTATTCCTCAATGCAGCAGCTGAGAAATCCTGGAAGAAGTAATAACAGTAACAATAGGAGAAGCAGAGTTGGCTCCAGAATGCATTGGGATTAAGGGGTGGGGAGTTCAGAAAATTATTGAACTACCTGGATGAAGAATTCATATCAAAACCTATTTTGCCTGAGTGCCTGACTCTCATTTGCATTTAAGAGCTGTAAGTGTTTTAGGGATGAGCTCTGAAGCTGCTTCTCTGTATGTTTCTTGCTTCAAAGAGAGGGATGAGCCACTTCTCTCCTTACGTAAGACGTGTGTGCAGGACTGGGGCCATCCTCCACGCTGAGCCAACAAGCAGCGCCTGGCAAGTCCATTCAGAGATGAGTTTCCATTTCTGCCCTCACACCCACCCTGCAGCAGCATCCATGCCACACCTTTAGCCAAGGCTACACTGGGTGACCCAGCCAGTTTGCTCTACTTTGCCTAAAACTAGGCACAGAGGTATCCCTTTCCTGGCGCGGATGGCTGGTGGCCCTCGCACAGCAGGTCTGGGGATTGGATGGAGACGAGGCCCTGGGCTCTCCCCTCCCCCTGGGCACTCCCCGTGTGCATGGGATAACCCTCTCCCTAGCTGTATGAGCAGGACCCTGCCTGGCTCTCAGAGGTCATGGATGCACCGGGGGTTTGGCCATTGTGCTGAGCAGGTTTGCAGCCAAGACGGGCGCCAAGGGGCTTGAGGAGCAAGAGGAGCCCCGAGCGCACAGGCGAACAAGAGCAGCTACCTGTTGTGCTTCAATGCCAGCTGGAGCCGCTGCAGTCAGGGACTTTCCAAATCTCTGAGGCATGAAACCACTAATAGCTCAGTTTTGATCCCACTACTTTGAAAGGAGTCCTAAATTTTCCAAAGCAACCAGCTCTCATCAGAGGTTGGAGGCTGCTGCCTTCGCCCGTTTTCACTTTGGTCGGAACTCTCTGAGCTGTGTGTCTGGAACCGCCCAACTACCTCGAGGAACCTCAGTTTTGGATGGCTGGGCTTGTGTCTACTTTTGGAAACAAGCCACAGTGGCTTCCCAAGATACTTTGGTGGGTGATGGCCACCTTAGTGCTGTAGTAACCACAAGGGTTTTGTGCAGAAGTATTTCTGTAACTTCTGAAGTGGGAGGTGTAGGGTTGTTTGCCCTTCCTGAACCTCTTGTTCTCTGAGTCTTGACTGTCCTTGTTATCAGTCCTTTGGACATCAAAGCAGCTGGTTCACTGAGGACGTTGCTCTGCAGAAAGGGCCTGGTGTTGTTCTCCACCATCAATTGCTTTTTGTAAGGAAGAGAAAAACTCTTTGCCCAGCTCAGGCAAAGCTAGCAGAAGAAATGCAGAGTTTCCAGGTCGTGCTGTTTTTGAGAGATGAGACAAAAAGAAAAAGCAGCTTAGAATGCTCTTGAAACACCTAGCAGCAAGAGGGCCAATGGCCAAGCATTGCACATCCCAGAAGATGGAATCCTCTTTGATGTGCCCTGGAAACACCTTGTCCCTTCTCACAGGGTCCTGCTGTTTGCACCTCAGCAAGCCCATGGGTGAACTGATGCCTGCTTGAGGGAAACATAGAGGGGAAGATTCACCTCAAGCAAGAAGCTGTAGTGCTGCCTCTGTCCTATCTGCCCGGCTCTCTGGAGCATTTCCAGCCTTTTTTTTTTCCATGCTCCACTGGAGTCTAATCCTGCATGCAGAAAATTCCTCATGCATTTTGCTCTTATTCCTTCAGGGCATCTGTTTTCTCTTTCATTCTGTCTGGCTGTTCAACAGCCTGAACTCAGTTACTGTAATCCCTCCATCTTCAGTGATGTTCTCAGCTCCACATAATAAATATTAACAGCTTACACGTATCTTGGGGTTCTTATGCAAGGGCTCCAAATAGCTTTATGGTTCATACACACATGGGGCTCACTTTATTTGCCAGCAAATACAGCCACCGATGAGGCAGCAGTTGTTTAGCAACCTACAGTGACAACACACAATAGTTAAGACGGAAAGTGAAGATAAATATCGTATCCATTTGAAACTCCAGGAGGGGATTGGAGTTGGCAGAGTATAAGTACTCATGCTGAATTTTTGCCAGAATGCTCTGAATAGCATTCCTATACTTACAGAAAGAGCTAAAGGATTTAAAATACCTAACCTGTCCCTGGTGGTTTATTTACAACTCACGTTAAGGGCACAGGCGTTTTAGGGTGCCAGTGATACTCTTCACCAGAGAAAGGCAAGTCACTTGAGTAATGAACTGTACAGGATTACTCTAAAGCCCTTCCTCAGACATTCTGAGGAAGGAAAAATCAGATTATTCTGTGTATAAATGACTACCTATTATCTATCGAATTAAATGATATTTATGTCTTTTAGGCAGATTCACCTTTCAGCTATGGCTATCTCCACCCTGAGAAGACACCGGGCCAATTGTGGCGTTTTTTCAGTGGTGCCACAAACTCTTCGATCTGCTAACACTAAGAGCCTTGATGTAGTAGGGGGGAAAAAAAAGAGGAGAGGGGAGAGGAACACGTTCCTTCCTCTTCCAAGCATGGTGGCTGAGGGAGCAGGGACTCTGGTTGAGGATGCTGCATTACCCTTGTGTGATCCAGGGAGCATTGGTGGCATCAAGTGGCACTCGTTCACCATATGCCTCTTCCCTGTTGGAAAGTTCAGGTGTGACAAAAGCAACAAAGTGAATCGGAAAAAACCAGCCTGTCTTAGCTTCAGCTGATGCCTTGACTGCTGAAGAAAACCCAAACCCTGTGTGACTTACCCCCAGGCCATGTAATGGAGCTGAGCATTAACTGCTGGCCATGACCCTTCCTAGCTATTCTCTGCTATTTAAAGATTTTGTAATAAATGGGTGTGCTGTTCAGCTAATGGAGAGCTTAAAATAAAGAAGTCTCTGGTGATCCTTTAGCCACAGAGATGCTGAGAACCTCAGTTTCAGGTGGCATCCAAAGGCTTGTCTCACTGGTCTGAGCACCTCCAATGATCCTCAGCCAGTGACCAGAGCTCAGGGACATGCAAAGCATTCCTGCTACTCCTGTTCTAGGGATAGAACTTCTCATTTCAACCCTTGTCTTGCCAGAGGATAGCTCTTAAAAATAATACTAGCTGCCTATAAGACAAACTTATCCTGCTTATTCAGATCTTAATTTGCTAGCTTCTCTCCAGCAGTCCTGTGAAGCCTAGCTGCACTGTTTTTCGCTGTCTAGGTCTTTACATTTCTAGTGGTTTTGAATTTCACTGCAATGCAAAAAGGCCCCTGCTCTTGTTTCTAGAGATCGCTCTGGGTCTGCCCTCTTCCAGCCACTCCTTCATTTTAAAGGGGCAGGGGAGAGGAGGTTTTTCCACTGTTGTTACAACCTGCATCCTCCCCTCGCTCCCTGGGGACAATATTAAATACCGATATTGGCTCATGAGCCTGTTGCCCCTGCACACAATGTTCAGTCTGTTCCTTTGACCTGGACTCCTAAGCCATGGCTCACAGAACGTGCACACAAAACCTACCTTCCTCATCATTTTTCCAGAGGCTGTACAGGCACAGCTTAGTGTGATCCACCCGCTCCTACCCACTTTATTTTTTTCTACTTCCTAAACTGGTAATGATGCCTAAGGATCAGTTTGTTTTGCGTGATCTGCTTTATATAAGTGTGTTGGCAATTCTTAAACTTTTTTCTGGAGCATCCACTTGCTGGAATATTTCCCATTGGAACAGTTCTCGGTATAAGTTCACAAATACCAGAGATAATGGGATGGGGGAATAAGCAAGAAAAACTTGTTTATACAGCTATTGAGATCTGTGCCAGGGTAAGGAACATAGAATAGGACAAAACCTTTCCAACTCCATCTTAATCCATACTGGGATCACACTGTTGTGTTAAATAGCCACACAACCATCTGGAGGATAGGGCCCCCAGGTCAAATGACATTTTGGAGCAGCCCTGGACAGCAAGGCCAGGCTGGGCTCAGATACCTGAACTCTTTGCTCCTTGCACGGCAGAGGCAAGGGCAGGGGACAGGGTTGAGGGACTGCCAGCCCCTGTGATGTTCAGCCTTGGGGACAAGGCATCAAACCTCATGCAACTCTGCTGCCTTTGCCTCCACATCACTGAACGCCACCTCCCTGGCAGGGCTGGAGGGGTCTCGACAGGAGGTGCCTGTGCTGGCACGTTCAGCACGCCCATTCTTCCTGGGAACTACGCGGGGGAGCAGGGAAACGCAAGCTTCTGCAGGCAGTCCGGCAGCACACGGAATCCCGCGGGGCAAAGCCGTGCCAGCGGGACCCAGAGGGGGCACAGGCAGAGAGCCACGCACCCACACACACAAGGGATCCCTGCTGTGCCTTCCGAGGAAACGGGCATTTCCCACCGCTCTGATCCTGCCCACATATTTCTCAGTGAGCTCAGGTCTTGCCCCTGGGCACTCAGTACTACTCAATTTATCCAAAGGGATAAATCCTCCTCTCCTACTTTCCAGGCTGTCATGCCACAAGCTCCTCAAACCTGCATACCACACGTCAGGGCTTGGCTACACACTGGCCTTAATGACAGCATCCCGTGCTGCATCATCCTAATCACCTCTCATTCCCCCTCTTCCTGAAGTGACGAACTTGGATGCAAATATAAAGGCAGGAAAAAACCCCGACCAGTTCTGCCTCTTGCCTCTTCTCCTCTAATCCCCTCTAGCCCTCTCCTGGCTTTGCCTGGTGCCTCGCCGCAACGCCCCAGAGGCACCGGGTGCTGCGGGTCATGCCCCAGGCCTCCCGTGTTTGCTGGGGAAAGGCTCGCAGGGAGCGGGGGAAGCTTGAGGGGACGGCTGGAGGCGGGAGGGAAGAGCCTCGCTTGCCGCCTGCCGTCAGAAATCTGAACTGAAGAGGAGGATTGCCATGATCCCGACGCCTCGGCCAGCTATTCCAGGCCTGGGCTCACGCCGGTGTGCAGCCAGCAGGACCCCTCCTCTCGGCGCTGCTCATCTCCCCGCTCTGACACAGGGAGTCCATCTGCATCTTCCAGGCACCACGAGAGTTGTGAGTTCCAGCTGTGCACCACCAGCTGCCTGTACAGGGCAACTTCATTACAAACTCCACCTGCCTCTACACCTTTCCAGATGGCCTAGATTAAGGGAAAACCCTGCATTCTACCTACAAAAAAACAGTAACATGTATTTATGGTTTGACTCTAAGCCATAATTCAGTGCCAAAGCTCAGCAAGTAAGTAAACAAAGAGCTTATGCTTCTAAGGCACCTGCAAGGCTTCAGGCCACTTTTTCAGCAGAAGCTTTTCTCCTGCAAGGTGCAAGCCTCTGTTCAGGAGGAACAGAAGGTTTCACCAGGAGGATCTGTCACACCCACACATGACATTCTAAGGAAGAGAGCAAGCCACACGGGTGCCAATGACTGTAGCTATAAGTTATTTATTCTGGAAAATAGAGGTATCTTCTATGGAGTTGAACACTGGAATCACAGCATTATGAATTGAGTTGTGGAAACATTATGACAGCACACGCACACACGCACACACGCAGGCACACACGTGTACACCTACACACGCGCACAGACGCAGCCTTCGGACACGCCCGACTCCTGCAGCACCCACAAGGAGCCCTCTCCGCACCTTTACTTGCAAAAACCTGCAGTGAGGGTTGCATTCCCCTATTCACAGGGCTGGGCAGGATTGGGAGCATGGCACAGGCAACACGTGTGTAGTGCACAAGATCCCCTGCTCAGTGTGCAGCACATCCTGGACAGGAGTTAGCTCTGGGCAGAACGCAGCTCTCATTGGAACACTCTCACCCTTGCCTCAGTCTTTGCTCACACAGACGAGCACAAGGTGTCTGCAGGAGGCAGACACAAGTTAGGACACAGTCAGTGCTCCCTGCTCGCCATGGTCCATGTTCCAAAGCCGGTAAAACTCTGCAAAATCCACGTAGGGCTCCACACGCCCATCCTCATCTGGCTGCAGCGAGTGGGTGGGTCGGGAGCGGAAGAGACCTCCATCTGAACTCGAGCTGCTGCTCTGCGTGTGAGTATTGGTCGACTGCAGCGTCACAGTTGGGCTTTGGCTAAGGAGGGAAAAAGAGAGGACAAAAACATCTTTAATCTACTCCATCTGATGCACTGGACAAGAAAAGCACCAGAACAAGCACCAGTTTCTCCACAGATCAAGCTGTCCCAGCAGACAGGTAAAAAGTTGCAGTCACTTGCTCTGTGAGAGCGCTCAAAGTGTTGAGAACTGATTGGAATTGACAAACACCAAAGGTATCTGATTCACATTAACTGGAAGGCCTTAAGTACAACCAGGCATCTGAGGAACAAAGAGGAAGCGGAAAAAAAACAGGCATGCACTCTGCTGGCCTCCCCATACCCAGAACAGTATGAGCTTTACGGGAAGAGTCTGGCACCGAGGAAAGCTATTCTTGCATGACCTGTGCTGCAGCCAAAGCAGCTCTAGTGCGTCAACCTCATTGTTTCTGCAGCTACAGAGCACAATACCCACAGCGCTTCTTCACTGTGCGGCGTGTACACACCATGCTGTGCCAAGGGCTCAACCAAAACCACGGCCACTAACTAGTACGACCCTGCAGAGTGGATCCAAAGAGGACCTAACCTTTATCTTTCTTCCCCCTGGGCAGTGCCTCTAAGCAAATCAACTTCATCAGTGCAGCCTCTCCAAGAGCCTTACAGGTGACCTGTAGAATCCCTCTTCCTTGCTCCAATGAAGGGCACCCACACTCCCTCTGTGCACAGCACCCAACACACTTGGCACACGAGGTCCAAAGAGAAGGGTTGCTCACTGCCAGGATGCCCTCCACGAAGAGCAGCAGATGCTGCTCCCAAGGCGTGTCGCCAGAGCTGTTGCTTCACTCATTCCCACTCCTCACGCAATCGTTTTCCAACTAACACATTATGCTGGCTGTCAATGCTGTAGTGGGGGGGAGCACACTCCAGATAAGGGACCTGACTGACGGGTAACTGACAGCTGTCTCTGCTTTGCAACCACTTTATACAGCGTGAGGGGCAGGGAAAACTCTGGGTAGCGAGAGAGCAGGACTTTACTTAGTGAGGGTGGGGGTGGCTTCATCCAGAGTTGAGCTGCTGTGGGCACCATTGACCATCTGGCCTTGAGAAGGCATGACAAGAGACAGCGTGACACTTGTCTTGCTTGTGCTTTGGGAGCTGGAATATGGCACAGAGACTGGGTAGACGCGGCCTCCTGAGAAGGGAGAAAACAGAAGTTATAAATGCAGCTCAGACACGAGCAACTGGTGGTGCAACACAGCAGCAAAAAACCCCAAGAATTTGTATCCAAGTGCCCTTGATGCTGTACTGTATCCTGTCAAATTGTCACAGATTCCACATCTCAAAAGCCAACGATCTTGTTTAATAAGAAAATTCTACACCAACTACCTCCTCTCCCAGTGTGAGGCAAGTGCTGGATCAATCAAGAGATCTTATCTTCCTCACCCCATTTTGTTTCATTCTCTCCCCAACACACCTTGCGTTGGTGTCAGCGTGGGCTGGCTCATCTCACCCAGGGGGTACCCAAAATTCCTCACGAGCAGTGTCATGTCTTCATGACGGGGACAGAACTTGGACCGCTCCCCACCACTGGCAAAAGTGTCACAGTGAATGCGCTTAACCCGGTCCACCACTGCTTGTGCCACAGCATCCAGTGACGTCTGCTTGGCAAACTCTGTGGCTATCATGGCTGCAATTTCCTGAGCAGAGAAGGGAAAAGAAAAAATCACTAGCGGAAAGATTTCTAGGAGATTTTGGAGGAAACCTTTTGCTGCCATCTGATCTAAGAGTTTTTATGGCAACTCATCTGACTGTGATGCTTACCTGCTGATAATGTGCCTTTGTGCCTTGAGTCATCCCATGCCCTTTAATGGGCTACTCCCAAGGGACAGGCAGCTGCCTAGAAGAACAGGCTTGGCAAAGCAACTCCCATATTATTAGATTGGAATGGGGTGGCACAGGCATTCAGCCTGGCCAGCAGTGACAGCACAGATGAGGAGGACAGCCTGTGTGAGAGCAGCTGACACCGCTGGAGTGAGTCAATACCCACGGGAAGGTTTCCCTTGTGAGCAGGCTCACCTGGTTGGCCTGCCCAGGCCCATGAGCTGCCTCCAGTGCTTTGTAGAGCCCTTCGGACATGAGCACCAAGAAGCCTGTCACCCCATCCAGCGAGTGCCCTCCGTGGATTTCAGGCTCTGCTATGATGGGCTTAGATTTAGCAGCACTGGAAAGAGACAGTAATTTAGCATTTAATGGTGACATAGTAGGTGAGAATGGAGTGAGCATGAAGAAAAGGAGGGCTTGAAACCCTACAGTTGAGTTTTTCTGACCTGAGCAGTTCAATATCGGTATAGCCGTACTTGACTTTGTAATCTCCAATGCGCCGAGTGCTTTCCTGCCCACGAATAGTTCCCACTTGTTTTATTTTCCCTGCATCCAAGCCTGTCAGATTGAAAACCAAAAATGCTTCATTAACTTTGTGAAACTTGCAGAACTTCCTCTGAGAAAAGAAATATCCACAGTTACACAGAACTGTAAGACAAAACAAGACACTGCAGAAGCATCAGGAGCTGAACGGAGAAAAGGAATAACTGTTTCCTTTGAAAGGACACCTTTTCATTACTTTCAAGCTGGGAGGGAGAGAGAAGGAGGGAGACACACACAGCCTAACAAGCATACTCTGAATGCAACAGCTGGCCCTGAGACAAAGTGCACATCCTGGTCCAAAGCCACCAGCAGCAGCTAGCCTGTCTGCACAGGCATTTGCCGAAAAGGCGGGGGAACATCTGTGCCTGCCAGCTCTGGACTGTGATGGGAGGAGAAGGCAGGAATGAGGAAAACATACGTGAAGGATTCTGCTTTTTCTTCCACCTGTAACTGACCCCTGCTCCTAAGCTCCACATGGCAATTTCACTAATACATGAGACTGCGGAGAGAGGCTGTGAAGTTTCCCTCACTGGAGATATTCAAGAACCTGTACAACGTGCTCAGGGATGACCCTCCTTGAGCAGGAGCTTGGACCAGATGATCAACTCTGGTCCCTTCCAACTTTACCCATGCTGTGATTCTGAGAAAAGGAGAACTATCTACAAGAGGCACTGAATTTGCTCAAGTGCTCAAATTGATGTGGGCTACTCCTAAAATAAGAACAATGATCAAGCAAGTATTTATTCAAATAAACTTATGGTGATATAGGGCCTAGGAAGTAATCCCATCTTGAAGAAGGTTCTAACAGGCACCATCTGAGTGCTGCTGCTGTTTGAGGCAGGACTTGGAGCAGATGATCCACTTACCTGGTCTGTTCTGGCAACCCCCCTTTCCTCATACCTAGAGCTATCAGCCAGAAAACAGAGATTTAGTCTAGGGATGACTGTCCTCGGCACAAGGTGAAGGCAGGGGTCCAGCTGAAATTCTCCCTTTGAGTCAAACCAAGCCTTGCTGCACAGATGGCTCCACACCTACCCCAGCAGTAAGACACAAGTCCCTCCATCTGCTGCAGACCACAGATGACTCATCAACACGGCCTGGCTCATTTGCCAGCTCCTGGCAGGGAGGTACATGCCACTGACAGACACAAACAGAGGGAGGCTCACAGGACGCCAAGAGAAGTCATGTCTAAATCACAGCAACTCTCCCAGGGTACTGAACAAGCTGTGATGTGCTGGCTGAAGAACCACAACATCACAAGACCTCTCCCACCCTTCCCCCAAGACAGGGGTGGCACAGGCACCATCATGACAAATGCTATCCCCACTACCTCTTATCACTGTGCTTCAACCTAGCTCAAAAACAACCTCCCTTGGGCCCCCAAAACAGCCTGTGCACACTGTCTTGTTCCACAGGATCGTCCTTCTGCTGGGACTGTAGGCAGGAGCATCAGTGCTGTGCCAAGTTAAGGCTGGTACATCTAACAGATCTCTGTTCTACTATGGACTGCAGCTAAATTCTGCATGCATTTTTGGTAGTAAAAACACTCAAAAAGTCTCGTTCCCTGGATTCTTGCATTCAGTGTTCTGTTTCACAGAACATATCCCTAGTGCAGGAGAAGAAGTGGGAATGAAAGAGAAATAGAATAAAACAAGACCTAGTAGCAGAAATTACCACATCACCAGCCTCACCCAATAAGAATATATCTGGCAGGTGAATCTAATGAAGAATGCCACCTCAGATCTACCTAAATAAAAGCACAGGACCCAAGTACCTCAATAAGAAGGATTTGGTACTGGCAATCACACAAGTGGTCTGAGTTAGCTCTAGACCAAGAAAGCAAACATGTCAAACACTGTAAAGGAAATGAGAAATTGCCTAAAGCAAAATGTCAGCATTAAGAGTTCTGTAGTTACTGATGTGAGAGAAGTAAATGCCAGTGCTTGGCCTGGCTCTGTCTGAAGTGAAGCTGCTTATTTTCCGCAGCAGCTTGTACAAAGGCAAATTGAAATGTACTGTCCTCAGGGTGAGGCATAACACAGAACTTAAAGCAGCATAAACTGTGGTTTGCCTACACAGGAGCTGTCATACATTGTCTGCTTCACTTCTACCCTCTGGCTCTGTGCTTCCACTCCTGCCTTCCTATCGACCACAGCAACAGCTGGAGGGCAAATCAATGCCACTTTGGCAGCTGGACACAAAACTAACACTCAAAACTTGAAACAAAAGCCCAGTTTTCTGCTGGGTCAGTGAGATGAGCCTGCTCACCCTGTAGCCCCAGAATGGCTATAAAGGCACAAAAAGAAGGCACTGAACTTGTCATCTGAAAACATAGCAAGCTTCTTTTTGTGGTTATTTATTGTTCCTGTGGCTTGAGTCATTCTTGGTGCCCCAGATAAACAGTCATGTGATGTTCTCAGCTAAGAACATGAAACCCAAATACTCACCCAGCTGAGAGAAGCGAAAAAGTTCATCTTCATTCTCCGTCGTATGGTCCACGTTGAGCTGAGTCACCTGCAGCCCATCCACCGTGGACTTGCACAGCAGTGCCCGATTGGTACCTGCAGTGGGAGCAGCGAGATGAGGCACCAGATAGCTCTGCCGTTAACAGGGAGAACATGTCCAAAGGGAAAAGGAACAGAGACGGGAATAAAGACAGAAAAGAAGAGAAAGGCTCATGTATGATCTCCAAAAAGCAGCCTTGCTAGCAGCATAGTAAGGGCCTGCTAGGCAGCTCTCCATCCAGACCTGAGCTGCGACCTCCCAAGAAAGTTCTATATTTCACAGTGAACCTGCACTCCTCCTCTCAACCTGTTTTCCCTCTGTTCTTTGGCCACGTGCACCAACATTTGCAGGGATGAAGAGTCAGGTTGATTTCAAGTGCTTGTGTAAGCAGCAAGCATACTGCTGCTTGGCCACAGACCAAAGAAACTGTCCCCCACATTCAAATGTCTTTTACTTCCTTGAGCCCCTACCATCCTCAGGAATGCTGAGGCTGAGCCACTGACCAAAACCAACTCACCCACATTGGCGATGTAGAGTTTGTTGTTGAGAACGACAGCCACAATAGCCATGGCTCCTCCAGAGATCTCCTGCTCTACAACCTTCAATCTCTCCACAATCTTCTGGTACTGAGAAGGGAGCTGGTGGTGAGGGACACCCTGGAAGCCAAAAGGAGGGGGAAGCTTAAACACACAGTCCACAACACAGAAATCACAGCTGGAATAAAAATTCTGCAGGGAGGGGATTCATCTTCATTAGGTCTTAGGCTTGTGTCATGTACAAGACATAAAATTTTCTGTTCAATCCTATTGAATGACACAGTTTTGATTTAATTCTGGAGAGGACAGTCCAGTACACTTGAAGAACAGAGCCCATACTTGCCCAGACGCCATGCAAATTTGAGGCCTTTCCTCTCATCTGCATGGCTCTGTCCTGGAAGAGCCATATGTACAGGCCGAACTCCCCTCTGTGATACACTCAGCTCCTTACTCAGATAGCCAATGTCAGGTCTAAGCAGTGCCAGCACGAACAGTGGGAACTCCAGGAAACGGAGCAAGGCACTTGCTTCTCTTCATGCAAGCTTCCAGAAGAGAACCATGGAGAAATAACTTTCACTTTCGGCCTCCCTTGGATCAAACTGACTAATATGCCCAAACCCCACCCAGCAAGCTGGAACCTCCAGCAAGCTCTGCTCTTAAGGTTACATTACCTCTGGTAGCTGAGACTGCAGGCTGGCCTTCTCTGCTAAGGCATCATCAATGGACTCCAGGAAACTTCTTTCCACCACATCAAAAGCCTAAAAAAGGCCATAAAGAGAAAAACGCACTTATCCGATGCCTACAGACTTTGGGGTACTCATCCTCACCTCTCTAAGACCAGCTCGTAAGAGTGGATGATCACTGTACATACAGACTTTCAAGGACCACTACAGCAGATTGAAACACAATTGTTTCAGTACAACTAGTTAACAGCTTGTAAAAACAATCTGCAACAGCTCAAAACAGAAGACAACACCATAAAAATTACATTCATAGCAATGTCAGAGACCTATCTGATCTTGTGTGTTGATCCTGTCACTCAAGAAAGCACACTCACAAATCCATCTCCCCACACATTAACTTCTCCCTTTCACTCACTGTCATCTCCTTCACAGGCTGACTGGTTCCTACACGTCCAGGGAAGGCTGGCTGCAGCTTCCTGGAGAGCTCTCAGCACCGTGCTGACGGAGCCAGGGGACAGATGGGATGAGGCATGAGTGAAACAAAGCACTACAGATGCTCAGCATGAGTGCAACTGCAACCACCAGATGTTTCCAACCCCCACAGAAACCAGATGCTGCTCCCGTGAAGGCAAAGAGGATGTGGGTAATGCAAGAAGCAGGAGCTGCTCCCACTCAAAGCTTCTTTACCTGCAGCAGAACTCGACGCACGTCAGCATCACTGTGATCTGCGTGGAGCTGGCCCAGCAGCAGCTCTGCAGAGAGCCTCTGACCCACGAAATTGGTGACTCGGTTGCCATCATAACCATTGAAGACACCATAGAGGTAGCAGTTGTTCTCACTCCTGCCAAGAGATCAGAAGCAAAGAGGTGACACAGATCTCTGTAAGACACAGATCCAAGCAGCAAGTTCCCGTGGACACCTCTTGCATGCTCAGGCCCCACCCTCTTCTTCCATGTCCTGTGTGACAAACTAAATACCTCTTCTACCTGCACTTGTGCCAGCAGGAGTCAGCGTCTCAGGTGAAACCCACTTACCTGAATTTTAACCAGTTATCTTCCAAGGGGTGACCCTCTGTCCCCTTGCCATCTGCACTGTAGGAACGGTTTGGAGCTGAGCCCACTCCAGAGAGATGGCAGGATGGTAAGTCATCTGTCCAACTGGGCTGCTGTTCCTGGCAGGAAGAGGAAAGAGACCATGTAAACCCCAAGCAGGCTGAAGATCGTGGTCCAGTATAGGTCACCAGTCCACCCCCACCCTCTTCTCAACCCTTCTCCCTTTGCTAACTTTGCTAACTAAAAGCACAGCCAACAACTCCACATTTCCCCGCTGCAGAACAGCAGCGCTTACCGTGTCCCTTCTCTCTGAAGCTGAGTTTTGGCTGTACTCCGGCTCTTGTTGACAAGAAACCAGATGTGAAATTTGCACGCAAGTTTTGCGCTCCATACAGCACAGCACAGCACTAGCTTAGCTATTCCTATGGTCAATCAGATCCTCACGCACCCCTGGTGCGGGAGTGCAGGGAAAGCTCTGGATTCTCCCAGGACTACTCAACCAGGACAAGGGACTGGGGCCTGACGCTTCAGCCAGCAGTGAGAGAAACACCCCCGGGGCCGCCATCTCCAGCCAGGCCTGCAGGCGCCAGCTGCCCCCTCCCACAGCGGGGCACCCCGAAGCCCACAGCACTGGCACGGCCCCCCCAGCCACCTGTCGCCCACCGTGCGCTGCAGAGCGGCCGGTCAGCGCAGCGGGCGGCTCGCTGAGCACGCAGGGACCCCCGCGGTCCGGGCCCCCCTGCCCTCAGGCGGCACAGGGGGCGGGAGAGCAGCAACCCACGGCCCCGCGGCGGAGGGACCTCCCCCTTCCCACACGGCAGCGCGGGGGGCGGGTGAGGAGGAGGCCCGGGGACTCCCTCGCACCCACCTGGGGGGTGCGTGTGCACGGAGGGGGGAAAGATGCCACTCACGCTCTGCAGCAGACTCCTCCTCTGCGCCGCCATCTTGCCGCCCTCCGCCGCCACAGCTCGGGCCCGCTCAGGCCCCGCCCCCGCGTGAGGCGGCGCCGGGCAGGGCCCGGGGAAAGCCGGGGAGCCGGAGCGCCTGGGAGTGCCTGGCCCTGAGCGTGCCTGGCCCTGCGCCTTCCTTCTGCTCTGGGCGGAGTGCACACGTCTCCTTTCTTACCTGTGGCCTTCAAGTGTGTGAGAAAGAAGCACCTGTTGGCCGCCACTGCCAGCATATGTGTGTGTGTGTGTGTGTGTGTGTGTGTGTGTAGGAGGAAAGAGGGGCAAGGTTGTGAGGATCGTGTAATCATGGGATCATCAGGGTTGGAAGGGACGTCTGAGATCGTCCAGTCCAGTTGTCCACCCAGCGCTGCCACTGTAAGCCCCATGACACATCATCTAGCGCCAGATCCAGCTGCTGCTTGAACACCTCCAGGGATAGAACAGCCCCATCACCTCTGTGGGCAGCCTGTTCCAATGCTTGACCACCGTAACAGTGGGGGGAAAAAAATCTCCCGTCTCAGCTGAAGGCCATTTCCTCTAGCTCTCTCACTGCAGGCACAGTAGAAGAGACCAGCCCTGACCTCACTATAACCTCTTTTCATATGTTGTAGGGAGCAATGAGGTCTCTTTTCAGCTTCCTCTTAAGACTAGAAAAACCCAGCTCCCTTAGCTGTTCCACACAGGATGTGTTTTCTAAATCTTTCACAAACCTTGTCGCCCTTCACTGGACCTGCTCCAGCATCTCAATGTCCTTTTTAAAGTGAGGGGCCCAAAACTGAACACAGTTGAGGTGCAGTTGGTACTGGGAATCCTGGATCCTGTGGAATGGGGTCACCCTAAGTGCCAGAGAGCCCTGAGCTAGCCCGGTGTTGAAATAGTTTTCTTAGTAGTGCATCATGTTCCAAGCAACCTCTAGGGAAGACTCAGCCCAGGTACCAGCTCTCAGCTGCACCCTGTTCCATAGGCACCACGTGCACGGCATCCATGTGTCTCAGCTTGCATTCTGTGTCCTGCCCTGTCCCTCTCTCTTTTGCAGGCCATAACAAGGATGTAGTTGGACCATGTCCTCAGGGAAGCAGTAGGAAGGTGTCTAGGACAAATGAAGTGGTTCTCAATCCTCACCGCAGTTTGGAGCAGTTCTTGCTAGTCTTGAGTCAGGCACAACAGTAAAACCATTTGTGTGCCTGCTTGAGCAATACAGACAAAATCAGAGAGCACTGATTTTGCTCTTATTTAAGATCCTTTATTGGCAGACATAGGCTGTTTCCGTTGAATCAGCTCAGCTGGGGGAGGAGGGAAGACACAAGATTCAATCTCACCGCTTTCTCAATATTATAAGTCAGCAGAAGAGCCCTCCAGGAGCCTGAATGCCGTAATCCTAATGTGTGTGATGGCTAGCAGTCAGGCTGTGGCAGCAAGGGCTTCAGGAAGAGCCGTGTGTTTCCCTGTGTGTATCGCGGCTGCAGGGGCTCCAGCATGAGAGATGTGCAGTTTCAGTCATGGGCAGTAGCGCAGTTGTGGTGAGGGTGGGAGTGTTAAATAGTCTTGACTTCCAGCAGTGGCTTGATATGCTCATAATGACATCTTTGTGGCAGATATATTTGATTCAGATGCACTTCAGGAATAATTGCCAGTTAATTAACCTCATTCTATGGAATGATGGCTTTTGCTGCAGGGGATTTTGCCATAGGATTCCAGCTTCCTTTCCTGTAAATCCTCTGTCTATTGTTTTGTTACACTTCTTTCTTCAAAATATTCAAAGATTACAGATCCTTTCCCCTCATGCAAGGCTCACAAATATACAGACATTCAACCAGAATTAGGTACACAGGCAGAATTTTTTTTTTAAACTTCTATTATGCAAAGATAGAAGAAAATGCAAGATTTAGAACCTGGGTCTACAAACAAGTTTCCTCAGGTTTAGGCTTCTGTATGAGCTTGGTCTCAGTGGTGATGTCATTCAGAGTATTCCCGTGGGTAAAGCTGTGAATAGGTACAAATAATTATAGGAATAGGTATGAAGTCTGTATTAGAAGTAAGATGGACAGACTTAGTACTGACAAAGGTTTGTTTTCTTGCCAGTATCAAAAGAAGAATTCCCGGTGCTGCAGAAAAACGCATAGCACAGCATTGTCCGTGTCATTAAAAAGCTACCGGCAAGTGTCTTTGCTTTAAAACAGGATGACACTTTTTCAGCATTGCAGCAGCAGCTTATGGTTATTTAATGCCACTGAAGGTTGCAGTCATGCACCTTGATGAGCACAGTCAGACTCCGTCCTTGCTCAGAGGGACACTGAAATCAGCAAGGCTTTGGGTGTGCCTAGAAACTGTCAGCATGTATTGCATTGCAGGGCTGGGAATTTAGGAGTCATTTCTGTCTTCTTCTATCCATAAGTGAGTCCTTTTGAAACTAGCAAGAGCAGAGTCTGTGTGAGAGTGTGATAAGGCAGAATATGAAGTCAATGAGAGAGCAAAACAACTTTCCTAAAGATACAAGATAGAAAATCTGCCACTTTCCTTGTTTGTACAATGGCTTGTCACCTCTTGCAGTTAAAAATGTGCCCTGTCCCTAATTTAAATATCTGGCTTCAGCTCGTAGTCACTAATCTTTGTCATTTGGGTTTATCTTTTTTCTGCCAGTTTGTGCTGGAATGAAGATCTGGTGCAAAGCCTTTTTTTCTTGGTGAAAATTCTTGTGCCAGATTCTGCCTGGATACTCCTGTGGTTCTGTCATTGAGCTTCAGCCCTAACCTTGAGTCAGTCAATTAACTACTTGACCTGGGAAAAAAGTGGATAGTAGGATTTAGCAAATAAGGCCATTTGCAGCATTAAATGCATGTTTGTCCAGCATTTCACAGTCCTCCAAAGGAAAGTGCTACAGAAGCTGGTGAGCCGCTCCATTAATGTCTGCTCATTGAAAGCTTTATGCAGCACTTGGAAGATGAAATAGTGCACCGAGTTTCTGTTGGCTGTATTGATCAAACTTATTTTAACCTGTTTATGCTTCTTACTTTCTGCAAATCTTCTCAGAAATTGCTGTGCTGTATTCCCATGCAGCCAAGATCTCCTCAGGAATGCAGGATATTGGTCACTGAACCTCACCATCCATGCACAAGTAAATGAATTATATGATTCAGTGGTTACCAGATATACAGCTCCCCCTCTCATGTTGAATTCCCACATTTCTCATTCTTCCCTCTCTCTCTCTTTTTTTAATTACTCTCCCATTTTCTCTGTCCCCAATGCTAGGGATTATACACGCAGTATTCCTAGTTCCAAGTTGTACTGCTGCCTTCCTGGTTTTATGTAAGCTTTCTCTGCAGGAATGGAAGAAATATGGTCACCACTGTGCTGGATGAAAGATGAACAGCATGACTGAGCAAAGTGCCATGGGGAGCAGGGAGCTGGAGGCAGCCCCTGCACAGTGCTCTTGTAGGCGCTCAGGAACCAGGAAGCATTTACCAGATTGCTGGCAGAAGCCATCACATCATTTCATTTCTCTCTACTGATGATGTGTGGGATATGTTTAGGGAGATTTTTTTTCTGTTTTGATGCTAACAGAGACCGGGCCTGGAAAGGAAAGCCATGATTTTCAGCAAAGCTTGCAGGAGGTGACATGGAAAAAAGGAAGGGTCTCTCTGTGACAGTGCCAGCTTGCCATATTCGCTCTGCTCCCACGGCAGACAGAAAGGGATGGTGGGGGGGTGGCGTTGTGAGGCCTCACACAGCTCCACCCCGAGGTCACCTCATCTGCCTTTACCAGCTTCAGCTTGATGCTTCCCACAGGTACAGGTGCCCTAATGCTCCTCATTTCTTCGCAGGCCACTGTTTCCAGGCATGCTGGAAGGGCAGAGAAATAAGATGGGGCAATAAAAAGAACAAGTGTTATGGAAGGAAAGCTGGAAACAACAGATTCCTTCCCCCAGCACCCTCTGTGAGAGTTGGAGAGCCAATGTGGAGAGCTACTGCCAGAGGAAGGGGGAATGAAGAGAATGTGCTGATCCCTCCAAGAGAGTCAAATACCTCTGCAAAACAGAGTTCGTACAGTTTTAGGCCAGATGGATTTATGAAGGAGGGAAATGGGTTGTTTAATATAATTTTATTGATCTCCTTGATACACTAACCAGAGTTTCATCTCCTTGAGTCCTGGGATTATGTGAACTTCAAAAAAAAAAAAAAAAAAAAGAAAACAACTTTATAACAGAACTGTTTCTAGATGTCATGGCTGCAGGGAAAAGCTTCAAAACATGACTCATAAGCATGTGAAATACCAGAGAGCAAAACTAAAGAGATTTCAAACGATTAGAAAACACAAACAAACTAGTAATGTTGGAGTCCTACTCATCTAAAATGCTTGCTTTTGGCAAATCTCGTCTCACCAGTTCTTAACACCACCTGTTGCCAACACAGATATTTGCCTTTCTGTGGGCTTGGTATCTCCACACAACATCCACCCAAAAGCTGTGACTGTAGGAAGGGTCTTTGTCCAAACAAAGATTAATCTTAAAACAGATGGGTCAGTCCACCAACACTTTTGCATATAATCTGATGTGCAGCTGCAGTGTGTGCTCAGTAGTGGCCCCAAGAGGGGAGGCAGTTTGGAGGACTGGCTGGAGCCTGTTCACCAACATGTGCCTCTGTTTACTGTCCTCAAACCCTACAAAGGTTGGGAAATGTGATACTCAGGTACTCGGGTGACAGACTCATTAAAAGGGGATGAGAGGGAAGTTGTAGTCAAGCGTCAGCACAGGATGGGATTTTGAATTTCATTTTTATTGCAAAGCCTGTTGAAACAAGATCCTTTTTAGTGATGGGCTACCAATCACTGACACCCACTGTGGGCAATGGCCCTGAGAGCTCATTTCCCAGGATTTGATTATGTTTTGAAAACCTGCAGGACACCTGCCACCGACATATTTGATGAAAAATCCTTTTTGCCAGGATTTTTTCTCCTGAGAAGATGAGGAGCCTCAGGAAAGAAATGTAAACTATAACTATCTGCTGCTGTGGAATGCAACAGGTGCATCGTTGATTGGTCCATGTTAGGTGTTTCTACTTAATAACCAAAGATCCAGCTGGTCTTGTACTCTCTGGGAGTCACAAGATTTTGTTAGTCATTCCATTCTATTCTTGTCTAGCCTTCTGATGATTCCTTTCTCTCTATTCTTTTAGTATAGTTTTAGTTTAGCATTTTTAATATAATATATATGATAATATAATAAATCAGCCTTCTGAAAAATGGAGTCAAGATTCTTGTCTCTTCCCTCATCCTGGCTGCCCTGCAAAGACCACAGCACACCAGACACCCGAGCAATGGTCACACATAGATGAATAAAGACACATCAAAGGATTAAACACTTCTGCTTCCCTGGGTGTGGAAATACAGGTGTTTATTCCATATGGATTTGTATCCTATATTCCTGTAAGTCCCCCACCCACACCTCCTATTGCCACATCCTTTTCACAGTGAGAGTCCACTTCTAGCATGGCATGTCAGGTTCCTCAAGTTTTCCTACTGATTAGGTGAGAGACACTTGATGGTGTGTGTGATTTGAAACTTAGGCCAAGTAAAACACAACCATTAGCTTCCACCAAAACATCTCAATCCAGTGGCTCCATCCAAGCCCCTGATTGTCACTAAACTTGCCAGCTTGGCCATGCAGGAGCACAGGAGCCAATGCTCTTGTAGCAAACCCAGCTAAAAAAGCCATCGCCCCCCAAAGAAGAAAGTCCAGACCATTTTTTTTTTTTTCCATATAGTATGGTTATTTTGAACGTCATAACTTTATTGAGACACCAGTAGTTACCACCTTCACTTTGTTAACCACAAATATATAGGACATTGTAAACACAGGTGCCGAGGTGGCGGGGTTTGCTGCAGTTGAATTTCGGAACAGATGGGGGCAGGGGGAGGGGGAGGAGGGGTGAAGGGACACTCGGGCTTAGACAAGACCACTCAGAGGATCCTGTATGCGGCAGGCCATCCATGAGTCATCGTATATATGTATATATGTATAGCTTTATATTATACATCTCTTTAAATATATATATATAATATATATACTATACACAGGCAGTAATGTGGCAGGGCAAGGGGCAGGGCAGCCCAGGTGGTGTTACCAATGCCACACAGGCAGCAGGGAGTTGTCTGGATGGATGGTTTGAACTTGCTGCATGAGGTGGCCTCACTGGGTTCCTTACCTTGTACCTGCTCTGGGGACAGGAGCTGAGACTCCTGTGGGAATCACCCTGCAATGCTGCCTTCCTGGGTCCTCCCAAGTCCTTGCAAGGGTACAGGGACAAAGACACCTCCTCCCCTGTGGGAACTGCCAGGAATAACGCAGAGAGGAAGGGCTTGTGATGAGGTGATGAACAGGGTGGTGGGGATATGGGTGATCCAGGGATGGGGACACATCAGGAGGCTGAATGCACAGACGTAACTGGGGCAACATTTCATCATCTCTTTGCCCTTCACAGCCTCTACTTCCACAAAGCAGTCCCTTACTTGGGAGCTCCATAAAATAAGAAGACATCAAGGGGCCATTGCTCCCAACAAGGGATGTGTCATTTCCTGTAATTGGAACAAATGGCAGAGGGGGAAGAAAGCTGCCTTATCATTTTGCTTATACAGCCTTCCCTCTGATCTCCTAATCTCTAGAGCGGGGCTGATCTCACCCACACTTAAAATGTAAAAGGGACATGTTCCAGTCAGCTGCTCAGGTCTCGCCTATGATCACCAGAAATAGGCAGCACCTTATCAGAAGCACCTAAGATAAGATAACCAGCCCTTTGGGTAGGTCTGTATGTCTCATCAGCTACAGAACCAGCCAAATGCCACTGGAAATTGCATTCTGCATTTTAAAGGGCTACATGCAAACAAGCAGAGTCCCAGTCCCAGGACTGTCACCAGCAACCTTCCACTGCAAAGGCTGAAAGCACATGAACCCAAGCAGCGTATGTCTTCTCCCATGAGCAAAAGCAAGAAGCTGTCCGAGTATCTACTGTTGTACTGTCACATCAATGCTGTTCTTATGACACAAAGCAAGGAGAACAACAGAGAGATGGGAAGTAACCCAAGATGAAGTCACTTGGCTCATGTCCCATTGAAGTGCTGGTTCTGAGGGGGAGGCTCATTCCTGCCTCAAGCCCACCTGAGCCCATCAGCTGGTTACATGAGGGAAGCAAGCTCAAGAGGATAAAGAAAAGCTTGCTCATTAGTCAGCCCCAAATGGTGTTCAGCCACCTACGTAACTCTGATGGGAAAAGGGGC
The DNA here is from genome assembly GCF_015832195.1 of Motacilla alba alba. Classification (NCBI taxonomy): domain Eukaryota; kingdom Metazoa; phylum Chordata; class Aves; order Passeriformes; family Motacillidae; genus Motacilla; species Motacilla alba. The sequence goes on from NC_052031.1 coordinate 49,546,812, forward strand.
ATGCAAGATGCTCCTGCACCACACCCCAAACCAGAGCCCCAGGTAGATCCCCCACATACTGCCTGTACCTCTCCTTATGTGCCTAGTCACTTACAGAGGAGGGACCTCCCAAAAGGTACAACATATTTTTGTGCTGAGGGATGGTTCCTTATAGCCTCCACCTCCTCTTGGTTCCCTCCCCACACCCCGAAGGAAAGCATGAAGGATGACACAGATGAATCTAGGTGAGTACAACTAACTTCTCTCCTCCTCCACCTCATCATTCAATCATTCTTCTGCCCTGGTGGGAGACAGACAGGAGGGTGCTCCCCCCACATCCAGTCACAACAAACCTCTCTCAATAAAGTAAACCCGTCCCAAGCCTAAATATTAGGCTGAACCTACCGAAAATGAAGCTCGAGGGGCTTCTTTCCAAAAAGCACCTCTCTTATTTACAGTATTGCATTCACTCACAGGCACAGAGCAAGGGATGTGTGCCCGTACCCAGTCATTCCTGCTGCATCCTTAGGGCTATCTGATCCCCCACTCCTGTCCTCACCAGTGGGTAACCACCAGTGAGGCAGGCCAAGCCTGGGGAGGGCAGGCCATGGGGACAGCCACCAGCAGCACAAATGTGCTGGAAGGAACAGGGAGAAACAGTGCCTGTATATACAGTAGACATCACTGCTCCACTTCCCCCTGCTGCTCTACAGTTTCTACCCCTTCCTTATCTTTGTGGGGCACTGGGAGGAGGGAAGGACTGGTAACCCTCGTGTCCTCCAGATAAGATATTCACAGAACCACAGGCTAAGGGGGCTATGAAGAATAGGCTGGATGTGCAGTGCAGGCACTGGTAGATTTTGGATCTGCTCCTGATCTCTGCTACTGGGACCAGTGTTGCCTCAAGCAGGGTGGCTGCCTGCGGGATGGAGCTCCTCACTTCTGCAAGATAAAGCCTGCTTCTTGTGCTCTGAGAGATGTCTGTGCCCAGAAGAATTGTCTAGGTAGCTATTGCTGTATTATTTCCATTCAGGGGAAATCTGGGAATCTGTCTTCACGCACAGATCTAACTTCTAACTTGGAACAAAGAGTGGGCTTCCACAGTTGTGTCTTTACTTGGAGCAAAATCATGAGCAGTGTGGAATGATACCCGTAAGAGCTCTATCTAACAGTCACTGCTGCCACCTAGGCAAGGCTTTAAAGCCAGCCAGGATCTGAGATGCTGCAGGAGAGCACTAAGGTATGGTCTATGGCAATTACAGAAAGACCAGTTTTCAGACAACTCAATCTGGCTCCAACCAATTCTCTGCACACCAAGACCTCTTCCCTATCTGAGTGGGAGGCAAAGTGCAGCCAAAAAGGGCAGGACCCCTCCCGCTTGGCTGCACTCTTGTGCAAGAGCCAGACACATGCTGGCTATCCCAGCAGCAGTATTTCTTCCTAAATGGGGTCCTGCTCCATTCCTGTGTGCTACAAAGATGGTGGCAGCAAGAGGTTTTGCGCTACTGTAAAGGAACAGAGGAACAGAGGAAGGTTCAGCAGGACCTGAGGAGTAAAACTGTCTTTCTTTGCCTCCTGCTCTGGGTGAAATGACAAAGCTCCCCTCTCTCCCTCGAACCAGCCCAGCTGGGGTTGAAGGCTCTCAGGGCTCTCTAGAAGCCTACCTCCTCCATTCTTCCTCCCACAGGCACTGTATCTGGGCCCAGAGAATGGCATGGCTCCCCTCCTGCCTCATCAAATATTGGTCTGGGAAGAACAGTGACTAGCAGGACATACAGGTGAGGGGAATCACCTCCACCTCAATCCAAGGGGGTTGAGGAAGGACTGAATCTCAGGGCACCACCCCTCTGCTCTGCTCAGTCTCTTGCTGTAACCTACAGACGTGCCTGTGATTTCTGATTGTACCTGCAAATTTCCTCTTTCCCTTCCCAATTTTTTCTTCTTGTACTCCCCTCCTCTCCAATACCACTTCTCCTAAACCCTCTAAAAATAAAGCACCCTCCCTCACTAGCATGTGGCAGGGAAAAGCTCGCTTGTCTTCACATGGAGGACGCTGTTCCTTCTGTCCTCCAGGCCCCTCCTTACACTCTTGAATGCTGACTCCAACACCATTCTCCTCCCTGAGCCACCAGGTGCTCCAAACAAATGTGGATGCTCCCACATCTGCTCCAGCCTTTAGCGATACCATCTCTTCTAGGAAGGTCCCGGTCCTTCTCATTTCTTCTGTTCTGCCTCCAACACCCTTTCCCCTGCCCTGCCGGTGCCATAGCTCCTCTCCTGTCCACAAGGCAGAGGGAGAAGAGGAAAGGAGGGACCTTCCTATCAAAATGCAGATTTTGGAAAAATTTGGTTCTGGCAGGTAGCTTGGTGGGAGAGGAGAAGGAATAGGTGACGGGGAAACCTTTTTTCCTTTTTTTTTTTTTTTTGCCTTTTTTAAAAACAATAAATAAAAACAGATGACCCAGAAGGCTGGAGCATAGCTGAGAGCCACCTCTTGTACCACTATGCACGTGTCTTGTTTGTGCCTCGGCTTTCTGCCGGCAGTGGGAACGGGGACAGAAGGGAAAGGGGAAGGGAAAGGGGCATCGGTGGCTCAGTAGTTCTGCGTTTGGTACCCCTGTGTCTCGGTGTCGAAAGCATCTGCTGGAGGGGGCTGCTGGTACGTCCCCACCGCATCTGTAGCATCCTCCTCGTTCGTGTAGGGAGCATAAGGCATGCCGGAGTCCTGGCTTGGGTCCATGTAGTCCTGGGAGAAGAGGGCCGAATCGGCACCCAGCTGGAAACGCTGATACGCCAGGAATGCCTGGCCCACCTTTAAGGGAGGAGGTGGAGGGAAGAGATGGGAAGCAGACAGGGAAGAGGAAAAAGAGGAGGAACGTACCGAAAAAGAGAAACAAACAAAAGTGGGGTTAGTAGTGGTTACGGATTAGTGTGCGAGGCCCGCCTGGCAGATCGCCGGTGAAACGCCCCACGAGCACAGAAGTCCACACTCTCCCACAGAAAGCACAAACCCACAAGGAGAGAGCAGGACTGGGCAGGGATGGCTGCAAGACCAGCTGGCTGTGTGCAGCCAAGGCTCCCTGCTTTCTCTGGGATGTTCAGGGCATCTCCTGTCTGCCAGTGGGGTCTCACCAACATTGAAGGGGTGGTGGAGGCTCAGTTGGCACTGGTTATCCCAGTCAGCCCCTCCTGGCTCTGGGAAGGCGATCTCCTTGGCAACACCAGAGGGCTCAGCTCTGGGCTGCATCCACGAGGCCATTTGACTTGTAAAGGCCAGTAAGGAGAGCAGGATTTGACACAAAGTACTGAGGTAGAGGTCACCCCCTGAAACACCTTCACCAGTCAACATCTGCAAGGTGTAGCACAGATCTTGGGAAGGAGCAGCAGGAAGCAAGGCGGCTGCTTCCCAGACCAGGGGACAGTTAGCAGGGAAACTGCTGTCTCCTGCCTCAGGCAGCTTTTGGTGGACTGCAGGAGCCTGGGCACAGGATTCAGCAGGCGTGGCTCATTATCCCAGAGCATCCCTGAGAGATGTGAGGAGTCTAGCAAGTGATGGGGGAGAGGTTTTTGGGGAATGAGATCTGGGAAGAAATGGAAGAGATAAAATACTGGGGGCAGAGGGCATCTCCTGGCTGAAGTATTAGGTCTGAGCAGTCATCAAAAAAAAGGCACAGTGATGTTACACAGCATTAGTTAAGGGTATGGGTGAGGGAGAGAAGGGAGCAGAAGAGGAGAAGAAATTGCCAGTTCCAGCCCTCCAGAGGGAGATCCCCTGTTTAATGGACAACCCAACTCCAATTCAATGGCCCATATCTTCCCATCCCATGCCCTGCAGTGACCACACACTCATAGTCAGGGCATTGGAACCAGCTCTGCTCAGTGACCTCCTCCAGCTGCATCCCTCCAGCCCCTCCCCCAAATTCTCCCATCAGCAAGGGGCACTAAGGCAGCAAGGATGGGGAGTTAGGGAAGAGGGTATTGTATTCCTCCTGAAAATTAATGTCTCCGAGTCTCCGGAAAGCCAGAAATGCGAGGAAGCCCTGTGAGGAGAGAGAGGGTTGTGGGAAGGAGAATCAGTAAGGTAGAGCAAACCCGAGTGTTTGACTGAAATAAAAATACCCCAAGGAACCAGGGGAAGAGGATGCCTTTTTGGACACTTGCAAGCCTGTGCATGGCAGAGGATCACCGCAGGTGATGGCAGTTCCAAAAGTGTCTTGAGGGACCCTTGCAAAAACCCTGCTCCATGTCTCACTTTCTGCTGGAGCTTGCAAGGGGCTTTTGGCAGCACTCGAGTGAAGGACACAGCTCATGAAGGGAACACACACTGCTGTCCCTCAATTCACGGTGCTGTCACCGTGGCGAGGGTGCTGACAGCACAACCCTTTGCAGCCCCCTTTCTCTTTGACAGCTCTGTGGTCTTATGGCACCTTTCCTATCTGGCCACTGCCCAACATCAGGGCCTGTAGGAAGAGGAGAAGATAAAAGCCACAAGGGCTTATGCATGGAGACAAGGTTAAAATGCTTTCCTGCTTGGTACTATCCTGTCACTTCAGAAAAAAATCACTTGTGCTTGGTGCTCTCAGAGGCAGGAGGAAGTCATCAGAGATAATTATATTTCACTCAATAGTTTTTCCAGGAAACTGGCAATAAAGAACTGCTGGGGAAAGGGCAGTCTTAAGACAGCACTATCACCTTCCTAAAAGGCAACCCAGGGAGGTGGCACTCCAGTGGTGGGTGCAGAATCCAGAAGAACAATGATGACATCTTGCATGATGGGAGCAAAGGTGGGAGGGAGATGGGTGCAACCCCTGGCCTGCAGCTCCCTTCTCTCTTTAGTGTCTGTAAGGTGAAAATGCTGTTGAAGTCCTCTGACACACAGAGAAAACAGTAACAGGCTGTCCAGAGAGGAAGTGGATGCCCCATCCCAGCAAACATTCAAAGTCAGATTAAACTGGGCTCTGAGCCACCTGATCTAGTTGAACATGTCCCTGCTCTTTGCAGGGGGGTTGGACTAGATGGCCTTTAAAAGTCCCTTCCAACCCAAATTATTGTCTGATTCTATGACAATGGTGGCTGGGGAGCTGGCTTGTCCAAGGTCATATTAAAGGTCTGTTGAGAACACTCCTTACAGGGATATGAGACTCTCTTGCCCATTGTGCTTATTAGTCCTCTAAAACCTTTTTCCACATAAGTTTTGAGTCCCAAGTTTACTTCCCAACTACCTCCTTTCCTGCTTTTCCTTCTCAGAAGCCATGTGAACTGCGATCCCAGGGGCCCCACTCTCCTTTTATTCCTCACGAGATAATACAGCACAGAGGACATTTGATCCAACATCATGGCTACTCTACTCACCCAGGTAAAGATGGAGAAGAACGAGAACGTGATGGCTGCTCGGGCTGCATCCCCTCCCTCATTCAGTGGGTTGTCTTCTGGTTTTGAAGCTTGCCACTGGTTGGTCAGAAAGCAGAAGCCAATGAACCAGAGGAATGCCCAAAAGGCTGGGATGGATGGACCACCACCGGCGTGCCAAAGGAAGGACAAAGACAACAAGAAGATATGCGTGAGCATAACATATACATATTACATTTCTCTGGAAATTTCAACCCTCTGAGACCCACCACTATGTTGCAGACTGGGCCAAAATGACTGCTCAGCCAGTCTGAGTCCAAGTGAGCTGGCAGGCTCCCTGACAGCAAATTGTCAAGGTGACCAAGAGGTGTCTGCAGAGAGCACCTCAGGAGAGTTCATTTGCTTGTGTTTGGATTGATCATAGGGCTTTCATTTGGCCTTGGGAGGAAGCCTGAAGGGTTTCCAGTACTAGAGCAATCACCTGGCTCTATGAAACAGCCACTGCTTCACAATCCTGTCCTGCAAGGACAAGCAAAGAGCAATTCCTTCCAGGAGATCTGCAAAAGAGCAGGAAGCAGCTGGTCTGCAGTTACACAGAGACCAGCTTGTGCTCAGGACAGTACAGCTCAGGGACTCACATCAAGGAAAGGTGCTGAAAGATCACTAACATGCTGTGCCCCCAGGAAAGGGTGAAGGTAGGAGGTCCTAACCCTCTGCCAAGCACAGGCAGACACCTTGCAGTGAAGGAAATGGGCATTCCAAAGCAACAGCAGAACAGGGCACAATCCCTCCCCTTCTCTTGTCAGTTATACATAGGATTGCTAGGCAAGGGGCTAAGTGTGAAAGAATTTGCAAGCCCAAAGTCCTTAGCAAATCCAGGTGCTTCACCCAATCCTGCCCTCACTCCATTCCTGGCCCCTTTGACATACTCCAGGGAGAGCCTGACATTGAGCAGTTTGCCTGAACAGCTGGAATAAGCCAGCAGGGCTAAAGGGCTGCGAAGCTCACCCGAGACGCCGATGTCCGAGAGCACTGCCTTCTTGCGGTCCTTGACGCTGCTGATCTGCGGGAAGTAGGCATCCAGAGCCAGGTAAAGAAGGCAGCTGAGGAAGGCGAGGACACCCACGGTAATGCCATAGTTGCAGGCATTGTGGTTGCGGTTGAAGATGCAGTGCTCTTCTACCTCATCCGCGCGGTTCACGTACCCTTCATTGACAATGGAGCCGAAGACGACGATAGAGAACACCTGGTGGGGAGGGAGGCCGGAGACACATCAGGGCAAGCCCCATCTCTCTGGACCAGCAGAAAGGAGCAGAGCTCTGCCCGGGACAGACACCCTTCACCAGCACCCTTCTGCTCTGCTGAGCTCCTGCCCTGTTGGCTTGCCTGGGTTGTAGCCATAGGGAATTTACTGGGAACATGGTCTCATTTTATTTCTGAGGATTAACTTATAATAGGACATTTTTAGATTGAACCTTTTTTTCCATCTGACCTAAAGTGATGCAAAGCAGTTGCAGCCTGGAGTTAGAGTGGCTTCCCGCAGACACACAGGGAGGTGACATGGAGTGTAAATTAGGATATGGTTTTGGTGCGGGTGCCTGCATAGAATGGCTTCAAGTAGTGGAAATCCTCTTAGTCTGCACTTACTCTCCCACTCACTCCTTTCTCTTCAACAGATTAATTGTTTCTACCATGCATCTGTTCACTGATTTTATCTATCAAGCTACTACGCTCTTTTCCCCATTCACCCTCCCACAATCTACAGCCCTGCTTGCTCTGCCGCTCCATTCTGCTGGGCTTCCATTCTCCCCCCTTCCCCACACCACACACCTCTCTCCACCAGTTTTCCATCAGCCCACTCCATGACACCTATCCTGTCCACTCACCCATATGCCAACAACCTCCGACCCTCCCCACAGACTTCAGTGGCCAAACATCCCTACTCCAGGTCCACTTGTCAGGGCCACTGTGAGTCTTCCCTACCTGTCACCACCACTGCCACTGCATGTTATTTTAAATCAGGCAGAATTACGGATGAGTCCAGGTAGAAATGCACTAATCCGCAGTTGCTGGTCTAATCTTTGCTCATGGGCTTAGCCTTCGTCGCCTGCCACAAGGCTGTCCCTCTGTGACACAGCATGCTCACCAAAGCAGAGAGCTATTTACAGCAGCCCCAGTCCTGCACCTTGCATCTCAAATGAACAGCTTCCCCTTCCCCACGGAAGAAAGAGGGGAATATTAAGGCAGCATGTACAGATTTTTCCTTGCAGGGCATCTGGAGACCCTCACTAGGAACAACTGACTGGATGCTGCCTGCAAGAAGAGTCTCAGGGAAATCAAGCATGGGATGAAATTACATATGAAGTGCACTAGGACATCACCAGGGTACTCTGCCAGCCTGGGAGATGTCTGCACAACAAGACTTGGCACCTTTGAAAGCACCCTCCCATCCCCAAGGAGAAGCAGCACACAAGAAGACGAGGAGGCCAAGTCTCCTGCAGGAAGTGGAGCTAGATCTGAGTGTTTGCCTGGTCAGGACCCCAGTTCCACTTAACCCAACCAAGCACCAGAAGGCAACCCAGAAAGCAGAGAAGCAGCTTTGTGAGTGCAGGGAAAATGGCTGATTAATGCCAACCCAATACATCACCTATTAGCAGTGAGGTTGGATACCTGAGATCCAAAGCACAGACCTCTGCTGCTTGGCCTGTGGCATCAAAATCCAAAGGAAAAGCCTGACTCAGAGTCCCCCAACAGCCCTTGGGCAGATACTCAACATGAACCACATCTCACTTGCCGAACTCTAACAAATATCCGCTGACAGCAATATTATTTTTTCACCTCAAGTCTCATAATTGGGTCACACTTGGGTTGTTGAAATTGGGTGTATCACACTAGAGCAAACTAAAAAAAGCTGGAAGCTGGTGTTCCTAAGCGTAGGAGCTATATAGGTTCTCTGAAAATCATAAGAGCTTTTTAAGTTTAGAAGTAAAATAACCAATTTGTCCTCCTCCTCCTCCTCCTCTTTCTTCTTGCAAATCGAGATTGATCATATTTTGCAGAAATTGCCCGTGAAAACGAAATAAGAATCTCTTCTGTTAGAAGCAAAGATTTAGCCCTCAAAATTTCAGCCTGAATGGTTTGGAAAGCAGCAAAATTGCAGACAATTATAGCCAGGCTCTTTCAGTGGGATGACTCACACACCTTCACAACAGGCTGGGCTGGCAGGTCTGCTTAGGGTCACTGGCAATAGCACCCTGCTCCTCTAACCCAAGGGAGAGCTGGCAGACTCCTGAAGTGACATCCCAATGTGAGGCTGTGACCAGCACTGATGCTGACATCAGAAGTACCAACCTCCATCTATTGAGCTTACAAAGTGGGTGCCCTGTTTTATGCAGCATTAGACAGAAAGCCTATCTTCTCTTTGGAAGATGAGGAACAGCCTCTAAAGTAGCATAATCTGGTGTTCAGTTCTGGTTTAGGACTCAAAACTAGTAAAATGTTGATTCCCTGAGTCACGAACCCTTGCAGTGAGCTCTTCTGCAAGTCTCTGCTTACTCATTTGGGATGAATGAACTTTTGCAATGGTCTCTCCCCAGAGACACATCTGTGGAGATACCTCCTGATACACATCTCCTCTCTGCTTCTACCTTTGGGTTTGCTGCTGGGCTGGGCAGAATAATTTCTTTTTGCATTTGCTCTTTCATACCTTTTTATGCTGGCACATCATAAAGACACAGCTCAGAGTCACAAGACTGGAGGAACATCTCCCTCTCCCTAATTTTCAAGCACAGGTGGCATTCCTAACTTCCTTTCTCCACCTGCAGTCAGCCAAGATGCCAGACTTCTCTCCTATGAAGAGAAACCTGTTTCACAGCCTGGAGGTGCCCAAGGTATGATTTACACGCAAGCATCTGATGTCAGATGATCTAAGGAGTTTTCTAGGGAGATTTCATTAAGCATGTTCTCACTTGTGAGCAGAATAAGATACTGTGGATTCTTATCCTCTCTGTCCTGAAACAGCCATCCCAAAGTACTCTTTGTCCTTAGGAAAGCTTTCTATGGACCAAGCACACTAGCTTACGAGATATCTCCTTCTCTCTGTGTTTTTCCTCACCATTGACATCAGCTCTGATCCATGCTCCACTCCCTGGCACTGCAGAGAGGGCAAAGAGAGGGCGTGCTCCCTTTGCCAGCCTGTCACCACCCTGACGGCACAGCAAAATGCTGTGAGAACTGTGCACAGAAGCCTTGAGCTGGGCTGGGTTACACTGACTGGGCAAGAATGGGCAGGCTCAAACCAGAGATTCCAGGCAGAGCTGGACAGCAAGAGAACCAACTGCTGCTGCTGCTGCTGCTGCTGGTGCCAGGCAACATCACCCCTTTCATTCTCATGATGTCCATACCTGGAAACTGTTGTGACAAACAATTTCCCCCAAAAAAAAATCATAATTATGAGCTTAGATCTTGCAGCCTTTAGGAGAAGCAGTTGCACACCTCATCCATGGCAGCTATTCCTTGTTGGTAAGGGAGCAGCTGGGTGGAAGCTCACTGACGTGGCAAGTCATCTTAGAAAGAGCAAATATATTTTATTTCCTTGATTTCACAATCCATGCCCTGCAAGATGATCCAAGCAGCAGATGCAGAGTGAATGACTGCTTAGATTATAAACAAAGCAACAAGTTTTCAAGGATGAAGTGTTTATGTTCCTGTTCCTGGCACATCTGCAGCACTTGTAAGGAGAAACCAGTGACCACCAGCACTGGCACAAGCCTCTTAATGCTCTGTGTTACGGCTGCTTGTGTCTTCTCCCCCCATTTGGCACTCGCTGCACAAAGCCTTGCCTATGGTTGCTGATAAAGTGGCCCAAAAGACACATCCAACTGCAAAGAGGAAGCAAGAAGATGGCAGAAGTCTTCTCCTGACTGAGCAATGAGATGCAGGCAAGTGGCTGGTCTGCAGGCTAACAGGAGGCCTCCTGAGGCTCCCAAATGCAGCCCATCCTTCCACTCTGCAGAGGGAGATCACTGGCCACTTTCCTATGCTTGGTAATGAAAACCAGCCAACCATCCCCAGCTTTGTGCACTTAAGCTGCCTCATTTCTTCAGCAAGGCTACTTAAGTCAGTTAACAGACTTGAACTAACTAGATTTTTAGGTTGAGAGGGTTTCTTTAAGCCTCCAAGAGCAACATCAATTGGGCAGGTGTGCAGCCTGTCTGAAGGTACTTATTTAATAAGCAGTAATATATTTGGCTACACTCAAAAAAAAACACAGAAAAGAGCATTTAGAAAAGATCTGACCAACTCAGCCCTGCTGCTGGGACTGGGCTGTGCTCCACTTCAGTGCTACTTACACACTATGTCCACATAGGTTGTTGCAATCATTTTCCTCGATTCCTGTTTTCATCCAAGAGTTCTGAGGACACCAAGTGCAGCCAGAGCCAGGTGCATTGCAAAGCTGACACAGGCAGAGCAATGTGCCAAGAGACGCAGCAAAATGAACTTAATGCTTAGCACTGCGGGGAGGAGACAGAGAAGCTGAGAGTTTTCCTCTCCTTGTTTCTCAAGGGGCTCATGCTGGCCATTACAGCACGTAAAGGCTCATTACAGTGAGAAAAGTGCAAACCAGGCAAAATTCTGCCTCTTGTCATCAAACACCTTTTTCTTTTCCCCTTGGAAAACTAGGTGATATGATTTTGCCAAAGGCAAAGGTGAGAGATGAGAAGAGAGGCTCTCCAGTCTCTCCCCGCTGCAGGCTCAACCCTGCAGAAAGCCAGGCAAAACCTCCTGAGCATCATGTGAGGCGCTTTCCACCATGCTGCCCATCCCCAGCCGTGCATCAGATGCTCCTGAGCATCATGTGATGGATGCAGAGTACAGCCAGCGTCTGGCAGTGCACTAGGATTTTCCTGTTCCTCATCCCAGGACTTTGTCATGCTGCCTTCCTGACTTCATCCCCAAGATCCCTATGCAGGCTGTGGTGGGGATGAGGCTGAAGAGGGTTTCTGCCAAGCTGCCTGCTTGGGCTCGCTACAATGCCCTCCAGTCACAGCCTCTGTCGCACTGCGCGCTGCCTCTCCCTCTCACACACCCCCTTTTTTATTCTGTTATAGAGAGGAAATAGTTTGATGACATAATATTCCTCGTGGGACTTTAAATCAAATCCCCCTTCAGCAGAACGAAGCCATAACCTCTTCTGAGTTTGATCTGGTAATGACCAGGAATGAATCTGTTTAAAAAGAAAGCAAGAGCAGGAGATGGTGCAAATGATAAACTGGCAGAGATGATATGGATTTCATTTTCATTCAGCCACTAGCAAATGGAGTCTCTGGAAAGCTTTGGAGTGCCCTGCGCAGACATGGAATATAATTATTACTATTATTATTATTATTATTGTCATTAAATCTACTTGTATTTCGTTCATTTTGAAGAAAACACGTGCAGCTTTTGAGATGCATGGGACTGGCAGCTTGGAAACAGGCGGCCTCTATTTATTCCCCCCAGCCGGCACCACGCAGGCAGCTAACAACTCCTGCCCACAGTCTCGACAGCCTGAGCCTTGTGCAGGTGCTGGAGGGGACCAGTCTCCCTGGACCGCATTTCCCTGAACATGGGACAGGGGAAAAGCATGGGTATGCCAGTACTTTGCTCCCAGCTCACCCTCCCTGGCCATCAGCCACGTGGCACCAGCTCCCCAGTCAGAGCTGAGCCGGAGCAGGTGACTGAAGGGAGAAAGGCTCCGCATCCCTAATTCCTGCCATGGGATCTGGGACACACTTTCCTGGCCAGCCAGCCTTTTTTTCACATGGTTTGGCAGCTGACTGCCTGGCCATTAACCCTTCTGCCTCCCACCAGACCTGTGCTCAGGTCTCATGCAGTTCCCATGGTTAAACAGCATCTTCTGTCCCACCACGGCTGGTGACAGCCCTCCACAATCACATGTCCATGGCAGTATCCAGGTTCTTCTGTACTTTCTTGATGGTCCCTACATTGCTGTGCCACTGGTCAGCGAAGCAGCTGCCCAAAAGTTGCATCTTTTTCCCAGACAAAAAGTTCAGGTTTTTTTCTAGCACCACATCTCCCCCTCCTTGGCTTGGCTGTGCCAGCATAGACAGAGAACTGCACGCTGTGCCACCCGCAGTGCCTGCTCCTCTTGCAGCCACGCGGGCCCTCTCTGCTGCCTTGTTTTGCACAAATATTTGCATTAGCCATGTCCCATCACCACACAGCTCCTCTGCTTCTCCCCTGTATGCCTCTCATGGTTTGAAACAGCAGATTACATACGGTTGTCTTATTTTTTGCTCATGTTTCTGACTGTCTTTGGTCCCTATTGCTACTTCTCAGATTTTTATCTGGAAATATCATTAATGAGAGATTTGTTTCTGCTCCAAGATCCTTCCTGGAAATGCTGTGCTGGAAACAACACAACCTGCTGTATCCAACCTGAATCACTGGCGACTGTGCATATCTGCTGTTCATCTTGTGACACAGCCTTTCACCCAATCTTAATGACAGCAAAACCCCAAAAATCCTTTTGAAGCTGACCTAGGCGAGGGCATCCCATGAAGAACTGTCCCTAGGGCTTGACTGAGAGCACATGCTTTGAACCACCATGCTCCTTTCATCGGCACCGATTTACCTCACAAGCACGCAGCCAGTGAGCATGTGGGCTGCAGCAAAAATGGAGTGGAGGAGCAGAGGCACAAAGCATGAGCTATGGGGTCAGCAACATGGGAAAGGTCTCAGCTAAATTAACTGTGACAGAAAGAAGGTGGGAGCCCAGTTGCAGCTGGTTTTAGACTAATAAGGCCTCCAGGCTCTAAGGCTCAGTTTAACTGCCATTGCAAGCCCATACTACGTGTCCTTAGGAAGAGACAAGTGGTGTTGCAAGCCAAGCATGAGTGTGGCAAGCCTGGGACCTGCTGGCAAGGCAGGAGATGAGGCTCCATGCCATGCTGTGTCTAGCTCCTATCCTCCAGCTTTCAGGTGACAGCCTCTCATAAGGAGCCAGGAATGTGGTTCCTGTCCTTCACCTGCCTTGTCTGCTCAGCTGCAGCTGCTTGGGATGTGCTGTGCCTGTATACACAGGGGACAGCCCTTCCTGTACCAGTTCAAATGTTCTGGATGCTCCTACCAGCCAGAGGGCATGGTGGCAACAGCAGCAAGTGATGGAAAAGGAAACTGAGTGCCTCTCCTCACTGAACCTCCCTTTGGAGAGGCAGTGTCCTTGGTGTTGGAGGGGGACTTGGCACCTCAACCTATGTGACAAGTTTTAACGGGCCGCTTTGTCCGTGCAGCTCTGGTTAGAAATACTCTTACTCAAGCCCACGTCAAAACAAGCTGGGCTTGCTTCCAAAAACTGAGTTACTTTTGCCTTGTTAGGCTTTTGCATCAAGCAGCACTTCAGTTTCTCCAGCAAGCAGGTTTCCAAGCAGACAGGAGCACCTGGAACAACCTGTTTCGATTAGCATTTTACTTATTTATGGCGCCAGCGCTATATCCAACGCCTGTGGGTTGCAGAGGAGCCACCCAGCTCTCCTGCACCAGCTGTGGAGAGCACTGCTGCACTGCCCGGTGGGTCAGGGCACAGTGGGAATAGGTAGGGATGTGCTCACACTCACCCGCTTTATTTCAAGAACAATCCTGGAGCTGTGCAGCCCTAGCTTGGTGTGGGTCACCCAACGCCACTAGCTCCAGCTGTTGCACCAATAGCTCCAGCTTCTCGGTCACCTAAACATCCAAACCTGACATGGGAACCCCACAGAGACACCACTGATCACCAGCACACACACCAGGCAGCCAGACAACCTTCCCGTAGGGAGACACTCACTCTGTTGTGCCTGCTGACCTCCAAAGCACCCACGAAACCTGAGCTGCCTCACCACACTGTCGTGGTGGACAGATGTTCCAGAATTGCTAAACTCTTTCCACAGTTTAGCATTCTCCTTGTCAAATTTATCCTATCTTCCTCTTGAGCAAGGAGCAACATAAATAATCTTTGGTCATCCCATCTGCTCCTGATCCTGCAGTTCTCCGTGGAGATTTACTCCTGCCTCAATTGGGCTGCAAACTCCCTGGGCAGGAGCCAGTTTTGGTACCTCTTGGTAAGAAGTCATATGCACCTCTGTGCCATCATGAAGTCTGCTAAAAGGCAGCATGACCCAAGCACAAGGTCACTGCCTAAGGAAGCAATCATGAGAATTTCTGTTCAGTGAAAGCTCATCACGTGAAACAGGCCAAAAGGAGCCTCCAGCTTGCCCTGGAGAGACAATGCACCATTCATGCCATGAGCAGGATAAAGGCAAAGGAGATCTCAGGAGATGGCAGGCAAAATACTTTCAGTGTGAGCAAAAGCATGTGAAAGAAAGGCTTCTCAGAGAGACCATGAGGAGGGAGAGCCCTTGGCCACCAGAAGAGTTTGGCTCACAGAGCCTGGCACTAGAAAGTCTAAGTATGGATGCAGTGACAGTTTATAAATAAACTGTGAAAGGGAAAACACCAGAGATGGAAAAACACCATTTAAACTGAAGGGCAAAAGATCATAAAAGTAAACAGATACCAAACATTTACAATGGAAAGCCTCTGACCACTGGAACCATGGAACCCTCTCTCAGAGGAAGTGAGAAGGGAAGAAAACCACAAATAAGTGTTTTTTCAGAAAAGCTAATCCAATTTATGGAAGGGACCATAAAGGGTCAGATGCTTGCGACAGCCTGAGAGTATTTCACTGCCCACAGGGACTTCACTTGGTCTCAATTTTAAAGAAAAGACCAAAACTACAACTAAATATTTGGGGTGAGCTTTTGGTTTCCCTGCTTTGTTAAAGGAGAGATGCTCAGGACAACACACAAGACCAAGCCAGTGGAAAAGCAGGAGAAGGAAGGCATAGACTTGCACCTTGATGGCTGTGCCACCCTCCCTTGCTGAACTGCTGACCTGGAGCATCTCCAGCTTTTTCAAAAGAACTCTAATTTCCAAGGCCAAGTGAAGTGTCTGGGGTAAATCCCCTCCTGTCCTCTGTCAAGGTCAGATGGGCAGGGAGAAATAGAATGGGGCCCCAAGGAGATGCTGCTCTGTAGAAAGTGCTTCTTTCCAGGAGAGACCTTGCAGGGAACAGAAATGAGCTCAGCAATCAAGCCAACAGTGTCTGAGATACTCTGAAGCAGATTAGGTGCCTAATTAAAAAACAAATGTATTTCTTGTTCTTTCTCCCTCACCTGGTGGCTCTGGGAAGCCAAAATCCTGCAGTGCTTGGATGAAGGGGAAAAAAACCCACCAGACTGAGAGGCAGATAGAGAAATATAAAATTCTGCCACAGAGATTAGCAACGGGAGAGACTTTGTAGGTCACATCACGTCCATCATGCCTGGGCACACAGGCTGGCTCCACTCCAGCCTCCCGGGGCGGGGGGCATGCGTACCCCCCCGCCTGGCGCCCAGCAGCAGCCCCGGCAAAGCCAACCCCTCCCAGCGTGATGTGCTGTACTGTAAACAAGCTCAGACAGATGGACAGACGGACAGAACGCTCGCATTAATCAAGTCCTCAGCTGTCCTGGCGCTCTCCAGCCACCCTCCGAGTCACCCGGAGGGGATATCACACACCCACCCGGTTGGGGAAGGCAAGGGCTGCCTCTCCACCACCACCAGCAAGCCACCTTCCCTTTTCCTCCCCGATTGCACCTGGCACTGCTTTTTTTTTATTTCCCCAAAGCCAGCCTGCCGCTTTGCCTCCAGCTCCCATGCGCATGTGTCTCCCCGGCGCTCTGTGCCTGCCCTCCCTTCTCCTCTCCCGGCTCAGACCTCAATCTCTCCCCGCCAGCTCGCTGCCGCAGCTCTCGCTCCCTTAATCCCAATGACCTTCTTGAACAAATGCGCCGGCCCCATGGGCAGCCATGGATCAGCGTCACGGGAAGAGGGAGAAACCTTCCCACCACACTCCCGTTAGGCTCCTCTTTCCCCTTGCCCCCTTCCTCGCGAATTACTAAGAGGAAAACATTACAGGGAAGCAGGTTGGAGGGCTGAGAGGATAAGGGTAAAACGCAGAGCAACATCCAGCCCCCACTGCCCCTTTAACTCACCTCAACATGGCCTGAGCCCAGCACCCTCTGACCCACAGGGAAGCAGCTCCAGGACTGCAGCATCCCCCCTCCCGGGTTCTCCCTGTCACCCCACATCCTGCTGTCTCCCTGCATCCACCATAAACACACAGGCATGAAGAGTGAGAAGACAGCCCACCCTGGAAACCGCCAGAGACGGAGACAGGGTCATGGTCCAACCTGACTCACCCTGTCCCTCCCCACGGGAGAAACCCCAAACCAGCCTGCTCTCACCCTACACGGGCCTATACTCACACACAGGTAAGTGTGCATACAGCTGTACATCTGTGTGCGTGTATACGTGTGGATATACCTGGACATTTATACATACACAGATATATAAACCCAGAGACAGATCCTTATATCCAAACGTATATATTACAGAGACATAGCCATAAATGCCATGGAAGCATATACGTACGTATCTCTGTGTACAGATCTAGGCTGTGCGGAGACATGTTGATGGACACATGCATATTATATATATGTGGATACATGCACATACACATGCATATATAAAGCATATTATAATAAATATGTAATACATACAGCATATGATGGTAACATACAATAACATATAATGCTATATAACATACAGCGTAATGATTTTATGCCTGTGTGTGTGTGAGTGTATGCAGGTGCGCAGGAAGGTCAGGGTCGGGGCCGGTAGCGGCCGCCCGCCCCGGAGGGAGCCCCGCGGCCCCCGCACCCGGCGGGCCGCCCCCTGCCCCTGCCCCTGCCCCGGTGCCGGTGCCAGTGTCGGTGTCGGTGCTGCCCGCGGGGGCGGCGGGGCCTTACCCAGGAGACGAACCGCAGGATGGTCTGCGGCTGCCGGATGAAGGCCTGCGGGTCGAAGGCGCCGCCGGCTTTCCCCGCTCCGAAGGCGCCCCCGTCCATGGCGGCGCGGGGGTGGGCGGGCGGCAGGCGGGGGGCTCGGCGGGCGGTGCCGGGCTGCGCCGAGCCGAGCCGGGCTGCGCCGAGCCGCGGCGAGCCGAGCCGTGCCTGGCAGCCCGGCGGCGACGAGCCGCGCGCGCCCGCCCACGGGGACGCGCCGCGCCGGGAGCGCGCAGCCACCCCTTCCCCCGCCCCGTCGCCGCCGCGGCCGCCCGCGGCGCACGGCGGGGACAAACGGCGGGCCGGGGGGCTGGAGGCTGCGGGGGTGCCCGGGGTGCGGGCACTGCGGGGGTGGGAACACCTCCCGGTGTAAGGCAGGCCACCCCAGACCCCCGGGGGAGGGGTGGGGGCGATGCCACTCCTAGGCTCTGTGGGGCCCCCTCAGGGCCAGCCCCCGCCCGCCCACACCCTCTGCTCGGCCCTAGCCGGGCTGTGCCCAGTCCTGGACTCCCAAGCGGGCGACAAGGAGCCGCCGGAGAGGGTCCCGCAGAGGCCACAGAGATGATTTGGGGTCTGGAGCATCTCTTAGGAGGAGAGACTGTGGGAGCTGGGCCTGTTTAGTCTGGAGAACAGAAGACTGAGAGGGATCTCATTAATGCATATAAATACCTCAGAGGTGGGTGGATGTGCCAGACACTTTTCAGTGGTGCCCAGCAGAGCAATAAGCTAAAACACGAGAAATGTCTCTTCAACATGAGGAAGAACTTCTTCCCATTCAAGGGGGCAGAGGCACTGAACAGGCTGCCCAGGGAGGCAGCCTCTGCAGAGGCACCCATGGCACCCGTGGAGCCTCCCTCTGCAGAGACACCTGGGTGCCTTCCCATGTCACCTGCTCTAGGTGTCCCTGCCTGAGGACTAGGTGATCTCCAGACGTCACTTCCAACCCTAGCAATTCTGTCATTCTGGGATGCTGCCCCACAGAGGGGTAAGGCTGGGCCCTTGGCCACAACCCGTTATCCCTCACCAGATGCCTGCCCTGGACAAAGCTGCTCGGTGAGCCTCAGAATCCCTCTGCGGCAAAGCCTGGAGCTCTTATTTCCAACATCCACCACCCGGCCCACACTGGGAGAGGGTGGGAAAAGGCCCTCTGTGAACACGATGAGTGCAGATTTTGGGGAGATGCCCTGACTCTAGGAGGCAGAGACTGCAAGATACACACCTTGCACTCCAGAGGCTGCAGCCTTGAGAGTAACTTGGGCTTCTCCTTTGCCCACCTTACCACCATGGCCTCTGGCACAGCCAGGAAGGCATGTGTGGGGAGAAGCCTTCCAGCCTTAGGGGCCATTCCAGCTCCTCGACCCACGCATGTTGCGCAGAGTAGTAGCATACCGGTGGTCTGCTGGCTGCTGCAGAGTCCCTGATAATCTGAAATGGAAAGCAAGCCCTTGGGTTGTGACACGGTTCCCTAAGCTCAGCAGTGGAAGCCAAAAATGTACAAGAGTGAAAGGTGAATGTATGAGGGAGGTGGAAGAGCAGTTACAGCCAAGCCATGGGCTCCCACTGGGAGTTCCAAAATTGAGCAGCCATTCCTCGCCTTTTGTGGGGCTCCTTTTGAGGGGTGGGTTGGTGGTAGAAGATGGACATTCCTCCATCACATACAGCCACAGAATCCTAGAATGGTTTGGGCTGGAAGGGACCTTAAAGGTTATCTAGTCCAAACCTCCCTGCAATGAGCAGGGACATCTTCAACTAGATTCAGCCTGCTCAGAGCCCTGTCCAACCTGACTTTGGATCTTTCCAGGGATGGAGCATCCCGGTTTTAGGAAGATGAGCTGCAGTGCCAGCACAGCTGGATCCTTGGCTCTCCAGTTCATTCTGGGTGCAGGAATCTCCCCGCGGTGTCGTGTCAAACACATCCTCATTTGTCGGCCCCAGGAGATCCTGAGGGTGCCCCATGTGTGGGAGGCTCCAAACCACCCAGCTTCCACTGATACCATTGCCTTGGGTTTGCATCCCCTTCTGTACCACAAGCAATAGTGGATTAAGGCACGTGTTCATTATAACAACGCAAGAAATTTCACTAAATGAAATTAAATGAAATTTTGAAACTCCAAGAAAGGAAATGAAATGGAAATTCGTGGAATGAAATTTCAAAGTTTCATTAAACTGGGTGGCATTTTGAGGTTTCATGAAATGAAATTAACATAATGAAATAAAATTTAATTTAATGAAATAAAATTAAACGATGAAATGAAGCTTGATGAAATGATCCGAAATGACACGTCAAACTTGCATGCCATGAAATGAAATGTCAACATTTCATTCATTTCATGAAATGTCGTAGAATGAAACGGAATGAAGCGAAATAAACACTATCTGTTGAGACCGAAGTTCCCCGTTTGCTCGGCCTTGTTTTTCCGCGCATCGGTGCCCGCGCACCTTTCTGGCCGCGCTCGCCGCCCGTAGCGCCGCGCGCCCTCTCGCGAGACCGAGGGCCGGGGCGCTTATAAAGGCTGCGCGCGGCGGCGGCGGCCCTTCCGGCGCGGCGCGTGGACAAGATGGTGGGTGCGGGCCGGGGCCTGCCGCGCATCCCGCGGCATCGCCGCCATCCCGCGGCATCGCCGCCATCCCGGCCCCGCCCGCCGCGCCGCCCCGCGCCCGCCGCCCCCCGCTCCTCCGGGGCGCCGTGCGGGACTCATCTCGGGGCGCGGGCCAGGCGTTGCGCCGGGAGGCCGGGCGGGCCAGCGCGGTGGCGGGCGGGACGCGGGGTGTGGGTGCTGCGGGCAGCTGTGGGGGCATTTGGGGTGCTTTTTTTTTGGGAAGGGGGGTGGCTTCTCTCCAGAGAGCTCCCGTGGTTATGGCCTTTTTGGGGCTTTAAACTTCGCTTTGGGGTAACTCGTGTCGAGTATTTTTTTTCTTTAATAAGGCTGGGGGGTATTTTTATTTCCGTGTACAGCTGCACGGTAATTTTCTTATTTTGCGTGTGCGATTGGATGGATAAATCTTCCTTAGGGCTGAGTTCTCCGGATGGAAGCCAGTCTTTGCTGGCTCTCGGGTTGCAGAGGGAGGCTGCAGGGGTGGTACTCGAGGGGAAAATCTTGGGAAAAATTACTGCGCCTCCACCCAGAGCGGCTGGCTCAAAAGCGGGTGTTGAGGTGCTGCTTTACTGCAGTTTTTCAAACTGAAATTGTCTCTGTAATGCTTATTTTGGTACCGATTAATTGAAAAATGTGAAGCTGTCCTGTACTGCATTTTTTAGACTTGTGGGGTGGGCTGAACTTACGGTGGCACGCTGTGGCCAGATTATAGCTTCTGTAGTTCCTTGGCTAGAGTGGGACTTGGTGACATCTTAGAACAAGCTCGGAAGGGGCATTAAAGAAATCTGAGAAGTACATAGTTATTGCGTGGGGATTACACTTCTGTAACATAATGGAGTCCAGAAGCCCAGCAGGTGACAGTGGGAATTTCTGGAATGCAAAATGTCTTGGATATGTGTAATAGTCACATTCTCAGGCAAGGACAGAGCTGGCCTTGGCCCCCAAGTGGGGTAAGAAGTCTCTGTAGCAAGCACTAAGTGTTGGTTTTCTCTCCGCAGTCTCACCGCAAGTTCTCGGCCCCGAGGCACGGCTCCCTGGGCTTCTTGCCCCGCAAGCGCAGCAGCAGGCACAGGGGCAAGGTCAAGAGCTTTCCCAAAGATGACCCCAGCAAGCCTGTCCATCTCACCGCCTTCCTGGGCTACAAAGCTGGCATGACCCACATTGTCCGGGAGGTGGACAGACCTGGATCTAGTATGTACTAAAGTTCCTCTTAGAACAGGAGGTGGGTTTGGTCAGGAATGGTGACAGGTGGCCCCTTCAGTAGCAGCTCTGGGTTTTAGTCCTAGCTTGACTTCACCCTGTTCTGAGTCCAAGTAGGTGGTGTGTTTCTGGTGCACCCGCTGGTTTGGTTTAGCTGCACAGTAACAGGCTCCTTGGGATGGCTCTTCTGGACAGAGGGACATCAGTCAGCTGCCTTCGGTGGTTTTTTGGAGGTTATCCAATCCTGAATGTATTGCTTGCTGCCATCCATTTTGCCTATCCAGCTTGGCTGACCTTTCTCCTAAGCCAGCCTCAAAGTTTTGCGAGGCATTAAGTTGTGACTACAGAGTTGGTGGCTTTACCCTGCATCATCTCTGTGAAAAGAGCTCGAGTCATTTAACCTTTCACACGGAGGACTTGGGAGTGAGAAAAAACAGGTGGTGTTCAAAGAGTTGCTGCTGGAATTAATTGTGCTGTGTTTGTGTTTCCATCCAGAGGTGAACAAGAAGGAGGTGGTAGAGGCAGTCACTATTATAGAGACCCCTCCCATGGTCATCGTGGGCATCGTGGGATACGTGCAGACTCCTCGTGGGCTCCGTAGCTTCAAGACCATCTTTGCCGAGCACATCAGTGATGAGTGCAAGCGCCGCTTCTACAAGAACTGGTGAGACAGCAGGGCCTTGCCTGGTCTCAGGCCGTGCGTCGTGTTTTACTGTTGGGTTGCAGTGCTCATAGCATGGCTTTTTATTAGTGTTCAGCTTTGACAGACTGGCCTAATAACGGGATAGGCTGTAGGAATGGCTCCGTGAGGGTGGCAGCATAACTTCAGGCAGTGCTGGTGTGGGTGTGGTGGCTTTGGGTCTGCCCAGGAGCTCCCTGACAGGCTACACGTGATGATACTTCGACGGGCGGACATAAGGAAATCGCCTCAGGCGCTTGTTGTTGAGTGTCGAGTCCTGACTGTAGCCTGTTTTCTCAGGAAAGGGGAAGACAAGTGTCACTTGTGATTGCCGTTCCAGGCGCTGTTGTTGTGATTGAAAGTGTGCGTTTGCCCAAGTGTGGCTCCAGCGTGTCTGGAGCTTCCAGCCTGTTTATGAACTTGGCAGGCTGAAAAGGTGTCAAGAGTGGAGCAATAAGGTTCTCAAGGGTGTTTAGTAATGACCTTGCTGTCGGGCACACAACGGGGGGAAATTAAGGTGTTTTGAAGCAGATCACAGTCATCTCACAATTGCTTTAAAGGTCTTGTTTTTTTCTGTTATTGTTTGACATCTCCTTACAGTCTTTTGTTTTCTGTAGCGTGAATGTTAATGTGCTTTGGAATTCATGGCAGCTCCGCTCAGCTTTGGCAGTTTTGCCACTGTCTGATGAGCTCCAGGCTCCGCTTGCCAGTGGAAAAGAGTCATTAGAAGCTGGCAATGAGCCAAAGCCAACTGAGGTGGCAACTCCTTCCGCTCACCCCACTTCCCTGGGGACTGATGAAGGGCTTAGCCAAACCTTGTCTCTGCTCTGCTCCTGAAGGCACAAGTCCAAGAAGAAGGCCTTCACCAAATACTGCAAGAAGTGGCAAGATGAGGAGGGCAAAAAGCAGTTGGAGAAAGATTTCAATAGCATGAAGAAGTACTGCCAGGTTATTAGAGTCATGGCTCACACTCAGGTGAGTGCCTGTGGGCTCAGGTATGCTGGAAACTGCTGAGAGAGCAGACTTTAAACTTGATCCATCTCTGTAGGAAGATTTCTGCCCTCTGCAGCTTGATGCTGTCTATTCAGCACATTACACATTAATTCTCTACAGAGCTGTGCTCACTGGATGTTTGAGGAGCCTTGGTAACCACTGGCTGGTTTTGAAGGAGTGTCCAAAAGAGACTGAGCTGTAATAGGAACTTTTTGGGCTCAGTCCTTTGCTGATTCTGTGTAGACCTAGACTCTTAATTTTAGCTAAAAATTAAACCAGACTGAACATTGAACTCAGGGGTTCATGTGCTCAGCATTGTTTCAGGCTGCATTCTGTTGGGGTCGTGAGCACTCAGACTTTTGGAAGCTTCTCTTGCTCAGCTGGAGGAGGTGTTCTGCTGAGTGATGTGGTGTCTCCCCAGCTGTCAGTGCTCTAACTTTCTTGGGAGATGAAATAAATCTTTTGAGTTGGCTTTCAGTGCAGTAAGATGGCAAATTTTACTAGAATTAATTTCCTGTAGTATGCAGTAGAGGTAATGTTGCAACCTCTTGATTCTCTCACCAGTTCCCTCTATAAATACAGTAGAAGTAACTCTAAGTGCAATCCAACCCAAAGCAGCCTGAAGTGTGGCAGGTTCTATCAGACAATCACAACAGTTGGAGTTGGAGGGGACCTTAAGGATCATCCAATTCCAGCCCCTGGTGCTATGGGCAGGGGCACCTTCCACTACACCAGGTTGCTCAGACCCCTGTCAGACCTGGCTGAGCAGTTGTAGGGGTGGGGATGGGGGGCCATCCAGAGCCTTTCTGGCAAACTGTGCCAGAGACTCACTACCCTCATAATAAAAATAATCCTTAGGTCAAATTTAAATCCACTCTGTTTCAGTTTAAAAATATTGCCCCTTGTTTCTTGTTATTCCTCGGTGGAATTTTGCTGATGGCTGTGGGGTTAGAGAACTCTGTGTTACTGTGGGTGGCATATCACTTCCAGGTGCAATGACTTGCAAGCCACTACACAATTTTCCCTCTTATTATAGGGCCTTCTTTAAATTCTGTATTTTGGAAAAAGGATACTAGAGAAATACATTAGGCCAGGGCTGGAAGGATGCTGGGCCTGTTAATACAGGGTCCATTCCAGAAGAGCAGGAGCTGAATGCCGTGTTTTCTGTGTTCTAGATGCGTTTGCTCCCCCTGAGACAGAAGAAGTCTCACCTGATGGAGATCCAGGTGAATGGTGGCACTGTTGCTGAGAAGGTGGATTGGGCCCGGGAGAAGTTGGAACAGCAGGTGCCTGTGTCAACGGTCTTCGGCCAGGATGAGATGATAGATGTCATTGGAGTCACCAAGGGCAAGGGATACAAAGGTAAACGCATGAAAGTCCTTTTCTTTGTGATAGGATACAGTTCTTAATGAAATCCTAGCCTTGTGTTTTCATCAGAGCATGTACCAAGAGCTGGGTAGGTGAATCCGTACTGCTGTCACAGTTCAATGATGAGACCATGGAATGAGCGCTGGGCACAGCGCCTGACATCCGTGAGGAGTCATTCCATGCTGCCTTCCTTCTGAGAACACAACCCAGGGACAGCCAGGGAGGGAACTTCACCAGGAAATGTTGATTCCTGGGATGCTGGGTCTGTGCTTCCCTTTTGTTGCCTGGGGACTGCAGCTTGAAAAGGTGGCTGAAACTGTGATTAAAGACTTCAGTGACATCTCAGCTTGACACCAGACTGCTTTGGTCCCTTGCAGGTGTCACCAGCCGCTGGCACACCAAGAAGCTGCCGCGCAAGACTCACCGTGGCCTGCGCAAGGTGGCCTGCATTGGCGCCTGGCACCCCGCCCGCGTGGCCTTCTCCGTGGCCCGTGCGGGCCAGAAGGGCTACCACCACCGCACCGAGATCAACAAGAAGGTTGGTGTCTCTCAGCTGCTAGGAAGGAGCAAGAGCTGCCTGATGTCACTTCCTTTGTGACAGTGAACAGAGTTGGGAGTTTTGCTTGGGGTGTTTTGCTGTGTTAGAATGTTGTCTTGGGGATAGTGGCCATGGTTACTTATGTTGGATAACTAAAATTCTTGGATGGCCATGTGTTTCCCAAGCGCAGCAGACTGTTTCCTCTGAGGCTTTGTAGAATTCCTTACGTTTTATCTGATGACAGGCTCTTTCTCCTACCTTTTGCTAAGTAGACTTTCTTTCTGGTTTTAGATTTACAAGATTGGCCAAGGTTACCAAATCAAGGATGGAAAGCTGATCAAAAACAATGCATCGACTGATTATGACTTGTCTGACAAGAGCATTAACCCTCTGGTGAGTTGCTGCAGCTCTGTGCCAAGAGTCTGCTTGTGAGCTGCAATCCTTAGAGGCAAATGGGTCCTGATATACGTCACAAAATGATTAAATGAAGAGCTCTTGAATAAGTCAGCTGCTCTTGGGGGTGGTGGTGTTTAGTCAGCCTCAGTATTGATTTGTATAACATGGAAAGTGAGTTTGTTATGTGGCATTAGGACAGAGATGTTGCAAACCTTGAATGGTACTTGTACAAGGAATAACTTAGCAAGGACAGCTTTTGCTGTTTCATCAGCTTCTTCTGCTGTTCTTAATAAAAGCCCTACAGCAACAAGTAAACAGCTGCATTAAGAAACTTGACCAGTGAAAGGCAGTACTGGAAAAAGGATTTCAGTGGATGTGGGAATGGCCATGGCCCAGAAATGGTGTGAATCTGTAGGCAGATGTGATCACTGGTCCTGCTTGGTACAGAGCACTGACTGTTCTCTCCTTGCTCAGGGAGGCTTTGTCCACTACGGTGAGGTGACCAATGACTTCATCATGGTGAAGGGCTGTGTTGTGGGGACCAAGAAGAGGGTCCTGACCCTGCGCAAGGTGAGTAGTGGGCTGGAACAGTTTAAGGGAGCTGTGCTGCCTCTGGTGCAGGTGTGTGGGAACCCAGGACATCCCTCTGGGTGCCCTGGATGGCCAGAGCCACTGGCAGGGGGCTCTGAGACCCTGGCATGCAGCCAAAGACACACGTGGGGTTTTGATCTTAGCCCGTGGAGCAAATTACCAGCTCTGTATGAAGAATTACAAGCCACACACACACAAGTTTAGGTATTGTAGTAGAAGTAGTCACGAAGTGAAAGGAAGAAATTTTGAGTGCTGTACAGGGGGGTTTTAAGCCTTGTACGCAGGGGTTCAAGTTTTGTACATAGGGGTCAGGAGTTACAAGATGGAGGGATTTGGGTGTGCCCTGTCCTCCTTCTTTCTCCTTCCTAGCCTCCATGTCTTTGGTGATGTTGGCACTCACAGATTGGATTAGTGTAGAAAGTCACTATTCGATATAGATAGTAGGCATTGGGGAAAAGGTATAAACATGTAACACATAATGTATGATATCAAAGATGGCTCCAGCCCCCTGGGAGGGCAGTGTGCCTTTGTCTGAGCTGCTGAACGGGCCACAGCAGTTCAGGAAAATAATCTTTTAGATGACCAACAATAAACAACCTTGAGACCGGACAACAGAAGACTACTGAGTCTTTCTTTAAAGGCACGGGTTGGAGCAGAGACTTTTCCATCTTTCGGGGTCACCCCAGTCCAGGGGTGAAACCCCACACAGGTGGTGTGTGCTGTTCTTGGGAGTAATAAGACTTGCTAGAAAGAAAAGCCTTCCACACAAACCCACCTTGTAGTAATGGCCTTGGGAGTGGCATGAGGTCATTTCTGAGGTGTAGTGATGGACATGTTTAGGCTTGAGAAATCTTGTGACCAGAAGGACCCTGCGGAGTGGGGCTTGTGCTGCAGGGAGCTGGCCAGTCTTCAGCCTGGGAGGCCAAAGGTGCAGGGTGGATGGCTCCTGGTCAGGTGTTCCTTGCACATGGCAGCAGCCGAAGTCTGAGGGATCGAGGAGGCATTAGCCATGGAGGGGACAAGAAGTACCCAGTGTACTGGAGGCTAAAAGTGCGCTGCTGCTGCTGCTTGCTGCTGCTGCATTACTCACCTGGCATCTCTCGTTTTAGTCCCTGCTTGTGCAGACCAAGCGCCGGGCCCTGGAGAAGATTGACTTGAAGTTCATTGACACCACCTCCAAATTTGGTCATGGCCGCTTCCAGACAGCTGAGGAGAAGAAGGCTTTCATGGTAAGGGCTCTTCCTGGCTCATGTATTGGTGTATCACTGGGTTGTCTTCGAGCTCATGGCAGCTGGTAGCTTTGGCCTTAGAGCTGTCATGTGGCCTAAGTTCCCGTGAAACAGCAACTTCAGTTGAGAGGCCTCCTCCTGCCTGCTTGGTTATAACTGCTGGGGGCCTGGCATCTCTGTTCCCCAGTGACAGCTCTCACTGTCTGAGGGGTGATGCCGTGTTAGGGCACAAGTTGTTCAGTGTTGCAGCACGGAACAAGCACTGCTCCATTTCCTCTCAGAGCAGCTCACGAGGAGGGTGCTCACAGTGGTGAGTGGCGTTCCCAGTTTGTCGCTGGTTGGAGAGAGCAGCCGGGAGCTGTGTGAAGGCCCTGGCAGGGTCAGAGCGGTGCCGTGCTCAGGGCCGAGCAGGAGCTTCCCACCAGGTGGCACCAGCGTTGCTGCTCAGGCGCATCCGGAGTCACCGGTCAGCCCAGTGCGGCTGCGCCGCGTTCGGCTTTTCCCTCTGGCTCTGGGCGTGGGGTTTCCAGTGGGTTGCAGATTGGAGGGCTTTTTTTGCCTTGATTTCTTTACAGCTTTTGTGATTAGGATGTTTTGTCTTTTGTGCAGACTGCTGTTTACATAGCTTGTTTTTTGTGGGTTTTTTTCAGGGACCACTCAAGAAGGATCGCATTGCAAAAGAGGAGGCAGCCTAATGGGTGGAATGGTCCTGTTGCCTGTGTGCTCTCAGACCAAAAAATAAATATTGTAAAGAAATTAATTTTGCCTCTTCTTGTATGCGTTGCTGTGTCAAGCCTGGTACTCTGACTGTGGGTTCTACATGTGGATCAGACCAAAGAAACGTGTAACATTTTAGCTCATGAGCATCCACCTTATAGCAGCATTGCTCTAAAAAAATAGAGCTGTTATTGCTGGTTTTGCAGAGCAGATTGTGGGTCAGAGCAGGATGTCTCTGGGTGTGTGAAATAGCGAAGCAGCAGGGGCCCTAAATGTGTTTGGAGTTGCTCAGGTATTAGTCCACCTGTCGAGCCCCAGCTGGGTGGACAGAGCTTTGAGCCAAATGGGTTTTGAAATAACCCAGACAGTTCGAACCACTAAATTTTAGGAAACTGGTGGATGCTGGTTGTTGCCATGGAAACCTTCCACTGTCTGTATGGCAGGGGCTGTAGCCTGCAGACTTTGCAAATACAGTTTGTTGCTGTCCCTGAGAGCAGCAGAAGGCAGCAGGGATCCTGAAAAATCCCAGCCTCACAACAGCTGGATTTTTCAGCATTGCACGTAGTTCCCCTGCTGAAAGGTGGCAGGAGGCAGGCCTGCCTGGGTGGGGAGGAGGGTGATCTGCATCCCACCCGATGAGGAGGTGGGAGAGCTGTGAGTGCTGCTGGTGTTGTGTTACTGCCTGGCCTAAAATACCCTGCTGGCTCCCAGGGAGATGGTTTGCTGTGTCCTTCACTGACCATAACTGGAGACATGGCAGCAATTGAGGCAATAACTGCAGACCTTCACACCAAAGTGTAGCACTGCCCTGAAACAGACCTGGGTTGGCCCTATTTGCGTATATCTAAAGTGGGGAAAGGTGGGACGTGGAGATTTTTTTGTGTGGTGGTGCATGAGAGCCTTCTAAGAGTTAAAAAGGTGGCAAGAAGGAGGAAAAACATTTACCTTGTTGCCCTAGAAACCAGACTGGGTGACTGAAAGAGCCGCCTGGCTCACTGTCAGCCTCATTTAACACATGAACCTGCTGGCTGATTTCAGCCAAGTGAAAGATAATAAATAATTCTTTTTCCCTTGTCACAAGTCTCAAATTGGCAGGTAGGTGGAGAAGATCCTTAAATTAGTATTCCTCTGATACAGAAAGGTGGAATTCCCAACCTCTGTCCATCCTGAGCCTGCAGTTTTATGGGCAGCTCTGAGGAGTGAGGTTTTTTCCTCCACCTGTTAGCCTTGGATGGGCTTTTCACTTTATAAAGCTGGTATGTACTAGTTGACTAGGGTGGGCATGGCTCTGAGCCAACCCTGCCTGCTGCTGCTTCTGTCACCAGTCAGATGTATCCAAGGGAATTTGGATGATCAGGAAAAATGGATGTGCTGGGGGTGAGCATCCATGACAAACTGTGGACAGCCTTGATGAAAATCTCTAAAAGTGCCTAATTTTACCATACCTTGTGGTGGGAGCTCTGGGATGTTGCTGGTTTGAAGTGGCAAT
Source organism: Motacilla alba alba (assembly GCF_015832195.1). Classification (NCBI taxonomy): domain Eukaryota; kingdom Metazoa; phylum Chordata; class Aves; order Passeriformes; family Motacillidae; genus Motacilla; species Motacilla alba. The sequence continues at coordinate 49,575,863 of NC_052031.1, forward strand.
GTTAGCAGAGGGATTTTTTAGTCGAACTGGCTCCTAAGCAGGTGGAAGCAGTCCTGGAGGAATGTCATTGTTGAAGATGCTCGGCGTGTGTCTGGCAGGAGGAGTTACTCTGACTTGGAACCCAGTGCCAGACTTGGATTTGTTTATTTTTGAAGCGATTGTTGCTGACTGATAAAACGGCGGATGGTGAGGGGAAAAAAAAACCCCAAAAGCTGTTTCCGGGATTCCTAGGGACATCCAACGTCAGGAGGTGGCGCTCCTTCCTCTGTAGACACTTGTCGCCGAGGGCTTGCTGGTGGGACTAGCCTGGAGAAAAACCCTGCTTAGCCGGGGCGCCCGGGCTGTGTGAGTCCTCTCAGCCTCCCTTGGGGCTCCCTGGAGCCCCCCGATAACACCCGGCTGCCTTGCTGAGCAGCTCCTGGGAACCTGCTGTGGGAGGTCCCTGCCAAGGCTTGTGAATGGGGACTGAAGCCATGGGATGCTGAGCTGGCTTTGGCAAAGCCTCCCGCTCCTAAAGCCTGCGTCCACCCTGCAACTCTCATCTCACAGCCTTCCTGCTCCTGCAGAGCACGCGTCCTCTATTTTGGGGACAATCCCCAGGGCAACAGGCAGCAATTGCTGCAGATCACACATTGGTCCAGCAGCTCCTGAGAGCCAACATTTTTAGGGTGATTTACATTTTTATTAAATTACTTTGAGTTTTTCTATTTGGCACTGTCATCTCATATTCTCATATCCCACAGTTCCACGAATGCCGTGGTGGTGCTGCTAGACTGCATCTTCCCTGCTCCAAAATGTCCAACAACATCCCAGTCAGAAAAGATCCCACACCCTGGTGATGCTCAGACCAACCCAAGAGCCACAGGAGGACGGGGACAGCCCTGGCCCTGCTGAAATAACACCAAAAGCCGTGGGAATGTGCCCTGTCCCAGCTGGTGGTGGGAGGGCTGTGGCTGGGAAGCAGGACTGGGTTTCACCCCCAGCAGCCGGTGCTCCCCAGCTGCCAGCGGTGCAGGGCTGGGACCCGGCGCTCCCGGCCGGGGGCTGCTTTTCCAGCGGCATCTGGCCCCAGCCAGCGCTGCCGCCTCTTTTCCTTGCCGAAGATGAAACAAGATGCAGCTGTGATGCTGGAGCGGAGACCTTAGAAGTGTGTAAGGATGCCCGGGGGGGGAAAAAAATTGGGTTCAAGTTGGAGGTCTTGGCTCCCGCAGTCAGCTTCACAAGTGGCCCAGCTGACACCCTGCCTTCCCACCCCGGCCCCTGCCTTTGATCCCAGTGACAAGCAGGGAGCTTCAAGTATGCTTGATGGGGGAGAAGGGCTGACAAAGGTGCCCCGGGGGAGCCGCGGCCGGGTTCACACACCGCGGCAGCTTTTCTGCCAGAGCAGCTCCACCGCACTGTTCCAAGGGCGGCGTGTGTTTGATTTGCAGCCCCCCCCCGGCCTGAGGACTCCTTTTGTACCTGACAATTTGCTGGCTTCTCACCAACCCTCAGAAGTGCCTGTGGGACCTAGGGGCATGGATGTGGTGGGGAGTGGTTCCCCACAGAGGCACTCCCAGCGTGGGCCAAGGGGGTGGCAGGCAGCCCTGCTCCAGGACTGCAGCTCCCTGTGCCAAAGCAAAGCCACAGCTGAAGTTTCCCCATTCCCATGGCCGCCAAGGCCTTCTTGCCACGGAGATGTCAGTGGGCCCGGTGCAGCACTGCTCCCTGGCTGGGCACAGGACTTACGGGAGCCCACGTGAGTTTTGGGAAGTCTTTTCATTCCTTCCCTCAGCACGGTGCTGGGGAATCACATGTTTCTGTGGCGACCAATGGGCGACCAATGTGGGAAGACTAAATTTATCTTCCACAGGCTCCCAACTTCCCCAAAACTGTGTGGGGCTGTCCTCCCTCCCTGGTAGGGACAGCTCCTGTGCCAGGATCCCCTGGATGCCCAGGTGCCGCCCAGCTCCCTACAAGCCCCAAAGCACTCCAATGTCAGGCAGCATTCTTGGTAGCGTGCGTGGCATCAAATTCAAACCCAAGGATTGAATCAGGGAAAGACGTATACCTAGATCTGGCTTGGAGATCTAAGGGACACCTCTCTGAGACTGTCCACTGGGCTCAGGCATCACTTCACACCCAGACGCCACATCACAGGGCTTTTAAAACATGTATTTTTAAACTTCTTTATTAACACCAGTGGTAGCAGAGACTGAATTAAGCCAACAGGGGCCGTTGCTGCTGGGCACAGCCGTGCAGGCAGTCAGTGAGAGAAGCTACCCCCCTGCATGTGTCATTCCACAGGATAATTCCCCCTCACCTTTGTGGCTCGAGCTGTCTGCTGTGTGCTCTGCTCCTCTCTGCCACTGTCTTTGAGGGGTAGATGGAAACCAAAGCTCATTATTCCCCTTGGGAATGAGCCAGCAGCCGGGGCTCTGGCAGCCCAGGTCGGCAAGGAGCTGTTGATGGTGGAGGTATTTATAATCTTTGTTTGGTTCCAGCAAGGCTGGACGCCCACTCCCGCTTCCCTTCATACAAAAAGATCAAACAGCTCCGGGACATTTCCTTGCTCCTGGCAGATGAAATTCTTGCATCTGCCGACCTGCTCCGCCCTGCCTGGGGCTGTAGCCTCTTCCTTCGCTCCAAGACCTAGAGGGTTGCTGCTGCTGTTTATTCTGCCCCTAAACTAGGGATTTGCTCATTTTTCCCACCTCATCCCCCACCATTTTCAGAGCTTATGGGCAAGGCATAGAGGACTAGGACTGTGGCACCTTCCCCACCTCAACTTCCTTCCCTCTCCCACTTCTGAAGAACCTCAGCTGTGCTTGATGGGTCACATGTGGACTTTGCCCATGGATGTCACAACAAGTGGAGCAGGAAAGCAGAAGTTGGTACCTTACCCAAGGGCAAGGTGCCTGGCAGGAGTTTGTATCTGTCCTACAGTCCCATCTTCCTCTTTGGTGCCTGGCACTGGTGACAAGCAGGGATAAGGAGAGGATGAGGTTCTAGGAAGGCAGTACACCTGTGCTGGGCAGGTTGTCTGCATCACAGATAATGTGGAGGCAGGATGTACATCCTTGATGCTGGAACTTCTTGCTGCTGGCCTCATCCCAGCCCAAGGCCCTCACCATGCAGCCGTGTTGGGGATCTCATCAGACCCTTCCACCGAAGGCCATTTTGTTCTGGGGATGCCTCCCAGGGGCTCAGCAATGGGAGACCTCCACCACCACCACTGCAGCCACAGACGCAGGAGAGACAGCACGCAGCATCGAGGGAGGTGACACTGAACACTGACAAAGGCTGACTGTCCCCCAGGCTCTGCTTTAGGCAGAGTGGAATCATCCCCTGATACCCAGCTACTGGCAAATACCAGCCCAGATTCACCTGCCTGCTTTCCCGCTGGGCAGGAGCAGGCCCGAGGTATTCCAGCCAGCTGATGGAAGCTGTAGCTGGCCATACCCCAAGCCATGCTGTGCTGTCCTGTTCATCTCCCAAGGAGGTTTCCATTCCCCTCTCCAAGCAGGAGCCTTCCCAGGTGTCCCCAGTATTGAGGGGCTGCTGGCGTAGCAGGGGAGCCTGGCTGTGGGCAGGAGACACAGCTGCTTTTCATGTCCGCCCTCACAGCACAGCTCATGCTCAATCTTTCAGCAGGTCCCTGTGATCCAGGGGTGAATTATGGGTGTCAGGTTTGGGGCAGCCAAGAGGGGATTTTGGAGGGGGGAGGTAGCAGGGAGCAGCACGTGGGAGTGGCTGGGGAAGGACAGAGCGGGGTGGTCCACAGCTGGATTTTGGTACCTTTACAGCATCTCCTCCTGGAGCATCCCAGGGTTTGGAGGGCCAAAATGCATGTCACACCCACTTCGAGCCTTCGGCATCCCTTCTTCTTCACCCCAAGCCTTCATCCAAAAGGAAACCCTCAGTACTGTCCCCCCATGCCTTTCTGCTCCTCCTCCTTGCCCCCAGGGTGCTGAACTGGGTCTCTGTGGTGCGGAGCGTGGGATGTGTGCCAGAGGAAGCAGTGGAGACGCCGGCGGGGCAGGGACCCAGGTGTGAACCCACACAGGTAGCGGGGCTGTGACTCAGCCATCCGAGAGAAAGCGCCGCGCTGCCCCAGCTGCTGGCACGGCCGAGGCCGGGAGGGCTCCGGCGGGAAGCCAGACACGCCACTGGCCTCACTGCTCACCAGCCTTTTGCTCCAGCGGCTGTGCTTGGCTGCCCCGGGGCTGCTGGGGAGCAGGAGCACTGAGCTTTCAAATTTAGTGCTTTTCATTTCCATGGGAAAAAGCATCTCTTTCCCCTGAAGACCCAAGAGACGCACATACCCCAAAGATTTTCCACCCCTGGGTCCAGTCTAGTGTTTGAATCTGATGGGGTTCAACCACGGAGACCCTTTCTCCTTGCAGGCAACCTTCCCTCCTCCTTCTCTTTCTCTGCAAAGAGTTAAATCTCTCTCCAATTCAGCACCTTTCCCCCTCCCTCCTGCCCCCGGGATAATGTTTAACCGAGCTCATTGCTAATTAAATATCGATGACCTCAGGCAGGTTTTGTTATCGTCTGGAAACACCTGATGCATGTGTCACCAGAAAGAGTTTTTCTTGTCTCAAGTACACCGGCAATCCTTGAACTCATGTTGGCTTTTCCCTTCCCACCCTGCCGGCCGCCCCTGCCCATGGGCACCACCGAGGCTTGGCTGGCAAGCAAGCAACTCCAACTCGTGTGGGCTTGTTGTAGCCACTCCTAATTGCAGGGGACAGACGCGGTGGGAAAGAAAGTTTTATTCCTCCTTTCCTTTCCCAAATCATGGCCATTGCTGCCCACCATCCACAGCTCAACAAGCTCAGCTTGAACTTGGTGGACTTTCCTCTTCTGGGCTGAGACTGTTCTTTCCTACCTCCTTGAGCATGGGGATGACCCATCTTGGGGTTTGGCTCTCCAAAATATCTTCTGGGATTTCCCACGGGAGCAGCAACATTCCACAAGGAAAACTCCCCATTCCTTCTTCTCCTGTCCTCCAGGGTAGACTTGGACCAACATTGCCAGGATGAGCAGGCAGGAACCAAAACCCTTAAAGGCTGCATGGAGAATGGGATAGAAAAAAAAGGGAGCAAAAGAGAGACAGTGAGAAAAGGGAGGCTGTGAAGGGGTTCTGGGAAGGGACTGTGAGTACATTTTAGGCAAGATGGGCTTTTACAGGGCAGAGGCCTATTCTAGATGGGTCTGGGACCACTGTCCCCCTGAGCTGGATGTGTGGAAGTAGAGGGGGCTCCTCAGGAACTTCATGGCAGGTGGTGTTTCCTGCCAGGTCCACCAGCCTTGTGAACAGCCTCTGAACCTTTCTGCTAAAGGAGGTCGCTCAGCCCTGCAAAAATTCTCAAGTCTGGTTTTCTTTGTGGCGAGGAGCAGAGGCTTTGCTGACATCATTTTCACACTGCGGTATAAATAGCCAACCTGAAAAACAAAGGAAAACTCCCCATGAAGACCATGTAAGGCAGAGCTACAGTTGCACCATTTATTTATTCGCTCACCGTTGCTATTTCCTGCCTCTGTTGGTCAGAGACCTCCTGTGTTGGCCAAAAATCAGATTTCCTCCCTTGCCAGGAATTTATGGATCAGCAGCACCGATGGTAACAAGGGAATCACAATCCCCCAGCCCTGACAGGACAAACTCCTGTCTACACTTGGCCTCAATCCCACCAGTTGCTCCAAGGCCCAGCACATCTGCTGGGCATTTACAGAGCAGGGCATGGGAGGAACAGCAAGGCCAGGGCTGAGGCTGGAAGGTCCAGAAAGGCTGGAGGAAGCAGTGAGGCTGGAGGCACTGTCCATCAGATTTGTAAGTCTGGTGTTTGCTGGATGTTGCAGCAGGCAGGACTTCCTCAATTCCTCTCGGGTTGTACCACCTCCAAGCTACCCAGAGCCCCAGTGGGAAGCAGATGCCATGTTAGAGAGGGGCACAGTGGAAAGGTTTCCAGGCCGTAAAGCAGGGGTGTGTCACTTGGGCGCACATTGAGTCGGTTTTTGCTGTCCCCCAGGCTGCAGGTCCCTGCTGTGCACGGCAAAGGGAACACTCGGTCAAGGACAAGCCCAGCACCTGGGAGGGGGAGGGCGGCGCAGACACGGACCTGGCTTGTTCAACAAGCTGGAGCGTGGCTGCAGATGCACCTTCTTCAGGCTCCAGCTGCACTACAGCTCTGCAGCTCCTTCCCAGTGCCTGTTGCTGCCTCCAGACCTGCCAGCAGATCAGTCTGTGCATGTGCTCCTTTGCTCGCCCCAGGCACCATCAGCCAGGCTCGCTCGGGCCCCTCTTCCCTCGCCCCAGCTGTGCCGGCAGCGCGCTGGGGGGTGGCAGCTCCTCGTCAGGAAGTGGTGGCCAGCAGCTGGGGATGGGACCTCCTTCAGGAGATCCAGGCAAACATTTTGGGCCATGAGTGAGGGCTCCCTGAAATTCAGATCTGCATGTGGGATGCTAAGCAATCCCAGCTCTCCTTTGGGCATGCCTGGGGTGGAGAGGTGGACACACAGGTCCATGACTGTGCTGCATGGGAGCACGTCTGCAGGCATTAGCTCCCTTGGTCCCTCCTGTAAGCCAGAGCTGCCTTCAGCTCTGTTCATGGATGAAGACAGATTGCAATTACCCTTCCCTGCTCCCCAGAAATGCTCTGTTCCCTGGGAAATGGAGCTGGCATGGCAGGGGAGAGCATGGCACAGTACGTAGTTTCTCTGCTGGCCAGTGATGGGCACATGGGGACAGTGTCAGAGCTGCTTTGCCTGGCCACCATGGCCAAGGTGTGGGGATGGAAGGACCTGCCAGCATGGAACAGCTCCCCTTTCTGGCTGCTCACTCCCCTGCCTGAAGTCCCCCCTGTGCACGAGTAGCCACGGGAGCAGGGAAGAAGGGGGTGCCAAAGGTTGGTGTGAGTTGTTTGGAGGGCTGACTCCAGGGAGGGTCCCGTCCAGAGGACTGTCTCCTTGGTCATTGTTATCAGGATAATTCTCCAGCCACTCGAATCCTGTTTTTGTGCTGGTGTTGCCTGGCTCTACGGGAGTGAGGGGGGAGAAACACAGGAAACGCTAGCGACGGAAGCAGAATCATCTCCTGGAGGGAGCGAAGAGCTGCTGACGCCACTGAGGGGAACAAAGACATTCAGAAAGAGTTAGACATGGATTTGTGCTCTAGACAGCCCAGACAAGTAGTCTCAGTCCCAGCTTACGGCACACCTCACATCCCTCCAGCACGCTGCACCTCCATCTCCCCCAGCCCAACCTCCGGCACTGAGTTCTGGGGTGCAAGGAGACCTTGGGGGATCTCCAGGTCAGGAGAGGAGGCAGCTGTGTTCTTGCCGTGAAGAAGCCCTGGAGGGGATGACCTGGGGGGATGTCCTCGACTCTATCCCCGGCTGCTGCACAAGCTTTGGCTGCTATGGTGGAGCGAGGGTGGCCATGGGAACAGCACAACACTCGCTGGCAGCGTGGGCGCCAGCCTCACCGCTGCCTCAGAGCTCTCCCCTCCAGCACCCCCAAATGCCAAGGAGCTGTCTCCATGCTGTGCATGCACAACAGGCCCTCTGTCTCACAGGCACAGAAGGAAAGTCTGAGTAAAAAGGTCAGAGGGTCTGGCATCCATCTCACCCAGGGCCAGGAGGAGCAGGCAAACCCCTGCTTAGCAGGGTCACAAGCTGCCCCTGTCCTCATTCCCATCCATGGTACCTTCCAGATCCTAAGAAAGCCCCCATGTGCTTCCTCTCTCATAGGATGCAGGAGTGCTGCATCCCAAGTGCCAAGGGATCTTTCATGGGATCTTTCATGTGGCTCTGGGGCAGGAAATCCACTCTCCCGGAACAGAGCAAAGCCCTTGGGTCTCCTAGTTGCTGGCCCTATGGGGTGCAAGTGCCTCAGCCAGGCTGAGCTGGGGTGCTCTCTGAGTCCCGGCCTTGCGTGTGGCAGTGGAGGGCGATGACAGTGGACACAGCCTTCTCCTCAACACACTTGCGCCAAGGTTAATTCACCCCATCCAGCTCCCATATCCCTAATTCCAAGAAGAGGATGTGTACCAAAGCTGTAAGTAATGTAGACACATTTTCTGTTACAAGGGGCAGCATTCACATCTCAGATCCTTCTGTGGCTCAGGAGTGAGAGCCCCTTCCAGCTCCATCAGATGTAGACCCCCCTCCCTTCCATGACCCCATCCCCGTGGCACATGCACTGCCTGCTCCAGAGCCAGGGAGGAGGATTTTCCCCACCACTGATGTCCTGAAGCTGTGGTGACACTGGGGACCATGGAACCATTTGGGGCAGCACTGCTGGGGGGAAGCTTACAGCACCCCTACCCTGCTGCCTGCAGAAAGGGCAGCACAGCCAGGATGCTGCTGCTGCCAGGAGTGCCTCCAATCCCCAGGGTCTGCCTTTGTGAGCAGTGTTTGTGGCTGGAACATAAGCGTCAAAATGTCATCAGTCCCTTATCTGCAACGTATCTGGGTCCTTTTGGTACCTCAGCCTCCAAAAATAGCCTAGCGGGGAAAAAGAATATGTTCCTAAAATAGCAGCACCACTTGGGCTCACCAGTGCTGGAGCTGACACCTGGTTGAGTGCCCACCGCAGCTTTGCAGGGAGATTTCAGATCCATTCTCCTGTGCTTTCCCAGCCTAAAATAGCATCCGCACCTCACTGCACTGGGAGGCTGGCAGGTGCTTTCCAGCTTTTGCCCAAAGCAGTGCCAGCTGCTGCCTGCCCACCCTGTGCCACCCGTGTCCTGTGTCAGGCCCCGGGCATGTCCCTGTGCCCACACCGCTCACACGTCCCATGGCAGGCAGGGAGGTGTGCAGCCCTGGAGCACAGCAAGGTCCAGGTGAGTCACCCCTAGGGATGCAGCCAGCCATGTGGGAGGAGAGGGCTGGCTGGCTGCCTCTCCTGAAAAGGAGAGCTGCTGAGGAGGAGGAAGCTGGGAGGAAGGAAGGCCTTGTTTGTCCGTTCCCAGAGCGGTGCAGGAACTGCTATATGAGGAATTACCTGACCTCAAATCTCCAGATGCTTTTCACTAACTTCCTCATTTGAACCTCCCCCAGCTCCTGCAATCCTGCCCTGTGCTCTGCTGCTGCTGCCTCCCCTGAGCTACCCCAGCACTGGCACCTGGTTTCCTCCAGGCTGCGAGGACTCTTCCTCCTCCTTATGCTCCAAATTTATCCACACCTGCTCTTCCTCCTGGATGGGCCACATTCACTCTGCATATGTGAATCCAGAGGCCTAGCTCTGCAAGGCAGGCTGGGCTTGGCCACCTGGGAAGGCAGGGAAAGCCATGGCGAGTGGGTGGTTCCTGAGCTTCCAGTCACAGGGAGGATGCTGCAGGTGTGGGGTGTCCTGTGGGATGCTCTGTGGGACCCAGGTGGGAAACGGGGGACACAGGATGTAGAAAATCGATGCTCTGCATCCATCATTATCACATCTTGGCCTTTCACACACATTCCAACCCTACATACCTCGTGTTGCTCCCCGTGCAGCCCCATGCAGCGTTGCACAGCCGGACTTCTCGGCATCTTGTGAAGGATGAGGGGATGCAACCGTGACGCAAAGCTTTCACGCTCTTTGGAGACTATTGCTTCCTCTCTTGCCTGGCCCTTCAGAAGGTCTGGGCAAAGATGTTTATGCAGAATACAAAAGGTTTAAGGATGTGTGTTGGATTCTGAGGGATGGAGCCCAGCATGAGATAAATGCTGATCTGGAAGCAGGATTGTATTGAACAGGGTTTCCTGGGGCAAGTGGCGGAGGAGAGGCGAGGCTGCCGAACTCAGGAGGGCTGGGAATCATGAAGATAAGGTGCTCCCAGTGAGTAGGATATAGTCAGGGGCTGGGGCATCTTGGATAGCAGGGATGGAGGCACATTTTACTGCAGAACAAACCTGGGACTGTCACGTGTGTCCAGGAGCAGGGCTGGGAAGGGACACGTGGAAGCATGCAGAGGAAGGGGAGATCAGCAATGGCATGTGCTGAATGGAGGTTAGAGCAGGGGTCTTTTTGGGGAGACTTCTCTTCCAGCGACCGACCATGCTGGGAATTGAGTAGGTGCTCAGAGTACCTCCTGGGACAGAGGTACCCCCAAAAGCAAGCGTGAGGGATAGAGGGCAATGGAAATGGATTGCTGAGGTATGTGAGGGAAAGCTGGGAAGGCAAAACCTTTGTTTTTCTTCAGGGAAAATCTGTTCAACAAGAGACTCTCCAGTGCTTTGCAACCTCATAGCACCCCACCAACCCATGGTTAAATTAGGGTCTGAGACCTTCCAGGCTGGGGCAGGAAGGGGGGGATGTGAGTCAAAATAACAAAAACAGCATTCTTGAGGAGGCTAACTTCAAGGTTGGGATGGATCTTTTAAAATAACAGGTTATTTCCAGACTTAGGAAATGAACCAAGTAGCCCACAGGCCCCAAAGGAACCATGGGGAGGTTTCATGGTCTCATACCTCTGAATTCAACAACCTGTGTGCAAGCTGAGGTCACTGGCCATTGCAGATGACAGGAACTCCGGGAGAGGAAGAGGGGACAGGATGCTTGGCCAAAATACCTTAAGAAACTATGTTAAGGATATCCCCTCTCCTCCAGAGCCAAGATGTGACAGTACCTCCCCAGGGCTCCATGGGGAGCAGGGGTGAGAGGGGCACTTGCAGCAGGAGAGGTTGCCCCAAACTTCTCCCCAGCTCCATCACTTTTCCTGGCCTTCCTCTGACTGCAGTGCTGATTTCCCCCTGCCCCATTTTTTTTCATTTCAACATGAGAAGCAGCAAGTGAAACCTTCTAAGCCCAAACAAACGGGATAAACATGGGTCAAGACGGAGCAGGGGATGGTGTAATGGCAGGGTCATGAGATTGCTGACCTACGAGAAGCGAAAGAGACAATGGGATGGGCTTTAGGGGTTTGGAAGAGCAAACAGGCTTGTGCTGCAGCAGCAGAGCAGGCAGGAGCCAGCCTGATCATGCTGAACCCTTCAAGCACGATAGACTGTCCAATTCCACTGCCCATCTGAGCAAGAGTTTGCCATTGCTGAAGTAACTGTGAACCCCAGCAGAGCTTTCCCAGGGAGGTCGGGGAAGCCCTGCCAGCACAGTTATGGCTGAAGGACTCAGGTCACCTCAGGCAGGGAAGGTGGTGCAGCCCTTTAGGGTCCCTTTGGTCACCCAATGGACAAATGGGACTGTTTAAACCTTAAAATCTGCAGTAGAGCCCTGTAAAATGCTGGTGGTTATCCCAAGAGAGGGGGCTGGGGTCATGAGCAAGGATGTGGCAGAACTGGAGAGATGCACAGCTTTGCTTGTTCCTGGGAAAGGAAGCCACCATCTGTTATCAGAAAGAGGAATACTGATGGAAGAGCAATTTCATTAGATAATCTCTCTAATTAAGACAGGTGACAGGATGCAGATTTCCCTCCTGGAGAGACCTTTGTGGAGACCTCGAGGAAGGATGCTTCTGACCTTGTCCTTCCAGTTAGGGCCAAGTGCCAGAGGGAGAAGAGAAGCTGAGGGTCCCCAGGACGCTCCTTGCTGCTCCCCAGTGTCTGAGCCCCTCTGGGGCTGGATGGGCTTGCTCTGCAGGCCTGGCTGGGGATGCTGGGAACCAGTAGCCAGACCAAAACAAGGTATTCCATACCCAGGATAGAGAGATCCCACAGCACCAGGCTATGTGCAGACCTGCCTTCCTTTGCCAGTCAACATCTGCTGAAGGCCCTTACTCAGGCTGTGCTTAATCCTGGCAGCTGCGTCATTCTTCCCCTCTACCCAACCCCCTTTTTCCCCTGAAGAAATTTCTACGAGATTTTTTTTTAATTGGCTTTGTCTGTTTGATCCTTAGTTCCTATTCAGGCCAAACACGGAATGCATCTTACTGGAGACAGGATAGAGGACTCTTGGAGTTAATAGTTTTCTCCATTGTCTTTCAAATGTGTGCTGAGATGTCCGTAGCTGGGGGACCCATTGTGCTGCCTTCCTGCTTGTTTTTCCAAAAGTCTCCAGTGAATAAAAGCAATGCAGAACTTGTAATACACTTTCCATGACCTCTAATCTTGTGTACGATCTGTCTCAATTGCCAGGTCGAATACAGTATTCATCAGCAGTGGTTCCACCTCCATCCCATCTACTTCTCCAAAACCCAGCCCCAAGCCATCCCTGGCTGGCTCCAGCTTCCTTCAACTGCACCACCATCTCCACTGCCCTCATCCATACCTTCTTGTCCCTTCTCCCTTTTTTCTGCTCTCCCAAACTATGTATCCTCCCCTCTTCCCCTGAGCATTTGGTCTCTGGAGGTGCTGGCATGGGGGCGGCTGTGGCAGGAACATGCCAGATCCTGGTGAAGGAATGCCTGCACCTTCAGGAATGTACTTCCTGGGGACCATCCTCCCTCCCCATCCCACCCCAAGTGGGTCGGGGATGCCACTTGGTGGTTACCAGTCCTGGCAGCACAACAGGGACCCAGAGCAATGGCTGGACGGGACCGGAGGGCAGACAAAGGCTCCGGGTTTGCCTTCCCACCCTGGCTATGAGTTCACTCTGATGCGTGGGCTTGATGAGATTCCCAGATGCACAGGCACACAATGCAGCAGGGAAACCCTGTTCTCCCACTGTTATTTTGCATGGCTTCTCTGAGAATGTTTGCCCTTCCTACCGCTTTCCTGTGATGCCGGAAGCCTTCAGGTGTCCCTCAGCTAGGACAGCCACCTGGGCTTTAAGGATGAGTCACCCTCTCTTCCCATGTTCTCCTCAGCCTTCCCTTTGGCAAGGACTGGCAACAAACAGCAGGAATGAATCAGAGGCCAGGGTAGCTGAGGGAGCAGAAGGCCATCTCTGGGCATCCCAGCATATGTGTCCCAGCTGCAGCACCACAGGGGACTGGGCATTACCCATCACTGAGTGACAAGGACTGGTGATCCCAGCAGCAGAGAAATCTCCAAGCCATCTCACTGGAAGCTGTGCCTAAGAAGTCCCTTCCTAAAAGGACTGAATTCAAATTGGGATCTTTTCCAGCACCAAAGGGACATTCCCAGACCTTCCTCTGGACGGAGTAAGGATCCCTCTCCTGCTCCAAAGGTTTGAGCCCAGGCCAAGGATAAAGCACCAGCTTCATGCTTTGGTCTTTCTCCATTACCCACGCTTTTCTCATTGTCTTTTCCCCTCTCATTTTCTTCTTCACACCAATGGGTAGACCGTGACCTGGATGTCTGTGCCCACCTTGAGCTGACAGGGTATCCCTCTCGAGCTGCCAGCCCCAATGATCAATGTCCCAGCTCTTGTCAAGGGGTGTAGGCAGGAAGATGTGGAGCTGGGGCATCACCACAGCCCAAATCTCCAGACAAACTTTGTCAGTCATGTCTGCTGAGGAGGCAGGTCCAGTCTTGCTCTGGGGTTCCCAAGCACTGTGCAGCTGAGCCTCTCTGCAGAAAGAAGGACACTGGGTCTCACTGCCTGCAAGTCTCCCATCTTCTTCCCACTTCTCAGGGATCCTGTGACACGCTTGTACCTTGCTGTGCCACATTGCAAGGACTGGTCACTGGAGGCCCCACAGCCACAAAACATGGGCTGGGGAAAAGGCTTGGAAAGCAAGATTTTCTGGGCTGTGTCATGCAGAGGACAAGGGGATTGGACTAAGCAGTCAGAGTGGTTTGGTTTAGAAAAGGCAGCTGGAAATCAGCCTCTCCTTCTGGAGATTGTTCACACAGTCACAGAAGGGACTTACAGTTTGGTAGCGCTGCTTCTCTGTGCCTCTCTTCCCAGAGCTCTGCTCAGTTCAACCCCATTCCATCTGTGGGGGCAGGAGATAGACTCAGGGCCTCTGAGAATTAAGGTCATGGCCTGGCCGTGCAAAGCCTGCACAGCCCAGGCTGGGGACAGCATGGGCAGGCATTCTGGTGTTTCCTGCTCCCTCTCAGGAAGTTAGTGCCTGTGCTGTGAAATGCTACCCAAATATTCTGCCACCTTTATCAGCCTTGGCTTTACTGCCCACTATCTTGCTCCCTTTTTCCGAATTGCTCCTCAGGTTACAGCTACTGATGTAAATCAATGGGATGTCGTGTAAGCAGGCTCGAGGACACAGGTCGGATGGTGGGGAAGGAGAGGGGCTGTGGCTGGACTGTTCCTGTGGGAACCCACCAGAGACAGTGGCAGCCCTGGGTCCAGGGGTACCCAGGGGGACGGGTCCGGGGTGGCTGTGGCTGCCCCTTCTGCTGCAGCTCAGCATCCAGGTAAGCTGCCCCAGACCCACATTATCTCTGATGAAAGGCAAATAAAAAGGGGAAAATGAGAAGGAATTCCTCATCTGAGAGGGCTCTTATCACCTTTCCGCTTTCCTCCCCCTGGAGAGATAGGGCAGCAGCTCAATGCTCCGTTGTTCCTCAGGGGGCCTCTCCTTCCCTACTCCCATCGCCGTGGGGATGTGATGGGGGCTCCCGGCCCCTCAGCTCACCAGACACCCTTAGGGACACATTCCCTTCCGTATCTGAACCTCTGTGCTTAGCGAGTGTCCACCACAGCACCTCTGGGCTTTGCATGCTTCATCCAACACACCAACGACCCCCCAGGTAACTGAGAGCCTTTTGCTTTGCCTTGGGGGTGCCGTGGTTTCATGCTGCTCCCAGCACACACTCAGGCGGCAGAGCAGACAATGCCTGCTGGCCCCAGCCACACGATGACGGTGACACGGCTCAGGGCAGCCTCGATCAGCAACAGGTAGCTGAGGCCAAGGAGTAAAGCTCAGGCTCTTATCAGCCCTGCAGTGAGTCTCAGGGTGCTTCCACAGTGGCCTAAAGCAATTAACCCTCCGACGGAAGCAGAGCGGGTCAGGCTCGTGGGCTGAGGGCGGGAGGAGGCAGAGGAGGGTGGTTGGATGCCCCTGTAGCAGTGAGGTCCTCAGGGCGGGCAGAAGAGCTAAAATAGTCTCCGACACCCCATGAGGGAGAGGCAGACATGAAGGAGACCCATGCTCCATTCTGGCAGAGGCAGGAAATAATGCTGGTCAACATCATCATGAAATCTCAAGGCCCCTTCCACCCACCCCTGTAAGAAGAGCGCTTGGGAAAGATTTTACGTGGCACACCAGCTGCCAGAAATGGCGAAGCTATTGATCATCAGGTTACAGAGCGGTGGCATAAAATCATGTGAATCTGAAGAGTGAACAGATGGCCAGCCTGAGCGGGGATGAAATTATTTTGTAGCAGATCTGACAAGCAGCTCAACTCAGTGTTAGTGCAAGAACCGGATTTGATTTGGCAGAGAAGACAGGGTGCTTGCAAGGCTTGGTAGTGCCACATTTATTCAGTTCTCAGATTTGTCTTCATCCTGAGGTTGTTTCTCTCGGGTTGGGGATACACTCACAACTCATTCAGCTGTGGTTCGATGCAGTTGCCCAAATATTGGTTTCCAGTTTCATTTTAGATGCAGTAGTGTATCCTGCCTGGCCTCCAGCTGCTACTCCAGACGGTCTTGGGCTCCAGTAACTTCCATGGCAGATCTGCCAGCCCCCTTCATGTGTCTCAGATACTCTAAGACATCTCATATGACTCTAAATCACTTCATTTTGGCAACAGGATCCCAGGATTATGAATACACTGAAGAAAATATTTAATTTTGCATAATTTTTGCCCTTTTCTGACAGCACCTTTGGGATTTTAGGTAGGCAAACCTCCAATGAAGTGGTCATAAATCAATCAAAATAAAAGGGTCTGTTCAGCACAGGGTTGGGGGAGAAAATCTTTGTAGAGCCAAAATCAAAGAAAGTGCAAATATTTCCACTCCATTTTTCCATGCTCGATGTTGCAGTTGACCCTTTTCTTGGTAACTGAGGTGTCTCAAAGAGACACACGTCTGAAGGACTTGAGAATTGAGAAATGTCCATGGCTGATATGTGGATTTGGAATCAAATTGATCAGAAATCATAACTGGAGCCTGAAGAAGATACCAGCCAAAGACAGCGACTCGGCCTCCATCACTGCAGCCACCAGGGCTCCTTGCAGGGGGAAGCTCGTAGCTGAGAACAGTTTGCTCTCAGAGCTGCCTCATTTTGGTACTGTTACAGGAGAATGCCTGGGAAAGTCCCCTTCGTTTTTCGTTGAACGGGAGGCCGTGCCAATGTAGAGAAGCCTGGCAGAGCACAGGGGCAGGTTCAAGCAGATTCAGCCAGGGGCAGCCGGGCTCCGGAGGCTTTACCAGCTCCGTGCAGGCAGAGAGCTCTGCACTCCCGGGGTCTCCTGCTGGCAGCGCGCTTTGCTGGATCTACTTCTGCAGGCAGACTTTGGAAGAGCAGCTCTGCTTCCCCCCCTTATTCTTTATTCCTCTGGCTTGCAGGAGAAGGGTATGGAGAGTGTTGGGAGGCTATAGTTTGTGAAGGAGGATCCCAGAGCCTTGTGGAGATTTGCAGGCGTATCCAGGGGCACAGTGAGGTTCCACAGGGTCTGGGGCAAAACCCAGGTCTGTGATCTTTCCTGAATGAGGATGTCTCATAACATAATGAGCCCGGCTCTCTCAAGAGGTACCCAGGGGCAAACTGCTCTCACTCTTCTTTCTCCCTGCCTGCTGCCCTGCCCACCCTCCAGCTCATCCTGGGCATGTTAAATGAATTAAAATTAAACACATCTCTAATTTATCTGCATTCTGTTCTCCCTGGAGAATGGTTGTCCCAGGGTGATCCCTCTGATAATGAGAACTGCTTTCGAAAATTAAAAAATACTTGTTACAGAAACCCCAAAACCAAATGCCTTGAGATTAACGAGGAGGCTAAAAAAACCCGATGAATGCAAATTTGCAGAGATTAGCAGCTGTTCAAATGCAAGATGATCACCCAATGGCATATGCTTCCAGAGCATTGACTAAAACCCTACAGAACTATGAATAGATTAGGAAAAAATGCTGGCAATTGCTTTGACTTTGTGAGCGGTTTCATGGATATCCTCGCAGGAATTGGTGAGGCAGACACCCATTCTGGACTGGTGAAGCCTGTGTTTCAGAAACCAGGGTGGGACTCAAGACCCAGACATCTGAACGTGAAATTGGAGGAATATTTGTTACTGAAATTCCAGTGTGTTTTCCAGAGAGCTGGGATGAGGGGAAAGGAAATGACTGCCAGAATGGCTCCAGCCCCGCTTTCTTTGTGAAGCTTCAGAAAAAAGCACAAAGGACCCAATGCTAACAGGCCAGGGAGCAAAGGTCTCGCTCAACAGGCGTAAAAATCCTTGGCACTATGAACGTAGCACTTCATTGGGATGATAAAGGTGATAAAGGTGATGGGATCCTGCGCAGAGGACATTCCTTCACGGTGTGGCACAGCAGGAGGTCAGACAGAGTAAATCACGGCCCTTGTCTGGGGACTGAGACGTGTAAGAGGAGATTCGGTGATGTCGGCTGTAGGTGCGGTGCTAAAGCCATTAAAGCCCCGCAAGCGCTGCGCTCAGGATGGGAAGAGAAAAGCACAGCCAGCTATGGGAAAAGCAGATTGCCAAGGAAAGCCCTGAGCTTTATGGTGTTAGATATTTCCCAACAAGGCTCCAGGTGCTGCCCACACAAATGCAAGCTTAACCCTGTGGAAATCGGCCAGTTCCTCGCTGTGTATGGACACAAAACCTCCCCCAAGCAGGAGGCAACCCAGACCTTCTCCAACGTCCTTGCCCCTTCCATCCCCTCATCCCCTCTGCCCTCTGCCCCCGCTTCCCTTCCCCATGCTCAGTTGTTCCAACAGCAGCCTCCACGCTCGCTGCAGTCTGCGTGCCTGGCTCGGGTGACCTTTCCCGGGACAATGGCTGCTATTGACTCGGTGCAGGCACGGCAGGCGATGACACAGGCCACGGACGCAGCGGTCCCATCGCGGCAAAGAGGGTCCGGCCCGGCACAGCTGGGAGCGGGGGAGGCCGGCCTGGGAAAAAGGCTTCAGCCACTTGCCTGCCTTTCATGGCACTCGGTGGCCTGTGCGTCACACGGGTGGCTCCGTGCTTAGATACGCTTCTTAGCCCCTTTAGTCCCACTGCAAGGTGCCAGAACCTCAGCACTGGAAATTAAATGCCATAACAGGACTTTAGGAGCTTACAGTGGTGGTAAAATCCTTCCCATGTGCCCACGCACCAAAACAGCTTTGCTAGGAAAAAAAATCTCACATAGTTTGGGAGAGATGCACGCTTTGATTCATTAAATCCTTTGTGGCTGGGGTACCGTGAAAGCCTAGCTGTGTTTTAGTCGGCACTTTTCACACAGAGTCTTTTGGATGTGGAGCTAGAAGGCAGGGACCATTTTACCAACTACACCCCATGACTGACCCTCTCTGCAGGGCTTGGGATGTCTGCTTCCCCACATCTTAGCCATGGGATAACAATTCCTCCCTGTCTCACCAGGGAAAATAAATGAGTCAGTGCACACACAGCAGTTGCAAGATGGAAATTGCTATCTGAATGCTGCGATGACGATGAATATTACCATTGTTGCTAAAAGTGCTAATGCCAGGCAGGACCAAAGGATCTGTTCTGTATAACTCATGGTCCCTCCCCCAGGCCCCTAACAGCTTCCCTGCATTTTTACAGAAACATCAGTCCAAGTTTGACATTTCTACCCAGCACCACCTCTCAGCAAAAATCACAGGTCTTTATGATTCAGAACCCATTGCTAATTCCCTGCCTGGAGCTGAAACAGCACCAGAGAACACCTCGCTCCTGACAAGCCCAGTCCCTCAGCAGAAGGAGGTCAGCATCACTCCAGATCTAGGATGCAGTAAAGGTGCAAATGAGAGGGAGGCCTGCTCCCTCGGTGTCCTAGCATGAACATCACAGGCAGAAGCACTTTGCTAGCCCGACCACAAGCTAAACTGCAACCTCTCAATCCAGAAGAAAAGGCAGGAAAACACATACTTTATATTAATGCACCCAAGTCTCTAGATTGGTAATTTCCATCAGTGCTAAAGGCAAAAAATAGCTCTGGAGTCAGACAGGAACCTCAGTGCAAACTTTAAATGAGGAAAGACACCATATTGGAAAAATGGACTGATCAGTCCAGCATAGACAGGTTTTAAATGTGTTCATCACCCCTGGCTAAGCCAGCTGGAGTCCCCCTGCACCTGACAGAAAAGCTCAAGAAGGAAGGGACTATCATTCTCCAAATCCAGTGTTTTATTCCAAGCCAGTCAGCCACGTCACCCTTCAGACCACCAGTGAACCAGCATATCTGGGGCCAGCAAACACCTTGCTGGCAATGTCTGAAAGATCTCACTGCCCCTTATCTGCTGCTGCCCTGTCGCTTGGATGAAGGAATCCCAAAAACACAAGCCTGCCTTTCCCTCCCTCTCTTCCTACCGTCCTCCATGAGAGCGGTAAATGTCCCTGTGCTCTTATGTGCAGCGGGGTTTAAAGGTTTAAAGGTCCTTATCAACTGGTCCTCGACCTGCAGGCCACTCCAGCCTGAGTTCCCACACGCGTCCTTGGGAATGTACCTCCCTCAGAGCAGGGAACAGATACCCAGGATTTGTTTTGCCTGCTGGGCAGTTTCCCTGAAGGGCTTGGAGAAAATGGGGGTTAATTCAGGGTTTCATTAACCTAAGAGTTGATTGCAACAGCAACTTGTCCTATATAGGAACTGTGTCAGGAAACAGGGAGAGGAGGAGGGGGAGAAGAGAGTGGGTTACAGCAACCCCGCTGCTTCTTCCAGACTCGCTTCCCTCAGCCGAGTCCCAGAAGAACAAAGCAGCTTGTGTGGGTTTGAGTCCCAGCTCCAGCCCCATCCAACTCTGTGGGGGCAAGGAAAAGGCAAAGTTGTGTATGGCTGCCTCACACAAGAAACACAGATAATCCCACAGGCTATGTGTCCCATATAGGGACACATGTGAGTCCATAGAGAACCTTCGGGCCACTTGCATGGCATCCATTCCCATGGAAGAAATTATACAGCAAAAATCTCCCTGCACACACTTATGTGGCCTTCTGGAGATGTGTGGAGCATCTTTAGCCCAGAGGCACAGCCACAGCTGCATATATCCCACATAGCTGTTGGGACAGCTCCCAGTATGGAGAGAGAGGGCCTAGGAATGAGTGGTTTTAGGGTTGGTTTCTGCTGGTCTTGGCTTCTGCTGGCAGCAAAGGGGATGGTTCCTCCAGCCTAGCCGTGCCTTCTCCAGCTTCCTGTGTCAGTGTGAGTGAACAGGTGTCAGGGTGGCAAGTTGGAACTGATCAGGCTGAAAACAATCCCTGCAAAATGGATGAACCAGGGGGAAAAAATTATTTAAAAAAAAAAAAAGAGAATGCACAGCTGGAAGGAGAGGGGAGAAGGCAGGAGAACTGCTTTCTCCAGAAGCTTTTTTCCAAGTGACTTGTGCCAGTTTTTGAAACCACACCCTCAGTCACAGACAGAGATGTAAATATGTCTGTTCCCAAGCAGAGCTGCATCGTGGGGACACTTCTCTTCCCCAAAAGCACCCCCTTGGCTGCCCTGCATGGCTGTGGCCTGCCATGCTGGGGGAGGAGGACGGGAAGGGGGTTTTGCTCAGGATCTTCTGGAAACCCCTGGGAGCAACTTTGGGAATGTGTGAGAGCTGCGGAGGTGCAAGAAGGAATGGGGTAAGGAAGGAGGAATGGGGAAAGAAAGGAAGGAAGGAAGGAAGGAGCTGTTGTCAGTGGAGAGGGCTTTGTGTGACCGGCATTGCTGAGATACCTCCGTCCCTGGCAGCCCTGCAGAGAGTCCTGCAGGGAATGAGTGAGGGAGAAGGAGGAGAGGCCAGACAGGTGGACAAGAGGGTCTGTGCCATTCCTAGAGCTGTGTTTTCTTGAGATAAGTCTGACCTATTCGCAGTCACTCCGGAGCAGCAGCAGGAGCCGGCCTTTACGTCTGTCTTGACCTTCTATTGTGGCTCAAACATTGAAGGAGATTATGGCAATGATCAAACAACTCCCAAACTTTGAGATATTCCCAGTATGGGTGCACAGCTATGCAGAGAAACCCAGACTTGCTGCCAGGTCCAAAACAGCCCATCTGGAATGTCCTGTCCTGGACCTGTGCCAAGCAGAGTGACTGGGGAGTCTGGGGATCTTGGGGGGGCAGGGGTGGTCTAACTCACAGCGTATGCATCTAGGGACTGTTCATCTCAAAATCCTGGAGGACACTCTCCAAGCAGGAGCCAACTACCACCAACAGCTCGGAGTCAAGTCCAAGCCGCTGTGGAATCCAAACCTGCCAGAAGCATCCATCAGGCTATTTTCTTCTGCTTAGTTAAGACAAGTCCAGATCCAGTTCATAAATAATTGCGGGGAGAGGGGAGGAAATGAGAAGAAGGATGGCAGAAAGATTGAGATATAGTAAAGGTACCAAAATCCATGTTTCAGGTATCTCTGGCTGGCCGCTTCAGTGGAAAGGAGGAGGCCTTGTTGAACCTTGGAGCACGAGGCCCTTCTCAAGGTGAGGAGCAGTGGTTGTACAGGATGCGTGTGCCGTGGATTCTGTCTCCTGCTGCTCACACAGATATCTGGGCAGGTTGGAAAGGGCAGACAAAAGGGAACGTGTGCTCCTTTCACCACTTCCGGACTTTAGGGACCAGGGCAGTCAGCCCAGTGCCTTTCATCAAAAAAGGAGCCAGAAGAAGAAAAGCAAAGCCTTCAGGGAATATCTTCAGGGGGAACAGGAAGAAAACACAGGGTTTTACAGGTTTCAACACAATTTTCAGAGGCGTGAAGAGAATGCTGAATGCCCTTGCTGTGCCTCAGGTGGCTGAATGCATGCACCTGTGTTAGACAGTCCTCGTGCAGCGACCGTGGTCCTCTGCCGGCACGGGTGGCACTGGTGGCACCATGGTGTGCGTGAAGGTGGCAGGCAACCCCCTCTCCTGAGGTCAGGAGACTTGCCCTGGAATGGCACATGGACAGTGAGTGCATAGGGAAGGGCTAATATTTGGGTGCAGAAGCTAAAGACCTGCGGGCTGGGCTTTACTTCAAGTCCAGCCAGAACTTGAGATGGCTGGTATTTTAAAAAAATTAGTTTTGTTTGGTTTTTTTTTTAACAGCAAGAAAGCATCTTTGGATCCCAGCTGGGTCCAAGGGCTGGTGAGACGTGAGGGTATATCTGTACCACAGCCCTTTATCGGGATTTTTCCATTCTCTGAGGTATTTCAACCCTCCGTCTGCCCAAGATAATGGAGAGGCAGCCAAAATGGCATTTTAAACTCTTGGCTCCCTCTACCAACAATTGGACAAAGCAAAGAGGCAGGATGGGAGAAACTGGCTTTCTGGAAACTTCTGTTAGATGGCGAGGGGTCACACCCCCTTCAATAGAGTTTGGAGTCGGGGGTCATTTTACATCTGCCTTTAATGAAGAATGGTGGGAAGGGAAATTTAGCTCCGATGAGCTAATTAAATATATATATAATTTCCACTCTTAGCAAGGGGAAAAAAAAGCCTTGGACCAGCTGCTAGGTCATTGTTTGTGCATTTAAAAATAAAAGTTTCTTGGCATAGGTTTCAGAGATGGAGGCAGTATCTTGCGTTGTCATTCCAGAGAGTAAGGGAAAGTGAGGGAAAGAAGGATGTGGCCAGGCAAGGATAGTTCAGCATGACTACGTGTTGCTCAGGTGTGTCTTGGCTTTTGAGTCTCTTTTCCCTCTGGCTGGTTTAGGTAATCAACATCCTGCCCAGATGGTGAGCCTCACCAGGGACACATTTACAGGTCCCACACCCTAAAGAGGCTGGAAATATCCTGCCGTGGGGACAGCTCATGCTTGGCAGTGCCATGAGCACAGGCAGGATCACCTGGGACCCTCAGCCCATATAAGCTCCATTTCAGCTCAGGTCCAGGTACCCGCTCCTGGCCTGAGCTCTGTTGTAGGTGTATCTGTGCTCAACCTCATCCTCAGCTGTCCTGGTTTCCTGACTGGATGTTCCAAGTGGAGTCCAGTCTTTAGCTGGTGGTAGCTTGGTGTCCAGGACGCACCTTGGACCTGTGCTGCAGCCTTGTCTGCAGCCCTGTCTCCTGCTGCTCCTGGCAGTATCTTCACTTGTCTAGGACTGGGACTGGAATTTGTCCCTGTTGTCACCTTGGGGGTGCTGATTACCTGTTGGACCGTGTTGGGGTTGTGCTTGGCCTGAACTGAGCCCTCCTGAGTCCTGAGCTGTGCTGGAGCCTAGAACTGGGCTGTGTGGGACCCAGACCCACACCTCCTTCTCGGGGGAAGGCCATGGACCTTGCACCCTACTGCTTCCCTAGTGACCTTAGGATACTACTGCGTCCTTTTTTCTATCCCTATGGCTTCTCAACACTGGCTTTCCCACGTCCCCTCCCACTCCCTGGCTCTACACAGTGGGGCCTTGGCACCCCTCCCCATGTCTGCCTGCCTCTGGGAGCCTTTTTTCATCTCTGTGTCTCTAAAGCACATTCATGCGCCTGCACTGCTTCCAAGTTATGATCCCAACCTGGCTCCAAGTTCCCTGTCCCTGCACTGTGACCTTAAACTGGTCCTGTGCCACCATCCTCACCCAGTTCCATGACCCTGATGTGTGTTATCCAGCATTTCACAAGGAGCCATCCACCGAGCCCAGACCTCCACGAGGTGTGAGAACACACCTTGATGTTACACTCCATTTAGCCCAGCTGTGCTGGAGGCACATCTGTGCCTGCTCCTGTCCCTGGCTGTCCTGACCAGTTTTCCTAGACAGACTCGACATCTGCTTTGTGGGTCACTTCATCTCCAGCCTTATCTCTGTCTCTGCTTAGGTGCTGAGGAACTATGCCTGGAATGGGGGGTCACACCTGGGCTGGAGTCACACCTGGAATGTCCCCTCTTGTGGAGCAGCCCTCTTCTTGCTGGTGACATGGTAGGAAGCCTCCTCTCCAGGGGCCTTGGTGCTGGCTTTTCCCTTCCCACCCTGCTGCACCCATTAGTCTGATGCTTTCTGGCAGCAGCTGCGCACGGAACTGGAGACCTGAACTTTTCCATTCCCTCACCTCCAGTGCTGCCGGTCCCTCCAAGCTGGAACGGGCACTAAACTCAGTCTCCAGGAGCAAAGGGGTCCGGGCTCTCCCTCCCACCTCCTGAGCCCCCTGTGCTGTTCACTCTTTCTGAGAGGGAAGGAAGGGGAGCATTTCTCTCTGCCCCAGTGGGTCCAGCCCTGCTTGGCATCTCTGCAGGCTCACACTATGCTGGCTGGGCTGTGGCTGCTCTCCCCTTCCCTGTGAGCACTGAGCGCTGCTCCTTCCCCTCTCCCCTGTCCCAGCAATGGCTCTGGCACACTCGGTGTGCTGTGATTCTGAAGACCCTGTCCCTGAATGCTTGGCAAAAGGGAAATTAGCAATAATAATAATAAAAAAGGTAATCCTCCCAGACACACTATGCAGCCAGGGAAGGAGAGCAAAGCAGGGAGGGCCTGGCTGGCCTCAAAGTCCCATTTCACCTGCTTGTCAACTCGGTGACCAAGCTGGGGAGGGTCAGAGGAAGCTCTTGTGTGTTTGAAGCCAAAGGAGGGTGAGAAAAGTTTTCCTTGCTTTTGAGTCAGTGTCCCAGCCCACCTGCCTGGATTCCACTATTGGAAAAGATCTCTGCACCTCCAGACACCCCACAGACATGCTGGCAAGTTGAGTAAGCTGCTGGTGTCCATCTTTGTGCAGAAAATGCTGCTGGCCCATGCTTCTCTTTCCACTGACACTGAGCAATGTGGTCAGTACACAGTCTAGGCTTTTTTCCTCTCCAGGAGCAAGGCTGAAAGGATTCCCATGTGTGCACTTAAGACATGTCTGTTTGTCAAGAGGTGTTGGCTCCCTCCTCGCTGTGGTTGTGGGAAGGCCTTTTTGTTTAAAAAAGAAAACAAATGAATAGATTCCCCTGACACCCAGACTTATCAGGCAGGAACCCAAGGGAGTCCCTTGTTTAAACATCAGGAGTACACTGCTGGATAACACCCCTCCTCTCCCTCCCCCCTGGGCATTTTTGGGGGTTGTGTCAGGCTTTTTTCTGCTTTTATTTGTTCTTTCTAAGCTTCTTGCTTCTGGCTGGGCCCACTTGGAGAAAGTGGGAGGACAGAGGGTCCTACAGGCTTGAGCTTCTGGGCTGGAACAGCACAGGGGCAGCGCTGCTCTGAGGACTTGTAGGAGAGCTGTAGGAGAGGATGCCGTGAGCAGATGGAAACATATGGACAGTGCTTGGGGCAGGTCAGGGCCATGACATGAGGAGGCTGAAGTGGGAGAGAAAGTTTCCTCTCTCCTGATCTTAGGTTTCCCTCCCTTTTCTGCACATCTAAGCTGGTGAGGAAAATACCAGCCTGCTCCCCTCCTCCCTGTCTTACAAAAACAGAGACTAGAGTCAAACTTGGAATTCCCCTCTGTCTCATCACTGGGGAGACAGGGTCTTAGTGGTGATCTCACCCCATCAGAAACCTTTCTGTGCATAAGGCTAAGCAAGCAATGAAGAGGGAGGACGGGGAGGAGGGGAGTTATGGCAGGAAACCAAGAACACATCAGACACTCTAAATTTAGATCTTTTTATTCAGCTCGGACAATATTCCTTGATTTCTCATTGTTCAGGAGAGGGCAGAGGGCAGGGGATCTATTGAAAGGCTTTGTCCTGAGAGATGCCACTTTGTCTGGATATACGGGGGTGGAGGAGCCACACATCATGCTGGTCTGGCACGGGGGAGAGGTGCATGTCCCACAGTTGCAAATGGCTTTGGGATGGGGTGGTGGGTGGGCACCTCTGAGCAGCTCTGGCACCTGTGAGGCAGAGCTCAGGGCTCCCCTCAGCCCTGCACTCTCACAGGCCAGGCGGGCAGCCATGAGCAGTGCCTGTGCTTTGGGGCAGGTCCCCATGGCAGCGGGGCGTCAGGCCCAGGGCGTGCAGGATAAACACACACCCGCTCTATACGTCTCACTGCCTTTCCGGCATTGCAGCTCAAAGTCTATTTTTAAACTCCCTCCTTTATTACACAGGCCAGAAGATAGCAGCAGCCTGCCTCCTGCCAGGCCAGGCGTGCTGCTCTCTCATCCGCCCCAAGGAGCAAGCTGTCCCCCACACGGCATCATGGGCACCCTGCCCAGTGACAGGGGTGGGGTGCAGGGTGGGCTATGGGTGGGCACGACCTCGCTGGTCTCTCCAGGCTCAGGCCACGGCAGGCACAGCAAACTGGGGTGCCTGGCTGCACTCGTGCTGCTGGTACAAGGGCGCCGCTGCCAAGTGTTTGATCCCACTGTGTCAGTGGGATGTCACGTTTGCTCAGGACCTGCAGCTTAAGGGAGTTTAAATGAGCTGAAAGTCAGCTGCAGCATCACCAAACCTGCCTGCTGCTGGTATCAGTACCACCAGATGGGTGCAGGCGAGAGGACCAGTTCTTGCAGGTAGCACAAGCAGGGCTTTTCCATCTTGGCTGATGCCCTGACCCGCAGCGAGGAGCTCTCGGAGTGGGTTTTGCTCTGTGACGTGGGCAGCAACAGCAGGTGGCGGGGGCCGGGGTGGGGGGGGGGGGGGGAGAGCCACTTGCTTTTGGTTTTTGACCCTCATCTTCGTTTCACATGAGTCATGTTACGTTCTGAGCTGAGTAACTGCTGGGGCTATTTTTACTCCAGCTCAGCAAAGCTTCCTTCTCGCTGCTGCTGCCACCGCCACCGCCGCTCGCTGCGGACCCGGGGGCAAAGGATGGGGACATGGTGAGTGGCAGAGGGCGAGGGCAGGGGAAGCAGTGTTTGGGGTGGTGTCAGTGGAAAGGGGGACCGCTGCCCACCTAATCAATTTGGAAACAAAAATAGTATATGCCTTTTGAAAACAACAGATGACCTGCGATGTGTGGTATATTCACACACACATACGTACGTATTTATTATACTGGGAGAGGGGAAGGGGGGAGGGAGAGAAATTCCTTTCGAGTGCTATTCACCAGTCTGGAAAAATAAAGAAGGAAAGCAGAACATTTTTTCCTTTCATCAAAACAGGAAAGAGAGGGGGAATGGGGTGGGGAGCAGATCCATAGACATAATGGATGGTTGCCAGTGTAAGGAAATTGTTCTCTTCTACCCTAAACTTGGGGGTTGGGGTGGGGGAGAAATATATGGCAGTATGATCAGAGAAGGCTGCATCCCCTCCTCCCCACTTGACGCAGGAACGTGTGTGCACACGGGAAAGAAAGTGCTGGGAAATCAGTGCCCCCAGCCTTGCCTTTTCTCTTTGAATCCTGCTCGAGCTGCACATCTGCAGAGATGTGAAATGCCTTTGCCTTCTCCTTCATCTCAAAGCACGGGGCAGGAAGGCACAGCCGACACGAGCCCTCTCCCCCTCTGCCGTTGTCAGGGGCTGGGCTCTGCCCTCTGCATGTGTCTGCATGCTCGTCCCCCTTCCCCATCCTCTCCTCTCCGCCAGGTTCCTGCCAGGAATGGGTGAGATGAGGGAGGTGGTGAGGGGCTAGGGGAATCCCTCTGACGGAGAGATAGGCAGAGGGGGTGGTTCCCGGGGAAAGCCTGGCAGGGCCCATCGAACGCCTGCTCCCCAGGTGACACCTTCCCTTTCTCCCTGGAGCCGCTGGCTCTCTCAGGGTTTTACTCATCCTTGGAAAGCATTTTCCCTGCCAGCGCCAGGGGCGGGAAGACAAATTATGCAAGCCCTGGGTACCCTGAGGCTCTGCCTTTCTCCAGCCCCAAATACAAACACCGAGCTCCTTGGCTGTCTCTGTCTCCTTCCTTCGGTCTCTCTTCTCCTTTCCTCCTCCTTTCTCCATTAAACCGAGCTCAGTCCTTAGGAAGTCGGGGCCGGCCGCGTGTCCGCGCCTCTGGGGCGAGCGCTGTAAAACACAGCGTGAGCTCCGCACGGTAACCCCGTCCTGATCACCTGGGACAGCCGCGATAAACCCCACTCAGCCGGGCTCTGTCAACTCGCCCACAGAACGGATCTCTGGGTGTAAACGAGGTGTAAAACTTCCTCCAGGTGCCTCGTTTCGCTGCCGCGGCGTCTCCCTCCATTGACGGCTGCGGCAGCCCCACGGCGTAGGCGCAGGGATTGCTCATCCTTCTCCTGAACTTGAGACCGGAGCAGCAGCAACACCTAAGTTACATACCTTGAGTGGGCGGGCTGACTACACGTTGGCTGTCAACACCTCCTAATTTCTTTCCATTGATTGTTTTCGAAGTAGGACTCATCATGGAGAGGCTGAGACACCTCAGCTGTTCAGACTGAGTCTTGCTTTCCATTGTAAGCCCTGTTTTTCTTCCTGTTGTTTCATAATTCTCTACCTAACCCCTCTGAAAAAAAAAAAGGTAATAAATAAAAAAAGAAAAAATCAGCCCTCGCTTCATGCTGCTGTGGATGGTGGCTAGTACGATCATTTTTTCCATCGACATGAGATGAGGGGAGAGCAGCCTTGCAGCAAGGAACTGCCTATTGTCCTCAGACACGTGTTGCTCTCCTCCCTAGTGATAAGAGAATAACCAGGGAGATGAGTTCAGCTGTTTGCAGGTTTGAGAGCTGTAGTGGTGGTGAAAGTGTTTTAATAAGAAATCCTGGTGCAGGCTCTTAGGAAATCTTGTTTTGTTGTGGTTTGTCTGCGGGGCCATTGCCAGCTAGCACAGTTGCAACCAGATCTTGTCAAGTCATGATGCTCTAATGGGACATTTCTATGGTCCAGATGCTTCATGTAGCCCAATATATGCCATGATGGTTTCAAACTCTTAACCTGTGACATCTGGGACACCAATAGCCCCACGGGCGTCCACCCCTACTCCACAGACCAGGTGAGAGGGAGATCCAGTTATCCCCATTAGTTTTAGGGATTTGTGGGACACATCTAAAACTAATTTCACAGAAGTAAGAGAATCAAGGGAGCCCTCAGCAGGCTCAAGGCACAGCAGTTTTAGGTGCATGCACCCCTATCAAACTCAGTGCCAGTGAGACTGACCCGGCCAGTCTAAAGACATCACTAGAGAAAAATCTGTCTCTGTCTTAAAAACAGAAACAGTAAGGAAAAACTACAGAAGCCTGAGCAGCTTGAATATCACTTTGCTCTATTTCCAGGCAGGGTCATAGGTAGATGATTAGTCAAATTCCAAACATCCTCTTCCTTGCTGTCTGGAGGTTCAACAGGGATTAGCTTTTTGTTTCTGATGTTGAGCTTCTAAAAACTGCCCAGCATCATCCACATGAAAATAAATAACTCTATTTCTATCCCATCTAGCATGTAATATAGCCGGATATTAAAAAAAAAAAAAAAAAGAAAAAAAAAGAACACCACCCATATCTCCCCCAAAATCAGGACTGCAGCAGCTCTTGTTGCTACCAAGCAAGAAATTTGCAGCAGTCCCTGCTAGCTTTCTGCTGAGACCTTCTCCTCTCTGGCAGCAATATCTCTCCCTGCTGAGGAATTTGATCAGCCCTCCCACACGCAGGCTGTTCTGTCCTGGCCAGGAAGCCGCTACAGCGTGGGGGACTCCCCACACAGGTGGCACGAAGGTGGTGGAGCCACACTAGCTTATTTGGGGCAGAGATCCTCAAAAGGCACCTGGGCCTCCATTGACCCCTTGGGAACCTTAAATATGTAACGGAATCATGGACATTCAGGACCCAGCTGTCCCCAGAGCCCTCTACAGAGATAGAAGGACTTCTCAAATCCTCACCTTTCCCCCTGCTGACGGCTAGGGAGCCCAAGGCTGAAGAGTTTCTTTGGCTGGTGCCATTTGGAAAGAGGTGAGATGGACTGAGGCCCTTTAAAACCATTTTTTTAAGCCCTCTACAGATTTCAAAAGGCATTTCAGCACCCAGGTGGACATCAGGGTTGCAGCTCCACCCCACCGGGGGGTTAGAGCCAAATTATCATCACTTGAAATGGCTGGTACGCTGCTGGCAGGCTAGGATGGAGAATGAGGGGAATTCTAAGAGCGTCCTGAGGAATCTGGGGTGGGACAGGGTTATCATGGCTGGATCATCTAAGATAAAGTCTTGTTAAGATCTGTGGAGGTAGAAATGAGCAAAGGTATGCCTTGCATTTCTACTTCCTCCACCTTAAGCTCCAATATTGGAACCGAGCCACTTGAGACTCGGTTTGAGGGACTCCCAGGACCCTCCTTATCCCTGCACTCATGCACCTCAGATGGCCTGGGCTTTGGAGCTGACACGGCTCTGACCACCTCCCCAACTGGGGAGAAATCAGCCCACCCTTCTGGGTTAGGATGAGTGAAGGTGACCCCTTGTGACCCAAGAGCACCTTGACACACTGCCCCAGAAGACTCAGGCTGTTTAAGCTAGCTATAGGGAGGACCCCCAGTATTCTTTGTGTCCCTGTGCTTCCTGACCAACACCCACATCTATGAGACCAAAATCAGGTTCAGGGGCACAGCTAGCCAAGCTGGGACGTGCTGTCAGGTGCCTGCTACAGAGGAGCATTTGGGGGGCTGCCTGCTGCTCAGTTCCAGAGGCTGCTCCTCCTGCACCTGGGCGCTTTGGAGGGTGCCTATGGGAGTGCCGGTGCGAGACCGCGTGTTTTAGGGAGGGTTGGCTGCAGGAGACTTACAGGCACCCAGGGAGTCTGAGGGAGCATGTGTGATGCTGTGAGATGAGGCCACCGGTATGCCAGTGGGTGTATGTATGTGAGAAGGGAAGAGAGAGGGGGAGAGTGAAGGAGAACACATGGATGCCCAGGGATGTGTGAATGAGACAAAATTTGCACGTAGCTGTGCATGCGAGCGGCTTGAGCAGAAGCGTGTGCGTAGCATAGGAAAAGCAGGGGAGATGCTTGGGATTCAGAGCGAACGCCTGCCGAGCGCCTGTGGTGCATGACGGTGCAGGAATGTATCGGTGGATACGAGCCTGCACAAAGATGGTGCAGAGATCCCTCCTGGTCGTGCCTGGAGTGTGCTTTGCGAGCGTGCGAGTCGGCGCCGGGAGATCGCTCCTATGTACGTGAGAGGGTGTTTTTTCAATAGGATATGACTCTTTCCTGAACTCACCTGTTAGCAGCCTTCCCCTCCCCATCCCTCTCCCCCCACAGCAAATATCTGCTGGCTTAATTTCCCTTCAGATGTTTATTACCTCGTGGAGATAATCATGCAGCAAAATACCTCCGGGTGCCACGAGCAACACCAGATTGTCTTATAGCAACGTGTAAATTTCTCTGGCTTCTTTTTTTCCCCTGCACACAAAGAGATGTGAGATATTAAAGTCATCTCTCTCCCTGGAGCTAGTGGTGCAGCAGGGCAGGGAAGGCAGCGAGTGGAGCTTAGAGAAATGGGCTCCAGACTGAAACAGCGAGAACCTGGGGCCAAAAATAATAACAAACTACTGTGCCGGGAACTCCTCTCTTCTTATCTCTTGCCGAGGAGGCAGGAATTTCTGTCCCCATTCCTCACGCGATATTAAAGCCACATTATACAGGTTGCTGCAGCATTAGTCATTTTTAATTAATTTATCATTTAAATTAACACACTTTTTATTTTGTCAGCAATGAACTGCTACTCCCTCACTAGATTTGTTCCTTGATACCCAGCCAAAGAGGAGGATGGCAAGTTATGCTCCACCCATCTCCTTTCCTTCATAAAAGGAACAGCCCCGAGTGCCAGCTTAGTCTCTCTTGCAGCTCGCAGAAAATAAAGACCCGTCGGCTCACTCACCTCTCCTGCAATTTTACCTTTTCTGCCTTTTTTTTTGTTTTTCCTTTCTTGTTGCAACAGAGTGCGGGAGGCAGCATCAGTGGCTCCACTTTGAGGCTTGTCAAGGCTCAGCGCACGCACACAAACACACACTCGCAACCCAGAGCAAAAACATTTGCTCTCACCTGTCTCCAAACCCAAAGCAAACCTCCCACCCAAGCAAACTGCCAACACTTGGAACGAGAAGGCACCCGAGCCAGAATCTAATGTAGGGGGAAGAAATTCAGTGCACACAGACAACTTTCCTCTAAAAAGCAAGTGGCAAAAAGGAAGGAAAGGAGCATTTTAAGAAGAGGACAACTTAAGGAAGAAGAAGATCTCATTTTTTGGATTTCACTCAAAACTTTGGAAAAGGTTTTTTTTTTCCTTTTAGTTACTATTCTGTGCACCTTCTTCTAAGAACACTGAGACATTGTTACCTGCATGTAAAAGCTTTTACAGATACACATTTTTTTTAAAAAAGGGAAGAAAACCAAGAGGAAGAATAGCATGTGGACCACCTAGCCAAAGGCACCACTGAAGCATATCTTGCGGCAAGGGGGACCCAGACTCTGGATGTGTATAATTCCGAGGGACTGCATTTTTTTCCCACCGGGCTTATGAGATAGCGCAGAGGCAGGCGAGTCACCGAGAATTACTTCTGTCTACCCTCACCACCACCACCTCCACGTCCTCTTCCAAGGGCTCCCGCGACTCTCCCAGCTCCTCCCGGCTCGCAGGGGACATGGGAACGCGCAGCGCCCTCGATGCCTGAGGCCGGGCGGCCGCGGGGCTGTCTGCGGGAAGCGCTTCCCTCCCGGGGCTCGCCGTCCATGTGCCCGCAGCCGGCGGGGCCTGGAGTCGGGATGAATTTCGGCGTGGTCTTCGCGTTCATTCTCTCGCTGCCCCTGGCCCGCATGGAGGTGAGTTTCCGCCGCGGGCAGCGGGCGGTGCTGCCGAGCTGCCAGCCCCGCGCTGGGGGAGAGCCGGCGGCGGCGGCTCCGGCCCGCAGGTGCGGCGGGCGCAGCCCGGGGGCGGCTGGGGAGCGGCGCGGAGCGGCGGGGGCGCGGAGCCCGGGGGCGCGATCCGGGCCCGCTCCGTGGGAAGGGCTGCGGCGGGGCCCGGCCGCGCTAATGGCGGGCAGCGACCGCCGCCCCCCGCCGAGGGCAGCGCCCACTGGAGCGGGCACCCCTCTGGAGCGGGCACCCCTCTGGAGCGGGCACCCCTCCGGAGCGAACACCCCTCTGGAGCGGGTGCCCCTCTGGAGCGGGTGCCCCTCTGGAGCGGGCACTTCCGTCGGGACGGGCCCGCCGAGGGGGGCTCGCCTGGGAATACACCCACCCCCGTGTCTGCCCCCGGCTGCAGGGGCAGGGGAGACCAGACTGAATTAACTCCCCGGTTAATGTGGGAGTAGGGATGCTGCTGGCGAGCCCCGGGGAACCCGCAGCTTCCTGCCCTGCCTCGCCTAGGGCTGTCACCCCGGGGTGGGTGCTCCCCCTCGAGCCTTTCACCCCACCCCGTGTTTTGGCATCACGGCAGTGCGGCTGCAGCAAGGACCAGGGCCCTCTTGACGCCTCTGGAATAACGCACAGTGTGAAATCTACCCTGGCATTGCCAGGGGGGCAGTGGAGAAAGGGCGTGGGGGCTTTGGAAAGGTGGAGGAAGGGGACGGTGAGAGTAGAGGCGCGGCACTGACACCGAGTGGTGCGGGCAGTCAGCAAGGAATGGCAGGAGGTGAGTGTCTGCTGGGCTTCCACGGTCACACGGGCATCATGCCCAGCAGTCCTGAATGCACTGCTCAGGAAGAAGCCAAGCAGAGGGTAAGGGCCAGGTGGTGGATTTGAACAAGCACCCCAACCCACTTCGGTTTCCCTATGTGGAAATTGAAGCCTCATCCCCAGCCCTGGTTGAGGAAAAGGAGCTCCAAACCCCCAAATCCTTTGACCTCCGCTGTCACATTTCATCATCTGATTGCATGCAGATTGAGGGGATCAGAAAGCCCCTGGCATTCCCACGCAGCACTCGGTTCCCACTTTAGCTCTACCCAAGATGGCAAAACTGTGGGTCCAATCTGCAGTTTGGTTGTCAGGGGCAGGAAATATCCTCCCACCAAAACTTTCCCTTCTTTGCATCATTTTTCTCTTTTCCTTCCTCATTTATGGGCAGGGTAAGTGGGTGCAGCCCTCGTGAGATGGCAAAGAAGAGGTTGGGTGCAAAGCATCCCGTCACCTCGCTGTGGGCCCCTTTTGCCCTTGCCCCAGCCGCAAAAGGAAGCAGTTGGAGCTGTGGGCTACCCAGTGGTCATGCTCGTTTTGGGCAGGGGATGGTATTTCCTCTGTGGATGGCTCAGATCTCTTTCTCCCGTGCAGCTTGAAACATCGGCTGGTGTTGGCACTGGGGAAGGGTAAAGATGGAAGTGTCTGATCCC
Source organism: Motacilla alba alba (assembly GCF_015832195.1). Lineage (NCBI taxonomy): Eukaryota > Metazoa > Chordata > Aves > Passeriformes > Motacillidae > Motacilla > Motacilla alba. Next base: position 49,609,842 of record NC_052031.1, read on the forward strand.
GAGGAGCTGTTACGCAGTTGCCATAATCAGATTGAAATATTGCAGAGCTCTCTGACAGCCTAGCAGAGTTAAGAGTTTGGTAATTCTGGCCCGAGGTTTCATGGGAGGAATTGTGATATTTGTCACTGTATGACAGGAGAACCAAGAACATTTCTGCTTGGGTGGATGCTTCAGGCTGCAGCCAGTGCTCACAGTTACTTTGAGGGCAGTGTGTTGCACCCTCTGCACCAGGCACAGACAACACAGCCCCCACCAGGCTGCTGAACCAGAGTCATCCTCTGAGAGGGGCTTGCAGCTCCTCCCCAGCCATGCCGGAGAGAGTGCATGAGGAGCAGTAGATCCCCAGATCACCAGAGGCCCTGAGCAAAGAGATGGAGCCTCCTGAGTCCCTCTCCCTCTTTGATCACACCCATCTGGAGCTGGAGGGCCCTGGAGCTCTTCCAGCCGGAGGGAGTACAAGCCTCAGCGGGAAGGTATTTGCCAGTTGGGAAGCGAGGATGCTAAACCTATTTGCATTTGCCCCACGGGCTGCAATAGTTGCCTTGCAACATTTACAGAGATGGGCTGAGCCAGCCGTGGTTGTGCCGGGGTGAAGCCCCACTGGCAGCGCTTTCTGGAATTCCCAAGGAATGGGGTGCGGCTGGGCGCTTGCTTATAGCCTCGACCCAGCTCCCCACTGCATCTTCCTGCTGCAAGGCTCCGGCGTTCTTCCCGAGTCTTCCTAGCACGAGGCAGTGACAAGGACAAAGCAGTGGAAGCTGGGATGGATGACACGTCTGGGGTGAGCTTGTGGAAGGAGCCAGGCAAGTCGTCCCTGCCTCCCTCTCACTGTCAGCTGATGTGCAGCAGCAGGAGGGAATGACAGGGCTCCTGCGCTGTTTCCGTGCTGCTGGTACACAACCAGCCCCGGGGGTGGAAATGCCTCCAGCCCTCACAGGGGAGCTGTGGGGGGAGTGTGGAGGAGCAGTGGAGTCCCCCTTGAAATGGAAAAAGGGTGTTTAGGTCTGGCTGTATTTTAGGAACACAGACTAGATCAAACGTAGTTTGATCATTTTAAGGGGGGGAAACATAAGCCGTGACTCCAAGTGGAAAGGGTTCATGTGAAGAGGGTTGTACCTGCTGCAGACTACTCTGGCAGGCATTTGTCAGGGTCCCCCTGTAGCCAGGAGTGGTACTGGAAGGGTGGAAGGCCTGTGCTGGGGGCGTGCTGGTGGCAGGTGCTGCTGGTCTTGCCCTCTGCCAGGGAATGCGGTGGAGTCTCCCCTCAGGGTCCACACATCAGCTTCAGAGGGAATTAAAAAATGCTGTTTGTTTGGGGTTTTTGCCTGACTGATCACTCGAGACCCTGCTGCCAAGATCCCTTGCCATGGTCGGTGTGGAGGTGCTCAGAAAGTCCTCCTTCCCTGGGCAGAGGAGCAAATAGATGGGTGCTTCCCTGCCCTTCTTAAACTGGTGCTGCTGACACCAGTCTGTCCTTCTATGTGCAGTCACACCAGCTTGGAAAAAGGAACTGGAGGAGTCCTCACCTCAGGAGTATCCTTGTCTGATTTCTTTGAGCCCTGAGACTGCCTTCCCTGTCTGTTGCACAATCTTTGCTCCCTCCTCCTCCTCCTCTGTACCTAGCAAGAGACACACCTTCAGGCAAGACTGTGAAACCCTCGCCAGAGGGTGCAGACCACAACACTGCATATTCCCTGCACCAGCTTGGCAGCTTCTGATGGCAAGGGGACCTTTCAGCATCCCTGGTGCTCAAAAGCATAAGTTGGGGGAAAACTCCAGAGCAAGAGGTGGTGGGGCTAGGGAGGAGACAGATTTTGGGGAAGTGCGTGTGTGGGGAGTGGGAATAGGGGAGCTGCTGCATCTGCGTATATTTGCAGCGGCCAAGCAGTGCTGCTGGACACCTGGGAGGAGGGGACCAAAGCTGATGTGCTGAGAGGCCCCAGTGCAACAGCCACAGTGCAGGCAAGCAGCTGCTCTGCTGCCTTTGGCAGATGTGCCATGGCCCCTCAACCACCAGCAACCAGCACAAGAAAGGGAAGTGAACGTCCCTGCCGAGGGATTGGCAGATTGGGGGTGCCCTTGCGACTCAGGGGAGAGTCAGAGTCAGGAACTGGGGAGCAGAAGGAGGGAGGGAAGAACAAACTTTCCTCTAAGAATTCAGGGCCTCGCAGGAATACGAGGCCAGGCCTTGGGGCACTTGACAGCGAGCCAAGAGTCCATTGAGACAAAAGTCTCCTTTGATCTGCCGCACAGTTAAAAAAGGAGATTGTTAACCTGTGTTAGACAAATAACTCCAGAGGAGCTGCTGAGCAGGAAAAGCACCAGCTGCTTGGGTTGGTCTCTTGGGGATCCCACCTCTCTCAATGCTCCTCTACCTTCTGACCCCGTGGGATTAGGTGGAGGTGATTGATGGACCTCTGCTTCCCTGTGTCTCATCCAGGCAAGTGCCCCAGCCCGGGTGTGTGCAGCGCTCCATCTCAGAGCCTCCCAGGCACAGGGCTGGGGCATGGCTGTTCCCAGTGACAGAACCTGAGGGAGCAAGGACAAGGCGTGCAGCTCAGGTTTGTTGCTGCTCTTAGGCCAGCCTTGGCCTTGGTTTACAAGGGTAAAGTAGGGAGCTTCACAGGCTTGCAGTTGTCACTGGTGGAGTTGCCTTACAAAGATGGGGGAGGAGGACAGGATTATGAGCCGTGTGGGCTGGTGTTACACCATAGCCACGCTGGTAGTATCTGTAACAAGAAAAAATTGGCATCTAAAACTGCTGCCGTGAGCAGGGAGTGGAGCTTATTGCTACAGGCAGTCGCCAGAAGTATGGCTCCTGAAGGCCTGCATTTTCAATCCCTGATTCATATCTGTTCCTCCTGCTCAGTTAGCAAGGTGACACCTCCCAGCTTGCTTCCAAAGTCGCCAAGTCTGAGTCTCGTAACACCTGCCCACGCTCTCCCCCCTGCAAGTGCCAGTGTTTAAAATAAAGTTCCATTTCCTACATGTATTAAGTGTCAGGAAGGTCCAGAGGCATCCATGCAGAGCAGCATTTGTACACAAACACATTTGGCTGACAGGTGCAAACATTGAAAGCCTGCAATTTCACCACCCAGCACTGAGCTCTGACTGCAAGTACTGGGAATTGCAAATGATCCTTCTTCCAGTAAATGTGTGTGGCACAAGGCAGGGAAGTGCTGCAGAGCCTCTCCGGCACTGGGCTGTTGGTCCCTCTCTTCCTCACACAGCAGGAGATGTCAGAAGGCATCTTCATTTCACAGCTATTCAGTGATCCCTGAATTATACAAGTCTCTCTCTCGCTGTGCATTCATCACTGATGCTGCTTCCCCCTCCCTCAGAGACTGAGGAAGTAATGCCTGGGGATGTAATATCTGCTTTTTGCTGCAGGCAGACAGCCAGATCTGTGGTGAGATGTGGCAGTGACAGGGTTGGAGTGGGGCAGGAAAGCTCAGTCTGACTGAAGCTGTCGGGTAGATCTGGCTGTGAGAGGTTTAGGACACTGGCGTTGTCTGCTCTGCAGCTCTCTTCAGGAGGTTTCTGAACCTCCTTGGGCTACAGCAACCTTCACATCACTGCATCCCAGTTTAAGTTATAGTATTGGAGGGTGGTCTGGCAGGGCTGAGGAGGGAGCACTCCTGTTGTCCTACTGTGGAAGCAAACGGTGGGTGGCCAAGGACAGGCACGTGTGAGAGAGTGCCAGGCTCAAGCAGCCATCCAAAAGTGGCTGCAGGCTTGGGCCAAAGCCCTCAAGGTTTAAAGCCAACATTTAGCCACCTGCCTGGTGGCTTTTCTCTGCTGCGAACGGAAGGAAAATGTTCTGCACTGAACGCAGGCAGGGAGGGAATAGCTGTACAGTAGGAGGACCACACACATGCCACCAACTGTCCATAAAAACCCACATGAAAATCCCTGCATTTCACAGGCACACAAGCCAAGCTCTCCTCTCAGTTACAGGGACATGTGGAGGGCTGTGCCTCAGACATCGTCCAGCACCCGGCTGAAAGAGCAGCTTTTCCGCTTGAGTAGCCCTGAATGAAGAGAGCTGGGAGCTAAGCAAACACTTTGGCCAGTCCTTTCCTCTGTCTCTTTTTCTAGTCTTTCGGAAGTATGTTTTAATCAGCACTTGCTTTCCCACACCACTCCTTTGTACTCTTATTAAGTGCTGTCACTGGTGCCCGCTCTAGCCTAGTGCCAGAGTAAAATTCCCAAGAGACTGATGGCATTGCACCTGCCTGCACAAACTCTGTATTTGGCCCATTGTCTGATGTTGCTACACCTGCTAACTTTAGGCTTTTTCATGCGGATGTGCAATGGCATCCAAACTCCCATATGTTTCTTCTTCCAAAGAAGAAACAGCAGAGGAGCCTTCTTCTTCAGCTCCTCAGCTCATCACCTCCCTGCAGCTTTTGTCGTTTCACCAGGGGCTCACGCTGGGGCAGCCTCAGCCGTGAAGGTCAATCTTCATCTCCACCCCCCGCCTTTTTTTTTGCTTAAAAAAGAGTATGCAAATGGTGTATATTATTGGGCCTCTGTGGTTTGAAAACACACGCGCTCGCACACGCACACACACACGATAACTGACAAAGCCCGTGAAGGAGTTTCATAACGGAGGGAAATATTAGGAAGCTTTTATCTGATAGTGTAAGGGAAGTCTGTTAAAACGCCTTTACTGCAGGCACCAGGAATGAGAAGCCACCTGGAGAAGTCATACACCATCGGAGAAGGAAGCCTTGCTGGCTGCTTGCATAGTGTCCAGGGCTCTGCTGCACAGCCTGGGTATTTTTGGGCTTTTTTAGTGTCCTGATAACTTTGTAAGAGGCAGCAAGAGGACCTCTATTGCTTTTGCTTAGGTTTCAGGTTCATGTCTTCATGAGGAATAAAGCCCTCAAGGTTTCAAAGCCAACGCAAGACAATGCACGTCTTTGCATTTCGCTGGTTCTGTCATGTCTCCCCCGTGCTTGATTCCCTGCTCCTGCTCTGTGACGCAGCCAGTACTTGCAGATCATCTCTCTAATGCTTGTTTCTCCCCTTCTTTTGTTTTTGTCGTCTGGCAGGGGGACCCCATACCCGAAGACATTTATGAGATTTTGGGTGGCAGCTCAGTGCGCTCCATCAGTGACCTCCAGCGTGCCCTGCGGATAGACTCCGTAGGTAAATCTCCTCTTCGCCAAACACTCCTCTATTTTTAATTAAGTCTTTGGGGGGCTGGGAGGGGATATTCTGTTTTTCAGCGGCACACTACCAAAAGACTTCATTATAAATATAGGAACCACTCCGGAGCCAAGACCTGGCTGTTTACAGACTTAGTCCCCCTGAAACTTATGGGAGTTAGAGGCAACTAGAGGCTTTTTTAGATCTCCTAACTGTCTGGACACTGGCTTCCAAAAATGGTAGGAGATGGGCAAGGTAAGTGCAAGGAACTGAGATCCCCATTCTTCACCCTGGGAGATGCTCAGTCAGCAGGGCTTGAATTGGACAAGGATCAGTTTAGGAGGTTGCAAAATGAGAGGTGGAAATAGGGTGACAGAGGAGGAGAGGGCTGAGTCGGTTTCCAGGTTTGGCATCCACAAAAGGCCGCAGGCTCCCAGAGGCCCTTAGGATAAGAGCAGCAGAGCACGTGTCCGTGGGTGAGCTACGGGGCAGGGGCTAAGTCAGGGTAGCGTCGCTTCACCTCCTGCCCGTAGATAAGAGCTCTGGGGGCTGCAGGGCCTCGGGGTCACTTGGCCAGGGCTGGCTGCAGCGAGCGGCAGGAGCGGCGAAGCGTGGAGGGGTCGGCACGTGTGGGAACTGGAGCACGCGCCACAGCGGCTGGGCTGGCCCAGGAATTTATTTATAAACGGTCTCTTCAGAGCAAATTCCTTTCTATTCTAACCCTGCTCCCGCCCGTCGTCCCCCAGCCCCCCCAGCTCGACTTCTCTCTCGTGTTTTGTCTGTTTTGAGCTTTGTAATCCTTGCCGAGACACTATCTACGGGGGAACAGAATTTCCTGCTTTTGTTTCCTATGCCAGTCCAACCACTGGCGCAGTCTCAAAAGCATTCCCGCTGCCTTTCAAAACGGCCCTGGAGGGGCAGGGGGGGAAAGCGAGGGGGAGGGCACCAGCTGCGTTCAGCTATTGTTTGTCTTAGAAAGAGGCAACGAGGCTCCCCACCACTGCCAGGGCCGCTCCCTGCCCTCACCAGTTCCCTCCTCCTTGTCCACGAGCCACACAATGGGGCAACTTCCAAAATTAGCCTTTCTGGATTGTCCCAGGCTGTTCCCCCCCTACCCCCAAATGTCTTCAGTACTGATCCACGGTGTAGAAGGACAACCTAGAGGAGGGAGGGATGTGATTCTCAACAAATTTGTTTTGAGTCAACAGTTGTTGCAATTTTTTTGCCCCATTTCTCTCCTCTCATCAACTCAACTTGTGCACCAAAGGCAGCCCCCACCTTCATTTGATGAAATGCCACAGGATGGAGGGGTGGGCAAGGAGCAACTGAGAAGATGTATCCAATCTGTCATGGCCCAGTGTCTAAGGAAGGAGATGCATCTCTGTCGTGGCTATTAACCAGCCTCATGATTAAGAAATAAAATGGGCTTATTTGTTTGTCTCCAGAAGCCCAGGGGTATGAGAGAAGGCTGCAGAGCTTTGAGTCACTGGTTTCACTTCAGGTCCCAGATAGGAAAGGCTGGTCAGGGAAACAAAAAGTGGTGCAGTGAAGCTGTTTCTTTGTTTCACCCCGTGGCTCTCATCAGTTCCCAGATACTGACTGAGGAGCATTGACATTCGCTGGCCCTGTGAGAAATTAGCAAATTAGTGTGTGAGCAAAATAATCCCAAAGTGGCTGGAGCTATTCCCTGTGCTGTCTGTGCACCCTGTGTGTATCACAGCTGCTTCCCTCCACTGACTGCGCAAGGAGCCAGAATGAGGCAGCTCCAGGAGGCAGATGGGCTGAGATAGTGCTCTCCTGACCTTGGGCACTACTGCAGGCCCAGCAACAGAAGTGTGTAGAGTGGGAGTCGTCTCCTTGACTGTGGTTGCCCTCTACAGCAGTGGCTGTAAACCAGTCATCCAGACACCTTCTCTAGCCCAAAGAGAACTGCAGGCCCTTCTAAAGTGTGATCCACCAGTTCTCATTTTGGGAGTTTGCCTGAGGGCGATTCGAATGGTGCCTAGAATTGATCACACCTTTCCAGCCACTTTGAAGGGTGTCTGTCTGTCCACCTCACGAATAGATGTTGACTGCTCATTGACAGGCACATGATTCCTGCCTTCTGAATGCAGCCTCTGTGCACCCACCCCAAATCTGTCACCAATTGCTTGAGACCTGAGCTGGGAGCAAAGTCCCTGCTTCCCTTTATGAGAGGGCTGCACTAGGGCAGGGCTGAGGAAGAGGAATGGGACATGATAGGTAAGGGAAGTCTGCTCCACCACACATCTGATAAACAGAGATCTTCCACTGGCCCCTAATTCCCTTCAAGAAAATTGCTCCCTTGATGCTGACGTCCATTCAGTTTCCTTCAGCTGCTAAAGCAGGTTAGAGAAGGAAAGAGCTGTGGCTGGGTGGGAGCTATCTCCGAGCGCAGCCATTGTCCCGAGCTCAGGAGGGGCTGCGTGTTGGAGTGCTCCATGGGGATTATGGGCATTTCTCTATTCAGCACTTCCTATGGGAAAAAGCAGTGGGGTGGGAGGGAACCGCTCAGGGCTGGCCTGAATGCTATCGGTCTTCCTCTCCCATCGCCGACTGAACCACCTCCAGATCCTGCCTTTTACCTTAGAGTAGTCTAGAGGAAAAGTAATTTTAACTTTATTTTTCTGTTCTTCTGTCACAAAACTTCTCTAACCTAGAGCACCTGAGGTGAGCTGGGAGAGAGAAAGCAAGCACCTCACCTACCGCCCATTCCCCCCTCCACCTGCCCTCTCACCTCCCAACTCTCCCAGTCCCAAGCCATCCCAGCAAGGCACCTCAGTGTTAAATACCAAGTGTTCTGCTAGTCCCGTCTGGTCTTTGATCCTCCTTGGTGTTATCCTGGTCTCAGCTGGCCAATCTGAATCCCTTTGCAACTCCCTTCTGATGCCAGAAAGTCCTGACACGAGCCTTATCTTTCTTGAGCTGGAGTTTTCCTCTCCCAGACCTGACTAGGGTCGCCTCTTTCATGGTAGCTTATTGCTCTGAGCTGCCTCGTCTGAGCAAAGAGTGTCCGTGCCTCAGAACAGCTGTGGCCTTGCTTGTGGATTTACACCTAGCATGACGTCCTGAGTCCATGGCTTATCCCATGTCCCTGCACTTTGCCTGGTGATCTGAGCATAAGTGCCTGCTGTCTTCTCCTGCCTCTACCTGGTGCTATTAGGTCATGTCTTCCCTTTTGCAGAGCGGGACAGCTTGAGCCTGAACCTGAATGCATCTCAGCCTGATCAAAACCCTGTGGCCCTGTCTCGAGAGCGACGAAGCCTAGGTGAGCTGGGGGTCTTGCACCTTGTGATCGCTGGGGAGCAGCCATGGGTGAGCAGCTATGGGTGGTCCAGATACGTGTCTGAGATACAGATGTACGGGTAGAGGTTATAGTGCACCTGTATGTGTGGAGGCATAAAAATGAGGGTCTGGGCCTGGAGTGGGAGCAGGGTGTGTCACCCTGGGAGGGCAGGAGAGGGAGTCTGGACTTCTGTGTACTGCTCTGCCTTAAATCCTGATGGTGCTTGTTTGCTGTAAAGTGTCATCTGCTGTCTGGGCTGCAGTGAGAAGCATCACTGTACTGGGGCTTCCTCCACAGGGCATGGCCCTCTATAGGGAGAGAGCCAGAGGGGTGGGAGAAAGAGAAAGACCATTCACGTGTGCTTGTGCACGTGAGAGCCTTGTGGGGTCCTTCACTTGCAGCAGAGGTGGCTGTGGCGGGTTGGTGGCAGCTGCAAAGCCCATTTCATCCCCTGTTTCTCTCTTGGCCCTCCGTAGATGCTCTGGCAGCAGCAGAGACAGCTGTCCTGGCAGAGTGCAAGACACGGGAGGTGGTCTTCGAAATCTCCCGCAACATGGTGGACAGCACCAACGCCAACTTCGTGGTGTGGCCGCCCTGCGTGGAGGTGCAGCGCTGCTCCGGGTGTTGCAACAACCGCAACGTGCAGTGCCGCCCCACGCAGATCCGCGTCCGGCCCGTCCAGGTGAGGGACACGCCTGCCGCCGCTCCCTCCTCCTGCCGCCCACCGCCATCCCTGTGCCCCAAAGCCACGCGCACGCCGGGTCTCAGGTGCTGGGCTCATGCAGCCATCTGTGCCCTCTGCGCTGGCCGTGCGGCGCTGCAGCCGCCGGCGTGGGTGACATCTGTCCGTGACAGCTGCTGTAAGGACTGGTGCTGTCCAGCAGCTGTCCCCATCTGCAGCTCCACGCCACTGCCCTTCCTGCGGCTCGAGGTGGCCTTGTCTGCTGCGCTAGAGCAGAAGAAACAGGGTGCTTTCATCTCGGGAACTGGTTTTGATGCAAAAAGGGGAGGGTTTGCAGTGTCAGTCTCCATCCCCTCCCGCTGCTGCAGCTTCTTTCCAAGATGTGCACTGGAACAGCTTCTCTTTCTCAGCCCACAGTTACCTCCTGACCTGCTCCATCAGCCAGCAGACACCTGACAGCTAACCTCTTGCTCTGATCCTTCCCTCACAGCTACCAGTTATCTCCTCACAGCTTCCTCCTAGACAGCTTGTTTAAAAATAATATTCATCCCATACTAATCCTCTGCCTGAGCCATAAGAGACTCCCCCAGGCAGGCAGCAGAGGTTGGCTGGGAGAGATTGTATTCACACACAGCCCTTTTCATCAGGAAATTCCTTTCTCAGAAAAGCCAGGCTGAACGAGGAAAAAAATGGGGGGGAGCAGGAGTTGTTTTTCTGGAAAAAAAACAAGTAAGAGGTCAAAAGCCAGCCTGAAAAAGTGACCTGGAAATGGTTTCTTTGAGGACAGAGGTCTCTCTATTGTTTGACTGGAAGTGTTTGTCTAGCAGGCAGCGTGTGGTCTGAAGCGTGTGGAGTGGGCTTTCAAGGAAAGATAAACAGCCTGGCTGCTTTGGCGCTGGCTGAGGGATGCTGCTGGGGGGCAGTGGGTTTAGAGGAATTCCATCCCAGATGCACAGTAGAGTGAGTATTTATAGCTTGTGGAGCACTTCAGGGACCGCAGAGTTGTTAGATAAGCTGAGTGGGGTCAGGCCTGGCTGCTGATGGAGTGGGAGGACCCCCTACAAAGCTTGTGCCCTGTGGTGGGATGTGGAGCAATGAGTCTTCCCTCTGAGTCAGCAGTGGTGGAGAGTCCGGGGGAATTTCCAGAGCACCGCCTTTCCTACGAAGAGCCAAGGGCTTCAGCCCTGTGAGTTATTAAAGAGCTTGAGACAAATTCAGGCAGGCCTCAGCAGGGCTGGTGAGGCTGCGTTAGCTTGCTTCAGACCAGAGTTCTTCTCCTTTTGCCCTTCCTGTAGGTTCCTGTGGGAATTATCCTGGTTGCCCCAGGTCTCTGCCATGGCATCTGTCAGAAACAGGCTGGCATGTCCTGCATGTTCCATATTTTTCTCTCTGATCAACCAGTCATCCTGCTTAAGCTCTGGCAATAGTTAGAATCAGGGGAACCAACCAGAGACATCCCAACTTTCCTGGTCTGGGTCTGCACTGCTGCCATGTTCAGAATTATCTCCGATATATACCACCCCTGAGTCTGAGTTTGAGTTTGAGCTTGAGTTTTGAGTTTGAACAGGGCTCTGTAAGCTGCCTTCTGACCCTTTAGGAAGAAAGCCACGAGTCAAGTGCACCGACACTGACTAATTTTTCAGGGTGGGAGCCGTGGCTGTACTAATCTTTTGCTTGCCTTCCTCTTGCAAACAGGTGAACAAGATCGAATTTGTCCAGAGGAAGCCAAAATTCACAAAAGTCATTGTGCCTTTGGAGGACCACGTGCAGTGTCGGTGTGAAGCCGTGTTCCGACCACCCCCCAGGAACATCCGTCCAGGGCCACGTGAACAGAGACGTAAGGATCTTGGCATTAGCAGAATGAAGGGAGGTGTGAGAAGAGGGGCTGGGGGGGAGAGAAAAGAGACCTCCGCTGGTTTCAATCTGCTTAGCTCCAGTGAATCCTAAGGGCCTTCGCTGGTTTATACCAGCTGAGGGACCTTTCCCAGGATGCCTGCCTGCTGGGAAGGGGCTGAAACAGAGGGAAAAGAAGGAGGGGAAGGTGAGAGGTGAGGGGAAGGGCACGGGTGGGAAAAGAGAGAGGGCAGAGATTGTGGAAGACAGAGGACAAGGAGCAGAAGAACAGAAAGAGGCCTTGTGGTCTTGCTGTTGCAGAGCTCTTTGTTGACAGTGTGTGGAGAAGGATATTTCAGCAGGAGCTGTCTGCCCCTGGCTGTACAGACACTCTCCCCCTCTGTTTTGGCAGGCTTGTCCCCGGCGTTCACCACAGCCGCTGTCTCACAGAGGCGGCGAGTACGCCGGCCGCCAGCACAGAAGAGGAAACATAAGAAGTACAAGCATGTCAACGATAAGAAAGTGCTGAAAGAAATCCTCATCGCATAGAAGTGCTGGCAGGGGAGAGAGAGCACAAGGCAGGTAACAGCAAACTGCTTTTCCATTCAGGAGAGATGCCCTCCTCGGACATGGCATCTTGGACCCTTCCCACACCACTAGCCACTCGTTCGGCGCGGGGCAGCTGCAGGGCAAAACCTGGGTTGAAGGAGGAGGTAGAAGGTTGGGTGCCAACGTGTGCATTCTATTTATGGAATTAAGGCTCTTTGCAAAGTTGGAAAGATCATGCTGCAGCCATCCTTGCTCTCAGGCCCCGCCCTCTCCTTTCTCTGCCTCCCTTTCAGGCAGAGAACAAGCCTGACTTCTCCCTACACCTAAAACCCCTTGGGGTCCAGGTAATTCATCTCTTCTGGGGAGCAACTCCTGTTCTAGTTTCTCTATTGGTTCTCCATTGAAAACAGAGAATGAATGTTGCTATAGGGATCCCTTTTCCTTTTATTTCCTTACTTGAGTTGGCGGCAAGACTGAAAAGCAGCAACACTTTGGTTCATCGGTCTCCTATAGGGAAGCCCATGTGCATGAGAAAGGTCATACTAGGGGAAAGGAGAACTGGAATCTCTGGAAAGAGATCTGGACTTTGTCAGGCCAGGGTCTGATTCTTCTCTCCATGACTTGTGTAAACAGGAGTAATTCCCTCATCACCAGAAGAATTTCACTGGTACAAGCAAAAAGAGGCTAAGCCTTGGTTCCCCATTAGAGGAAGAGGGGCAGAAAAGAAGGAAAGAGTAGTCAGGGTGCAGAATGGTGGGAGCTGAATTGTGACACAGCTTAACAGAGAGAGCCCTGGCCCACAGTTCAGCAGTTCCAGCTCTGCTACAGCCACTTGAATAAGCCCGGGCCACCACTTCACATTCACTTCCCCTCACCCCGGGAGAGGGGACAGCAGGCTTCCGTGTGTGACATTTCAGGAGCTGGGGACAAGGGGCACCAAGCAGCGTCTTGAGACTGGGATTCCCACGCTTAGCACTATGAGGGCTCTGATTATCCCAGGATTCTCCTGGCCAGCCTAAAGTTCCCAGGGTAGAAATGATGCAAACCCATTCAAATCTCAGCTCTGGCTCAAGCTGTTCAGGGGAAAAAATAGAGGAGGTCAAAAATCCTCCCAGGCTTCTAATCTGGCTCTTTGGCACAAATATTTCCAGAGGAGAAAAGGGGATAGGAGGGGAGTTGCAGGGGGCAAAAGGTTACATGTTCTAATGCTGTGTCTGGTTCTGTTTCACCTCCAGGTTTATTTAATATATTTGCTGTATAGCCCCCATGGGGTCCTTGGAATGATAACTTTTCCTCTTTGTCCATCTGCCTCGACGTCTGATTCAGACAGCAATTGGTGCTTCCCTTTCCATCAGCGGATCTTCTCCCACCAAAGCCTCCCTTTCATTTATTAGCATAATTTTAAAGTTTAACACACACACACACACACAAAGGGACAAGGATGACCTACATATATATATGAGAACAGAACAAAGTACAAATAAAACCGTGAATGCCAACAGCCACAACTTGCAATGAGAACAGGACAATTCCTTCCCTGCTACGGAGGACAGGATGGAAAATGTGAAAAGGAAAGCGGGTCCAACTTCTTCCGAGAAAAGGAGAAAAACAGATGGACACAGGCCAGAAGGGGAATATTCTCCCTTTCCCTCATGTTTCTGGTAAGGCTGGGAGGGCCCAGCTCAGATCTACTCTTGCATCGGACCTACCTTTTGGCAACAGGCAAATCTCAGATTGCGAGCGGTGACCAATGATGGAAAATGCACTAAGGACTTTCATCGCCCTACCTGGACAGATCTATATTTTTAACGTGCGTGTGTATATTTTATTTTTAAAAAGAAAAACCAAAACCACTAAGGTATACAACATCTCGGGGAACAGAACAAACAAGCAAAGAAACAAAACAAAGAAGCCAAATGCATTCCCCCATTCCCTCTTTCCCCTGCTCCTGGTGCTGACTGGAAGGTGTTTGGATCGTGGGGAAGGAGCACAAGGCAGCAGAATCGTCTCCACACCCCCGGCCCCTGCCAAGGAGAGCCATCTTTGCACATGCTGGTGGAGAATTCAACTGTCCAGGCTCGGACTCAAATTATTTTTTAAATTCACTCTGGATGTGTGCGTGTGTATATGTGTGTGTGTGTGTGTGTGTGTGTGTGTATATATACATATATATATACACGTGTGCATGTGTGTGCGTGTGTATGTGTATTTATACATACATATATAAAAATATATATATATATATATATGTTCTTAAATGGATTTCATTCCCCAGTGGCAGGAAGCTCAGAGGCACGTGCGTGCATCGGCTTCGCTGGGCTGGCAGAAAAGCACACTGTTACTGCAACGTGCCTGCAAGGCTGGGGACAGGGCAGGCAGAGGCATCATCTGATCTCTCTCTTTCTTGTTACCCCTTTCTCTCACTCTGCACCAACCCCCCCTCCCCAGCACAACTTCCTTGCAGGAGGTGAAGTGGCACCACAACAAGACCAAGGACAGCCAAACTTAGAAGCATGACTTAATCTCAGTGAGCTGTCATGCCTGCTCTGTGGTCTTGAAAGCAGAATCATGTCATTCCCATGAGGTTTTTAACCCCTTCCTGGCTTCCCTGCACTCTATGCCTCCACTAATCTTTCCCTGCCAATGTTCCCAACCCACTTAGCTTGGAAGTTGATCCACGATGTGGACAGCTCTGTGTAGGTATAAAGAAAGAAATGAGGATGGTCTTCACAGCTGGCAGCAGCCATCTGAGACAGAAATGAGCTCTTCTAAATGAGGAGGACTCAGAGAACAACTGGAGGGTCAGTTGCAGAGTCCCTCCTGGGCCACTGCCTGTCTTCGAGGAGGGAGGAGGACTGTGTGGGCAAGGACTGGTTTTGCACAGGTAATAGTCAGTAATCATTATCAGAACTGTTACGTTTGATGGGAATTCCTAACATCACCTTGGAGTCAGGGTCTTGGATTGTGCTGTGCTGGGTGCTGCATACATGAAGAAAACGCCTGCCCAGAGCAATCACATGGCACTTCTCCCCTCACACACACACCCCTGTTGTGGGGTAAAGCTCTGGAGGGAGATGAGGAAAGTAGCCAAAGCCACAGCCTGGGAGCTCTTACAGGTTGTGGAGGGTCCTCACCTCCTGCAAGCCCAAAGCACTTCTCGTACCACTGCGAAGGCAGCACGTTGCTCCCTCCCTCCAGCCCCAAGCCCTCAAGTCTTAAGACACTTTCTTACCCTCTTCCAAAATCTGTTTCTTTTGGTTTGTAAATATGGTGAGGTTTTGTTTTATTTTATTTTAAATTTTTTGCCTTTTTTTTAAATGTAAGATTAATTTATACTCAGTACTGTATTTAAAGTTGTAAAAAAAAAAAAGGAAATCACCTATTGAACAGCATTTTCTCTTTCTTTTGCGAGCTGAATGAAAAGCAGAGAGATTGCAGAGAGAAGCAACATGCTGTGCTCCTCCTTCCTCACTTGGGCTGGTTTGAAATGACTCAGGTGCTGGCATTTAAGTCTTGAAGAGGTCCCCTTCTCCTCAGCTGCTCCGCTAGGACACCCGGCCAGAATTTCCCTGTGCTTTCATCCCATCTCCGGATTCCTCTGCTTTGAAGGGCTTGGAACAGTGGGCGCTGTTTACACTTCCCAAAGCTGCACAAACAGTTGGCCCCTTCCCTCCCTAGTCACATCGTCTAGACAGCAGCAGTCCTTCCCTTGGTCAGAGAGGCTGCTGCATTTCCCTTTCCTCCCAGCAAGGGAGGTATCACACGTCTGGATTTGGGTGCCGTGCTGCGGGGAGCAAAGGCAGGTGCTGCCCTGTGCCTCAATTTTGGCATCCCCCCGGCGCATGCACAGCACCCTCAGTCCATGGCTCAGCTGTGAGGAACACAGACCCCAGCAGAGACTTGTGCTTCAGTGGTAAACCTGGGGACAGCAGTGTGTAGGTGTAAGCCAGGATGTCCTTAAAGGACAAGCTTGATGCTCACAGGTATGCTGGACCTTGCTGAACATGATTCATTTTGGGGTGATGACCAGTTTTCTCAGATCCCCCAAAGAGAGGGAGTAACAGTGAGCTCTATCTGCCCCCTGAATGAAAACACAGGCAAAATCACAATCCCCACTTCGATTTTCAGAGGATAATTGAGGGAAAAGAAAGATTTCTGACTTGAGACTTCATTGGACCTGAGGGCCTGTCAGCAGGGACTTTGAGAAAAAAAGGGTGCAAAGAGGAGCATGAGGCAAAGGAAACATGGGAGCATCATCCTGGACTGGGGAGTGGGAGGAAGGGCTTGGTGTCCCAGGGTCCAGCACACTGCCTGTCTATGGAGGTCCCCAGGCAGCCCCATTTGCAAGTGCAGTCTCTGCTTGTAACAGCTTGGAATGAACTGGCACTGAAAGGCTATGAGCCCTGGCATGTGAAGCCACCCCCTGCCCAGTGCCTGGCACCCCCTTGTCCAGGGGCTTGTCCAGGGGCTTGTCCGGGGGCTTGTCCGGGGGCTTGCTGAGGTGCTGCTTGCTCAACACAGCAGCCTGGAGCACATTCAGCACAGCTCAGCATGGAGCTCAGGAAGGAGAGACCTGTGCCACTTCTCAAGGCTGGAGCAGGTGGTTTATACCCACCCACAAAGCCAGGCTTTAATCAATCCTGGCAATAAATTTTAATAAAGCCAGGAAATAAATCCTGGCAGCATGCTGCTGGAAACTGTCTCCTGCAGCCTGGGGAACCCACTGCTACAGGTGATCTCAGATGTGCCAGGGAGTTTTGGCAATTGTCTCTGGTTTAATTGCTCAACTGCCACTTTACCTAAAGGCCCGGTCTTGGGATATGTCATTCAACAGGAGGTTCATCTTTTGGTGGAGAAAAGGCATCCAGCCTTCCAGGCAGGGAAGAGAGGCTGCAGCAGTGGATCCCGCTGTGATAGCACAGCTCCTGAAAGCAGCACACAGATGGGAGGGCAAGGCTGGGGGCTATTCAGGCACAAGGAGCAAACCCCTGTGTTCTAGAGCCAGACTTACTGGTTTTTAACATTGACAGTTTGCAACACTAAATCTGTCTCATGGGTAAATGAAGTGAAAAATCTGTTTGCAAGAACAGACCTGGGAAAACCCTTGACTGCTTATTTTTTTTGGTGCTCAGGAATACAAAGAGTTTAAACTCTCCCCACACCTGGCTGTGGCTTGAAGGAAGAGCCTTCTCCAGCCCAGCCATGTGGCACAAAGCCCACGCAGGCGTCCTCCTCCCTGTGCTCAGCTCCTGCCTCCCTGGCACAAGCTGTGCTCCCACCATGATGGCCACAGTGTCCTGCTGCCTCACCTGCCTGGGATCCAGACCTGGCTGGAGACAGCTCAGATCCCAGGGTGGGATAGGGATGCGTTGGAGTGTGGCCCCATCTCATTGTCCATGCACCAATATCTGGCAGGCCCCAGGGATGGAGAAGCCAGCTACGCCAAGGGAAAAGCAGGGTACAAAGAAGGAGGAAAATACAAAGAATTGAAAGCTATTTCGGAAAAAAACCCACAACCAAACCTCGTTGCCTGAGCATGCAGCTGTTCCTCACTCGCCTTCAGCCAGCCCGTGACCAAAGGGTGCTGCCCCTCCCTGATCCATGATCTGCCCGTGACCAAGTGAACTTGTTGCAGGCTTGGGAATTTCCCATCTTAAAAGACACTGCAGGGAAGCCAGGCAGCCTCAGCTGTTTGTGGATTTTGTCACAGGGCAAAGTGAAAAACTGAGTGCTAAGAGGAACAGGAGGTAACCCCAAATGCTGTGGCCTCCCTGCAGGGAGTGCAGACACTGGGTTAACACAAGGAGTTAACAGGCACAGCAGTGGATCTGTGAAGCTCTTGGCAGAGGAGCCAGGAGATTAAAGATACCAAAACATAAAATTATGGCAGGGCTCACCTACTATTTTTCCTCCCCCAGTCAGGCAGATTTCACATAGGACTCTGGCATGATGGACTGCCTTGGATTCACAGCAAAGTCTGGAGTAAAGGCAGACTCAAGGGAAACAACCCCCTTTTTTATTACTTTGTTATTGCTATCTCCATAAATCTGTTTGCAAGGGATTAAGCAGCAACCCAAACACAGCAGGCACCCAGGCAGCAGGGAGTTTGTGGTTTGACAGTCGATGCACTTTTCAAAATGTTTGCTGTGAATTTTTTTTGCACATGCTGCAAAATTTCAATGGATGGTGCAGAAACACCAGGCAAGCAGCTCGGCCTTAGGTCTTGTCCCAACAGCTTCCGAAACTCCCGAGTTCCCAAATGTCCCGAACTTTGGCCCCGCCCGAAGCTGACCAATGCAGTCAGTGAAGGCAGGCTCTGGTCCCCAAACCCAAGCCCTGCTTGGCTGTTTTCTGCATGAAAAGAAGTGATTTTTCAGCAGGAATGTCGGCACAGACCCAGGGAAGAGCAGAGGAGATGGTGTCAGCTACTGTTGGTCTCTTCAGCTGTGAGCAACAGCATCAGAGACAAAAGTAGATGAGGTCAGCACAGGAAAAGTGCTGATGACTGAACCAAGGTGTGCTCCCAGGAAGAAGCCCTTCCTCACACCTGCATCCCCCCAACAGAGGGGATTTCAGGACTCCCCAGGCCTTGGGTGGGGATGTCAGCAGGCTTCATGGATATCAGCAGGTTGGGAGGGTGCTCAGGAAAGCTGACATTTGGGCATGCTGGGGTGTTACCTTCTCCCCGAAAGGAGGGCAGGGGGGTTTGCTGTGACGCTGCACGCACTGGCTTGATGTCTGTGAGGAAAAGTTCTGGGATGTGCCTGCATTTCTGCGGGGTGCCTGCAATGCCTCCTGGGCATCTCTCATGCCAAGGGGCTGTGCAAAGTGGCCTGTGCCTTTAAAATCTGCAGAGGTGGCATTTAGGTGGAAAAAATGCTTCACCATGACCATGGATATTGTTTGTATTTCAGTAATTGACCGAGGAGAGACACACAGAGAGAGAGAGAGAGAGAGAATGAGAGAGAGAAAGACCTTCCTTCCCTCTAACAGGTTCAGGAATTTTTTCCACTAATTAAGAAGAAAAACAAAATGCTTGCACTGGGAGGGAGATGGGAGGAAAAGGGGCTCTCCCTGGTGTCCCATAAACCTGGTAGCCATGGACAAAACACCACAATCACAGCACAGCCTTGCCCTGGAAAGTTTGAGGCAGTTCTGGCCAGTGGAGCGAAGCAGGAGCACACCTCTCACTCACAGGGGACCCTGCTTTCCAGAATCCCAGGCTGGATGAGGAGCAGCTCCCTCCCAGAAGGATGCACAAATCCAGATGAGGCTCTTGGTCCGTGAAGGGCAGGACCGTGAAGAGCGGCAAGGTGACAGCCAGTGGTGCAGTTTGTCCCCTGGGAGGGATGGGGGATGCTTTACACATCAGAGCATCTCCCCAGCTGCAGTGAGATGCAGTCAGATGGCTGTAAAAGGACTGAAATGGGTGTTCCTTGCATTCAGGTTTGGCTGGGATGGGGCTCTCCCGGCTCCACTGAGGCAGGTGTGAACAGCCCACTAATTGAATAAGGCATTTTCCCAGGATGGCCACCTTCAAGTGTGGTAAATGAAACAGAAAGGAGCAGCTGAACAGGATCTGCAGTTTTTTCCCCATGATACGTATTTTCCCTTTTCCATGGATAGTCCCACCGGGTATGCTGTGACCTATTGTTGTACTTATTTATTTACTCAGGTCTTGTAGATGATTTCAGAGCTCACGGCCAGGAAGGAGCAGCCAGATGCTGTTGCCATGTGGACACAAAATCTGCTCCAGTCTCCCACTTTGAACATGGATGAGAAGACAGGTGCAGCCCCCAAAATCAGGACTGAACCGTGTTCCCTTCCCTCCTTGCTCTAACCTAGAAAGTGGAATATTTCATTGCAAGTTCATCCTGTGTGGTTTTTCCCAAGCAAGAGGTTAGCTGATTGGAGTGGTTTGGGTTAAGGAGATGCTTCTCTTTTTGGGGAAAGACCAGGGCTGGGTGGAAGGGTGTAGGAGAAGCTTTGGGTGCTTGGAGACTTCCTGGTGCCAGACACCACTAATCCCTGAAGAAGGACAGCCAGTAACAGGGGATTTGTTTTTCCTTGCTGGAAAACGTGAATATTTACAAGCTTGGAATAAAAAATCCTCCAAGGAATCTGGGTGCATGTGCACACCCATCCAGGAAATGGAGACCCTCAGGCAGCAAATGCTGGGAGCTGGCACGGTGCTGCTGTGCCCATTGTGAGGCATTGTCGTGCTGTGGTGCAGATGGGGAAGGATGTCATTGCTGCTGGCAGTGTCCCTGGCATTTGGAACACTTGTGGCCACAAATCCAAAGTGTCACTAGTGTGAGCTGGGAGTAAGGCGGGTGGGTCCTGAACTCCAGATGTGATTAGTCCTTGTGGAACCAGAGTAGAACGAAACAAGGGCCTTGTGAGACCTGGATGCCTGTGCTCAGCCAGAGCAGGTTCCATCTGATCCTTCTGTAGGCTAAGAGAGGTGGTCACTGCACTGCTTGAACTGGGGAGAGCAGCGAGGTCTGCTGCTCCCCAGTGCTGGCAGGACCTGGCTCCCTGGGGTATGTGTCACTGCATGGGAGAGGTCACAGTGCCAGGTTTTGGCAGTTAGCAGAGGTCCTTGGATATGGGCATCTGCATCTCAGCTCTCCATGGCTGCTATGGGATGCCCAGAGTTCCCATCCACAGGTTTAGAAAGGTTTGAGAAGTTTGTGAGGAGCTGCTAGAACCAGTTACAGAGACACACAGTGAACTTGTAAAGGAGTGGGAGGATGAAGGTAAAGCCCAAAGGAAGGATTTGCTTTTTGGGAACTTTTTATTTCACTTCTTTCCACCCCTCACCCAAAGACCCCTCCTGCTTGCCAGGAAACTTGGTCGGGGCAAGCATTTTGCCACCTGGCTTATGCACGCACCAGTCAAGGAAACAATTCTCCAGCTGAAAGAGGAAATCTCCGTCCTGGCTATTTCCAACCTCTATTGTTTGTTACCCAACTCATGCATTACACAGACCAGTGGGCAAGGCAGCACGATTGCAACACTATGCATGTGCTTTCAGACACTTAATTTTAGCATTGCATCCTCTGATTTGTGGTACTGAGAAAACCCAGTTCTAAGGAAAGAGGAAATCTGTGTTTCTGACACTTGATTTTGACCATAAAAGGAATCAGATCATTCGAGTGACCTAACAGGTTTAGTCATTCACACTGTAATCCTCTGAGAGTCCAGAGAATCCCTCCTGGGGTTTTCCCATTCCCAAGGAGCTGGATTGCCTGGGAGCTCTGGGCTGGGATGAAATCCTTGAGTGACTGGAGCTTTTGTGCCTCTGATTAAGCTCCTGATCTTTGGACCTTTTCTCTGGGCAGTACGGGACACATGCACTCCCCTTCCCAAGCAATCTCAGAATGGAACTGACTTTGCCAGCCAATGTCACACCTTGACACCTTTTCTCCTACAGACCCAAAGATGTTTTTAAGGCCCTTGTCAACACGTTGTCCAAAATCTTCCTGCTTTTCACCCGTAACAGGGCCCTCCTCAGCTGCGGATGTGGAAGGCATTTTTCAAAGAAGTTGAAAGTAATGAATTTAGGAATAAACAACTCTGGAGGGAGGCTCTGTGCAGCACTGGAGGCTGAGTTCTAAGTGCAGAAGCCCCCTTTGCCTTGTCCTGCACTCAGTGCTGTTCTGCTGCACGGCTTAGTCCCTTCCCAGGGAGAGGTAAAAAGGCCTTCCATGCTGGGAAGAAATTGGGATTGATGCACAGCAGCTCTTCCCTACAGAAACAGGCCCTGAGACAGCAAGGACCTGCCTCCCTGCTGAGCAAAGGCATCTTAGCTCGTGCTGACTGCAGTCCCCACACATTCCCTGACCTGGTATTGCAGGGATTCCTCCACCAGCAATGCAGCAAAGAAACACACAGTCCAAAATCACAGTGCTTGTGGCAAGTGTCCAGCCCCAACAAAGCAACAAGCAAACCCCAAGCCTCGCCAGCTCCTCGCCCCACCAGTGCCAGGGCAGAGGCACCAGGCGCTGGGGTGAGGCTGACACCCCTGCTGCATGCCCAGCCATGGGTGTGGAAACTGCACACAGCAGGTTACCTTCCCAATGGCTGCAGGGAGGTCTGTCACCGGGACCCCTCCAAAAGCTTCCCGAAAGCCTGTCCAGGCCTAGGAATGGCTGTGCTGGCCACTTCCTAAAATGTAGAAGCATCCTTGGGGTTTTTTTTTGCAATCTTGCAGACATAACATGCTTTCAATTCCTCAAAAACAATGTTCTGCATGTGACCAAAGGCACTGTCCTCTGTCCTCCCTGGGGTCCCTTCCCCTTCCAATAACACATGTGTGTGCAGCTGGTGTGGGAGCCGGGCAGTCTCCTTCTCCTTCTTTTTCAGTAGTCAATGGGGCTATGACATGTGCCTGTTTCATTGAGAAAGGTAGCAAACCACAGAAGGCTGTGAAAGGGGAAAGTGGGAAGCTGCAGTAGGTGGAACAGGGGTGTGCTTTAAGAGAAGAAAGAACTCTTTCTTTTTTTCAAGTACCTGGTTGTGCAAGACCTGAGGATTGTGATTTGACTGTGGGACAAAACCATCATGACATAGCTTTGGCCGAAGGTCAGTACTTGCCTGGTTTGGTTTGGCATGTCAGTGAAAAAAAGGAAAAAAAAAAAAAAAGAGCTAGAAAGAAAGAAAGAAAGAAAGATAAAGAGGTCTTGAAATATCTGAATTGCTGATCCTGGGTCACCTCTGCAAGGGTGGAGGAGCTGGGAACAGGTTGAGGCAGACAACGAAGGGGCACTCTTGGGCTCTGCACTTTCTTTGGGAATGAAGCAGGGCTGTGGGGGTTTTCCTGCACCCCCAAGAGCTGAAGCAATGCTGAGAGAAAGAGAGTGGTGTCCTCCATCATCCTGATGGCTCCCAACAGCCACTTGGGAGTAGGGGAAATGCCAAGCATCCTCCACTTGTCTGCATACAGTGAGAAGTGCAGTCTGGCTGATGAATTGCAGGTTGTGGAATAGCAACAGAAATATGATCATTGTGAGCTGAATTCAAGTGCTCACACCAGGGAAACTTCTGCTCCTGTATAGACCTATCCTCCCCATGCACACACTCCATTGGGAAAAAGAGCTGGACTTTCTCATCCAGTGGGTGCCCTGTTCTTCCTGCTGGGCTGTTTTGCAGTTGCAGGCCAAGACAGGAATGCCAGGAATGCGAAATCCCGGCACACTGCCCTGTGTCCAGTCCCCGTCCGTCCCCCCCGGCTGCCCCCCGCTTCCCTGGCCCGTCGCAAGAACAGGATATTCACCCGAGCGACGAGCGACATACACTCACACACGTCTTGTTATCAGGAAAAAACACTCAGTCAGCGTCTGGAATGGGCTCTCATTAACTGTGTGGCCACCAGCACTTCCCTGTGGGGCCATGGGGAAAGCACTCGCTCATGATGGGATATGGGCAAGTGCGCAGCAGTGGGGTCAGATCTTCAAAGGCCACCAGCATGGCAAAGGCTGGAGGTGAGCATTGAGTGCCAGCACAGCCCTGCCATCACCCCCAGTGGTTCCTTTCCTCCTGCTCTCCCTCCTGGCAGAGCCACAGGGTGGCAGGGAGAGCCTCTACAGAGCAGAGCATCCACCCTGGTGCAAGAGCATCACCCCCTGCTTGCTGTGGTGAAGTTGAGGTCTTCAGGCTGAGAGCTGCCCCCAGCCCCAAATCCCTGCGTTGGCCACCCTCAGTCATGTCAACATGTCCCTGCTTCCAGCACAGGCTCTGCAAAGACGTCCTGTCTCAGGTAAACAGGATCTCGCCGCGCTGTGTGACCTTGTTTACCTCCCTGAAAGAATTTGGCTGGAATTTTTTTTTATTATTTTTTTTCTTCCTAAGGGCTGGTGAGTCACCCTGCAGAAATGTGTGCTGCCTTTCCACACTGACTCACCTCTCTGCCCACACTTCTGCCTTTCCCTCCTGCCCCCCAGCTCTGGGGCAGTCGAGAAGCCCCTGTTTAGCTGATGATGCAACCCACGGACCGGTGCTGGTGCTGGTGCCGGTGGACCTGGCAGTGGCGGCTCTGCCACAGGAAACACCGCCAAGCGTTCAGGCAGTCCCTGTGCCAAAACACAGGAAAAGCACCAAGAAATTACCCCGTGCATTGTCAACTCCAAAAACACCAAAGAAAACGAAACAAAGCAAAAAAACAACCAAAAAAAATTGTCCTCACTAGAACAATTGCCCAGAAGAATAGAAAAGAGAAAAAAAAAAAAGAGGCCAATGGATCTGGCTCAGTGCCAGGACCCTTGTTTTCCTTTCCCAACACAATGCACGTTAAATAATACTTCCTTCTCACAACAAGGCCCTCCTGGGCCGGTTTTTGTTTTTCTCCCCTGCTGCGTGGGGGTCGGTCAGCACAAAAGGCTCCCAGGAGCATCGGCACTGCAGGGCTGCTGCTCATCCCCAGTGCCACGGATCGCCCATTGCCAGCGCTGCAGAGGAGTGAGGGCCCTGGGGTCAGGCTACTCACCTTCCTCTCAGCTTTCTGGTGGGGAGCAGCAGGCCCTTGAGCACTTCTCCTGACCTCTCCCACCACTTTGCAGGATAACATCTCCAGGGAAGCTAGGTAGCCATCCCAAACCACTGCTGTGTAACCACTCTCAGGCTACAAAGGCATCCATACCAACTAATCACAGCAGCCATATCACACATGCTGATTTATTGCCAGACTAAATGTAACAGAATAAGAGAACAATGTACATTACAGGAGGGATGAACAGCTCCATGACATTCCAGGCTTCCAGACTGGGAGCAGGGGAACCCCTGTTACTTGCACCTTGGCTCTTCAGTTCCCATTTGGCTTGTGGTCGGTTTTCTTTCCTTTGGGATTTCTCTTCCCAATGACAGTATCACTGGCACCCAACTGACTGTATTTAAGTGTCTGTGTTGTGGAAGAGTCCAAGTAAAACTAGGTTTGTTTATTCTAACTTCTTTCCTGAAAAATTTAACATCTGAGATACCACGCCTCTTTTTGTTGGCAGTGTCAATCAACAGTCTCCAAGGGGCTGATCAGATCCATACCTCTTTTGTCTGAGGATTGTTGGGATTGCTGATTAAATAAGAGGTGCAAGAAAGAAAGGAGTTGTCCTTCTTTAAACCAAACTGAGGCCTTTGCACACAAAATGACATGACTTCAGCTGTATATGCATCTCCTCAGATTTCTACTTTCTTACATGAGGACACAGGCTCCTGGGCAAAACGGACCCAGTGGCTCAACGCTCAGTCAACAGCTTGCTCAACTAGCCAGCCTTGTCCTGGCACAAGGCAAGAGGGAGAGATGCAGCAGGGGACCAGCAGGTGGCAGGTCTAGTAGGTATTTAGGGTACTTGCCCACTGACACTTGAAGTTGAGCAAACTCATTTGTTTCAAGGATTGACTTTGCGCACTGACGTTCCTGAGGCAATCCAGAAGAGCCAGATCCAAGGTCCCACCTACCTGCATTGTCTGGGCTCAAACGTCAGTTCCTGCCTCTGAGTAAGGATTTGTGTTCTGGGTAAAAACAAATGCTTTGTGAAGGTGAGATCTTGGCACTGTTTTGGTCTGTTCTCCTGCCACGAGGAGCCTGTCCCCTGCCACGAGGATGTATCTGGTCAATCACATCAGGAAGAGGTTGGTGAGTGAAAGATGGTTTCTGAATAAAGTTAACCATGCCAAAGAGATGCTGGAGATGGATTAGTGGGAATTAGGAAGGAAATTGGGGCAGAGCTAGATCATAGCATGCAGCCCTGCAGAAGTCTGAGTGTTGGTACTGCCCCTGTGTTTGCTGTGCCCTCCATGCATTCCCAAATCTGTGTGGTGGGCACCAGTGGGATTCACCTTATAACAGATGTCTAACCACAGGCTCTGAAGTCTCAGCCAGCTGTCTCATCTCCCTCAATGATCTACAGAGTGAGATGGGCATGTCCAGAAAAAGAACTTGATGCCCTGGCTTAAACTTTTTAAGTTTGGGATGAATCATGCTGTGGCAGTGCTCAACACTCCCTTTTGTCTGGAGAAGAAGACAAAGGCTGTTAGTGTTTGACTGCTTTATTTTCACTCAGTTCAATTTAAGGTGCTTGAATTTTAGCTGGCAAATGCCAAGAACAGTGAATCCCACCTCAGGAGTACAATGTACCAGTGTATGACAAGCAGCAGCAAGTCCAGGAGCACAGCTCCTCTCTTGATTTATTTAACAGCTACAGTTATTGCTTAAACTTGATCATGGGAACCACTGTCTCAGCAAAATCCGTCTTGCTCAACATGCAGAGTATGCCTTGTCCTTCAACAGTGCTGTCAAAGAATATGTCCCTCAGGGACCTCAAAACACAGGAAAGAGTTGCTGGGGCTAGCAACTCACATCTGAGAGTGGGGTTTTCCCTGGATCTGGCATGGCACCTGTTTTTGTCAGCTGCCAAACCTTTGGCAATTCACCAGCTCCTGATAACACAAGTAAAAACCTGGAAAAGACAAATCCAAACCCTTAAGCCAGATTACTGCGTACATACAGGGGTCCTCGTGCCTGGTGGGAACAACCAGGTTGTCCATACTTGCCCCTATGTCCAGGGCAGCCCCTGAACACCAGGTCTCAGTGACAAAGAGCAACACTGTTGGCAGACCTTCCTCCTGCCAGTGAGACCTTGGTGGAAACTTTTAGCCAGCAAATGTTTGTTGCTTGGCCTCTTCTATTAAGGGAGCAGATGCTGAAGGTTGTTTGGCTAGCTGATTAAATAAATCCAGGTGTTTTCTGCCAGACCAGGTGAAATCAAGATTTTCAGCTCCCTGGTCCTTACAAGATCATCCAGCAGCATTCAGCACCTCAGTTACTGCTGAATATTTGTCTTTAAGAGTGTCATTCTGGCCATAGCCCCGATAACAACCATGAATCCACATTTCAAATGGCACTTGGAAGCACCAGACAACGAGAATATGAAAGGAGTATATTCGGATCAGGCTGTGTATGTGCTCTTTAAACCATTTTTAATGTCCCTCAGGACTCAGACTTGGAGGCCTGTGTAGATAAGTGGTGGGTTTTGCTGGTCACCTCACATGTGAGCCTGTTCAGGGCTGTGTTAGTGCCATGCCAACTGACTAAGATATTTTCAAGGTGACTACCAGAATGATCACTTCCCATAGCAACCTGAGGCATGGAATATGTGATATTTTGACTGGGAAAGTCCATCCCTAGTTCTGTTTTGTCCCCCACTTGCACCAGGTACACATCTGGGATGCGTGATGTTCATCGGAATGCCAAGTTCATCTGTGTCACAGAAAGTGGGAAGCGATGATGGTGACCTCAGCCATGGCTGAGTGCTGAGAAGTCACGTGAACATTTATAAAAGGAGATGTAGGACACTACCCCATCTGTTTGGTATCTCCCTGCTCCCTTCACTCAGGTATAAACCTCCTGCAGCTGATGCCAACCCCAATAGCTCAATGATCCACCAGTGCATGACCCCTTGCTCCTCTCTCCTTAGGTGAATAGAGATGTTACTGGAGATAAAATTACTTCTTAATGTTTTCATTACCATGTCTTTTGCACAACCCCTCATAACAAACTACCAACTTCCAATACTAGAGGAGGATCTACTCAGATTAGATAGAAGGCTTTGTGAGGTGGTGAAACACTGGCAAAGGTTGCCTAGCAAGGTGGTACATGATATATCCTTGGAAACTTTCACGATTAGCTTGGACAGGTCCCTGGGCAGGTTCATTTCGATGAAGATGTCCCTGCTCATTGCAAGGGGGTTGGACTAGATGATCTTTAAAGGTCCCTTCCAACCCAAACCATTCTAGGACTCTATGAATACCATGGTCATGGTCATGAGGAGCTGCAGCAGTCTGCTTTGGGGTGAGGCACGTTCATAGTGACAGCTTTACAGCGACACCTCAAACACCGACTATCTACTTTTTTTTTTTTTTTACAAGTTATCCTACAAAATAATTCTATTTATTGGCAACTTTCTCGACTTGAGTTTCCAGGGTTACACAACTAGTGATCCTACAGAATCCTGCATCTTTTAAGGGGGTTCAATCACCCATTTGTCCAAACCGTGCCAAGAACCATCTTTCTATTGGGTTTTGCAAGGAGACAGTGCTGTACCTGCCAATCTTGCTGAAGCAACAGTTTTCCTCAGAAACAAATCTACCTACGCTGCAGTTTCAGGCTCTTCCAAAGGAAGGTTTTTCTGAAGTGCAGTGTAAGGCTGAATAATTTTTCAGATGGGAAGCATAACTGTCTACTGAGAAAAACGGGAACATACACTCCATTTTAAGCCCATTACAGAAAGAATTAGAAAGTCACGCGGATGCAAAGCTAATATCATCCTCTAGATAGTAACTGCTGCATCTAGTGCTGCTCAGCAATGTGCAAAAATAGAAGTAGACAGAAATCCACCCAGACAAAAGCCAAGATTTTTTTCTAATGTCAGTCAGATGCCCAGATGTGGCTCCTGAGCTGTGAACATCCCATTGGCCTGACTGCCCCAGTGACCCCTCCTTGCTTCCATTCTCCCAGACACCTGCAGTTTTCTTTGAAGCAGGGACATGGCAGGCATTTCCCAGAGACATGTCAGGACACAGAAGGAAAAGCAGAGGGATGGATTTTATCTGTCAACTCACGATGAAATACAGTGACAGCCCCCCAAGTCCCAAAAGAAAGCTCAATTTTTTCTAGTTAAAAAAAGCATTTGGCTCCTTCCCTAGACCAGCTGCTTCCTACATAAGTAAGAGGCATGCAGAGTGTACAGAAAAGAATATTTGACATTCCTAATCAATTAGATAAGGGGGAAAACCAGTCCATTTTCCTGTTCAAAATAAAATTATCATGGTTACTTCAGATTTCAAGGGCATTTATCTTTCAGCTTCAGACAGAGGGGCACTGAATAGACTGCCAGGTTACTGACCCAGGACTAGAGAATGACTAAGCTGCCAGCTGGAATGGAGGAGCCCAGGCTCAACTCTAGTGGAGCACTGGGATGAGAACAGCTGTGTCAGCTGTCAGCCAAGTCAGGTGTGCCCTAGCAGAGCCAGGACTGTGCCAGGCCAGGAAAAAACTGGCAACATGGGAGGAGGGAGTTAAAACACCTCAAACCAAATTGTTCAAGTGAAGCACTCCCAGATCTTGCCCGCAACCTCCCTGGCTTTGAAAACTTATGTAAACATTTAACCAGGCAAATGCCAAGGAAATCAAGGTGAGGAAGAAGGTGGCTGGAAGGGTTATAAGAGAATATAGGCACTTGCACAATTTGAGTTGAGCTCTGGATGTTTCATTGGAAAAGGCACAACCTGAGATGTGTTGTGTATCTTTTACTCAAAAGCACAGGAGGCTCCAGGCACTGGGGCAGGTGCCAGGCACCACTGCCAGCCCTGCAGCAGAGGCAAAAGGAGCAGGTACAGTGGCATGGTGCCCTCTCCTTGAAGATCATGTGTCTCTGGGTCATCTTTGAGGCCTCTCCATAGGCCAGCGGAGAATGGATGAGGTCTTTGAGAGGACTGACTGTGCTGTCTCCCAGTTCAGAGGAAAGCAGAAGCCTCGTTGCACTGCCTTAGTGCAACCAGGGTGAGCAGGGTGGGCTGCAGGTCCCTGGGGAATGGGATTTACCCCAAGCAATTACAGGCTCCCCCTGCAGTTCTTGGAGACTTCAATCCCGGACAGCTATATCAGAAGTCTCAGTCACTGCTGCTTTGCACTTGCAATACCAAGCCTGTGTTCTTGCACTATTTGTCAGGACAGCATGTTTTCCCGGGAAAAATATACGCCAATAGGGCAGTGAAGTGTCAGAGCCCACAAACATCTGTCCAGACCCAGCAGAGCCCTCTGGAGACCGCTCTCACACGTGGAATCTTGGGCCTGTAGTGCCACCTAATGAACAGGAGCAGCGCAGAGCCCACATGGATGCTGCTGTGTGCAGGGAAATCAGGCAAAGGCACTTGGTAGAGCACTCCATTACTCTCGAATGCCTTTCATCCCTCTCCCAGTGCTTCAAAAACTACTTATTTGATCCTCGCAACCCTGCTGCCAGGCAGCAGATAACAATAACCCTGTTCTGTGAACAAGTTGAGGAGCAGCTTTTTGCTGAGCTCAAACACACAACCCCAAATACACAAAACAAGCCGAGAGTAGTTGAGCAACAAATGAGAGTTAACTCCTTGTTCCATGTCACTTTTGGAAATAGTGCTTCCAAGGGACAGGGCAAAGCAGTGACATGGTGCATTGAGCAATTTACACCCTTCTCCTGGGACTCCCTGACTTGTTTGTCATGTACCAACAGGACCCACCAGGGTGATGAGCCATGAACTCCCATCTTACAGGAGGCAGAAGCTTGGTGCTGTTGGGTTCCTGAAGATGGTGGTCAGGCATGAGGTGCTAAAGGACATTCCCTCAGCAAGAAACCAGCTGCTGGTTGGCTTTTACATAGGACATTGTCAAGGAGAACAAATATTCCACATAAGCTTCATGCTGGTCACAGAAACTGCCTTCTCAGATCCAGAGAGCAAAACACTGAGGTGCTTCCCAGGACTGTGTTCTGGTTTCTGACTTCTGCTGATGCAAGGAGGCATCCCAGGGGACAAACAACCACCCAGGACAGGGAGTTGCCTTGAGGCAGCAGGCAGGCAGTGTGGGGAGTTCAGTCTCTCCCTGGAGCTTAGGAGTTAGGGCTCTGCATTCTTCCTTCTCCCTTTACCTTTCCTGTGGTGATCTCAGGTCAGGCCCCCACCAGAGCAGAGGCTTGTGTAAAGGTGCTGTCACAGAGTGCAGCATGTGTGTGAATGGCGTGGTCAGAGCCCCGCCCCAGAAATTGAGGGTCTGAGCCGAGCGTTCTCCTCAGCCTGCAGGGACTGTGGCACACTCTTTCCAGCAGCCCAGTCTGCTCTACCCCACGCAGCATGGCGTGGCAGGGCATGGTTTAATGTGGTAGGTCTGTAGCACGGGTGGAGAGCACCTCCCTGGTTCAGCATTCCAAGGGCATAACCCAGACATGTCTTGGTGTGAAGGCTGGGAACCTGACTCTGGCACCAAGGCAGCAGACCTGGTCACAAACAACAACCATGTTGTGACAGCACAGATGCTGAACCCTCAGCTAAGTGTGAAACAGGCTCTAGCCTCATAGCTGGTTCTGAAATCTTTAAAATTTTTCAAAGTGCTTCAGGGGTGAAGGAAGTGAGTACTGCTACTCTGGCCCTTTCCAAAGGAAGGAACAGGGGACATACACTGTCTCACATGCAAATAGTCCTCCATGAAAAAAAAAACATTTTTAGGGCGGGATGCTCTACAAACAGGCAGTGCCAGGAGAAGATCGTACGTGAGAGTGGGAGTCTTTGGAAGTTTTAAGCAATGAACAGCTGAAGAAGTTTCCACAGAGCATGTGGGAGCCAAGGCTTTTCAAAGACATATCATATGTCCACAGATGGGCAGGCTTTCACTAAAACAACAAAACTCAAATTAATTGAAACAACAAAACTCAATTTCATTGAAACCACAAAAATATTTTTAAAGAAAACAAACCACAAAAGCACTTATTTTCATTTGCCCACCCACACTTCTAGTGTAGGCTTCAGAGCAATGAAAATCCTACTACAGCTTCCTGTAGAGGATTTTATCTGAAGTGTGTGTTTTGTGTACCAAACCAGCAAGGTTCACTCTTGCTGTGACAGTCAAAGTGGCCCGGAGAGAAGGAAGACTGATCTCTAGCTAAGTATTTATCTTGGAAAGCAGAAATCAGTGTTTCAGCACCTTCCCTAGGACATGTTTAGTAATTTTGCATGAGTCAGGCACTGGATGACATGTACACAGAGCCAGGAGTTGTGGTCGGGACACAAATCTCATCTTGCCCGGCAAAAGCACCATGCCATAGCTGCTCCATGGCCCAGTGAACTCTGAATTTGTCTTGCACAGAGCAAGTGATTCAGTGGGTGAACATGTGTTGCCCTTGCTCTTGAAAAAGAGAATAATCTGTTGTTTGGGGGCAGTCTCCCAGAAGGTGGGATTTTATGGCTCTGAAGACAGAGGAGGGACAGGACCTTGATCACCAGCACTACTGGGTTTGTGCAATAGTTGCTGAGCTATAATTTAAAAGGTAGGAAAACAACAAACACTCTTCCGGTGGCATTTGCAAATGTAGTAGCTGCTATTTTTTGCACTGATCCTGCTCTGGGAAGTAGCTGAGCTCTTCAAGGAAGTCTGGGAAGAAACACCTACCTGGCGGTTCCCAGCCACACCAGGCTGTGAGACAAGGTGCAGAGGAAAACAGCACCCACCAGGTTGATCTAAGACTAAAGGACAAGTACCAGCTGGGTTGGATTGAGAGGAACACAGTCTGGGATTCTGGCTTACCCTCCCAATAAATGGTCCTCTAAGGGCCTTAGATGTGCATCCGAGGCATGGCTGCATTTCAAGAGAAGTGCAGGGTGCTCACATCTAAAGAGGATGGAAGGCTGCAGTTAACAGCTGTGCTGTATGCTGCGTAAGGAGTGCAGAAACCCCACGCTGGGCAAAACAGATGGGAACAAAATTACGCGGAAACCATGACAGACTTCAACCAGAGCTCTCTGGGGCCCTCTGCTTGGGCCAGATGATCTTTCCTCTAGCCTCTAGGACTATCTCCTCTGGCAAGGCTGGGGGACTTCTACGTTTGTTTTCCTCGTGTCTGCTGTGTGACACCAGGAGGCAGAGCGCTGCTTTGGGCTGGAGCTCACTGGCCATCCAGCGCGGGGCAGTCCTCGTGCTGGGAGCCGATCAGAGCCAGGTGAGGAACGCACAGCAGCACGGATTTAAACACACTGTTCGCTGGCTGCTGCTGCCAAGGGCTGTGGGTAAGCCGAGGAGCTGCCAACTGGCAGCAGGGGGCGGCTGCATTCCTTCCACGCGTTTTAAGAAACTAACATTAAAAATACTAATTAATGTGAGCATACCGACAAGGTAGAATTCTGGTGCCCCTGGGCTTAACTTCACTGATACCCGGTGCATCCTCCATGCTTCACTGGGGCAGACAGGGCTGCTCCCCGGGGCCAGGGCAACACCGACTGTGCCTGTTTACTGCTCTTTACTCCTGCGATGTGCTCGGGGGCTGCCTGCCCAAACCGCAGCGTGCAAACGAACCGGACCCGTGCTTGCAGGACAGCAAGCTGAGAGCCATCTGCTGCTAATTAGACACGCAGCGCCGCAGAGCGAGAGGCCGGCTCACCCCCCGGCGCAGCGGTACCTTGCGCCCGGCATGGACAGTCCGGCTCCTCAGGGCTGCCAGCTCCGGGACATTACGGAGGCTGCCAGGGCTGCCTTCTTTCTGGTGCAAGGTCGTTTCTTGAAGCTTCACCAAGCAGCGTTTCTTCGGGGATGTGCTGGGTGATTTTTGCTATGCTCATCTTTGCTGCAGTCTTCTGGGGGACAAAAAAAAAAAAAAAAAAAAATTCTTTGGCAGGATTAGGCTTTGTAGAATATAAATGAGCATTAATAAATTTTTAGTGTTAATGTAAGTGCTTGTATCAACTGAAAGCTGAATCGCTTAATCGGGCTAGCAGCAATTAAAATGGTAATTTTTTTTCTGTACTAGATTCTGCTTGCAATTCTTACTCAAGTAAAACTCTTTGAAGTTAATTGGAATTTTGATTAAAGCCTCCTGGATCTGGGTCTCTGAATTTGTACTAAGGAAGGTTCAATATTTGCTTTGGTTTTCTGCGCATGGAGTTCACTGCTATATATTAGCGCAACTGTACAATTAGTGGTAACAAGAACAACTCCAATAAAGATTTCTGTAATCTAGTTCTTTATATACTTCAGAAAAGGTCTTTTATCATAGAATGGCTTTTAAAGTACTGCTAAAACAGGCTGTAAGATCTGAAAACCTTGATTGATTAAATTGTTTGTCTTAATTATTTCTAGCCCCAACGAATGGCTTAGCAAAATTCACTTAACGGTAATTCAGAACTGGGATGGGGTGGGAGGATGGGAAATGTTCCTGCTCTTTGCCTTCCGCGCTCGGGTTTTGGCTGTCAACGCAAAGGAAAAAGAAAAATCTACTGAAATTACTTTATAACCATTAGTAGAAGGTAAAGTAACTGTGGTGGAACAGCTTTTAAAGGTAACATTTTGTCCAAAATGTTGCAAAATAAACCCCAAGGAAACGCAAATCCCTGACCAGAATGCAGTGAGGCACTCTGGCATTTTGTGACAAGTACTTTCGGGCACAGGAGTGCTTTTTGGAAAGTTGTGACATAACTGGTGCAAATATTGCTTAAACGTCACTTGGGTCAGTTGCTGGTGTGGGAAAAGCAGGAAGAAAGAAGGAAATAATCACATGGAAATTACACTGATAACACCAAGCATGTGGGTTCTTACTATCTATCTCTGTTTGGAAGGAGAGTATTAGAGCTTGTGATCAAAATGCAGGTCAATTTGGTTTTGAGAACCCCTTTGGTACCCATTAGCAAAGTTAATCTATCTATATCTATTATTTGCTTTAAGGAGACACATAGTAAATAACGAGTTGTAAACTCCCTGGACTAAGAACTACAAAAGTTTATCAAGAATTGAAATGATAACAACTGAAAGTTTGTTGTGACTAGGGTGTTTCTTTCATTTTATCCTAACATGGTCATTGAAGCATGTTTTCTTCCCTTTTCCAGTCTGACACCTCAGCAAGTGGATTCGAATGTGAGGAAAAGGAATACAAGCAGATCCTTGCAATTCAGGGAAAGGTTCTGTTCTTTTGTGTTAACTTTTTCTGAAGGTCCTAATTTTGAGAAACAAAGAAAATTTTAAATTAAATATTTCCCCTATTCCATCTAAAACACAGACACAGAATACAAGAAAGGAAGAATTAAAAAGAAGATCAAAGCTTTTATTATTGTTATTATTATTATTAACTATTGTTTTGTAATATAGTATAAACATCTTGGATATGCAACAGCTATGCTATTAAATACCAAAACCCTGTCATAAACTGCTAGTTCTGCCTAATGATTATCCAAAGGGTCACCATTCCCTGACAGTGGACTTTGAGTTCTCAGATGGCTTCAGCAAGGGTAAGCACTCTGCCGGTTACCCAACCCATACCTGTGGACACAGTAGGTAGTGTGCAAATGAACACGTGCAGAATAAATGACTGAGATTAACACGTTCACACAGTGTATTTGCCATTTCTACAGTAAGGTTTGTCCTGTCTCAGACTTTGCATGCAAACAGACATTCAGTCACGGCAGAGGAGCAACTGAGCACACTTGTGGGAGAATAGGTAGTTGCATATGTAGAAATAAGTCCGTGCTTTGATGTAAAAAGTTTCCTAGGAGACTTCAGAGAAAAAACCCTCAGTCTGTTGTTTGAAGCAGTGGTTGGGAAGCAAAGGCACCCTTCTGCAGACTGGTGTGCGAGGGAGCCTGAATACCTGAATGCCTGCGCGCGATGTCCCTGTTTTCTCATGCCTCACCCAAGAAAGCCTGAATTGCCTTGAAGACGTCCTGCTTGCTCCACGATGACTGATACATCATATGCTACGTTCACAGAGCCTCTTTGCGCTGGTAGAGGCACAGAGGCACCCCCAGGACCCAGGACATCTCACCGGCCGGGTGGATGCAGCTGGATCGACGCTGAAACCAGGATTATCAACTGGATCAATGCTGAAACCAGGACTGACATCCCATCAGCTGGACTGACACTGGAACCAGGACTGGTGATCCCTTTTTCTCTCTTTTCTCTGGTTTTTATATTTCTGTCTTTCTTTCTCTCTCTCTCTCCCCTGCCCCGCATCCCCTCACACCCCTTAACGCATCTCTTCTTTTCTCTCTTCCTTCTCATCTTACCCCTTTTTCCAAATTCCACTGCCGTGTGCTTATACAGTAGGTCAGGGACTAACATACCAACTACCACGCCAAGTGTGTAATTCACTGGTAAAACTTTCTGATCGTTTGCGGGCCCTCAGACTTTCCTCGCTGCTTTCCACCGCGAGCACTGGCGAATCCCGGCTGCTTCCTTCCCCTTACAGGCG
This sequence comes from Motacilla alba alba, assembly GCF_015832195.1. NCBI lineage: Eukaryota > Metazoa > Chordata > Aves > Passeriformes > Motacillidae > Motacilla > Motacilla alba. Next base: position 49,645,339 of record NC_052031.1, read on the forward strand.
GGCCGTGGCAGGCACCTGGCGCCGAGGCACCTGCGGCGGCCGCCCGGGCAGAGGAGGCGCTCCGGGTTCCAGCCGCAGCGCCGCTCCCGCCGCCTCGCCGTGCCGCTCGCCGCTTCCCCGACCGCCGGGGGCCGCGTTCCTGCGGAAAACGCCCGAAAACGCCGCGGCCCGGCGGCGGCGGGCAGCGCTCCCTCGCGGCGCTACCCCCGGCGGGAGGCGGGCCGGAGGCGGCGCGGCCGGGGCGGGAACCGCCTGAGGCGCCGCTCCCGCCTCCTTCGCTCCCTCCCCTCCTCACCCCCCGCTCCCGCCCCCTCGCGCGCGCGCCGGGGAAAACGTTGCGCAGGTTCTAAAGCGGCGGCGGGGGCGCGGCCGCGCGCGAGGGGGCGTGTGAGGGGGAGCGGCGGGGAACGGCCGCCACCGGCACAGCCTCGGCCCGCCGGCCCGCCCGCCCGCCGCATGGAGCTGTCGGCCATCGGCGAGCAGGTGTTCGCCGTGGAGAGCATCCGCAAGAAGCGCGTGCGGAAGGTGGGCAGCGGCGGAGCGGAGCGGAGCGGGGCGGGGGGAGCGCACCGGGACACCCCCGGCCCCTCCCGCCGCTCACCGGGAGGGGGGAGGCGCGGTGGGCGCGCACGCGGCCGCCCGGGCCCCGTCGCTATCCCCCGGTCCTCGTCCCCTCACACCCGCGGGCGTCACCGGCACCTGCCCGAGGCTGGCGGGCGGGGGACGCACGTGTTGCCCGTGAGGTGTGCGGGGCGGAGGGGGGGCTGTCGCTGCTGGGGTTCAGCCTCTCTGCAGGATGAATGCTGGTGACACCAAACGGGAGAGCCCAAACCGGAGAGGGTTTGGGAAAGCTCCCGTGACTCAGTTTCCCCAGCCGCGGAAGCGCTCCCGTCCCCGCAGAGTGTTGCAAGGATTAACCTGTAAGCATGCAGTGTGTAGAGATCCTCCGGTGGAAAGTTCCTTATAGGGCAGTGTTTTCCAACCTTGGGAAGCTGATGAGCCCCCTAAGAAGAAAATGAAACTGGTTCTCTGCCTCGAGTACCTGAGTGCTTTTCTTGCTCTGCTCTCCTGTAAAGGCGTTTGCGGCTGCAGCAGCGGCTCTTGGAGAGTGGTCGTCCTGCATGCACAAAGGCCTTTGCCGTGCTTTGGGCAGTGCTTAACAAGTCCCTTAGTACAACATTAAATATTTTGATAGTTGTTCACGTTGCTTGCGGAGCCCTTGAATACAGTTTCCAATCACTACTTTTTTTTTTTTTTTTTTTTTTAAATCTTGTACTTAGTGAAAAAAAAAAGGATAGCTCTGAACTTCAGCTGTGAGCTGCTGATTTCTTGGGTTGAAAGAATGAGTGCCTGTGAAGGATGGAAGAGTGTTTGAGTAGAACATGTAGCAAATGGAAAAGAACGTGCCAGAGACGCTTCATAGGTTCTTACATACTGTGTTTCTTCTCTCTGCTTAAAAAAAAAAAATCATCTAACATTTGCTCCTGGCATACATCTCCTTCCTGCATTTATGTGTGCTGACTTCTTGTAGGTTTGCCTGTGAATGTCTGGATGGTTTGGTCTTGCTCTCTGGTTGGCTTTTAGTGTTCTGCCTGCAAGCCTTCTGCAAAGCTATGCTCTAAGCTGATGGTAGTACAAGCATGCTTAAACACCCCTGCGTGCCCAATTTTTTTGAGAAAAATGTATAGCAAGTGTAGTTGAATTGAGAAGTGGCTATGTTTGGAAAATAAAGTGATGGGAAACAAGCTTTTTGGTTGCAGAGTTGAGTGTGTTGATTGGTTGCATCTCATACTGTAGCCCATATTTGGTTCCATAGTTCACCTGTTTTCTTCTGCCTTTTTCCACCCTCAGGGTAAAGTAGAATACTTGGTGAAGTGGAAAGGATGGCCCCCAAAGTAAGTTGTGTTTACTCGTCTGTTTTTTCTTTAATATTCCATAATAGCTTGCACTGTGTCTCTGCAATTGAGCGTTTCATTCATAATGGGTAATGGTTTGTCCCTCATTTCAACAACAATAAACAAAACCAAAGAGCCACAAACCAAACCCAAATCTGTTTGTGAATTGGCAGCTAAGGAATACAAACTGTGTGGCAGTCTATTCTGACTGGGTTTTGCTACCACTGAAATATTTCATTGAGATGCTTTCTAGATACAAATGTTTTTAAATTCCTTATGAGTTCAACAAAGAACCCAGATTCTTCTGGAATTGGAATAGCTCCTGCTTTTCTGAGTCAGCACCAAGAGGACCCCACTTTATTTTTAGAGCTGTCTGCAATCTTTTAAAATAGAAAACGTGTTGATGGTCTTGTCTTCCTCTCCTACTGCTTTGCCTCTGCAATTCACCAATGGAAAGGGGCAATGCTTCAGATTTATCGATTGTAGCCAAATGCAGGTGATCTTTGTCCCTTGAAAATTACCGCCATGCCTTCATTTCCTTGTCTGAAACCTCCTGTTACTTTGAGTGCCTTTTCTGCTTTTGCTTTGGTTGCTCCATTGCAAAAAGGAAGAAAAGTTTGGGGTTTTTTCGGCATTGCTGCGCACTGTTTACAGACACTTTTCTCATTAAAATGCAGCTGCTCCTGAAGAAGAGTGATTTCTCTGTGCTTAAGCAGTCTGTGAAATGCTTTGAGATGAAAAGGATTAGGCAGCTGGAGAATATTACTATGTCAGCTAGCAGTCTAGTAGAACAGCCTCCTGGCCAACCCATATGGGGCCCTGTCTCTGCTTTTCTGTTTGTGCCTGTGTGTGTAAATACACGATGTGTGTGGGTACAGCAGTGTTACACACGCCGTTGCTCTGTGTGTTGCTAAGCAAAGGGAGCCGCCTGTTTTGGGCTCGTCCTCGCAGCTGCAGAGTGGGGCCCGCCAGGATGGTTCTATCAGGCTGTACCTGGTGTCCAAGAAGCTGAAATGTGTTCTTGGATGCCTAATTGTCATGCCTAATCCTTGTCATTATGGGCCGTGTGTGAAGATAAGCAGCTTCCCCTCTCTGGTGGTGGTGGGAGAGGGTGACTTTATTCTTGAGAGTTCTGCTGTCTGAGTGTACCCTTGTGCACTTGTTGAGTGCCAGCTGTCATGCAGCATGGGTCACTTGTTGGACTGCTTCAGCCTCAAAGCCAAGTCTTACTTAATCACCGATAGAGGGTGGGAAATGTATTTGGAGCCTGCGAGACCTCATCCCCTCTTGGCCAGAATATTGATGTTTATCCCATTCTCCTTTCAACAAACACTTTTTTAAAGCCCCTTGCCAAGAAGGTGGGCCGAGGCATGGCGTAATGTATCTAGGAGAGAGCAGGCCTTATTCTTAACTGCCGCCTTTCCTTGTCCTGCGCCTTGGAATACAGGGGGAGACAGAAATACTTTTGGGAATTTAAAGCACAGTTCCCCTGGGAGCAAGGTGATGTCAGAGTTCTCTTGTTTTGATGTACGGCATGTCAAAGACTGTTGATTATTTTTTTTCCTTCCTCCTGCCTGCCTCCACTTTAACTGTTGCCTCAGTGGTTTGAATTACTTAAACTCAAGATGCTCAGAGCATTGGAGTCACTTTCATCCCACTAGCAGTCTCTGTTCCTTGTTTCTAAACATACATATGTCTGTGATGGCATGCAGCACCACAAGCTGTTTGTATCTTTGTGTTTGTTTCCTCATTCCACATCATTCCTTTCCCTAATTACCAACCTTGTTGCATTGCTTTTTGTAATCTCTGTACCTCTTTCCCCATCATTCCCATTGGAAGCATCATGAAAGGAAATAAGGATAGGTCAGCAGCTTGCTGCTTTCACATGCAATTCACATTTCACTTTTTTTTCCCCTCTTCTTAATAAAAAATTCTTATTCATGCCCTACACCTCAGATTTATGGATTGCACTGCTGGAGTCAGGGAATGGAGGAGTGACAATCTGATTCTATCTGCAAGCTTGTTTACAACTTGTGTTGGAGTTAAAAGGAGGGGGAAGAGGAGGAGTAGGAGGAGGGGGAAGGAAGATCATATGATCTGTGTTTTCCAGAGTGCCTGCTCTCTGCAGTTTGCTGCAGCCCAGGCTGTGTGTACCCATATATAAAGCTCCGTGTGCGCGCGCGCGTGGCAAACTCAACCATGTTTTTTTTTTATATGCAGTGTTTTGCCACTGCAGCGAAGCCAGAATCTGAGCTGCAGAGAAGGCAACACCCGCCAGGGTGTTTTTTTTAAGCAAATCTCTTTTCTTCTCCTGCCTATGAAAAGCAATCCAATGATGTTTTTTTCCCCTTGTGGTGTTATTTTTCTTAAATTTGTAGGATGAGTGCCAGAATTCCTGCAGCTGGGAGGAAACCTTCCTCTTTTCAAGCAGTATCTTGGCTTTGACAGCTCACAGTCAGGTTGCTGCAGGAGGCATGAGCAAAGGAGGGAGGGAGAGAGGGAGGGATCAGCTCATTATGAAGACATGTCTGTTCTTAACTCTCTGATGTACAGTGCACCTTGGGATAGCTGAATGTCATATTTTTGTTTCTCCCTTTTGTAAAAGAATTTTATTTTCATTTCTAGACCCATCCTCCAGTATTGTTCCTGTATTACAGTACTTTTCTTCTCTCTAATGGAGAGATAAAAGGGAAAAAAACATTCCCAAACCACCTCCCATGTGTGCCCTGTGTACCTCGTGTCCTCACATGCAGTTTGTGCTTCATCCAGAAATGTAAACATCCTAAAATGCTTTCTTGCTGTTTAAGGCACTGATACAAATGCACCCTTTTGCACCTGCATGTGACTTCTCTCTGGTCCTCCTCCCCGGGGGCCTGGGATGAGCTCTGACTCCAGGCCTGGATCCCACATTTCAGGAAAGTTAGGCATTTGAGGATTCAGATGTGCTTAGAGTTTGTATGCCTTAGAGTTTGTATGGTAGAGACAAAACACCCACCTTTTCTGGGCAAGCATGACCCCTAAGAAGTAAACATGCCCCAAGGACCACTTTGTGATTCTTTCAGCTTCCACAGTGGGAGCATTTTGGCTGCTTCTCCCTAGTGTTAAGTGCATCTGTGCTCTTTGGGAACCAGTTTTGGAGTTGCCTGCTAGATGGGTTCAGTCCTTTCCTGAGCATCTGATTCCTGTCGCGGCTGTCTGGCTGTCGAGGAGGGAGCTGGGGCAGTGAGTGACGCTGTTCCCAGGCTGCTTCGGGAGCATGAAGCCTGTTCGGAGGAGTGTTGGTGGCCCTGCCCGCCGTGCGGTTGGGGTACTTCGAATCGATGAGTTCCGCTCGATAGGAACAACCTGTAGGGGGAGCCGAGCAGGAGGAGGAGGCGTTGGCTAGTGGCCATCAGCTTGCCCCAGGGCCCAGCTCCCAACATGTTTGGTCGAACGGCATCAGTGGAAAAAATTAAATTCTTAAATGAATCCTTTCAGCTTCAGTGATTAGAAGTAATTAATAATGTAGGTGAGAAAGCATACTTACTCTTCGAGCACTCTAAATTAAGAGAGACCTATTTTTCAGAAAGATGTATCAGACCGTGCCTCATTGTTCCATGGGGTTTGTGGGATTTGAGGGAGTGCTGCAGATGAGACCTGTTTAGGCGTGGACTTAAAAACAGTTTGTGAGTGTCTGCACAGGCTTTGCAGACAGTGTGGAGGGGGCCCTGGGGAGGAAAGTCTTCCCTGTTTTCGTACAAAGAGCCGCTTGATGCTTGGCCCTGCCTGTTTTGGGAAGGGGAAGTTGTGTCAGTGGGAAGCTGGGGAGGGAATGGCTGGGATTCCTCAGAGTTCTTGCAATGTTGTGACAGGCCCCACCGACCCTTGTGAAGAGAGTATCCAGGGCTGCAGCACACTGGTAGCAGGCCTGCAGAGAGAATGTTTCATTAAAATGTTATTTACTTTTTATTCCTTATGTTTTTCTTCAGATACAGCACATGGGAGCCAGAGGATCATATCTTGGATCCTCGCCTGGTAGTGGCTTATGAAGAAAAGTAAGGACACATGTTCTTTCTCTCCCTGGACACAGGAAAAGAAATAGTGTCTTTATTTCATTGTATGCATAAAGTGCCCCCGTTGTCCCTACTGCAGGCAAAGATGAGATGTATAGCAATGAATCCTGCTTGATTTTTGTACCCTGGAGTTGACTGAGACGGAGAAGACAGGGTTAAAGCAGCTTTGATTGGCACTGTTCAGGAAATGAGGCCAAGAACAGGCAGCACTGAGCCAGAGAACAATCAGACTCAGGTTTTAATCGGGTCCAGAGCTGGACTGGAGTGGATGTGAGGTGGGAAGTTTCTCTAACCCATCCTTGATTAGCTGTGTCAGAGAAATTCCCCTATTGCAAGGTTTTCACTCCTACAGGAAGCAATTCTGGGATGTTTTCCAAGCTCACACTGGTCACCATTGGGTTTTATTGAAGGAAATGGAGGGGGCTATGCTGCAAAAAGATTGAAGTCCCAGCTAAGTTTTATGCTGTGGTATTTAGTACTCAGTTTGATTTGTATTCCTCTTTCACAGGGAAGAGAGAGACCGTGCATCAGGGTACAGGAAAAGAGGCCCCAAACCAAAGCGCCTCCTACTGCAGGTAGCCTCTTGCTCTTCTGTGTATTTCTAACTCCTTAGCTGCTGTGCTGCTCCCCTGCTCTCAGTGAGGTGGAAACTGTCTGTTTGCTGTTGCATGGACAAAACTGGAGGTAACAAGTTAACATACTAACATGAAATCAGTGTTTAGGCAGATAGTTTTAACCTGTTAGCTGAAGAGCTAGCTAATTTGTCTTTTAAAAAGCAAAACAAAATAAAACAACAGCTCTTTCTCTCTGAACTAGGATTTTACTAAGTGTGGGCCTGGGTAGTTGCAGGTTACCTGGTTTGTGTGTTCTTTTAATTTCATGTTGAGCTTGGATTTTCCATTAAGTCAAAGGTATCCCATAGCTGGAAGCAGAGTTTCAGCATGCTTTTACTGTTGCCAAGCAAAGCAGCCAATCCTAGGAAGCAGATATTAGGAAGAGCTTAGAAGGCACTTGAAGAGAGGAGAGAAAAGGTCTTGTAGAAGCAGCACACCTTATCCTAGCTCATGTAGAGGTTCAGAGACTGAACAAAGAATATTTTCCTGGTTCCCAGTGGGGAGCCCTCACTGCATGATCAGATGTCTGCTCTGACCCTTGCTGCATTGGTGTCTTGGCAGCGGCTGTATGGCATGGACTTGAGGAGTGCTCACAAGGGAAAGGAGAAGCTCTGCTTCTCTCTTGCACGGAGGTTTGGAGGAGGAGACAGTAGCCTGCCAGGGGCCAAGACAGGGCAGGCAGAGTTCCCTGAGAAGACTGGGGGTGCAGTCCTGCCATTCTCTCTCCGGAAGCAACGCAAAAACCAGAAGTACCTACGACTGTCAAGGAAGAAGTTCCCACGCATGGCGAGCCTGGAGAACAGAAACTGCAGGCATGAGTTCTTCCTGAATGATGCAGTGGGCCTAGAGGCCAGGCAGAGCCCTGAGGACTGGGAGGCCACGCAGCACACCAGCAAAGAAGGTAAGGCTAGTCACCCTTTGGTGAAGTTCTGGGGCATGTGAAGGATGTTCTGCGTCCTTCCACCTTGGTTACATCCTCCTGGGATTGTGGTTTAGATCAGGCCCATATTATGTTCCTCTTGTTTGCAGGTTTCTTTCTTGTTTGAAGAGCATAGATTAATTTTTTTTTGTCCTGTTGGCTCTGTGTAGTCTTAAATCCCTGATACCCCTCTCAGTGTTAGAAGATGTGCAGAAGATACTGCAAGTTTTCCTCCTCTTAAAATTTCCTCCCAGCAGAAGTGACACACAAGTGTGACAGATGAACTCTGCCTCTACTCTGTCCACATTATCCACATGTGCTCAGCCTGCTGCTTGGCTCAGAGGACTTTGGCTGGCAGTGGACAAGCTTGGACAGCGGCACTCCTCTCATGGTGCTGCTTTAAGAAGCATACAGGAATGTTGCTAGGAACTCACAATACACTCCCTGGCCCCTCCTTCCCTTTCCTCTCCGCACCCCTTTAAAGCCTCTTGCTGTAGAGCTTTGTGAGAAAGGGAGAGACAGATGAAGTGGGGATGGTGAGGATGGTAACTCCTGCCTGATCCCACTGAGTAGGCAGCATGAGTGAAGGCATGGGAGATGTCCAAGCACATTTGGCATTTTGGGGAAGGATACCAGTATCTTGTGCAGGAGGGTTGTGGGATGTGTGTGTTGCTCTCAGTTACCAGGGAAACTCTATCCCTGCATTATTAGAGCTTCTGAAGGCGTAGCTTTCCTGAGGAGTGGAAAACTGGGGCTTGTGCTGCTTGTAGTAGCTAAGGGAATCCTGTTACTCCTTGCTAGGAGTAGCTGTTAACCAGGCTGGATCAGGCAGGGGGAGGCTTGTGTACTGGGAATCAGCGCTATTCCCTCCTTTCTGAGAGAGACTGGAATGCTGCTCAGAATCCAGGGAGGCAGCAATGGGAGTAGCTGTGGAGGAACCCTGTGTTACATCCTGGCAGTGAGGAAATGTCTGGGGCTGTTCTCCCCAGAAGTGTGTGGCACTAAAGCACTCGGGGATCAGAAGAGTGAGTGGCACTACAGAATTGTAAAACCGTTTTTGTTCTCCCCTTGACACACGGCCTGTATGTAATCCCAGTTACTGTTGGGGGAAATTGGACTCTTTCTGGGGGGAAAGTAGATACCCCTGGTGTTTGAGACAGAAGCCGGGAAATACACTCTAAAGGGGGTCTCGTTCTTTGCCCAGGTTGGGACAACAAGGTGCTTAGTGAACAGGTAGAGTGACAGGGAGAGGGTGTGTTTTCCTTCCTCTCTTTTTACATGGCAATCTCTGGGGCTGTGGGGAAGTTAGCCTTTGGGTGGCAGTGGGGCTAATAATTATTCTTATAGTGAGAAAGTGCAGGGGTACTTGGGTTTCTTGTATGGAGCTGTCTGGGAGCAAAGGAGGCATATGAGAAAGGAAGAGCAGCTTCTCCGTGGAGCGCTACTGAGGGATTTTTGAGAGCATCACACCCAGGCTGCGTTGCAGGTGCAGTACAAGGCATTTGTACTCCATTTTGTCTCCCTTTGACTCCCCTAGGAGTATCTGAAGAGTGTGTAAGAGATTTTAATTTTTGCCTTTTCAGCAAGGTAGGGCGTTTAGAAGACAGTGAGCTCGAACCAGGGTGAGCATGCTTTGCTGACACAAAACCAAATTAGGGGCTGAGATGGGATGAGGGATATGGGGGAATTGTGGATGCCTAGATGAACTCTGTGGTTTTACAGGGTCTTTTGGCCTCTGCATAGGCTGCTCTGATACTACTATCTGTTTGGACACCTGATCCTCCATTTTCCTTTAGCCTCTGAGGGTAGGGCTTGCACATGTTCCTTCTTGCTCTGTACATGCAGATTCAGTACAGGCTGATTTCACCTACGATTTGACAGAAAGGAGACCCTTTTTCCATCCTTCCTTTCCCTCTCCCCTTCCTCCTTTCTTCTGTTTCACTAACATGCTCTTATGTGCCTTTCCTTCTGCAGCAGATGTGGATGCCAGTCTCCCTTGGATCCCCACTGTGCCCCCCAGCGAAGTGACAGTGACAGACATCACGGCAAACTCCATCACAGTCACTTTCAGAGAAGCACAAGTGGCTGAGGGCTTCTTTCGAGACCGGAGTGCGCAGTTCTGAATCTCTGTTTGCAGTGCTCCCCAAAAACCAGTGCTTTTAGGGTGGGGCTAGGGAAGGCTTACGTTATCCCTTAAGAGAAAAAAAATCAAAATATCTCCTCTTCAAATGTTTACAGAGACCCTTTTTTCCCTCCTTTTTCCTCTTTCAGATACGCAAAAAAGGGCAGTGTAGGGGGTGTGTATTTGTCATTGCTTTGTCCAGCTGAAAAACTGACAGCCCTTTCCCTGGCAAAGACTCCCCTCCTTGATGTGAAAGCAGCAAGCTGAAGAATTTGCCTTTTATCCTGTTAAGTGGCAGCAGCTGCATTTGTGGGGAGAGGGCATGTGGAGGTGGAAAGAGAGCTGGATCTCTAGCCTGCCGCCTTGTTCTGCAATTGATATCCCTTGGATAAAGATATATCTCTGTACATTGCTCTTCCCACCTTCCTCCTCCCTCTCTTCCTGCAGCAGTAAGAGGCGATGGATCCTACCTGTGTAGATAACTCCAGCCTGTTAAGACTTTCCCTCCAGTGCTGTTTTCCCTGTGGCCTGCTGTCAGGACTTCAGAAGCATATTTGCCTGTCTGTGGTAAGTCAGTCTTTGCAGCATGGGTCCATATAGAGAGCAGAGCTTTCTCCCTTTGATTGTTGATCATGCAGAAAGACTGCAATGCATCTCTGAAATCCAAACTGGTGACATAAATTTAATTTGCCCTCATTAGAAGCTCAGAAAGCCAGCATAGTTGAGACATACCATTCTCTATATGCTAAACAGGATTTGCAGGCTTGGCTCTGCTGCGTGAGGAATGCGTTATGGAAAGCGGGGTCTTCTTACCCTTTGCCAAATTCAGTATTAATAACAAATCCTGCCCTGAATCTGTGGTAATAAGTTCGTTGAAAACTGACTCCTCTCCCCTGGGAGGAGGGACTAATCGGACAACTGAAGCATTGCCTGGCACTGCAGAGATATCCAAGATACTGGCAGAGGCCCAGGACATGGGAATTGGACAGAACTGAGCTAGAAATGGACCTTGATTAGCAGCAAATTCTGTTCTTGGATTCCATAGAGAGATCCAAAATAAACAGCATGTAGGGAAGGCATGTATTAGATCTGAGGAGGGGAAAAATTCCTAATTCTTAGCAATGAGAATTGCTAAGAGATTGTGCTGAGATTGAATGAGATTGTGCTGCCTGAGTGATACTCTTCCATGACTTCAGTATCCTCACGTTATCTGTGATCCTGTACTGCTTTACTGATAGGAGCTTCCCCTTGAAAGGCTTAAAAATCTTTGCCAAGGAAAGTGGTCTGCATTTCAATAGACCTGCCTGATCTTGCACTTAAAAATGCCTTGTGCTGGACTGCCTGTGACACTTTGAGGTTTTTAAAGAATTGCTGTATTTTGAGTTGGTAGATTAGTATAGCATCTGTTCTTGCACATGCATGTTCTCTTCCATTTTTAAAAGCAAATTTTATTCAAATAACCTAATTTTTTTAATATAGACCTTTTCCAACAGAAAGCAAGGAAAGTAAGATAGTCTAAAGTGGGAATTGCGGGACAGAGTGCTGCAGGGTAATATTGGCTACTGTCATGATTATGTACTCAAATACTGTGTTTCCTTACTCCACCCCACCTGAAGCATCTCTTATCTCATGGCTAAGAAGCCATGGGCCTTCTTAGCTCTGAGATAGACACCTGTGGAAATCCTCAATGTGTTTGTTTGAGGGGCTTGGCTCCTGGCCTGCAGAATTTGGGAGCTCTAGGGTTTCTGGTCCTCCAAACATTTGCTTATTACAAAGTGCTTGGACTGCCACTGTGGGTTTTTACTAGAACCAATTTTTACCTCATTTAGGATATGGCAGCTCAGTGTAGATTTAGGATTTCCTCTTCCATCTCAGAGCTGTTGGAGCAGGTCTGTCTTTCATGCCATCAGAGCAGTTTCAGGATCACTGGGAAGATCTTGAATTTCTGGACTGACCTTTTGTCTGTCAAAGAAGTAAGATGGGAGTTTTATTATGGAGAAATCTGAGAGGGTGAGAAGTGAAAGCTGGGGGGGAATTATGTGGTGGGAGGAAGAGTGAGTGAGAAAGAAGCTTGCAATAGCTAGCAAGGGCAAGCTGATGAGGTAAGCATGCAGGCGCAGGATGTTTGTTGAACGTGGGTGTCCAGAGTGAGGTTTCTGTGTCTGGAGTTGCACCCTTTTTTGCAGGATGTGGGGTCAGACGGCGTTGTTACCATCACCCACACACCCCCTCTTCCTGACACCTGTCAAATATGCTGAATACCTGCACCTCTCTTCTGCTGTGACCGGTGGACACACCACATGGCACAATCCACTCTTGTGGGCTTGAGCAGGTCAGGTAGTGATGGTTGCAGAAGTGTAGTGTTTGAGCTTATTTTAAAAAAAGTCTTGAACTGCAGCTCATCCTGCTGAATCTTCATGGCATTTATAGGATCTGTTTTCTTTATTCTAATGCAGCAACTGCTGCCTTTGTCACGTCTTCATCTCAGTGCACAAATGCACCAAAAAAAGCTTCCCATTTACTAAGTTCCTGGCTTTGGCTGACATTGGAAGCAATATCAATCCTGCAGCAGGAAAGAGCTTGTCCTAATAAACTGTATTTCCATCCTCTGCTTTTCTCTCCACTCTCCACCTGACACTTCTCAACACTTTGTTTTGGCATTTTTCTTTAAATGTATTTTCTTTCTCTTGCAGTGGAGTTTTCAAAGACCTGTGGTGGTCTTTCAAAGAGGATCCACCCACAGCTTCATATCTTAATCATTTTTTTGGATCAGGCTATCTAGTGTTCTGCTGGTGACTAATCATCTTGCTACACAAAGTGTAGAACAAAGTATCTGGCTGCCATGCTGCTTTGTGTCAATGAGGAGCTAACCATAATGGGGTTAAGACACAACAAGCTGCATGTGTGTGGGTTTGGAGGGGAGGGTGTGAAGAGGAGTTTGTGGTAGGAAACTAAGCAGTTACTTCGTTGGCGTGGACTTTTTTTCTATTCATGAATTCTTGTTTATCTCAAAGAACTTTTCAAGGAGATTTTTCTCCTGATCTTTTTAAAATGTGGCTCTGTTCCATATTGTCTGCTGACATATCACTGTAAACTTCCTTGGTAGAGCTAGTCTTCAGGGACTTTAAAATGAGCTTTATTCCACCTCTGCAGGTGTAGAGAGAGTTTTACTAGTGATGGAAAGACAGGTTGTCTGGGTTTGTCTCTTCTCCCCAGTACTGTCCACCTGCCAGTTCAACCCAAAACCTGGCAGTTGAATTGGGACCTCCTGTGCTAACATATCATGAAAATCAGATTCTGTATTTGGATCTTTGTTAAGCATTCTGTTTGATTACAGGAGCCAGAATAGCATCCGGCTGAAGCTGAGTTTAATAATTCTATTTGAAGCACAAGCCGAGAATAGAAATGGGCTAACTCTCCCATACCTTGTTTGGCTCCATGGTTGTAAACAAGAAAAATAAACTTCAGCCAGTGGAAATTAGTGAACTGTACACAAGAAACAACCTTCTCAGAGAACTGCTCTAATAGTAATTCTTAGAACTGTTTCCATGTGAAAATTTACCAGCAGTATTGGGGGACAGAAATGTTTATTTTATAGATCTTGCAGTGAACTCACTGTATGTGTGATAGACCTGAGGGACTTCATGAGACTGGAAAGCCTTTTTTGTTAACACTGTGTTAAAAAAAAATCTATGTGGAAAGAACTGCCTCTGTTCCTGGATGGTTATAAACTAGATGCTATTGCTCTGATATACAAGTGATGCCTTGGAACAGCAAGTTTTAACACGTAAATTGTGGCATTAAGTAGCCTCCTGCATGCTCCTTATTGTCTTGTGTTTGCTTGGGGGCCCTTCTGCTTGTGAAGTCAGACTAAGGTGATTTTTTTTCCTCTTTATCTTATTTTTTTTCAAAGCAAGACCAGGATATTATTGTGAGAACACTCAAAAGCAGTTCCATTTACCAAAATAAGCCCAAATTTGTTAGTGAATTGACTCTTGTTTGTGTCAGAGCTCAGACATAGAGAAGCTTATTGAGAAATGAATGGCTTTTTTTGTTATTAGTGTTGTGAAACTGTCCAGAATTGTTCTTCTGGTGTTTTGTGACTGGATGTATAATATTGTTTGTTCACCTCACAGGGGGCCCTCGGTCCCAGTACTGTTTCATGCTGTACGCCAGCTAGTGCTGCTTGATGGTTTCACTGGAATAGAGTGGGGAGGCTTCACACAGGTCAAAAAATAGGCAGGGTAGCTCAGGCAAGTCCCTCCAAGGTAGCCACAACAGAGGGTGGGGTGTAGAAGACAGTGGGGGCTGCCAGCCACATCTGTGTATTAAGCAAAGCAAAGTCTACCATCACCTCTCCACCTCTTCCTCTCCTCTCAAGCTTTGAGCTTTTGTTTTCAGAAGTAGGGAAAGTACAAAAACCTCCTTTTCTAAAGCAAATTGGTATTTACCCATCTTCTGTTCCTCCTTGGCTTACCTGCAGCCTAGGAAGAAGAGGGCAGTGGGCCTTTCATGGGAAATTAATAATAAATGCTGGTCAGGGATGGGAGGGACAGAGTTGCCTTGGAACTGCTCTCACTAGGTGGTTGAGGAGGACCTTTGGGTCAGTTGGCAGTTGAGAGAGAAGGTGTGTTATAAGCAAAGAACTTGTAGTTGAACTGATCCCTTGCATCTGTGAGTGGAGTTCTGAATGGGCCTGCAGAGGGGTGAGTGCTGTATTTATGTATCAGTCTTCTGCCATTTGGAAATGCGAGGGAGATGTGTACGTTGACAACTTGCATGGGGTAATTTCTACATGAAAACGTATAGCATTGGAATACATTGCTTTTGCCATGCCTGTTTAAAGGTTTTCCCCAAGGGCATGATAAACTTTTTGGAGAAAATAGCTTATGATCAACAGGCCACAATGTCCTGTGTCTGAACTTACTGTCTTCACAGAGAAAGTGTGAGCTTCTGGGTGTCAAGCCACCTGGATTCCACACAAAAGTGGTCAAGATAGGAAGGCTTATAAAACAGCCCCAGGACAACTGGAAGGAGAGAGAAGCAATCACTTAAAATGGAATTCAGACCCTTCAGATCCTTTCCTGTAACTAGCACTTGCTGTAGAGATTACCCCTTTTTCTCTTCCACCTCTTTCTCTTTCTCCCTTAACTTCTTGAAGTTCAGGGAGCATGCAGGAGATGATCCCTAATTAACCATGAATAGTTGAGGTACAGGGCTCCATGAGAGCATTTGGGGCTGCTGTGGATTGCTACAAAGTTGGGATGGGGTAGAATTCTTAAGAATTGCAACCTCCATTACAGCTTATCTCATAACTGAAGTATCAAAGTTTTGGCTGGGAGGGGAATTTTAGAGGAGGAGGAGGTGGAAAAACTTTTTTTGTTATTATTGTTGGTTTTTAACCAGAAAATATAGCGTCAGCACAAAGAAGCTTTTTGCAAATCTGTCAAAATGTTAAGCAGCTTTTTTTTTTGCTTTTAAATTTGAAGTATGTTTTGAAGCACTTTGGAAATGCAAAGCACTAGGAGTGCTAAGTACTCCTTATCGTCTGTCTAAAAGTGGCATTTGAAAAGTAAAAGATGTATCTGTTTCAGGCCGCTGGCTGCTCCTTCTCGTTTTTCCAGAGCTGCCACCCAGCCCTTTGCCTCCCTCCCATGGGGGAGAGTGTACTCCACCATGCCAGGAGCAGAGGGTTCCCTAAGGGAGAAGAGGAGACTTGCTAACATCCCTTGCTTGCCTTTGGGGTGCAGGTTGGCCTCCTCCCTCCCCACCTCCTTTGATCGAGAAAAGGGAAAAACGAAGTTGAGTTTCAGTTTGAGTGGTCCCAGTCTGGAACTCTGACTGTTTCTTCCAGCTCCGGAGACATCTTTATAGAGTTTCCTGTCTGAAAAATTGCACCTTATTAGCTTAATTGAGGAACGAGGGGATGTCTGTCCTTCTGCAGGGAGTGGGGAAGAGGAAGGGAGGGTGAACCAGGAGCTGTCTTCGGTAGTTGCCGGATTTTTCCAGAGGCTGTTTCCTCACCTCATCTCCAACAGAACAGCAACAACAAAAGAACTGAAATAATTTAGATGAAGCTTTTGTTCTGTGTATCTCAAGAGCCTTTTAAGCAGGCTAAGGGCAGAGATCCTTTTTCCCTCACCTAGTCAGCTCTACAGCATGGGTGTCAACACCCCAGATCTCTCGATGGGTTTTCAGCACCAACCTTTTCCCTCGGTGTACGCACATCGTTAGAACGCTTTTGCACACTGACTCGCCTAATTTGGTGTGCTCCCTTTCTGTTGCAGGGGGAAGATGGGGAACAATGTGGTCAGTTAGACGGGAGGGTCCCTGATTATTTTTGTCCCTGTCTCTTCAGTTGTTGCTGTTGTTCCCGTCAGCACGCTAGAGTATTGGAGTCTTTGCACACAGAAAGCTTCCTTTTGCACAGAATGAGCTTCTAGCTTTTGTACAGACTAAATGAATGTATTTGGGGAGGGGGGGAAATAGGGAGTAAACCGATTCCAAACAAACCAATCAGAGTATAATGCCTTTTCTTAGCAAGTATGTGCTGTAAAAGGAGATTGTAATAGCAAAGGGAGGGCAGGCTCAAGTATAATTTGACACAAAGTGTGGTTTTATTTTTGTACTGATATGGATAAGAGACTGTACAGCATCTATTTATTTAGATGATTTATGTGTTAAATGTTGCAAACAAAATTATTAAAATATTAAATATGAGAACTGACATTTACCTCATGTTCTATTTGTGTGGTCATTTACCCACCCCCCCCACCCCCCCCGTCCCTTGCTTTAATTCTACAGCTGAATTAGTTTCCAACAGTCACAACTATTGGTGTATAAACATGCAGTGCAGCTGGAAAAAAAATGGAGAACATGCACGTGTGTGTGAGGAAGATCAGTAAAGAAGGACTGATGAAGAATAGAGCCTGCAAAAGGCTGCTTCTGACATTACTCGTTACTTTGATTAGAGGAGGTCAAGTTTTTATTAATTTTTAACCCACTGGGTAAGTTAGAGCTGTCCAAGGCTGACCTGGGATGATTGGTCTTTGATGGATTATAATTTGAAGAGGAGAACGCTGATGGCAGGGTGGCTGTTGCTCTGGGTTTAGGGAGTTCTCTACATCCTTGCATGAGGCTCTGCCAGCACCAGGAGAGTACCAGTGTGCCCCACATCCTGCATCTCATTGGAGTGAAGAAAGTCTGAGGTGAGGCCTGGGCTGCCAGGCATGCTCTGCTGTGCTTGCCAGCAGGATAGCAGTTGTCCTTCAAGCCAAAGCCTCCAATGGTTTGGCCAGCAAGGCTTCCAAGGAACCTCTTCAGGAGCACAGCTGCTCCTGGGTACAGTTTGGCCCCTGGTTCACCCCAGGACTTAGCCATGGAGCTCGAGTCCTGAAACTGCTGATACTCCATGGAGGAAATCCTAAATGTCATTTAGTTCACTTGGGTGCCTGGCTTGCTCCTTCAAGGTGTGTCCTACTCCATCCCCTGTGGAGGGGGAGGCCAGGTGTTTATCAAGGTACCTGGCCAAGAGAATGGGGCTGTCTGAGATACCTCTAGTAGATGTGATGTGGGGGTGAGCCCTGCACCTGAATGCAGCTGTGGCATCAATCACAAAAGCAAGTGGAGCAAAAGCAGAGGCGGATGGGGTGCACTTCCTGACTCAGTCAGGGCTCAAGGCAGCAGGGTTAGGTCTTGCCTGTGTTACCAAAGGGCCGTCAGCGTGCTTGCCTTGAGCCAGGGAAGCTGGAGTGGAGTGATGGCATCAGAGCAGGACTCCAGCCAGCCACTTACTTTCTGGCAGCAGCTAGCAGGTCAGGTGAAGCTGTAAGAAACTGCAGTGCAGAGTTACGGGAAAGCTTGCTCTGGAGATTGTGTCTTCCTACCTCTGCCAAAGCTGCAGAGGCTGGCTGGTACTAGAAACAGCTTGTCCTTTTGCATGCATGTGTTGGCTGGATTAAAGGTTAATCTGAGCAGTCCTCCTTTTTCTAATAATCTGTTGCAATGCTGCCTCTCTGTTCCATGCAGTGCAGCCGACTTTCCTTGCACAGCTCTCCCCATTGGATGCCTGAGAACGAGGGCACTTGGCGAAAGGGAAAACCACAAGGGTTGAACAGTTCAATGTTCTCTGAGAAGCAGAAAGTGAAATGCAGCCTGTGTGACCCCTGTGATGGCAGTCACTTCCTGTCTGTTCAGTGCCACACAGCTTCCCTGCCCTTCACAGCATTTTGCTTGCCGAACGACTGCTTTTGAAACAAGAATGAAGGAATCTGGGGGACTTGTGTAATCATCCTGAACCAGTGGCAGCCTGGGCAGCTGGGCTTGCTTTGGGAACTCCTAGGCAGGCCCCAGGGATGTCATAGCATCCCACCAATGCACGGCACAAACCCCATGGGCCTTCTCTCTCTGCTGCATCAAAAAGTTGCTGGGCTGGAGGGCTGGTTGTTTTGGCCACTGTTTGGGCCATGCTGAGCCGCCTGTAGCTGGTGTGCAGGGTCAGCTCCAAGGGACCTGCCTTTGCTTGTGTGTTTCAGAGCTGCAGCAGGGAAATCCCAGCACACTTTCACCTGGATGCCCACAGTGCCAAGGGTTTGGTTGGAAATGTACACGGCATTGGCTTGCGGGGCTGGGCTGTGTGCAGCTCTTCCTAATATAGGCGAGGGACTGACAATTTGCTTTCCAAAATCTGCTGCTCCTAACAGTGACCTCACTGGAGCGAAGAGCAGCAGACAGTTGATGAACCTTTGGAGCTTTTCTCCTGGAGATAAGTGCTGCTACTCCTGCCAGATCCACAAAAAAAAACCAAAAAAAAACCAAAAAAAAAAGCTTGGAGGCAGCTACTGACTTTGAGCAGATAAGTTTCCCATTATTAAGTGTCATTCCAAAACCACATAAAAATTGTCTTGTCCCCTGTGCCTCTACACTGCTGACCAGGGGTTTAGATGTGAAAGATCTTGTTGCTCTCCCAAAGCTTATTGCTTCCAGGCACTGACTTCCTAGTAAGAAGTGCTACAGTGTATCCTAAGGCACCAGGGTTTTGCAGGCAGCGAGTTGCAGGAAAAATATTTTATTTCGGTGTCTGTAGTGAACAATAGCTTGTTCAGGGAGGGCTGGCTTCCCAGGTGGGTTGGGATTTTTTTAAAGTGTTTTACTAGAAATGTGAATGAAACAAAGGAAATGCCCAACAATGCCCTGAACAGCTGGATATTCTGCTACTATTTTGCTTTGTGAGAGTGCAAGGTAGATGAAAGTGTTACGCCATACCCGTGCAATGGCAGCTCGCAGGGATTTCAGCAGTGGCTGTGGCTGGAAAGAAGGTTCTGCTGACAGGTGGAAGGAGAAAATAACTAGAAAGAGCACATGGAACTTTCTGAAAAAAAGCTGCTGCCCCTTCTGGTCCATGGATCACGGTGCCTTTTGCTCTTTTCCTGAGGCAGGCTGTGCCATTCATGACCCACACATCTGTTTTGGGGCAAGGTGGTTGCTGCACATGTGTTTGTGTAGCCATGTAAAGACTTTTTCCCCTTTTGATTTACGGGTGCCTGCTTTTGAGGGTGGATGATGTTGCTGTTTGAAAGCTCAATTGCTTGAAACTCAGCTACAAATGTAAAAGCAGTTGTTTAAACAAAGTGAACAGTAACAGACACTAATTTAAACGTGGATGGTGTTAATGAACATTTAATGTGCAAAGCTAAAAAAGCGAAAAGCAAAATGCAATGGGTGTGATGGACTTGTTCTTTTGGAGTCACCTTTAAGCATATAAAGAACTGAGATTAAAAACAGATGGTGTCTAGAGGAAAAGAGTAGTCCAGAAGGACTTGATCCACTCTAGGTGAGAGTCTTGGACTTTTGTTCTTGCCTGGACTGTGATGCCAAACACCTGAGAAAGGGCCTCTTAGAGCCTGTTCTCAAAGTGAGGGGTATGACCTAAATGCAGAATTATCAGTGATGAAGCACGCTGTGTTTCAGTCCCTGGCTGCGGAAACACGGCGTTCTCCGAATTGGTCACATGTCCTGAACCAGGGTCTGTGCAATTGTCTCCATCAGCATCCAGCAACCTCTCCACTAACCCCACTTCAAATGGCAGCATGGCAGTGGGGAGCACATCTTCTCCTGAGTCACTTTTCCTCTGGGCAGAGAGCTAGTGTTGGCTGCAATATTTCAGCTGCTGAGGTGAAAAAGAAAAAAAACACTCTGAACAGATCTTGCCTGAATCACCGGCAGTGAAAAACACATTCATTTTTAAATGTTACCTGCCTGCCTTGACTTTGAGAAATCCATCCCTACTAGATGGTAGGGATGTTATAGCCATAATATAGCTGTTTCCAGAATTTCCTCCTTCTGGGTGAAACCCCTGAGCAAGAGGTGGAAAGGGAATGTGAATGCAAATGTAAAAAGGGTTGGCAAGGGCCACAGGGGCTGTGAGGGGCCCCTGCCAGCACAGCTGAGGAGCAGGTAGCAGAGGGATTCCAGTGCTCTGCAGGGACCTTGCTGGTCACGGTGGGTTTAGAAAGAGCAGCAAACGCAGGACAACCATTCCCTCTAGCCCTCATCACAGCTCCCACTTTTTCCAGAGGGTATCTGAAATGCACAGCCTCCTCGCCCAAAAACCAGGTGAGAAAGCAGAACGGGCTGGATAAGGTCCTCCAAGTAAGGGTGGACCCTGCATTCCACACAAAAACAGCTGCGGGGCCGTGAACTTCCACTTTGAATCACAGAGAACGATTTTTGACTGAGATTTTTGTCTTTTTGGCACCTGCAAGAGAGCGTAAAGTATGCTGCAAATTAATTAGGAGTTTGCAGTTATAGTCAGGGCAGGGAATTCCTCTAAGTGACTTAACATTTTTCTGGTTTCCTTACAGGTTTATGTAGCATGGTTGGCCCATTTACCTCGCAGTACCTTACACTGGCTCAAAAAATGTCCCTTATACTGGCGCACACTCACACCAGCTAAACGGAATAAAACACAGAAAAAGGAAAGAAAATGTTTAAGCGCCTTTATTGCTAGTTTTAGCCTTGGTACGTGCTTCAAGGCTGCCTGCTTCCTCGCTGGCGAGAGGGGGTGACGGTGCATCTGCAGCGGGAGAACAGGCTGCCGCCATTGTTTTAAGTAGAAAAAAAAAGGCCCCGTTCGGGCGGGAAGGGGCAATGCCGCCGCCATGTCGGGGATCTGCCCGGGCGGGACCGGCTTCCCGTCCCTTGGCTCCTCTCCCCGCTGCGCGGCCGTCCCACGGGCCCGGTGCTCCGAGCCCCCCGCCCCGCCCGAGGCGCGGTCCCTTTAAGGGCCTTTAACCACCGGGGGGGGCGGGTCACGCGCGGCCGCGGCGGGAGGGGGCGCGCGGGCGTGCGCGAGCCGGCGGCGGCACGAGGGGGGCGGGGCCGGGGGCGGGGCGGCGCGGGCGGGCGGGCGTGATTATTATGGGCTGTGGGAGCCGCCGCCGAGGGGGAGCAGCAAGATGGAGCTGTCTGCAGTGGGGGAGCGCGTCTTCGCCGCCGAGTCCATCATCAAGCGCCGTATCCGAAAGGTGAGGGGTCGCACCCACTGGGGGGCAGCGAGACCCCCCCACCCCACCCCCCGGCTCGGTCCTCGCTGCTGGGCCCCGGCCGCGCCGCTGGCCCGCCCGCCGGGCCCCCGCCTCACACACCCCCCTTCTTTCCCCCCCGTGTGTTGCAGGGGCGCATCGAGTACCTGGTGAAATGGAAAGGCTGGGCCATCAAGTGAGTGTATCCCGCTCGGGCTGCGGGGATGGGGGGCACGGGATGCGGCGGAGTGGGATGGAGGAGGAGGTATCTGTGTGCGTGGCTGCGGGGGGATTTGGGCGCTAACCACTTCGCTTGTCCCCTCCGCTGCTCCCGCCCCGCCAGGTACAGCACCTGGGAACCCGAGGAGAACATCCTGGACTCCCGCCTCATCGCCGCCTTCGAGCAGAAGTGAGTGTTCATCCCCCACTCTGGGCTGGGGGGGCTGCAGCAGCAGGTTTGACTTTGGGTGGGCGAGCGGGAAACAGCGTCCAGACATTCCTTTTCTTTTTTTTTTTTTTTCCTTTTTTTTTTTTTTTTTTTTTCCCGTTAACTTATATGCTTTTGTTTTTCCCTTTGGGAAAAGTTTTAACTTCTTGAAAAATTTGATTCCCTAAAGGGAACGAGAACGTGAGCTGTACGGGCCCAAGAAGAGAGGACCTAAACCTAAAACTTTTCTGCTGAAGGTAACTCTTATTTAAATAACTTAGGCCTAGCAAAAACAAAAATCTCTCCAACCTTGCTGGTGTGTGCCCTTGGAAGGACTGGACTTTCAAGTGACTTGTGCCTGATGCCTGGCTCTGGGAGCGCGGGGAAAACCCGACAGGAAAGGGGGGGTGGGCAGAGGCGCAGAAGCGTGTGAGGGGAGAGCGTGTGCGTGCGACGGGTGTCTCAGCAGGACGGTCAGCACACGCAGATGTGCGTGGTGAGCCTGCAGTCTCTTTTTCCAATATCCTCTCCTTCTCGTGGCCTTCTGTTGCCGCAGTGGAGAGCTAGCCAGTCTCGTTCCCTCTTCCTTCAGCAGGCCGTTCCATCCAGCCCTTGCCCTGCAACTTAGCAGCGTGCTGAGCGGTCAGGCAGCAGAGGCGGGAATCCCACTGCCACTTGTGCTCCTCTGATTGCATTTAACGATGTAGGTGCTCCACGGGAGTTTCATGAAGGGTTCATGCTTTGATCTGTAAACTGCAGGCTTGTTTTGCTTTTGCAGAGGGTGGGGGATGGCTGGGAGGAGGAGGAGTATTTCACCTCTGCATAGGAAGGGAGCTGAAGTTTCCAGTTCCTTTCTGATAGACTCAGCATCTCTGCAAGATGTCGTAGCATCTCTGTTTGCTTGTGGAGAAGAGCAAAGAAGGTAGTCCCTAGTGCAGGCCTACTTGCTCTGTATTTTTACCTTTTTTTTTTTTTTTAAATTAAGAACTCTGGTAGCCGCATGACTGTTATGCGAGCTCTGTGAATTTACTAGTTTACAGACTAAATGCCTTGCTCTACTCCCCTCTTCCCTCCCCTTCCTCTCCAGCTGTCACAATCTTAGGCTTCAAATGAGCATAGAAAGAACACACCTTTGTACAGTTTAGGGAGATGAGCAAGTCTGGAGTTCCCCTGGTTTTATTCTGATAGGAAGCCCTGGAACAGCCAGTGTGGATCCTGTAGTAAGGCATCACTATCACCAAGTCATCCCATGGCTTTGGGCAAGTCACTTAGGCTTTGTGTGAGTTTCCCCATCTGTGAAACAGGTTAATGCTTCCCTTGCCTGGCAGCCGTAGGAGCTTTACTCAAGTCAGCGCAGCACGTTTAACTGCATGAGCACCGGGAAGCACGGTAAGAGGGAGGGTGTCACCTCTTCTCTGCTTTGAGAGGGCTTAATGAAGCACACAGAAGAAATGCAGGAACAGGCGTATTCTGATGCTCTGCGTGAAACCCAGGGGACCGTGGTAATCCTTGGGAAGTCCTGCTGATGGAGTTGTCCTCCCCAGTCACCTGTTTTTCTGCTAACAGTGTTCTGTATCTGTAGCCTGAGAATTACAAACATATCTGATATGTACTACCTCTTATGCTGTATTGAGGAAACACAGACTAGTTGACTTTCCTCTTTCTGGCAGTCATGCATTAAATGTAACTCTTGTGTTTAAATTTCCAACAATGCAAAGGAACACTTGAAGGGAAAATCACCAGCTTGAAATAGTCCTCTGCCTGCATTAAAAAATCCTGGTATTTGTAACACCTGACACTGTTCAGAGCTGTAGAGCGGTGACTATGCTATGTGTAATCACTTTCTTTTATTTTTGATTCTGAATGTGACATGGCCATATCTATTGCCATATCACTCATTAAAAAAAAATTACTCATTCTCACTCATTTAAAAAACCAAAACCAGCCCCCAAACTCAAAACCCACTCATTGCTTCTCTTTTCCCCTTACCCTTTAAAACTCCCCTAAACTTAACGTGAATTATTCAGCAGCATCCTTTGAATCACATCCGTGACACGTTTCTGTGGCACATCTTCCTTCTGCCAGCTCCTCAAATGGTAATGGAAACCTGTAGGTTTGCAGAGATGGCTTGGTACTTTGTAGAAGATGACTCGTGATGGGGAGCAAGCTCTCCTGAGGGCTGGTGCCACGCTGTGGGAGAGGCTGGCAGGGCAGAGCGCTACCACTGCTGCTTGGTTTGCACCTCTGGGAAAGAGAGCTGGTGGAACTCTTAGTGCTCTGACTTGCTGTTCCTCTGCGACCTCAGATCCTACCCTAAAAATAACACCCCAGACCAGGCAGCGAGAAGTAACTCTGTCTGAGCCAGCCCCATCTGAACTTGTTTGAGCTCTGTTCAGGCAAACCACAATCGACACAACTGCGGCTAGAGTTACAACAGAGACAGCGTGATGGTTTGTAACTCAGTTTTTCTGACCCCTGAAGATGCACATTTGACCTCTTCCAGCCATGCAGCACCAGTTCTGCTGTGGGAGGAGTGGGATTGGGTTCTGCCTTGTGCATTGCTAACAGTATTTTCAGTTCTTTCAGCTGCAGAATCTCTTGCCAGTGAGAATTTCGGAAGCAGGGGAAGAAATTTGATTCTTGTATCCCAGAGGGAGTATTTGGAGTTGGCACTCCAGAACAATACTCTTTTTGATCTACTAACTGAACAGATTAGGCCTGGATGCAATGATGTTTAAGCAGAAATCTGGCCTAGGACTGCTTTGATAGAGTAGTCTGCCCTTGACTTGGTGGCTTGCTAGGATTTTTCACGTGTATCAGTGCTTAAACCTAGGCTTCTGAGTCTCCAGAACGGCTTCAAAATAAGTGCTCTGATATGCCACTCAGTCCCTTGGCTTGTGTGGGTGTTTTAGCTTGCAGTTGGGACTAGGTTTATCCTGGGATTAGTTCTCAAAAGTTGCAGATAGGCACCCAGGGGGATTTGCAGAAAGCATTCCAGCAGGTTAGTGGCCCACGCCTTTGGAAAAGCTTTGAAAAGCTGCATCTTTGACCACCTGCTGCCTTTGTAAAGCCAGGCTCCTGTTTCTGAGAGCTGTCTAACACTTGCCCTTTTGATCAGACTGCAGAGGCGCATCACAGTCCAGGCTTTGTAATATCGCTATCAAGATGGCCGGTGTTGAGAGCGACCCCTGCAAACTTCAACTGCAAAGTTTTGGGCAGGAAATGGGTCTTTATCCTTTGCATGCTAGGGGCAAACTTTCCCACAGCTGAGCTCAGGCTTGGCAGGAGGCTGTGATTCTTGGGAGGCTGCTGGTGTGCTGCAGGCCTTTGCTGAGCAGAAGGGAAATGAAGTTCTTAGTCTGAAACGGGCAGCACTGTATGTAAGGCTCTTCAGGTGTCTGGCAGAAGTCATCCTTGAGGACAGGCCCTACAGCATGGATGCTGGTGTGAGGTTTGAAAAAGACATAGCACGTGCTATAGTGATCTTCCTCTTTTTCTCCTGCTTGATTTGCTCTTTTTATTTCACTTTTTTTTCTCTAGGCACTCTGCTGTGTGGAATACAAACCTCACCAACTCATCTAATAAAGTCTAGCAAGTGCTATTCAGAGACAGAGCCCAATTTGCAAGCTCAGTGGGTGGCTGGCAAAGACCCCTAGTTGGGGTGGCCATAAATACTAAGGTGACAGGAGTGAAGAAGGTTAATGGGAAGAAAGAAGTAAGGGAGAACAAGGGTAAAGGGATTCTTAGTAGGAGAGTGGGGGAAGAAGGGGCTGAGCAGCATGGAGCTCTGTCCTTTTGCCCTCTCTTGAACTCCAAAGCTGGAATTGGATTTCTTTTGATCTCTTCCCTGTTCGTAAATTATCCTGAGTAATTTGAAAACAGACCATTCCCCTTTTGTTGCATTTTGTTCCCAATCCAGAGGGAAACTTTAGTTTATGGCAGTGTTGCTTGGGAGAACTGTGCTATGAACTGGCTTGCTTTTGCCTTGTCACTTGGAAGACTGCAGAAGAAAGAGGGTGATAAAAAGGCAGAATGGTAGCCAAAAAGGGGAAAGAAGAGCTCTTGCAAATGCTGTTGGGAGCAAAGACTGTGGGAATGCAGGTGGAGAATAAAAGACAAAGCAGAGCCAGTAATTTATGAGAGAGTAGCACTACTATGGTGCAGCAGCACCACCGGAATTGGGGAGATTTTAAAATAATGCACTAGAAATCCATTGCCTTACAAGGTCTTTGGTTTGTTTTTTTTCTTCCAAATCGTAGATTTGAATAGATTTTGATACAAATCAGGTAAGAGAGGCCTTTCTAAGCACGTGTCTGTATACGTGCTTGTGTGCCTCAGTGCGTTAAAGGAATGAATGAACAAATATGCTTGCTGGGCCTCGAGGGACACTTATTCAGAAATAGTAGGGAATGGGGGAGATACACTAGTTCCCAAGGGCAGTGAGGGAGAGCTGTACAAGATAAATAAAGGTGATCCATATCCCAGACGGGAAGAGGGGGAAGGGAAGCAATCCCAGCAATTGGCTTGCTCTCATGACAGAGCACTGCAGCAGGCTTCCAGAAACTGCATCCTGATGTAGGCTGAGCTGTAAGCAGAGAGTGAATTACTTCGTATACATGCTGAGTACCTCTTCAGCAGTGAGCACATCCTGCTGGTGAAAGCAGCAAAACCTAGAGAGGTGGTTTCCATGTGGAATACTTGTGAGCCGAGGAGCAAACTGTGGTGACACAGCTGAAAGGATTCAGCAGGTTTGTTTTTCAACGACCTTATCCTCATATGGCTTGTAAATGTGATTGAGGAATGGATCTAGAGCAGGGAGAAGTGCACTTCCAGCAGATGAAACTGAGTGTTGAGTCTTCTCCAAACCAAAGGTAGCAAGTTACTTAATCTAAAGTTGGAAGCAGGAGAAGGAGAGCCTCTGTGCTGTCCTCTGCAGTGAAGGGACGAGTTCATGTAGGTGATGCCTGAATAAACCTGATCCTGTGGTAGGAATACTGAGCTTCCCAAGTGAGAAAGCTCTGGGGGCTGGTCTTAGATAAAGCATCTGATACAATTTTTCTTGAAACTTTACCTGGAAAAACAATCTCAAGGTAAGCTGAATATTTGCATAATGCTCTTTCAAACCTGCATTGATGCTGGTCACTGGGGATAGCAGTGTAGCAGCAGGGGAGGACTGTTGGGCCCTAACTTAACCTCTCTTAATAATCTGACCAAGGTATCAATGCTATGTGTAGACCACCTGGACACTACTGAAGCTGGAATTTAATAAAGGCAGATATCTGAAACATGAGTTGGAAACAGCTTCAGCCTTGAGAAAGTGCCCCAGAAGTAACTGGAAACGCAGACACATGGCACGTAAATGAGACCTACTGCTTCCGGCACACTGGAAAAGTCCAGGCCATGTACCAGGGCTCTGCAGTAGCTGCTGGGCAAGCACAAAACCAAGACAGGTCTCTCTGTGAAAACAGGACAGGAGCTGATTAATGTGTGCAGAAAGAGAAAGTAAAAGCAACAGGGCTGTGGAAGTGGCCAGGTAGTAACCATCGCCACATTATCACTTTGTTTAATGTGGCTGATAGGAAGCTTTGCTCAGGAATTTTTGGGGTGTATAAGGAAACTGAGGGTGTTTGTGACTGCTTCCCCCACACTTCTGGGAAGCTGCCTTCTTTCTCTCCTGGGTGGTGGAGGCATTGCTGGTGGAAGGTGGCAATTAGATTTGACTTGGAGCAGAATGGCACAGAGGGGGCAGAACTCCTCACTCAAAGGCATGATTATGGGCTGGGCAATTAATCTGAAAGATGTGCAGTGTTGGCAGTGGGAGAGGCCCTGAAGGATACTTGTGACCATCCACTGAAGCTGTAGAAAGATTTTCAATGATGCATCTGTCTGTAACCTCTGCCTGGCTTCCCTATCCTGTGTTTTGGAATGGGATGATGTGCTGCATTTTGCTCTTGGCTCAGCCGTGGTAAATTGGTAAGAAACCCAAAGCACAAGAGCAGCAATGCTGGAAGGGCTGGCTGTGGTGTGGAGCTTGATGAAAAGGAACAAATTTGTTAATTCAGGCTGTGCTGGTATGTAATGTCAGAAAGCAAATTTTAGCTTGTTCCTTGTGTCTGCCATCTGCTTCAGAGGAACCTGTAAAGAAATGGAGTAAGCACAGCCCAAATGTGTATTTGCCTGTGCCTGTGACCTCCTGACCGGGTCTGCAGTGTCTCCAAGTTGTGTATTGATGAGATGCGAGGGGGAGAGTTGATGTGTGCTGCAGGGAGTTCATCTGGTGCTATTGCTGCGCTCAGGCCTGTACTATACCTGTCACAGGAACTGTGTCCTATTTTCTCAACAGTTTGGGGCATGGAGTTACACACGAGGCTGAGCAAAGAGTAACTAGATGGACATTGGGATGCTTTCTGCTACAGCAGAAAAAGTGTTGGGGTTTGTGTGTGCTGGGAACACTTCCCTTTAGCTAGGTGGAAGCAGCCCTGTTTGTTAATGTGCAGAGTGTCTGTGCCTGCCTTGGGGTTGTGCTAGCTTGTCTCTGTTTCTTTGTCAGTTGGCTAACACAGAGTCTAGGTCCCCAGTCAGGATGAGCCTTCAGTTTGTGTTTTCTTGTACAGTCAGAGAAGGAGGCCTCGTTTTTGCAGTCCTTTTAAAGCCAGAGTACAAGTAGTACTGAAGGCTGTGATCATCCAGTGTTAGTCGAGAGAGGAACAAAATGTCTTCATGTCTCCATTCTCTGCTCGTTCAGGATCTTCTGTGGTTCCCATGGGTATCTCCGTGGGAGAAGAGGGGCTCTGGAGCTGTAGGGCCAGGACTCTGAGCTTTTTGTGAAGGGGTTGGCTGGGCCCCTCGCTTAGATCTGTTAGATCCCTTCCTTTACACGCACATTTTTTCCCCAGGCATTTCTCTGGTAGAAGGCACAGCCTGCAGGGTGACAAAGGAGATGGAGTTGAGTGCTAAGCTCTTAGCTGGCAAGAAGCCATCCCGATTTTGGCGTGTGCAAGGGGCAACGAGATGGAAAAGTTGGGGAGGAAAAGCAGCTGTCGTCTTCTAGCACTGCAGTTCTTTTTGTGCCCACGAGGTGGGGGAAGCTGCTCGCGGGATGGGCAGTCACAAGGTGGGGGCTCGCCTGCCCCCTCCAGGACTTGTACCTGTCACCACTGCTGAGAGGGAATATGGAATGGGGTTGGCTTGGGCAAGCGCTGGGGTGCAGGTGGAAGGATGAGCTGTACAAGCAACAGTACTCCGATGAGATGTGATGTAAGAATAGACTCTGGGTTTCCATGCCCACAGGTCATACAGCACCAGCTTATCAATGAAACTGTTGTTCCTGCTGCCAGAAAATGTTCCTGTCTCTGCTGCATGAACCAGGGCAGCTTTTGGCACCAGAAGAGCTTAAAAATATTGTTCCCCTGGCCTGGCTCTTGAGGAGAGCTGGCACAGAGCAGTTGAACAGGTGCTATTCCTGCTCTTGTCCAGTCTAGGTTTCAAACAAGTGTGGTGCTCAAAAGGACAAGTCAATCTCTTCTTTATAGGTGCAGTTAAATTTGACTTGAATTCCAGCTGGCTTCATCTCTGGCTTTAAACACTGGACTTTGCTCCCACAGCACAATAAGAATTAATGACTTGCATGTGATCCTAGTTAAAAATCAGATCTCTAAATTTCTTGTGTTTAACGAAGACAGCTCCATCAGACCATTCTCACCAGCCTCTGTCTGTGTTCCTCAAGACTCCATTCTACCACGCTTTACAGAGGAAATTCTCATTAGGCATTACTCTGCCTCTTTCCTCTTATCTCATGTTCAATTTGTAGAGAACCTGGTACAATCCCTTTGTAAGTTTGGGTGCTGTCTCAGCACTGACAGCCCCACGGGCCTAGGATGATGCTGGCTTCTTTTGCTGACAGTGGAGGGTTGTGCACTTTGACTGATGACAACCGAGGGCAGCTTTGGAGACCATTAACCCTGAAACATGCCTGGGAAGTCGCAGTTTTTCCCTGGGGAAAGCTTGTGTCAACAGGGGTACAGCCTAGGGAGACATCAGCTGCCCAAAAATTATATAGGCAGCGTCCTATGCCTGTCTGGGGCCTGTGCTGGAGCTATCAATAGTTTATAGGTGTGTACCTGTGCTTGTCATTGATGTTGGTATAAATGTGTCATGGTGCTGCCAGTGAGTGCTTGGCCTGAAGTGAGCAGTGCCCGATTTGAGATCTGCCTGCAGCTAGGCTGCCTCTCTGACCCTGTTTGTTTTCTTTCTCCCCACCACCGCAGGCTCGGGCCCAAGCGGAGGCCCTCCACATTGGGGATGTACACTTTTCTGTCAAGCCTGGTTCCAGTACCTCCTCTCCCAAACTCCACTCCAGCGCCGCGGTGCACCGGCTCAAGAAAGACATCCGGCGATGCCACCGCATGTCCCGGCGTCCCCTGCCCCGTCCAGATCCCCAGAATGGCGGGAGCGTGGGTGGCGGGGCTGGCATTCGTCCTCCTGTCTCGCCCTTCTCGGAGACGGTGCGCATCATCAACCGTAAGGTGAAACCCCGTGAGCCCAAACGCAGCCGCATCATCCTCAACCTCAAAGTCATTGACAAAGGTGGGAAGCCAGCCAATGGGGCCGGGGGCCTGGCTCGGCCCAAGATCCCCTCCCGAAACCGTGTCATTGGCAAGAGCAAAAAGTTCAGCGAGAGCGTCCTCCGCACTCAGATCCGCCACATGAAGTTTGGCACCTTTTCGCTCTACAATAAGCCGTCTGCTGCACCTACCCCCTCTCTGGAGGGCAAGGGGGAGGCCGAAGGCTCCCAGGCAGCCTCCTGTGGGCTCATTATGGGCTCCACCCCCTATGATGCCCCCAGCTCCAGCTCCTCTGGCTGCCCATCACCTGCTCCCCACTCCTCCTCCGACCCAGATGATTCCCCTCCAAAGCTGCTCCCTGAAACCCTCAGCCCAGCCATCCCCGACTGGCGCGAGTCAGAGGTCCTCGACCTCTCAATCCCACCTGAGTCGGCTGCCACCAGCAAGCGTTCTCCCTCGGGAGGGTGCAGTGGGGGGCAGACTCCTTCCTTGTCCCTCTCCTCTTCTGACCCGGAGCAGGAGGCTGGCGACTGGCGTCCTGAGATGTCCCCTTGCTCTAACGTGGTGGTCACAGATGTCACCAGCAACCTCCTCACTGTAACCATCAAGGAGTTCTGCAATGCAGAGGATTTTGAGAAGGTGGCGGCAGGTAGTGGTGGAGGAGGCAGCAAGTGAGCAACCAGGTCCCCCCACTCCAGAGGTGTGGGGGGAGCTCTACCTGAGAGAAGTCGTGGTGCGAATGGCTGTCCTTAGTTCTCTCCTTCTCCCCTTGGCTGTCCCTCTACCCTCACTGCCACCCTTCCTCCTCCTTTGCTCCTGCCCAATTCCTCTTGCCTGGAGGCTGGAGTGTGTCAGTGGGGGTATGGAGGCACCCACTGTTCGGGGTGTTGGTACTGCTAGGAGGAGGCAGGGAGGGTTGTGGTGGGTCTGGGGAGTGGTTGTTTGTCCTTGAATGTGGTGTTGTCCAACGGGCAGTGGAGCCTTTGGGGCTGAGGGATGAGTGAGCATGTGTCTGTGTGCCTGTGCAGGTGGTGAGGAAGGTGCTGCTCTTCCTCATTCCCTTTCTGTCTTTGACAAAAACTGAAGAGGAGCTCCAAACCCGTGAGGAGCCCTTTCCCGTGTCCTCCAGACCTTCTCCCACAACATGCATGCAGACTTCCATTCTTGTTTCCCCGTTGCCATGACTACCATCCTGCCATCCTTCCCCTCTTGGCCTGCAGCCTGGATCTGCCCGCTCTACTGTCCTTGTGGCAGTTGCTGATCCAGATGCCCTCAGAGTGAGGGGGAGAAGGACAGGTTAAATGTCATGCCTGGAAGGTGCTTGAGACAAAGATGGGGTGGTGGGAGGTGCCCCACGCAGCCTATGCCTCATATTGGCTTCCCCTTTCCTTTGACTATTGGTGCTACCTTGGCAGTTGTATGGGTGCTTTCAGGGGCCCTGATCTCTCCTCTTCTCCTGTATCTTCCAACCTGTTCAGCTCACCAGGAGAAAGGGAAGAAAAGAGGAGTCTGCTTCCAGTCCGTATCTTCCTCCTGATGTTCATCATTTGCACTTGTTTGGGAAAGAGGGACGGGAAATGCCTTTGTCTGGTCTTTCCGTGGCAGAAGCAGGAGTGGGCTGTGCATCCATCCTTCGGTTTGTGGGAGGATAATGCCAACAGCGTGACGCTGCCCCAGCCATGTGAGGCTGCTCTCCCACCTTGTGCGTAAGCTTCCCCCGGCCCTCTTTGCTTCCTCTTGCTCCTTCCAAAGGAAGGAGGGGTGGATGCTAAGGCAGGTTGTTCTTCCTGCTTGCTTTTGCCCCTCCTGCTCTCCCCTCCCTCTGGTGGGTGGCCTGGAAGAGGTTTCCCCTCTGTCTTTTCAGCATCTGAAACAGCCCTTACAACTGTCAACCAAAGGTGCTCATAAGAAATACCTGTCTCTCTCACATGGCATGCATGTGCGCTGGATCTCTTCCCCTGAAGCTCCTGTGAGCTGATCTAGAAATTCCTTCTCTTCACCCCTAGCAAGTAGGAGGGAGCAAGACCACAGCTTGCTGTTTATTCCACAGCTCCCTCTTTCCCTGACCAGCTTTGTTCACATCCAAAATAAGCTCTATTTTTGCCTGCCATTTCTGGCTTGCTCTGTTTCTGTGTGGGTCCTAAGCTTCACGGTGAGAAGCTGTTCCTTTGCTCTCCTTTCTTCCTCTACTTGCACGGGACTGAGCTCGTAGAGGCAAGGAAAAGAGGTGCTGATGAACTGGTGCGAGAGCCTCACCCTCTCAGCCCTGTCCCTGGAAGAGGCAGAGGGGTGTCACTTCTACATAACATGCTGCAGAGGTGAAACGGGTGGAAAAAAATTCCTCACGCCAGGGCTCATTTACTTATAAGCCTGCCCTGGGCGGGTGAACACAAGTGGAATTGGCCCCTCTGGTGCTTTCACACAAGGATGTTCAGGAGCTGCTGGCTCTGAAGAGTGCTCTCCTGCAGTAGTGATTTTGTGGTTGTAGTGATCTGAGGATAGAAGGGAGGCAATTTGTGGGAGGGAAGTAATATTTGTCTGCCCAAGGGACACTGTCCGGGTGGTAGAGGGATAGACCGGCTTCTGACCTTAATTAGGGCTTTTGTGCCCAGAGCGTGTCTATTCCCTGCCTCCAGCGCCTGGGTTGGTGTAATAAAATCTTTGCTGCCCTCCCCACAAACCTTGCCTCGCAGTGGGTGGCATTCCAAGCTGTGGGAAACGGTGATTTCACACCAGTTGTGGTTGGGTATATGTGCAGACAGTCTGAGGGGGATTCCAGGTGCTGTTAGCACCACCCTTGGTACACCTCTTCCTTTTTCTTTCCTTGGTTAAAGAGCTTAGTGGACTCCTCGGGGATGTGCTTTCATTCACAGCTGAAGCTAGGGGCAGGGAGAAAGAGACTTCCCTGATCCATTCACCAGGCTAAGGCTTTCTATAACTTGTTGGACTTGTGTGCGTGTCTGTGTTAATACCTGCTTGTATTTTTTGTGGGTGTTAGGTTTTTTTTTTTTGGTTTGGGTTTTCTTTTGCGCATCTTTCTTGTGCCTGGCACACCCAGGGATCCCTTATGTTAGCATAGCCTATCCATTTGACTGCAGCTTCAAAGATGAGCAGTTTGTAGGCATAGGGAAAAGCTCTTTCTTAGAAAAATAGCGAGGAGATTCTTCTCTTTTTCCTCCCCCTTCTGAAAAAGAACTAATCTGGCTGTGAGATAAGAGGAGCTGCTTTATGGGGTGGATGCAAACCGGCCAGTCACTATGGGTTGTTAAGTTACTGTTTGGTGTGTATGTGGTGATGTGTTTTGTTTTGTGGTATCAAGGTTCTGAAAAAAAAGTGTTGAAGCGTTTAAGTGGGAGATAAAAGGGAACTTTAATAGGAAACTCTTGATGTGTTTTGGCCAAGATGTGTTGCTTGGCAGAATTCTTTTCCCCAGTGTCTCTTGTATGGTGTTCTTTGGGGGCAAGGGGCAGGAATTGTTTAATTGAAGGGGTTTTGCCTTTCTCCAGAGTGGCAAGCAAGGGAACTGTCTGTGAAGAGTAAAACAGTGGGTCATTGTAGGGATGCTCCGCAAGGACCTTCTTCCTGCGGTGAGGAGATGAGGGGACTTGTTGCAGCAGAGAAACTCGTGCGGTAGATCCTCTTTGTGGAGGAAGAAAGGAATATGATCCGGCTTGCAGACACAGCTCGCCTGCTTGTGTGACAAATCCCTCCCTGGGTGGGTCACCAGGTGGGAACCAAACCCTGAACCTCTGGATCCGAAATGAGGATCCCGTGCTGGTTTGAGTTAGAGGTTTGCTAACTTGAATGCAGCAGTAGCCTCAAGTTTCCTCAGGTGGACAAGACACTTGAGACTGACTAACCTACCTTCGTATTCACGTGGGCTGTGCTTCTCCTTCTGAATTTTTGCCCTTGCTCCTTAATGGAGATAGGAAAGAAGATTCATCCATGCCTTTTAAAATGGGCGTGGAATTGAGGGAGGAGTTTATTTGAAAGTATCCCCTTCCTTTCCCCGTAACCCTTAGGAAAAAAAATCAACAAAAACAGGGAAATATTCTCTGTGTCTGTGCCATGTTTGTTCTCGTTGTCATGTTTTTAGAGGAGATTTTATGATGGAGTGGAAAAAGTGAAATGATTAGTTTTGCATAAAAAAAGAAAAGTTTAAAAAAAAGTTTCTACAGGGAGAGAGCGAGAGTTTAAAAATGAATAATAAATGCAGTGATTGCACAAACTGTAGTGGTATTAGACGGTCCTTAGAGAAAAGAGTATTTTGTAGTATCGAAGCATGTGTGTCTGGGATGGTGTTTGGCTTGCTTGAACTGGAGGGAAAGGCATTCTAGGACTAAGCAGCGATCTGTGAGCTGAAAAGGCGAGTTGCATGTTGGAGGAACCCTGTCTACAAACCTTTCCCGTCCTTGCCTCCCTAGTGTTGGAGTGAGTTCCCTTCCCTCCCATACCTCTCCTGTGAGCTAAGGTGGAGTCTCCAAGTGGTTTTCTGGCTGAGCAGCCCTCATAGATGGCCGGTCACGTTCTGAGAGAATGTGGATCAGGCCATCAACATGGAAACAGTTGACTTACTTTGCATGCACAGCAAGCTGCTAACGTTTGGGGTTGGCATGTACCTTTCCTGCCAAGTTGCTGTCTCTTTTCTATCCCCTATATCCAAGCAGAATTAATCATGGTGGGCTTATTTCCTGGGAAGCTGATATACCTCTCCTCTGTTAAACTTCTTCCAATACCAGGTGGAGGGTGACATTTTTCTGTATAGAATTCACCACATCAGGACAGAAAACTGAATCCCATTGTTGTGTATTCCAGCACCCCTTCTCCGACACTGGCCAGGTCTCAAGAGGCAGACGAGAGCGCTGCCTTGTGTGCTCCGTGTTGCTGAGGGACAAGCACTTTCTTCTCAAGGCCAGCGAATGCTGGAAGTTTTTAGGGTGTAGAGGGGAAAGGAACACTCTGACAGGACTGTGCTCAAGTAGGGCAGCCTTCTTCTCCAGCTTCCTTTGGGGTGGTGGGGAAGAGTTGCCTGAACGTTCCTTCAGAGCGAGGAGGCAGCTCTTGTGTGCTGGCTTCCCTGTCCAAGATGTCTCTCGTGTTCATCTGGCGCGTGGGAGTGACTTCAGGGAAGAGGGAAACCACCAGGTGTTGGTGTCTGAACAGAAGATGGTAGCAGGGACTCTTGAACAGCTTTTCTTGTCTGGACTTCTCTGGTGCCCTTTGCAGTGGCAGATGACTGATGTCTCAATGCTTCCCAGAGCCTGGGCTGCACTTGGGAACTTCTCTCTCTGCCCATCAAACAGTCGGTGCTTCCCATGGCTTTCAGCTTGGAACAGAAACCTCCCGTCTCAGGCTCTCTTCTCAATGAGCAGCATGAGAGTGGAGGGGCATGAAGCTAATGAGATACAAGCTCCTTTGGGGATGAAAAACAGAAGTAGTGTGGTGAGCAGGCCCAGCTGTGGTGAGCCACTGCTTAAATTCTGTTTTCAAAAGAGAATGGGAGCATTTATCTGTGTCTCCCCTAACTGAAGCTCCCAGGGAGATTTTGTGAAATAAATTAAAAAAAAAAAAAGAAAAAAAAGAAAAAAAATTACAACCACAATCATGCTTTTTACCAGGTAGGAGCTGTCTCTGAGCTGAGTCTTCCTAGGGATATCACTCCCTTCTCCAGCCCCTCTTTGTAGAGGAGGTTTCAGCAGCTCCCAGCGTTTGGAGATTATCACCTCCCTGGGGACTTCCTGGCAGAAAGAGGTTGCCATGCTTGAAGGATCGTGTCCTGAGTTCCCTATATTTCTGTCCATCCCAGGCCATGGCATTAGTGGGGCTGCTCAGGAGCAGGTCCTTCTTCCCAGGGAGGTGTAACAAACCTGGAGTGCGTGTTTGGCTAAGTGCTTATTTCCCCTTTTGCTTCCTTCCCCACCTTCTGACAAGACTTTTTCCTCCTTGCCTGGCACATCCTTTTACTCCAATGTCGCTTGCTTTTGCTGCATTTTTCAATTGCCCAATAATCACGCAAGAGCTGGGATCTTATTTACTTCTTATATATAAATATATGAATATAAAAAGCCTCCTCTCCTTTCTCCCCATCTCACCCACCAGCCCATGTGCAGCCTCCCTGATCTCCGCTCTGAAGGTGATCTGCTGTAGAGGGTTAATTTGGGGTCAGGGATTCGGTGCCTCCTAAGTTCTGTTCCTTCTTGGCTTGCCGGGGTTTTTCTGCCAGCTGTGTCACTGCGCTGTTCCTCTGTCTCCCTCATGCAAAGGGGATGGGGCTGGAGGAGACCATCCTGCTGAGGGTGCTGGCAGCCCAGCTTTCGAGGTGTTTGCACGGAGATGGAGTGCTCAGTGTCGCTGCAGAAATCCCCTGCTCCCTGTCTGTGCTTCCTTCCCCTGGTAATCCAGGAAGTATCTTCATTTCACCAGTGCTCTGAGGTTGAGAAAATAAGTGTCTTTATTTTCTTTTAACTTCTATTTTTGAGATCCTTCCCAAGAGTGCAATGTGTATGGTTTCTTTCTGGGGGTGTAGATGGCAGGAGATGTTGGAGTCTCTCCATCCTCACCTTTGCCTTTTCGTCCTCTGCTCCTCTCAAATTTTGCCATTGCCCTGTGTCAGACGGATGTGGTTGGAGGTATTTGCACCCTTTTCTGTGCAGGATCAGTCTTGGCACCAGGAGCTTCTCCTGTGTTCTGTGTGGTGATTCTGGGGTGCCCTGTGTCCCACCTGCCTCACCTGTAAGCATGCAGCAGGGCCCTGAGTTCTTCTTTCTTCCCTTCTGTAAATTTCTCCTTCCAGGAGTGAAGGGAGATACAGTCCTGCAGTGGTTGGCTGCCTCCGGCAGCTCTTCTGTCCATTCCAGTTTCTCTGTGGTGGGAAACAATGACTCCAGCCCATCCAAAAGCACAGTCCTTGGGGTGAGGGTGCTTCACCCCAGCTGAGCTCTGTGCTTTGAGCCCACACCCTCCAGGCACTGGCAGATGGCCCTGGGATGGAGGAGTGGGATGCCCCCTGTGCCCCTGCGCTGGGTGGAGCTGGGAAGTGGGCAGCCAGCAGCATACCGTGGCACAGGGAAAAGTAAGGTGACAGAACTGCAGCAAGATGCAGTCAGAGTGATGCCAGCTTCTGCAACAGTTCACAAAATGTGTCTGCTGGGAGAAAAGGGGCATGGTGGGACATGCGGGCAAAGTGTTAATTCCCATTGCAGGGCCCTGGTTCTTTACTTCATTCCTTGTTCAGCCGAGCACTTGGAGCTCACATTAAACCTCCAGAACACGGCTGGGTGGGTCAAAGCACTTCAGCGGGCTTCAGGACCTCGTAGGACTAACGGGGCTTTCCCATGCTCCTAAGCAGCCCCCCAGCTGGCCCCTGCTCTCTAGGGATACTGAGAGTTTTCCTCTGGGCAGAGCAGCAGGTGGGTGCTCTTGCACAGGTGGGTTGCTCTTCAGCTGCCCAAAGAAGCCTGCTGCTTCCAGCCCCCAGCTGCAAAGTGGGGGCAGAATCTTAGGTCAAGTTCTCAAACGGAACAAAAAAATTAATCGTTGTGATGACTTTTTTTAGAAAAGAGTTGTCATGCCTGCACCTCCCCCAAGCAAATCAACTCAGTGTGCTGTCCTCCTTCCTCTTCTCCCCTGTGCATTAAGCCTTGTACACTCCCTAAGAATAGAGGAGATTCTCTGCTTTGGGATTTCCCCCCCCCCCCCCCAGTTTGTTTTCTTTTTGC
Organism: Motacilla alba alba; assembly: GCF_015832195.1. Classification (NCBI taxonomy): domain Eukaryota; kingdom Metazoa; phylum Chordata; class Aves; order Passeriformes; family Motacillidae; genus Motacilla; species Motacilla alba. The sequence goes on from NC_052031.1 coordinate 49,683,172, forward strand.
ATATAAAGTTGTCTGCTGGTGGTGGAGGACAGGGGCCTGCTTCATTTGTTCCTTCCTTTCACCTTCCCCTGTGCCAAGCTTAGGCTCAAATGCTGCAGATTCCTGCAAACACTGATCTTGGAGCAGGCGAGTGACCCCACTGTGTTCTGTGGTACTTGGGTGCTTCAGATTCTGGCTGTGTTTGAGCTTTGGCAGCATCGGAGCCCTTCCTTCCTCTTGGAGAAGGTCAGCCCTAACTCCAAGTGCTGATAGTTCTGGTGCAACCCATCTGTCTCTTCATTTCCCCTCACTTGGCATACAGAGTGAAGGTGGTATTTTTTTTTAATTTAAAATAAACCTAAATATGTATCTTGTAATTTTTTTTTATTTTGAAAAAAAAAGCATTTAAGGATTGTGCACGGATGAATTGTATATCTATATAATATTTTTTTTGTCATGCAATTTTCATTTTAAATATAGTGTTTGTTCAGTTTTGTTTTTTAATCCAGTTCCCAGCTGGCTAAACTCTGTCTAGAGTGGATGGGTGGGAGGCAGAGCCACTGGAAGGGTGATTGAATCACTCCTTCCCTTGGTGCTTCCTACAAGAAACTGGTTTGCTCCAGGTTTAGGGGTGGGGGGTTGTGCTAATTACTCTTGTATTCTTGTACATTTTGTTCTTTCTGCTGCTCTTGAATATTGTATCAATGCCAGAAATGGGGAGTTTAAAATTAAAACAAAAAATTAACCCCAATAAATTGTTACATTCCAAAACATGATGTTGTTTTCCTTGGGCGGGCTGTGGCTTGTGGAGCTTAGGAGGAGGGCTGCAGCAATGCCTGCCCTGAGCCAGCACAGATCAGCTCTGCAGTCAAACACGAGCACCTGCACCCTTCCTGGGCACCATGCATCAGCCCTGGTTTGGTCTTCCGACCTTTGTGGACACAGAGAAGCTCTGAAAAAAAGACAAAGGTGTATTCTAGAATGTTAAGAGAAGAGGGAGCATTTGGGAAGGCCAAACTGTAGCGAGTGGAACCTGAACACCCTCTTCCCAAGTGCTTTGGAGAGTCTCCCATGGGCCTCCCGCATCCTTTTCTTTTAATAATGAAATTAGATCAGTGTACAACCTAGCACTTGGTGGCTGAAAAATGCTTTAGGCTTTTCCCAACTCCACAACATGTGCTTAAGTGCACTTTCTCACAAGCTGATCTAAGGAATACGGTGAAAAATCTCCCTGTGTGTAAGTGAAGCCCCAGCTTCACTCCATCACTCTCCAGCCCGTAGCAGCTGCATAAAAAGGCTCAGCTGAACTTCTCGGTGGGAGGTGCTGGTGCTGGGAGATGTGGTGGGGCAAGCAAGTTGCTTTTGGACAGAGAGGAGAGAAGGGCAGGAAGGCAGCACTTCAGGGTACTGGGAAGGGCAGTGTCTGGGCACAGCTCCACCAAAACCACCCTCGGGCCTGCCCTGCAGGAGCGTGGGATGAGGTTTCACCCGGAGGGGAGATTGGGCTGAGCTGGGCGTTCCTTGGACGGAGCTGCTGCCTTGAGATACTTCTGCAGCATCTGAGTTTTGGAAAACCACAGCAGGTGGCACACCAGTGGTGGCATTGCTGGCAGCTGGGAATGCTGCCCACCAAAGCCAAGCACGGTCCAGGTGTCATTCATGTCCTGGCATCAGGCTCACCTTGCCTCTTCTGCAGAAAACACTCGCGAAGCCAGCACTCCCTCCTCCCTTGCCCCCTGGTTCTGCTCTGAAGCTAGTGGGCTTCTGGCCAGATCTGAGGACACCAAATGAAGCCAACTCTCACCCAATGCTTTCTGGAGCAGGAGGAAGGCTGGAGGGACAGACCCCAGCCTGCCTGAACAAATCCAATGAGGTGCTCCACCGGTGCCCTGGTGCAGGCAGACCCAGTAACCACGGCAAGGTGATGCAAGTCACATCTGCAGGGCTGAGAAACCTGGAAATAAAGAAGCCAGGATTTCCGTGCTATGTAGAAGCTGCAGATCCCCAGGACTGAAGGCTCCTGATCTAACGAGATGGTGGAGCTGAGCCCATGGAGTGAGTGGCAGAGGAGCCCTTTGATCTCCTTAGGGTGGCCTTGGGGATGTTCCTGTGCTGGGTGATAACCTGGGAAGATGGACTCCCCTACCTCTGAGGCATCAGCTTACACTCCCCTGAGAAAAGGTTTCTCCCCTTCCCTCACCCCATCCCCCTGCTGGCCTCAGCACCATGAATGGGCCAGGGTTTCATGCTGGCCAGGATGGAGCTGCCTGGTTCCTGTGAGGACGGTTGGATGCAGGGCAGCCTTGGAGCACCAGGTGTCCTTCCCCTTAAGCCAGCAGTCCATCCCAAACGTGCCTCTCACCCAGGGGGCACAGCAGGGTGACCCCTTGTCCTGCCTTGACCCTGTCTGCAGCCACCCCTTGGGGACAGCTGCTAGTCCCAGACACCATTTTGGTGTTAATTAAATGGAAGAAAATCCCTTAATTGCTCACTCTCAGTCCCTCTGGGCTGAATCCAGCTTCTGTCACCAATCCTGCTCAAAACAGGAACCAAAAAAGCCCCACATTGCCTTCCCCCATCCTGTCATGCACCGTCCTTGCAAGGGCCAGCTGCTTCACCGAGCATCTCTGAATTGTTATTCATGGGGCAGGGAGGCTGCTCTGGCCACTCCCCGGTCTGAGTCATCACTCCCTGTGAAAATCTATTTTTGTCACCTCTTTGTCTCTGGGAAGGAGTTGTGGTCCCTGCTGAGGGACAGGTCGGGACCGTGGGAGAAGTGAGCCCTGCCCTGCTGCGATACCCAGCTCGTCCCCATCCCAGCATGGGTGAGTGGGACCAGGCTGGTGCAGAGGGGCTCCCCCTTCCCCTCACTGCCAGAGCAGCATCAGCCAGAGGTATAAACCTTGCCACCATGATCCTGCAACCTTTGGTAATAAAATCTAGACAGTGCAAAGCATCACTTCCCCTGGCAAGCAGCTTTGTAGGAGCCTATGGCACTTTTCCCTGCAGGGTCGCAGATAAAGGATAGCCATCCCACCCTGATCTGCACACTCTGGGGTAGGGTGGCCTGGTGCAGCTCTCACATGGGTTCCTTTCAGTTCCACTCCCCCCTGGGCGCTGCCAGGGTGGGCATGCAGCAGGCAGGGGGTGACGCAGCAGGGTGCAATCCCCTGCCACTGTTAGCAAGGGACAGGTTTGGGGCTGGTGGCCTCTCCTCATGTCATGGGGTGCAGGCTTCTGTTTCCTTTACATCCTGCACCAGTGACCACTTGTCCCATCACACCCAGCACTCACTGTCCCACAGCGCTCACAACTGCCCAGACTGCTCCATGTCCAGCTCCACTTTTCCTCCTCAGCATTCCCTTCATCTCTACCTCTTCCTTGAACCACCCCATCTGTCTTCCTCTCCTCCTCCCCACAGCCTTACGACACCACAAGTCAGGCAGGTCTCTTGCTGGCTCCGGGGTGATGGTTTTGAGGGGCTGGGGTACAATGCACTCTGTGGGGAGAAAGGGTGACTGTACGCTGTCAACAGACAAATTTGAGGAGTCTTTTGTAGCTCTGGCTCCCTTGCTATCCCCTCAAATATGGGGGGAAAGAAGAGGTAATCTTTACCGTTGTTTCATAGCCACCACTGGAGCTGTTTTAAACACACATGCTCCTGCTTCCCTGCCTGCTAGGAAGGATTTCCTGCCATTACTGAGTAGACCTTGAAATTGATTTTGTTTGTTTTCCCTCTTCTGCTCCTCTTTTCTCGGCAGGGCTGCGTCGCCAAGGCCCCAGTGTGCCTGGGGAACAGGAGAGGGCATGGCACAGCTTCTGTTGGAGCAAGGAGAAAGTGGTAGTCTGAAGCAGCTCGTTTATGAGCAGTTCAGACTACACTGATGGTGGGGGAAGACTAAACGTGCGTCTTTATTTCCCGAATGGATAACATGGGTGTGTGGGGCAGAGGGAGAGGCAGCCCATGGCAGCTCTTTGCAACAGTCCTGTCTGAGGTGGGAGAGCAAAGACAGCTAGGAAGTTTGCTAGTTCAATTTTTAGGAGAAAGGAGGAAAAGGCCCGAAAGACCATCACAGGGAATGAGTGATTACGAGGCTCTCACCCTCGGGGTATCAAGCGGCCCTTCACTGCCAGCCTAGGCATCTCGCAGGGCAGAAGTCATCCCTCGGACCGTGCCGGAGCACCATGCTCTCGCCAGAGGCTCCCGCCGGGTAGACTTCAGCGAGCCCGCGGCAGGGCTGGCCCCGTCCCCGGATGCCCCCGGGGCGCCCTCCCTGCCCTTCCCGTTCCCTTAGCCGCTCGCTTCCCACCGCTCGGATCGTCGCCCTTACAGCCCGGGGAGGGTGCTCAGCGAGAAGGGGGGATAACTAAGAGGGGCACGGCGGGGGGCACGGCCGGGGCCGGGGCGGCGGCGGCGGCGGGGGCGGCGCGGTGCGGTGCGGGCGGCGCCGCCCGGCACATATAAGCGCGGCGCGGCGCGGCGGGGCCCCGGTGCCGGTGCTGCTGCCGGTACCGTCCTTCCGCGTCGGCTCTCTCCGGGCTGCCCGTCCGTCCCTCCGACCGTCCGTCCCCCTCTCCATCCCCGCCCGCTTTGTTTTCTCGCCGTCCGCGGGCTCGGGCCCCCCACGCCGCTGCCACCCTGAAGTTTCTGGCGGTGCTGCTGGCGGCGGGCATGCTGGCTTTCCTTGGGGCCATCATCTGCATCATCGCCAGCGTCCACCCGGCCGGCACCGCCGCGCCCGCCGCCGCCGCCGACAATGACTCGGCCGCCGCCGCCCTCCTGCCCGCCGCCGACAAGGGGCTGGGAGCGCTGCACGGCCCCGCCGAGGCTCTGGCCAGCGCCGGGCCGCGCCTGCCGGGGGGGCCGCCGCTCTTCAGCCGCTTCGTCTGCACGCCGCTGAGCACCGAGTGCCCGGCCACCGGCACCGGCACCGCCGCCGGCAGCGCCGCCGGCCCCGAGGAGCTGCTGGCGCTGCGGAGCGCGGCGGCCCAGCTGCGCCGCACGGCGCTGGAGCAGAAGGAGCGGATCCGCATGGACCAGGAGACCATCCGGGAGCTCACCGGCAAGCTCAGCCGCTGCGAGGGCGGCCTGCGGAGCCCCCCCGCCGCCGCGCCCCCCGCCGCCGCCGGGCTCCGCGCCGCCCCGCGCCCCGGCACCATGGGCCACCCTCCCGACGAGCCGCCCGCCGTGCGGGAGCTGGAAGAGGCTGTCCGCACTCTCCAGGACCGAATCGACCGGATAGAGGTGCGAGGGATGCTGCTGGGGACTGGGCGGCGTGTTCCCAGGGGATGATGCTCCCAGGGAAAGATGCTCCCAGGGGTCTGGGGGGATGCTCCCAGGGAAAGATGCTCCCACACGTGCCATTCCCCAGGCGTGCAGCCACATGCACCCCAAACTAGTTCGTCCCCCTCATGAGGCTTCAGGAAGGTTGTCCCTGCCTCCCTCTTTCCTGAGATCTCTGCCTAGGGGCAAGGGACTCACCTTGAGCCCTCCTCTCTCCTTTCCATGCAGGATAGTCCCAAAGCACCAGGGCTGCCCCACTTTCCCCACAGTCTGCATCCAGACAGGACACCTTGCTTGCCCCCTAGCACCTGTTAAGGACTCCTCCAGAGCAGGCTGGCAGCTCTGGCAGCCAGATCCTGCCCTTTAGCAAAGAGGTAAATCCCATCTGATGCCATCATGGTTATGAATGGGACATCTAACAAAGTAAAGTGCAGTGCCCCCCACCGTGAGCCTGGCACCCTTTCCCCACATGGTCCTTAGGAGCTGGAGTCAGCTGGAGTCATTCACTGTGCCCATTCCTGTGGCATCGGGCTGTCGGCTCTTGGGACGCAGACCCTGGTCCCCATTCTGTGGCAGTTGTGCAGCCTGTGCCTGGCAGGCTCAGCCCTGGCCCAGCCACAATCCGGTGGCACCAGAGGCTCTACCATGATGCCTGTCATGGGGCACATCACGGAGTGCATGTGAGTGTTGATTTATTTGGGCTGACTTGGACTCAGCAGTCCCACGGAACTTGGCAGACTTTGCAGGATATGGCTGTGGCATATGAGAGCTGCAAGAGAGTTGTCTGTTTTCCCTGTGGGAATTGATCCAGGTAGGAGTTATTCCCTGAGGTCTGTCAGGCATCAGAGCCACCTGCAAGGAGCCTCCTGCGAGTCCTCAACCTTCTCATCTTCCTGTTCAGTTTCCTGTTGCCCTCTCCACGCTTCCCTGGAGCGTGGAGCTAGGAGCGGGGGGCATGCAGCACCCTATGCTGCCCTCTCCTGAGCTTTGCCCCTCTGCCCCCCTCGCTACAGACATGTGGGTGCAGCAGCGGGCAATGGAAAGGGGAATGGGAAATCCAGAGCCACCAAGGTCACCGGCTGAGAAATGAGACTGGGAGAGAGGGTTATTGTAAGCGATGGAGATATGAACAGGAATAAAAAGACAGAGAAAGGCAAATAAACACATGAACACGCGAAGGAAAAGAGCTGGAAGACCAGAGAGGAACCACTTGTGAGCTACCAGGATAATGCACACACAGGCATAAGAAGAAACACAGAGGCATGCCAGGCACATGCAGGGAGAGTGGGATGTGCAGCCTGTCTGACACGTTGCCCAGAGCCAAAGGCAGCCAAAGGGAGGGACAGACCCCCCCCAAAAACCCCTGCAGCCTCAAACAAATGATTTTCCATCAGTGGAATAACACAACAGGTATGCTCACCCAAAAATAAAGCGGGGAAATAGGTCTCTGCACACGTATCCCAGATGATGCACGGTGGGGTGGTGCCCAGCATATCGGTTTGGATCTTGGGGAGCGTCAGGCCATAGAGCCATGCTGTCCCTCTTCTCTGTGGGGCAGCATCCCCCATGAGCTGCCCTGGCCCCTCTCCCAGGGTTTCTGAGAGTGGTAGGAGGTTTGGGGTGGAGGAGGAGGGGGAAGCTCACCACAGTTGGAGCAGGCTGTCACATGCCCCTAGGGAGCCTAAAGCGATTCTGGGATGAGGCTCATGCACACACTGATGAGGAAGCCAAGTGGCACATGACCAAAACCGCTTGGGTTTGTGTTGCCAGGGGCCTGGGGGTCCCAGGTACACTCTGCAGGGGAGACACAGCGCCCTGAGGCTCAGTGAGCCCTGCCAGGTGAGGAAATAGGGCAGCGTGTTACTGGTGGGCTGGTCTTTGTCCTGGTAAGAAGTGTCACTGGTGTGCACCACACCCCTGTGAGGGCTGCAGCCCCACCAGCTGAGCCTTGTGGTCACACCTCAGCCATCCAGGGACAGTTGCCTGTGTCCTCCCTCTCCGAATTGCCTCCCACCTCACCCCAGGAGCAGACACCTCAAACTTCCTGGTGGGGTACCTGCACTCTTCTGTCCCACAAGGCTTCAGCTATCAGCCCGGGGAGATTTCCTGGGGTGCCCCACGACATGGGAGGCACTCTCAGCCTCCACAGCTATCCTGGATGATGGCAATGATCGTCCCAAAAGGTGACCTGGATGGGGACAGTCCCGGGGTGGCTCCCATGTGCTGAAGACTGCAAAACCCATTGGGAAGGAGAGGAAATGCTGCCAAGTCTGTAGTGGCTTAGTCTCAGAAGAGAGATGACACAAAATGCCATGAGCTGCTCTGGGAAGGCTGCGTCCCAGGGAGTCTCCAGTCAGGTTTGCCAGCAGGGATTACTGCTGGATGCTTCAGAGCTGGGACTGCAGGGAGGGGGCTGGTGGAAGATTGCTGATCTAATCTGGGCACTCTCAGCCTTGTCTGTAAGGCATAACAAGATTTATTCATGCACTGAAAAACCTGTTAAGGCATTTGTTTCTTAATTTTGTCGGCATGGCAGAAGGATTTCCCAGGAGAGGATGCAGGAAGGGCCCCCGTGGTCTTGCTCTTTGTCCCCTGCCATTTCTGTGGGGCTGAGCCAGCATCAGCACGGCATTCACACATCTTCCCTCACCTCTTCCTAACACCACCCTGGCACTGATCGTCCTTTCCTCAGGCACAGCAGCCTAGTTAGGATTTTTCATCCTGGTTTCGAGGGTCTCCCCCTTTCTCTCAGCACGTGCTCATGTCCGCACACTCTGGCACATCTTGGAACACAGAGCTGAGGGACCCAGGTGCTCCTTTTCCATGCTTTTACTTATTGCTGCAAATGGAAAGGGATCGACCTTGGCTGCCTGGGCTGTGCCGAGATGCAGATGCCCCCCTTCTCCCCATCATCCCTTGCAGGAGAGCGGAGCGGGAGAGGGGACAGCCTGATGGGCTCCGTGGGGGAGCTGGTGGAATTGCAACAGCCTGTTTGCTCCTCAGCTGGTTCATGGCTGTGCCATTGCGGCTGGTGACCTGGCTGCTGGCAGGAGACCCTCAGGTAAGGGAATGGGAATGGTGGCGACCTAGCTGCTTCCCTCTTGTCCTTATCTCCAGCAGTGCAGGGATGTAAACAACCAAACTGTGACAGTCCCAGCCCCCCTCCTCCGAGCGAGATTTTAGGGGGACAGGATCAACAGTGAGCCCTTCTCTTGTGAGGAAGAGGGAAAGGCTGATGCATCCCTGTTTTTCTCTACTCCATGCAGTCCCTTTTGGAGTTTAATGATCCCCAAGGTCCTGTCTGGGTCCAAAGAGGTGGCAGTGTCCAAAAACCCCTGGTGCAGCAAGTGTGCTGTCCTGCAGCAGTGAGTATGCCAAGGCAGCAGCCACAGAGGAGTTTTGTGCAGGCTATAAGGATTCGTGGGTCCAAGGAGCGGAATGGGTCTGCTGCGTGTGTGCATCCTGATCCCTGGGATGTGCCAAGGCTCCATCCCGCCGGCATCCTCCTGTGCTCCCGCCTGCCCTGTCCCAGCAGCCAAGGTGGGCACTGGAGTGCTGGGAGCTGAGGGGGAGCAGCGGTGCCCAGATTTGCCGGTGCATTAGTAAATGAGGCTCTGATCTCCTTATGTAAATCAAAGTGCATTGCTGACTGAGGGCTGCAGCCCCAGAGAGCACACGCCAGCGTGGCTGCCGCAGCCCCCTGCCCCCACCTCCCCCTCCCCACCCCTGCCAGCCGCTGACATTTAACGTGATTAATATTACCTGGCATCTTTCAGTCTTTTTTGCTGTTTCTGGTGGCCAAAAAGCGTGGAATGAGCCTCCCCCACACCTACTGCCCACTCCCCTGCTGCCTGTGCGGTGGCAGATGGGAAGCCGGGTGCCTGCTGAACAGCCAGGGAGAAGGCGCTTCCCCCCCTTCCCCTCCCCAAAGGTCACCAGTAAATAACAGCTGCACATCAACCCATTAATAATTTTGAAAATAATTTGCCTTGTGAGAAAGATGCTCGAGCAGCAGCTCGGAGATGAAGATCGTGGCTCGGGGATGCAGCCTGGCATCAGGGGGATCATCCAGCACAACTCAGCTGCACGGGGTAGAATGGGGAGTCCAGTCTCCATCATCTGTCTGTGGGGATACGGATGGTGTTTGCTGGGATGGCCCTTAACCCCTGCCAGATGAGGGCACTGAGTGTAATCCCTTTCCAGAAGGAACACGGGGGCAGCAATGGTTCAGTCGGCCATGTGGCTCCGGCTGTCGGTACCCTGGCTGCCAACTTGGAAGGACCAGAAAGAGCTGGAGAGAGGGCTGGATGGGGAAAAACTTGGGAGGGGGGAAGAAAGTGAGTGAAAGGGGAAAGACACAGTGCGTGAGCATGGAGAGGAGCATTAGAAAGAGATGCTCCAAAGCCAGAGAAATGAAAAGAACATAGGGAGAAAAGTTACCGAGGGAAGAAAATAGCAGCAGGGAGAAAAGCAGGAGGAAGACAGAGGTAAAAAAAAGTACTCAGTCACTACTGAATAATGTAGGGCAGGCTATCGGGGGCTAGTGGGAGTGACAAAATCTCCCAGCTTTTTCTTTTTTCATCATTAACAGATGGAGCCATGCATGAAAGCAGGGACGTAGGCTCTAAACCCGCAGCTCGAGCAATCAAAGCGTGCGGCAGACAGGAGCGTGCCAGCCTCCGCTGTAGCCAGGCAGCCTGAAAGGACAAGAAAAGCTCCCGGAGCCCACAGGATGTGGCCATAGAGGCAAAGGCAACCCCATCCCACCTGTGCTGCCGCCTGCCAGTGCAGCCAGCTCAGCTGGGGTAGAAATGCAGACAGCCCCGGGTGGGAATTATCCCTGCCAGAAGAATGAGAATTAAACTTTGCACTTCCCTTCCCTCCTGCCACCTCTACCCTGCCTTTCATGCAGTGCCCAAGACCCCTTAAAAAAAAAAAAAAAAAAAAAAAAAAAAAAAAAAACCAAAAAGAACCCCAAAGCCAAAAAAAAACCCCAACCCCCCAAAAAACCACCAACAACCCCCAGCAAAACAGTTAAAGCCCATTTCCCTAATCTTTCAATTCTGGGAAGACCAAAGGCAGGATGCTCTTTGTTGGGCACTCTTCCTTTACCAGAGAGGTTTTGCTCTCATCCTTAGTGCTGCCCAGAGCAAGCTGGCAGTGAGAACTGGCATTTGGTCAGGGCTGGCAGATGTCCCCTGCACAACCTCTCTTTTTGTGCTGGCTTTTGCTTTTCCAGGTTGGTTTTCCTCACAGAACTTGTGGGTTTGCCCTAGCAGACCCTGCTGGCAGCTCTTGCCAACCTTGGGGCATCAAAGCTTCTATTTTATTTCTAGCCTGAGCATGTTGTTGCCCAGAGTGGGTACATTTGTGCTCACACCAACACGATCTTCTCACTTTTCCTCTCCCTGCTGTTCCCATCCGCCAAGGCTGCATCCTGCCCAGCCAAACCTGACTTTCTTCCAGCCCTTCCCCTCCCCTCTCTTGTCCATGATGGATAGTGAAGATTAGGGGTGAGGTGGGCAGGCATCCCTCTCCTTCAGCTTTGTGTGCATGATTATCAAGTCCTGTCCAGCTTGGAGAAGCTGGATATAAGAAAGGAGAAAAAACAGGGAACCACAACCACAGGTGAGTGTGCTAACCTCCCCCAGGCCAGCTCTGAGGTTGGAGGGAGGCTGTTCAGATCAACAGGGATGGTATTCCCCCATGTCCTGCCAGCACAAGCCCTGTCAATGTCCAGGGCTGATGCAGATCCCTTGGTGCCGGAGGAGCTAAGGCAAGGGTCTCCATGGCTGCTCCAGCACCTCTGGGAAGGTCTGGCAACACAGAGAAGGTGGTTGTCATCTTTCAGAGCCCATGGCAGAGACACTAATGCACTCAGGACATGGGGAAAGAAGAGGGCTCCTATTTACAGAGAAACTCCATGGCAAAGGGTCACTTTCTCCCTTCCAGACTGATTTTCTTCCAGCTGGAATGGGGCCTCCCAGTAAGGTGGGATCTGGGATCTTTGCAGAGTGCAGTAGCAGCTGGGAGCATCTTCACCAGCTGCCAAGTTGGATTTGCCATGGGAAGAGTTTTGGTCTGAGTGTTAACCCTGATTGGACAAGACAGGCTCGATGTCCCCAGGTGATGGCTCATGCCTTGAGGGCCTGGCACCAGTCCCACTTGTTCCTGCCATCCTGGTGGACCGGGAGAGGTTGGCTTATGGAGAGCTACCTGGCACACGTGCACACACCCCCGCACACCAGCTGAGCTTGGCTAAGAGGATTACAGCCCCATTAAGCGATGTTAACGTGCTGGCTATAGGTAAGCAGCCTCACGAGCAGCAGGAGTGGCCGGGAGCTCCAAGGTCCTGCCTGCATCATTTCCTCATTGCGGGAGGCAGCCTGCAGGAGCAGAGCCAAGGGATGACCCAAACATCCCATCCTTGCTCTGTCTCTGAAGCAGCAGAAAGTCATTAAGAGCAGCCAAGCTTCATTTTGCAGTAATGACCTCAATGGGGGCTCTAAGAGGAGAGGCACAAAGTCAGCTGGAGGCTCTTGGAGAAGACCCCAGTGCGGATATGGGGCTGTCATCCCAGCACTACCTGTAATGCTGGAGGTTGGGCATGTCCTTATTTTAACTCTTACAGTGACACTGTGCTGAATTTTCTCTTTTGTCCCTCCTATTCCCGCCGTTGTGGCTGCCGCCAAATGCAGCAGGAGCTGCCAGCCCGCACCAATGGCTCAGCACCCACTGCCCCTGCACTTGCCCGTGATGCCCTCCACACCAAGATGGAGCAGCTGGAGGAGCAGCTTCTTTCCAAGATCCTGACCCTGCAGAAGGAGCGCCAGGCTGCCAGCACTGACCGCAGCCAGCAGCAGCACAACATTGAGAAGGAGCTGAACTCCCTCCAGAACCGGGTGACGGAGCTGGAGCACGGTGAGTCTTGCCCAGAGGGGATGGAGGTGGGGTGGAGGGTTTCTACCCTGACTACATCACCAGGAGAGTCCCAGGACGGGTCACCCTCATCCCATTTACAGGTTCTGACCTTCCTCTCTCCTCCCCATGCATACATAGGACCACTGGGCTACAGCCCTCCTGATGCCTTCAAGGTGACCATCCCAGTGCAGAACAACTACATGTATGCTCGTGTGAAGAAGAGCCTGCCAGAGCTGTATGCCTTCACCATCTGCATGTGGCTGAAGTCCAAGGCCCTGGCAGGCATTGGCACCCCGTTCTCCTACTCTGTCCCGAGCCAAGCCAACGAGATTGTGCTGTTGGAGTGGGGCTCTAACCCCCTGGAGCTGCTCATCAATGACAAGGTCAGTGCAGTTGCAGGAGGGGCAGGAGAGAAAACCCTGCCCTCATCTTCCCTGCTTTAATCCTCCTAGGAAATTACATTTGGGGCACTGGTGTGAGGGAGCTGGGAGGAAGGGGCCCTAGGTTTATGGTGGGAGGCAGAAGGATTGGGAGGATGGCTCATTGGGGTTAGTTCTGAGAGGGAGAAGCAGCACATCTGGTTGTCTGTGGATTTTGGGATGCCACCACCACCATGGGGGTGCACTGCTTGCTCTGCCAGGGGACTTCTCCAGCAGTCCTACTGAGTACCAGGATCTTGCTCTTCTCTCAAAGGTGGCCCAGCTGCCGCTGAGTCTGAAGGACAAGGCCTGGCACCACATCTGCGTGGCATGGACCACCCGGGACGGCAAGTGGTCAGCATACCAGGATGGTGAACAGCGGGGTGCCGGTGAGAACCTGGCCTCCTGGCATTCCATCAGGCCCCAGGGTGTCATCATCCTGGGTCAGGAGCAGGTAGGTACCAGTTTGACACCAAGAGCTGCCAGTTAGCATCGCTCTAGTGGGAATTGGCTGGGGGGAAAAGCCCCCAAATGGGGCGAGGGGAGAGGGCAGCATGGGCAGGAGCGCTCAGCAGGGCAGTTGGCTCTCCTGCCTGTTCATCCAGCTTCCAGGCTGGCCATGTCCCCTCATTGTCTTCTCTTCCCTCTCCCTATCCCTTTGGCCTCCCCTCCCTTCCTGAATCTCTTCCATGCCTCCATCCCCTCCCCTCCTTGCCATCAAGCACCTTGCTCTGCTTCTCCCCGAACCTCTCCCTCTCCCCCTTGCCGTTTCCCACTGGACGCATGTTCCTCCTCTTCTCTTCATCCCTGTCCAATCACCTCTCCTGCTCTTTCCCAGGACACCCTGGGGGGCCGCTTTGATGCCACACAGGCCTTCGTGGGAGAGCTGGCGCAGTTTGGCGTGTGGGACCACATGCTGGCACCAGCAGAGATCCTGGGCTTGGCTAACTGCACCTCCCACCTCCAAGGGAATGTGATCCAGTGGGATGACCAGGCGGTGGAGGTCTTTGGAGGTGCCAGCAAGGCGGGCTTTGCCGCCTGCGAGGAAGGGAGGAAGGCGTGAGTGGCTCCCAGCCCTCTCCCCAGCGCCGAGGAGCCCGGTGGCAGCCCTGAAGCAGGGAGCCCCTTTCTCCCCTCCCAGACCAGTAAGCCTTGCCAGGGCAATGCTTGAGCCCCCTGTGCTGGTGTCCCAGGAGGGAGAGGGGCCCCTGGAAAGCCTCCCTGTTGTCCCTGTGCTGGTGCTGTGGCTTGTCCTCATTCCTGGCAGGCTGGCTCCTGAATCTCATCTTGCCCCACTTCTGTTTTGGGTGAAACTCACTGTACCTGCAGGTGTCCTTGGTACAGTGAGGGTCGTCACCTTGTCAGACCTTACAGGGAGTGGGAAGGAGAATTCCAACCACTTTGAGTGCAGTCCAGCCTCAGCGGGATGCCAGGGTGCAGGCATCACCTGAACACATCCCCTTTCCTTATTTATTTCTAGCAACCTCACTGTCCAGTTTTATGAGCCTGCATTCCAGGATCTCGCCTCCAGCCCCATCCTTCTCCTGCTGCCCTGGTTTTTCAAATGTGGCCCCAGGGAAGCTGAGAGAGATTGGCAGTGAATCAGTGGCACAGCACTTACCCCCCCATCCCCCGCCCCGCACCCCTTTCCCTGCCTCTGCCGCCTGTTTGGGCAGGGCTGCGCGAGGGGAGCCAGGCTTTTAAGGCAGAGGGGAGAGAGCATTCCCCACCACCTCCAAGCTGGGAGATGGGTCAGCCACCAGGGGAATGGGGGGAAAGGGGCAAAGCATCTCCCCCAGCGCTGGCCGAGGGGGAAAGAGTGCAGCACTGCCATCGAAGGGAGCAAAAGCAAGAAAAAGAGAGATGGAGGAGGGTGGTAGTCAGAGGAGCCCTGCCATCCATCCCCCAGTCTTTTGGTACTGGACTGGGCTACTGCCCTTGGTTCCACCCAAGTCCCCTTCTTTAGCTGCTCCTTGCCAGGAACAGGGCTGCCACTGGCCTTGAAAGTGGGAGGGTGAAAGAGCAGGCTGGTGTTTTCCCTGTGGAGTGCCTGAGAATCTGCTGTTTCCACATTGCGTGGTCACCAACATCTCGATATGTGAGTGTGTGTATGTGCACGTGTGTGTGTGTCTGGGGGTGGGAGGGTTATTTCGGGCCTCTCATGGTTGCTCAATGCAGTGTTCAGCTTCCAGTGTTCCCCCTACCCCAAGTCCCACTTCGGGTGACAGCTGCCCCCTCCCCTGGGGGAGGCAAAGCTGGCAGAAGGGACAGCCCTGCCACCCCCTATCCCCCTGCCCAGGGTCTCTGCTAGTGCTGGGGTGGCTCAGCCCACTGGGAATGACACGATGGGGAGCAGCACCTGTGCCAAGTGGGAACACTGTGACCTTTGTGCACCCTGAGGAGCTGCCCCCTCTCCCTCGCTCGCTCGCGCGCTTTCTCCAATGCACGTTTGTGAAACGGGCCCTGACGCGTGCCCGTGTTGGGATATTTCTTTTGTAAAGCTGATCGTGAACAATAAACGTGATGTTTTCTGTTCGAGCCTCCTGCGGAGTGTGAGCTTGCTGGGGGGATGGACGGGACTGGTCAGCCCAAGATGAGGTGACCCTCCCCAGGCTGGTCAGCCCAAGATGAGGTGACCCATCCCCAGGATGCTTAGGGCTGCATCACTGAAGGGAGTTGGCTGGGCCCACTGCTGGCATTACAGGAATAGCATCACAGGGGTTTGGTATTGTTGCCCCAAAGGGGCAGGGGATGGTGTCACAGTCTGGCCACCTTTGATCTACCCCACTGCAGAGCAGTAAGGGGTACAGCCTGCTGCTGGTGGGGCATGAGGGCTGAGGGAAACACCTCTCCATGGAGGGAAGCAGAAACAAGTGAGAAATCCTGGCCTCTAGGTCAGAGCATGATAGCAAGGAACTCATATTGAGTGCAAATCTAATTAAGTTCTAGTAATGAGTTTCTGACTTACCCGGCACAAGATGGTTCACGCATGGCTCTTGGAGCTCCTATTGTAGAACAATTCATGACCAGGTCTGCATGGTACTTTTGCCTCTCAGTGGGTCCTGCTCCTCCAATATTTGGGGGAAACGGAGCACAAAGTCAGAGGACTGTTTTCCCATTGCTGGCAGGCTGGTGGGATCTCTTCTCTGAGTCAGAGTTGCCCCCCCTTCTTCTTCTTGAGGTTATTTAATGCCATAAAAGAAAGGCTGGCTCACCTCAGCACATCTTCACAAAGCTGAGGGCTGGTTTTGAAGAAAAAGTATGTACTTCAGCTGGAACACTGGTTCAAGGGCCTTACTGAGCTGGAGGCTCACACTCGCATCACTAAGAGGAGAGGGTTCAACAGGTGCCATCTGCTTGTGTGCCAAATAAACACAGCGTAATTAAGAAGCACAACATTTTCTAGAGGAGGAAATGTCAAAAAACACTGATGGGATCATTATCTCAGAAGGAGGTTAAATGGGGAGGGAAGCTGGTCCAGAACACCCTCCTATCAAAACTGCAGAAGCAGTGTGAGAGGGCTCTTGGGGCTGCTGGCCAAGGCAGGAGAAACGTGAGAGGATGAACAAGGATGGAAACAGCCTGGCTGCTGATGTAGGCTATTGGCAAAACACCCATCTCCTCCGGAGCCCGGAAACCCAGCCCACGTTGAAACTGTGTGTAAATCCTCTCCAGAAAAGCAGGAACAAAGGGGACACCAGGAGATGCTTGATCAGGGCCTTTGGCGCTGCCCTTCTCATCTCTGCCAAATGAGGCTGGCATGATCCTAATCCCAGCCATGTCCATGTCCCCAGGATGTGGATCTGTCACTTCTGGAACAGGAGAATGGGGGGAGCCCAGTGGCAGAGCTTCTGCAGGGCGAGCTCCTCTCCCCCAGAGGTTCGCAGCCAGTTAGGCAGACCTGGGGGCACACAGGAAAACTTGGTAGAATTTTCCCAAACATTTTAAAAGCTTCCAGGAAATGCCTCCACTATAAGGCTCTTCAGGAAAAAAAGGCATTATGGAGAGATTAGAAACTGGATGGAAGACACAAATGAAGAGCAGAAATAAATATTTGATTTCCATCCTGCCCTGGATCTCTGCAGGAAGCAATGTCCGCTTCTTACCCATTTGAGGAGGAGGAGAGCAAGATGAGACCATGTCTTTTCGGTAAGCCGAGCCTTGCAAGAGCTGCAAAACCTGCGACAGGGCTTAAAAGGTAGAGGAGATGACAAATCAATAGCTTCGCTGGCTGCAAGAAGTAATTACAATGACTTACACATATTGCTTGCTTCTAAATTAACCAGGAGCACTTAGGAGTAGCCCCATGTCTCTCTAAGGGCAGCTGTTTGGAAAGCAACGTGTTGTGCACAGAAGAGACGAGGAACAACAAAGTCAGCCTTGAGGGAAAGAGGAGGGTAAGGAAGGAAATATTTAACAGGGGTGTGGAGAAGGTTTTGTGCTTGTGGTAGGTACTTCAGCTGGTTGGCTGTGTTTTGTCCAGATATCCAAGATAGGGGGGAAAAGGAGGAGGGCACCCAAGAGCTGGGCAGTGCAGGGCAGGGGCACCACTGGGCTGTGGCAGCTCAGCAGGAGCTGGCACAAGAGGGGACGGTGTGGGAGACAGACGGGTGTGATGGATGCCGCCCACGCGCTGTCCTCTATCTCCCTGCCAAGGGGCTGCAAGCAGGAAGAGGGCCGCTTCAAGGAGAGGAAAGGAACTGCCATTTTCTTTCCTAATCTGCAGGACTCGCTGCTGCAGGGCTTTCTGCTAGCCAGAGGCTTAGCCAGACTCAAATACCACCCAGCCCACACTCCCAAAGGGTTTTGTCTGGCAGTGAAGAAGACCAAGTCGAACATGGCAACAAGAAACCTTCAGGCCTGATGGTGTTTGAAAACTTTTGTGTTTGAAAAGAAAATGCTGGCATTTATGAAGCCCTCCAGCCCCTGCCCCTCTTTCCAGAGGGCACCACTGGCCACGCAGGCTCTGCCCTCCCAGGGACATGGGCAGTCCTGGGACTCTCTACTTCAGAGTGGGCTTTGGGGATCTCCTGTGCTCCCCAATACCTGCAACCTCAGCTAAGTTTGCATGTCACAGCTCCCTGCAGTGTGTCAGCCTCCTGGTGCCCTCAAATGAGGTCAAGCCAGCCAATACTTGTCCCCAGGAGGCGACTTCCAAAGTCCCCACTACCTGCTCAGCAATGGGGTGCTGCCTAATTGCCTCCTTTCACCTTCCTGTCCTGCTGGGAGCCTCCCTTGCTCCCTCCCAGAGCCAGGAAGGCTCATTAAGGCTTGTGCAGCGCTCGCACAGGGAATGCACCTCGATCCGGAGCATCTGGCACGGGAACAGCCCCCGCACGGCTGCCAGTGCTGAAGCAACAGACCTCACTAACAGCAGCTGTCCTTATTAGCAGTAGTAGCTACGGGTTCACGTGGGGCACTTTGTTTTCCAGAAGACCGGGGGATCAGGCTATCCCAAAGCGAGCTGCCCTGTCCTCTGGCACAGAGGCTGAGCTGCTCCCTGCTACCACCCATTCCTGCACACCAGCATCCCCATCTCCTCATCCCTCAGCTCAGCATGGTGGGGGTTCTGACCCCAGTGAAATGTGGCTTCAGCATTCCCACAGAGCCTCCTGAGAGCTGCCTCCACACCATCCTGGGGCGGCTGCAGGGTGCATCTCGGTGTGACCCAAGCCCCCAGCCTTGGCCCTCTGTTACCATTCGAGGCAGTACAGAGCAGTGCGCAGTCCCTGGGCTGTGGCTCACAGGCTGGGCAGCAAGCTCCAGCCCCCCTGCTTTACCACAAAGAGGAGATGGGGCACAGCAGAGCCTGTGCCCACAGGGACAATGGGGAAGTCCCAAAACCTGGCCAGAAGCAGGTCAGAAAAGAAAGAAAGAAAAGAAGGATGTCCTCCACCTGATGAAGAGTCAGCCTGCTGCCTGGTCAATGAAGATGACTAAAAGAAAGCATGAGGCAGTATATTTACTACATATATGTGTATTTTGCAGCCAATGGTTATTCTTCTGTGCTCAGCTAAGGAGTACAACACACCCTCATGTCAGAAGGCAAATGTACTTTGTTTCAATGCATTTCACTGTGGCTGCTGAAAACAAAGGGATGAAAGAGTTTCCACCTTTGATTAGTGGCAAATAAAGCATGACCAGCCAGAGCAAAGCAACAATTCCAGCTCCCTACAGACCCACAGGGCTGAAGCAAACCCTTGCTCTGGACTTGCTCTCACCTACAGAAGAGTACCTGGTCCGCCAGTACTGGAAACCAAAGATCAGGCGATGTGCTGTCTGTGCCATCAGAGCCAGCAGCAAAAGGAGCAGTACACGTAACCTTTGTCAGCTCAACAAGGCTCTCACTGGCTTGCAGAGTTTTACAGAGGCAGCCTGTGGAAACCCTGCACTTGAGGGTCCAGAAACCAACTGCTCACATTTTGTTAAGCCGCAGTAGATGGAGGCAGGCCAGCAGAATGCTCTCCTTCCTCAGGAGGCATTTCTATTTTGGAGCCCCGCTGTATCACCCACCACAATCACAAAAACATGGTTTTTTCCCTACCTTTGGCCCGGTGCAGTTTTTGTGTGGCCATTTTCCTTTAGCTTCTCACCTAGGAGCCACTGATGAATAATTCTCACAAGCAGTCCCCACATTCCCTGAGGGAAACACTCCCGGGGGTCACACTGATCAGAACCAAAGCAATTTAATTGAACCCAGAATCACACAGGCAAGCGTGCTCCCCCCTGCCCCACACACAGAGGCACATGCACACAAACAGCCCAGCTCACACTCACTTGCTGCTTGATAGTAAAAGTGGGTGAACTACACAGGGATTAAAGCATTAAAAAAACCACAGCGAGAATACGGTGCTTGAAAGAGCCGTGTCCCTGGAGAGATGAGAGTAGCTGCCTGGAGATAAAGTAATGATGATGGAAAGATCTTCTTCCTCACAGAGATTTTCTTTCTAATTATCTTGTCTGAAAAGAAAAAATGATCATCTCCCAGCTTTTATCTGTCTCTTGACAATTTTAGCTCTGTTGCAAGAGGCCCAAAAGAGGAAGGAGAAGGAATTAGCCCAGGAGGCAAGAATGGTACGAGAACAAGTGACACAGGAGGCAGTGCTTCATTTTTGTCACCACCAGCAGTGTCAGAAAAGGAAAATACAAATGATCACTGCAGCTTTGTCTTCCCAAGCCCAAAGGCAGCTTCCCTGCCGCCAGCACCGCTCTGTCAGGCAGAGGACAGCCAGGAGGTCGGATTCACTGCTGAACCTGTGGAAAAGATTAACAAGGTGCTGTTCTCCCCGTGATCACAGGGCACAGCTTGGTGCTACAGTGAGAGAAGAGGACTCCTCAGCTGGCAGGGGCAGGAGAGTGCTCAGATTGTTCCTCCCCCCCTCTTTTCCTTCTCAAACAGCTGGAAAGCAAATTCTTCTTTCAGGAGGCGGCGATCAGCAAGAACATTTCAAGCACACACCAGCCTCAAGCACACCATGAAAAATCAGACCCATGAGCCACTCTGCAAGACAAGGACGGCCACTGATGGAAAACCAGGCATCACACCCAGCAGCTGGAGCTTTGCACAGCAGTCTTTCCCTTGGTACTATCCTGGAGCTTGCTGCTTCTCCATCTTTGTGAATTTCAGATGAATGCAACGCTAGACCTCCCTGAAAACTGTGTAAGCCCTGGTTTAGAGGCAATTGGTGATTGGCCAGCAGGGTGCAGAGACAACAGAGGTTTTGTAGCAAGCCCAGAGCCAAGAAAAACCTCAAAACAAACAGACATTAGAAGCATAAAGCTACGGAGGGTGAAAGGAAGGCAATTTTCTCTGTGGGGATGCAGGCTGGTGCTATAGGAGCTGTTTGCAAAGTCATGATTCATCCCCACAGCATCACTTTCTCCTTCTTTACACTCCTGTTGACATGCAAACATGAGCTGTCGCCTCTCCCACACAACGAGAACTGTGTCCAGCTCCGGAACCCCCAGCTCAGGAAGGACATTGAGGTGCCGGGGCATGCCCAGAGAAGGGCAGGAGAGCTGGCGAAGGGTCTGGAGCACAAATCCTGTGAGGAGCGGCTGAGGAAGCTGGGATTGCTCAGCCTGGAGAGGGGGAGGCTCAGGCACCTGATCACTCCCCAGTTCCATGAAGGGAGGCTGTGGCCAAGTGGGGGTCAGCCTCTTCTCCCAGACAGCTAGACAGGACAAGAGGACACAGTCTTAAGCTGCACCAGGGAGGTTCAGGCTGGACATGAGCAGGAATTTTTTTCACAGAAAGTGATTAGACATGGGAACGGTCTGCCCAGGCAGGTGGTGGAGGCTCCGTCGCTGGAGGTGTTTGAGGAGAGCCTGGACGCGGCACTCAGTGCCACGGTGTGGTGACATGGCGGAGCTCGGTCACAGGATGGACTCCATGATCTCAGAGGGCTTTTCTAACCTGAGTCTGCGATTAAAAAACAAAAAAACAACCAAAATTGCCCCAAATCGCCCCTTGTTCTTATATTCATCCTTTTGTTTTTAAAATAAAAACCACCTAGAACTAGGCCCCTAAGGCGTTTTAAGTCAGAAAAACAGGAAGCCGTCAGAGGCCGGCCGGGGGGCCGAGGGGCGCGGCGCAGCACAGGCGCTCCGCGGCCACCCCACTGCCGCCAGCGCCCCAAGGCCCCGCGCGGCGGCCGCCAGGGAGCCAGCCAATCAGACGCGCCGAGAGGCGCGTCCCGTCCAATGGGGATCGGGGGGCGGGACTTCCCGCGCCGGTTGCTATGACAAACGCGGCCCTTCCTTAGCAACGGCGCTGGGCCGCGGCGGTCGCGCAGGTGAGGCCGCGCCCGCAGCTCCTCGGTACCGCTCGGTGCCGCTCGGTGCCGCCGGCCGAGCTCTTCCTCCGCGGGGACGAGGCGGCGGACCGGCGCGGCGGGGCCGCTTCGGGTGTGCGGTCCGCTCGGGCCGCGTTCCGCTGCCTCACGCCCTCGGGCAGTGGCCGCGGGCACGCCCCGGGCTGGGGGTGGGTATTGAAGTGGCTCCCGGGGATGGCGCCGGCCGGGCGGGGGTTCTGTCCTGCGGAGGTCGTGGTTTGGGTCCCACGGCCCCCGTGAGACGGTTGGTGGTCTGACTCGGTGCTTTAGCCAACAGCGCTGTGTTCGTGGCATACATGATTGGTGTGTCGCCTGGCACCGTGTTGGTTTCGTTTTCCTTTTAATATCAGCTCACCCTTGCTCCCCTGTGTAGGAGAGGAAGATGTTTTGTTGTGGGGGAAGGAATCAGAGGGAGGACGGCGGAGAAATGCTCTGAATCTCTCGGTCAGTGCCGTGCCTCTGCGATGCCCCGGTAGAGGCAGGCTGGAAATGAGGCCCTGAGGCACGTCCAGAGTTTCCCCATATGGCTCTCCCCAGCTGACAAACGCTCGGGGATCTGAGGAGCAAGTGCACAAACGAGACCAAGATGTTCCTGTTAAACATTTCTGTCCAGACGAGTACGCAGATTCTGTGCCTAAAATACTCCTACCCTTCTCTTGTCATGTGCAGTTTGAAACTATTGCAGATAATAGTGTCCTGGGAAAACCCTTTTGGAATTAATCAAGAGTGGTAGCAGCTGATATATTGTTCTCTTGTCCTCTCCTGAAAGCTGTACTTTGGCTCAGCTCTTCCCTCAAGCTCCACTGGTGCTTCTGGGAAGTGCTGTGCTCCTCACTTATGGAAAAAGATATGGTTTAATAATTTGTTTGCATTAATGGTCCATAAGCTAAGACTCTCAGGGGAGTGTGAAGTTGCTGTTGAGGAAATGGCAAGTGGTGAGATAGCATGATAGTCTCGTAACAGTTTCATTTGCCTTTTGTTTTAATTGAAAGCCATCTGTCTCTTGCCCGTGTTTGTTTTTGTTGAAGCAGTGTCCTCTAGGCCAAGAAGCGACTCCTCCTGCTGAAGAGAGGAACACAGAGCCCTGTTCCTCTTAGCTGGCTGTGCTGCAGCACTTTGCTGAACTCCAGGTAGTCCCTCTGCCCCTTCCTGGAGTCTCTGTGGAAGGACCATGGAAGAAACTGAGGAGGAAAAAAAGGACGAGGCTGATTATAAAAGGCTTCACAGTTTTCCTCTGATTAGGGTATGGAGGGAGATGGATTACACACTTACCAATGTCAGAGATCTGAAAATCTGCCTTCGTTCTGACTGTCTTTCTCCTGCTGTGTAGCTACTGTGAGAACATGTGTACTGCCGGTCCTGTGGAGAGATCTTGGTTGTCACTGCTGCTTTCTCCCTGTCCTTGACCTCTCCTGGGGAAATCTAATCGCTCCGGTGTTCCCCATGACAGCCAGAGGAAGCCTGGGGCAAAGCGATCCATCAAACAGATTGAGAGCACGCTGCCTTTGGAGCCCTCTCTTGTGTTTTGGATGCAGCTTGCTTTTTGTCCTGGAGAAGCTGCAGCAAAAGATCTTGCTAGCCAGCCAGACAGCCAGCAGCAGAAGAAAAGGCTGTTTAGTTTAGATTTCTTTGATACTCATATAGCAATAATTAAGGACTGTGGTGGCAACAGTGTTAGTGTGCTTCCCCTTTATCTTACAGCAGAAAAACTAGCAAATGTCTCGATTTCCTCCTTTAAGCTGTGCTTACGCAGTGCTGGTTTTCATGTGGGTAGGGAAGAATTCCTCATTGGCTGGAGGAATGCTTCACTTACAGTGCAATAAGCCTTTTCAGATTTACTACATCGAAGCCCCCGGTAGAGCCAGTGCAGAAGTGAGAGCAGCTTACTGTTGTCATGTGTGCAGCTCTTATTTTTCTGCTTAGTTGTCCTGTCTGATTGCCCTTTGCAGCACTCGGACATGCCGGAGGAGATGCGCGTGGAGACCATGGAGCTGTGCGTCACAGCCTGTGAGAAGCATGCCACCAACAATGAGGTACCAGCCACCTCCCAAAACGGGCACCCTGCTGATGCTGCAGCAGCAGGGATAAGGGTGTGGGGCAGAGCAGAGTCAGGTCCTGACATCCTGTTACTCTCTGCACTGAGCTAGGGTGGAAGGAGGCAAAGAGCTTGGCTCTGATTCGGTTCCCTTGGTCTGCAAGATCTATAATAGGACTTTGCAGAGATTAGTAGTGGTGCTGGCTCCCAGAACATACCTCCTTGCTTATCTTGCCTTCTGAGACTTGCTTCCACTCTGTTCATAAAATGCCTTGTGTCTTAGGGCTTGGTTCTGAACTGCTTGGAGTCTCTCGTTTTGGGGATGAAAGTCTGTTAAGTATTCCCTCTTGGCTTTAGGACCAACGATCAAGGGAAAACATACCTTGCTTCATGGGCAGGGTACCGCCTGTCACTGAAGAATTTTCCTCTTGCCTTTTTTAGGATCAAGCAGGGTGTGATCTGGGAGAAGCAAGCCTTTTAAAACTCAGCCTACTTTCAGTGTTTTGGTAATTAGCTGAAGAAAAAAAAATGGACTCCTGTAAAAATAGCTGCAGCTTAGTGACCTGAATCTGCTCTCATGGTCACTGCAACCATTATAACTCCAGCAGCATCCAAAGCAGAGCTCTTGCTTCAGACTGTGTGAACTACAGAAGTGATGCAGTTCTAGCTGCTGGGCTGCAGGCTGCTGAGACCAGTTCTACCCTTGGGTTTATACCTAGGGAGCTCCCAATTCCTGCGGTGCAGCTGCTATACCTGTTGCCCATGGCTTGAGTAGTCTTAAAGGGAGGAGAACATTAGGGGGATGTTTGCTTAAAGCCTCTCTGGTTGCTTTGTCTTACCCTATGCTGTCTTCCTTAATGTTCTCCAGAGCGCTGCCAAGATGATCAAAGAGACGATGGACAAGAAATTTGGGTCCTCCTGGCATGTGGTGATTGGGGAAGGTTTTGGCTTTGAGATTACCCACGAGGTGAAGAACCTGCTGTACATGTTCTTTGGTGGCAGCCTGGCTGTGTGTGTCTGGAAGTGCTCCTGACCCCTGTCCGGGTCCCAGACTTGCTGAATACAAGAGATTTCTTCCTGCTTTTGACAAGTTTTGTATGATCTGGAGGTGGGGCTTTATTTTTAATACTTAAATGTCAAGATTTCTTTTTTTCATACTGACGTAACAGTTCTGTGGGATACATAAAGTTGGTGCATTTGTGTGTGTATAAACTTGCTAAACTGTCCTGTCCTTGCTTGTGGGATTTCTCATCTGTCTGTGGCTCTTTCCTTGGTGTTTGAGCTGGAGCAGGAGGGAAGTGAGGAATAGGTAATCTCACAACACACTGAACAGCAGCGCTAGCAGGGGAAAGCGAAAGCAAGAAGGTGCTCTCTAGCCCCATGGTTTTTCTTAACTGCCCTTTATTCCACATAGCTTTCCTCGCTTTGCTTTTTCTGCTACCATGCAGTATGGCTCTGACCAGCACCTGTCTTTCCCCTCTCTGGATGCTGCTTACACATTCTTCCTTTCTTCTAAGATGTCTGTGCAGACCTGACAGCACCGAGGGTCTCCCTTCAGGCTGTCTGTGGAGGTGTGAGCCACAGGGAAGCAGTCCCAGCTTGCCCTTCCCTGCTGTTTTGGGAGGGTACAACAGCTGAGCTGCCTGGGTGTAGGAGGTTGCTATGCAAACTGCCCCCTCCTTTCTCACCCACAGCATACTGAGACAGCATGAAAACACAGGCGGCTGACGATGCCTGAGGAGTGGGTGAGAGCTCTTTTTAAGGCTCAAATGCCTCCCTGTCAGTTCCTGGGGGTGTTGCAAGTGCTGTGTACTTTCAGCATCTTGTTTGGAGGCTGACAGAGAAAGGAGGCTCCATGTGAAATATAACTTGGTCATCAGAAACCTAATGTCTTTCTGGACTTGCATTCTTTTAGCCCGTTTCATTTTTTAAAGCTGTTGGTGTTGGAGGATCGAATGAGTGTAACTATGTTACATGTATGGCCTATTTATAAAACATGGGGAACTGTGTTTTTACAATAAAAGTTTAGTAAAATGTCTTTGCGTGTGTTTATGTAGGCAAAGTAGTTCAAGAAACATGGAAATAAGTAAGCCATGGTGTAGCACAGGCAGAGGCCAGTGACAAAGTTCCATCCTGCTGGTTTCCTGTGTGACTCTCATCCTCCCTGTTCAGTTCCTTTTACCAGTGCAAGCCACGGTGGTGAGGAGGGTTGCCAGGCCCATGGTGCTGTCCCTCTGTCCTGTTTGACAGGCAGCTGTCTTAGCAGTAGCAGTGAGGAAATGTAACAGTAATGTCTGCTGCCTCACCAGTCTGCTGCTCAACACCAGTGTGTTGGAGTCTCATATTTGTAGCTTCCTTAATTTTCAGATTTCCTCTGAGAATGTTGCTAGCAGACACCTCTAGTCCAGTCTGAAGGATCTCTCTGTGGTGGATCAACCTGGTCTTACAATTCCTTTTGTTCCTTTTTCTGAACCTCAAATGTTACGCTAGAGATGGTCTTTCTCAATTTCATTGTGTCATGGAGCCAGGAGTTGGAGTCATATGAAGACATCTAAAAATTATTTCAAATTTGGACCATCTGTGCTTGGCGGGGCCAGGGTAGGTTGGTACCTACCTGATTCCTGCCCCATGATCGGGATCGCTGTGCTGTGTAGAAGAGCCCAAATCCTCTGAGCTGTCTCATCGTGCAGTTGCTCTGTGTCCCTCCAGCTGGCTGCCTTTATGTGAAGATAGTGCTATTGACAACATTTTCTACAGCTGGCAGGTGAAAAAGATTATTTCCTCTTCTGCAACTTTCTGTCTCTTCTAAATTCAGAGCAAGAGGTAAAGTCTTTGAAATGCCCCAGGCTGGAGTGGGATGATCCCTTCAGCCATACCACGGTCACTTTAATTGTCCCTCTTTCACACTAATGAATAATTAACTGCTCTGTGCATATGCACAGGCACGCTGGTCATGGGCATCTCTGCGGGGTCGAGGTGACCTGCAGATGACCACAGGGAGCTGCTGACATCAGCACACAGTCTCTTGGACTTGCTGCCTGTTTATCTTCTTGGCCACCAGCTGATCAAAGCTGATGTCTCCATGACCTCATTGGCAACAAGGGAAGGGTGAGTGCTCCCCAGCCTTCTCAAAGCCTGAGTGTGCAAACAGATTGAGGTGAGCTGGGTGTGAATGTGCAGCAAGTCAGCTCCCGCACTGCCATTCTCTCCAGGTAAGTGCAAGGTGGCTCACGGGAGAGTGGCAGGCTATTTTTATTCACAAGGGTAACAGCTTTTCTACAGGAAGTTACCTTGAGGCAAACCCTTGTTAGCTGGTTTGTATTCCTGTCATTGGCATTGTACCTGAAAGCACAAGCCTCAGCCTCCCAAAATGTGGCTGTGTGTCAGAGCCCCTGCCCTGAGGCAAGTGTTCAATCAAATCCATTGTCCTGCCTGTTGCAAGTTGAGCCATGCTTTGCTGGCTCCTGAGCGTTAGAAAAAAGACTTTCACCCTACTTTTGCCATGGAGCTGGAACATCTTTGGGCGTATCTGTAATTTTAAGAGGAGTAAGGTTTATGGATCAGAGGTGGAACCTTGTCCTGTGTTTTCCCACAAGAGATCCCTCTGTGGCTGATGAACCTGCTGGATCCAGTCCAAAGGAGGCCACGAAGGTGATCAGAGGGCTGAAGCACCTTTGCGATGAAGACAGGCTGAGAGGGTTGGAGTTCTTCAGCCTGGAGAAGAGAAGGCTCTGGAGAGACCTTACACCAGTACCTAAAGGACGTCAACAGGAAAGCTGGAGAGGGACTTTTTGGCAGGGCCTGTTGTGATAGGACAAGGGTTAGAGGTTTTAAACTAAAAGAGGTTTGTTCTAGATCAGATATAAGGGAAGGGAAGAAGTCTTTTAGAATGGGGGTGGTGAAACACTGGAACAGGTTGTCTAGAGAGGTGGTGGGTGCCCAACCCCTGGAAGCATTCAGGGGTAGGTTAGATGAGGCTCTAAGCAATACAATCTAGTTCAAGGTGCCCTTGGTCATTGCAAGGACATTGGACTGAGTGACCCCTAAAGGTCCCTTCCAACCCAAACTATGATTCTCTGAGGCTTTGGAGCCTCTAAGGCCTCTCTACTTTTTACTATAGAACTGCTCTCAGTTGCTGGAGGATTTTTCCTTATGGATTTTCAGTGGAAAGCTGGGAAAGTTTGCAACAGTTTGCTTGCTATTGTTTCCCTCTCATTTCTTGCCCTCCTGCATATTGCTGCCATTACCTGTCAAAGCATCAGGCTGAGTCAGATGTAGAAAATTAGATGAAAAACGCAGGGTGATGGATGGGTGGCAGCCAAAATGACTCTTTCTATCCACCCGTCTCCTAAAGCTGTGATAGTGGCTCAGAGGCTGTGCCTCATGACTTCATCCCTCCCTGCTGAGGGGAGATGGGAACATCATTATCAGCTGCTGATGAGTCCTGATTTGGAGCCAGCAGTAAAAATGTCCTCGGATGTAGGGCTCCTCCTCCGCCCCAAGGGTGACTTGAACCTGCTGGGAAGATGGAGGAAGAGCTGGAGGGGGGAGATGAGAAGAAAGAGGTGCAAATTCAGCCCTGTCTCTATGATGATGTCATGGCAACAAGTCAGGTGATCAGGGCAGACTTTGAAGGTCTCCAGCCCTTCTCTGTTGCTGCAGGCTCACGTCTGACTCGCTGAAAAATCTTTTGGTTAATATTAATGCCAGCATTGAGTGCTTAGGGTGGCAAATGCCTCACCTAAACCCCCCGCCTTTGCTTTGGAATGGGATGCTAAATCAGGGTGAGGGGGTAGGATTGCAAGTTTCATTATCTGGGAATGGGACTAACAGTCAGTAGGGTAGCTTCAGCCCATAGGGTCCCTGTGCTCATCTGACTCCAGGACATGAGAAGGACGTTTCTATCTCCTCCAGCCCAATTTGGAGCTGGTTTGGGGCACTGGAATGAGGTCTCCTTCTCTTGAGGGCTGGCTCTGGATTAATGGAACCTGTGGCCCGGCTCCGGGCGCCGAGCCCAGCTCCTTTGCTGCGATCAGTTAGCACACGGAGCTGGTGTTTTGCTTGGTCGGTCGCTTTTTTTCTGAGCCGTGACCTAATGTTCCAGCTACAGCCCCTCCTAGGGGCCTTCTGTCTGAAACGCGTGTCCGGACTGAATTCAGCGAACTTCCCGGAGCAAGACGCCGTGTTCCTCCACCCAGGGAAGCCATCTGCTCCCCTCCACCAGCTCCTTCTGCGGGGCTTCGAGCTCGCCAGCCGGGCTGGGAAGCTCTCCTCCTCCTCGCTTGCCCCGGCTCTCCTCGGCCATCTTGCGAGCAGAAGGCTCGGGAACGCGGGGCCGGCTGGATCTGGGCCGGCGATGGTGTCAGCCGGAGGCGGTTTCCAGGCAACTGTCGCGCCGTGGGACCCGCGAGCCAAGAACAGCGGGGACAGCGCGTTCCGCGCGCCGCCTGGGAGGGGACCGCGACACGCACGGAAGGAGCCGGCACAGGACGGCGCGGAGGGGGCGGCGCACGGATGGCGGCAGAGGAGGGGGTCTCCAGAATAGCCCCTCCGGCCCGCGGATCGTCACACCCCTCCCTGGCTGGGAGCGAGCATTTCCAAGCTGGCTGCTGGTGCATCTCTTGACAAGGAAGAACTACGTGATGTATGGGATTTCACATGCCTTCTGCATCCTTTGGAAGAGCAAAGAGAAAATAAACATTGTGCCAGACTGTACCACAGCCCCCAGACTTATTTCAGGTGGTCCCGTGCTTGTCTGTCCCTTATCAAGTACAAAGCTCCATCCCTACAAGTCACGAACTATTTTTGTGCAAGCATCCCAGCTCTGTGTCCCTGGGTGTCTCTGCAAAGGTGAGTTTCTTGTAAAAAGAAATGCTCTTCCCTTCCACGAGCTGCCAGTCCTCCTCAGCACTTCGTGGGTCCCACTGCCCCTCTGTGCCAATGCCCAAGGTAGTATCCCCAGTCCTGCTTCTACCTGCTTTAGAGGCCCTTGGGAACATCCTTGGCCCTGAAACTCACCTGCCTGGCAGCCCTTCCTTATGCTGCCAGCCCAGCATTTCCCCTTACAGCAATGTTGATACTCACATACCCTCCATTTTATCCAGTTTTAGTGATTTTTGAAAGGGGGCTTGAGTACAACTGATTTTCAATGGATGCGGGAGGGTGATAAAATTGATACGGCCGAGCAATGGGGAAAAAATTCTGGATTCTGAGAGTGCAGCTATGATGAACATGGGGAATGGGACTACACAGTGCTTGGCAGGGTGTGTGCTGCAGAGGGGCAGAGCCATTTTAATGCCCTGTATTCAAAGAAATGTTGTGCAGCCCTGTGCAGGTGACAGCACAGAAAGACAGGACAGTGGGGAGTCGTCTGCAGCCATTGCTGTCCCTGAGCCAGCATTGCAGCTATTGATTTGGAACTTGCCCCGTTCACTCTAACCTTGGCAGTGCCAGCTCCACCCTTATCAGCACTGATAAACCCTGCCACAACCTCCTGTCTCATCCTGGTGGTGTCACACTGTGAGGTGCCGTGGTGACAGATCTTTCCTGCCACTCTTCCCATGCACCAGTTGGTCTTTTGCTGTGATGCTCTAAATCCAGGAAAACTCTCTCCTATTTTTGCACAGAGGCTGCAGCCACACCAACGTTTTTAACCCTGTGTTCGTGCCCATCCCTTGCTGGGTGTTTTGTGTGAGGAAGAATGCGGTGGCGGCGGCTGCAAACGCTGTTCCAGAGGAAACTTAAAATCAGCTTTCTCTTTCTTCTGTTCTTGGCCCTTCTCGTGCACATGGTGATGGATTTTGCTCTCCCCACAACCCACAGGTCCTGCGGCTGCAATACTAAAGCATCAAAATCTGCGGGTGTCCCGTCAGGCAGCCCCATGCTGGCTGGCCTCAAAAAGCTGAGCCTGCGAATCCTTCAGGATTTCAGTGGAAGCAACGGCTCCTTGGAGAAAAGTTCCCAGCCAGAGAGAGTGGGGCTGCACTTAAGGGCTGGAGAGCCAGGGTTCCAACAGCAGCATGAAGAGGCAAATGCAGGGTGGACCAAAGGATCAAAGCTGGCAGCACTTTTTGAGCATCCTCTTTACAACATCCCCGTCCCAGAGGTGACAGAGAAAGACAAGCTGTTTATCGTCAACCCCATGGAGAAGTTCAGCCTGCACAGCAGTGGGAGTGACGAATGGTGAGGAGCAAGCTCAACCCTAGCTTGCATTTGGGGGATATGTGGGTTTCAGGGAACAAGCAGCAGGGACCAAACATAGGTCCCTTCTGTAGATCAGCATCCTACCCTAGAGGGGCCCCCATTACTGAGCATGCTCTTCTCATATCTCAAATCCTCTCCTAGCCCTGAATTTTTGGGCTGCTCCCCATAAGCTTGTAGCACACAGCAAAGCTAAAGGAGACTCTTGAATTATTCATTGTATTACAGATATTAGGTGATCTCCTCAGCTCCTTCCCTTCCCCAATGCAGACTAGCCCTTAGTATCTCTCTCTGTATATGAGGAAGTCCCCACTCCAGATTTCTAACCAGTTTTATCCCCCTCTCTCGGTATGTTGGAGATGCAAAGCTTGCAATTTAGGTTACCTCTAACCATGAGACCATTCCTGTCCTGCATTTTGCAGGATATTGCCTGACCTTGTTAGGCTCGGCCGTATGGTGAGCTCACTGCTGACAGCTGTCTATTTTTATCTTTGGACTACTAACCTCTAATTAGAAGGCAAGATATTAAAAGCTTTAGCATTGTAACACATAGCACCTTCCTTGCAGAAAGCACACCTTCCAAAAGTGGTGCCTGCTAGAACTGGGAGAGAATAAAAGCTGGCCTAAGAGCTAGTTTCCACAAATGAGCATTTGCCTTATCTCTGAGGACCACCTTGGGTCTGGTTTGATGAAATCAATGCACAGTCTGTGTTTCCCTAGAGAGAGACATGGGTTTGGGTTATAGATGCCTTGGGCTAACTGTCCCATTGCAGTGCCAGTGTGTGCTAGCACAGAGGTGGGGCAGATACCCCCAGGGGCTCCCTTCAATGCCAGCACACTGCAAATTTGAGGGATCCATAGAGGCAGGGATAGTGCTAACTCAAACTTATCCCCCTGAGGAAACTCACCCAAGGGGAATGGGCTGTTGAGGATGGGAGTTCAGGTCAGTGCTGGGGATGGCTGGGAAGCCCATGCTTCTCCACCCTTGTTCAGTGTACACACACGTGTCCCCAGTAAGCACACAGAGGAGTGTAGCAGACTGTACTCCTGGGAGCCAATCTCTTAGGGAAAAACAGTGAGATGATCTGTTCCAGCAGGGCAATAAATGCATGGATGAGAGAAACAGGATCAACCCAGGGATTTTCCATGGGGGATGGAGGGAGGACACTGTGTCCAATCCAGCCATGCTGGTGGGTCTTCCTGGCCACCAACTTTGGGTGGGATTTACCAGGTGCCAAGAGCCCCATGGAGGCCATATGGGGGAGGGAGTTCTGCCACCACAAAACCTGGAACAAATCCAGGGCTTGCTCTGGCCTTTCTCCCCACCTCACCCTCCAGGCACTGGCTCCCAGGAAGGGTCCGGGGACACGGGACTCATCCTGTCCCAACTAAAAGCTGTCATTGTTGTTGGGGTGGTGGTGGCTGTTGGGCTGCAGGGTCAGCAGCAGTAAAGCCGAGACGCTCCTCCCGACAGGGAAGACGGCTTATGACACCTACCCCCCCTGGCTCAAATTCCACGTCGGCATCAACCGCTATGAGCTGTACCCCCGCCAGGACCCCTTGTTGCCCACGCTCCTCCGGGATTTGGCCACGCAGAGGATCGTCAGCTCGGGTACCACCTCCCTGCCTGTACCCCTGCCCACACCCTGCCCCGCTGCCTGCTGCCTGCCTCCCTCATCCCCATGTGCCTCCTTTCAGTCCAGAAGTCCGGTGGGACCCAGCTCAAGCTCATCATGACATTCCCGAACTACGGGCAGGCCCTCTTCAAGCCCATGAAGTGAGTAGAGTCCGGGACAACCCTATACCTCACCCACACGGTCCTGCTAGGTAGCAAGAAGTGGCCAGAGGGGATCATGGAGGGAGAAATGGAGAAATGCTTCATGTGCTGCCTCGCTTCAGCACCTCCATCCGAAAACTGAGGCGAGCAGAATGATCCCGTTTCCCTTGCCTTCCCTGGCGGTGCTTGCTGGGAACTGGATGCAGCTTGTGATGGGGTAGTGACCTCCAGTGGTGGAAAGAAGAAGGTGGTCCATGAGGATCATCCAGGAGCCTCCAGTCCATGAGGGCTTCCCCACCCCTTGAGCTGGGAGCCTGGAGGGGGCTTGGAGCCACCCACCCATCAGGAAGTGACTTGAGGAGACTGGGTTTGGCTGTGTCTCCAGTGTCACAAGGGAACACAAGGTGAATGGTGGTTAGGAACTAATCCCATGCTTGGCGTGACCCCAGCCATGATGATTGCCCCCACTGTCCCCTCTCCTTCCAGGCAGACCCGGGACCAGGAGACCCCCATTGATTTCTTCTACTTCTCAGACTTTGAGCGGCACAATGCAGAGATTGCAGCCTTCCACCTGGACAGGTGAGCATAAGCTTTGCACCCAAGCCTGCCCTCCCATACTGGGAAAGCACCAGGGAAACTCCTCCTTCATCCCACCTCTTGCTCCTTGGTTGTGAGGGAGGTTGTGTTTCCTGTCAGTTTTGATAACCCGCTGTTATTAAACCAGCTGAAGTCAGTGAGAAATAGTTCCAAGTTCTGTGTTTCAGGATCCTGGATTTCCGGCGAATCCCCCCAGTTTCTGGCCGTTTGGTCAACATAACAAAGGAAATTCAGGATATCACCACAGACAAGAAACTGGCCAAGACTTTCTTCATCTCCCCAGGTGAACTTTCATGCTCTCCATTCTGTGGCCACCTGGATGGAGCTCCCCTGCTGCTGGCTGCTGCTGCCCTGGCTCCCCCCACACTCAGACAGACTATCCCACTGGGGACTGTTCCAGCTCCCACGGGTACCCTGCCACAGGCCTTTGCTCCTCACAGCCTTCCTTGCCATTGCTTTGCTGGTGGCACATGGCCAGAGTCCCTGCAGCATCCTTCCCTGGCTCTTTGCTGGACCGCTCTGCCTGGGGGTGCCTTCCTTCTCTTTGTCAACCTTTGTTTTGTCACCTGGCCAGCGGGTAACGTCTGCTTCTACGGGGAGTGCTCCTACTACTGCTCCACCGAGCACGCCCTCTGCGGCAAACCGGACCGGCTGGAGGGCTCCATGGCTGCCCTGCTCCCTGACAAGACCCTGGCCAAGCGCCACTCCTGGCGCAGCCCCTGGCGCCGCTCCTACCACAAGAGCAAGAAGGCTGAGTGAGACAGGGCATGGGGGGTGTGGGGACATGGGCCAGAAGAGCCATGGGATGGGAGGGGGCTTCTCCGCAGCCACTCTCATGGCCCCATTGCCCTCCCCGGCCTCTGCCACCAGGTGGGAGCTGAACCCCAACTACTGCGCTCAGGTGCGAGAGACGCCGCCTTACGACAGGGGCCATCGCCTCCTCGACCTCATCGACATGGCAATCCTCGATTTCCTCATGGGTGAGCCCCTCCGTGCCTGTGCCGAGGGCTGTGGAGGTTTCTCAGGACCTAGAGGCCCAAATGGCTCCATGTCCCGTGGTACTATGCTGTGTGAGACTTGTTGGCCAAACTGTTGTTCAGGATGCAGTGAGCCAGTCTCACTCACAATGAGAGCACAGGCCTGTGCCACTAGGGCATTTCCCAGGCAGAAGTTGAAGGTCAAGAGATTCCAGGGAGATCCCATCTGAATACCTTGGACATGGGAAGCACCTTCCAGCGTGCTCTTGCCTGCAGCCCCTGCAGAGCCAGAGGTGGAGATGATGCTGCCCAGGGCTCTTGCTGCCTCTCCTGTCCCTGGGCCACTTCTTCCTCCCTGTGCTGTCCCCTCACCAGCATCTGACTGTAAGAGTTTCCCATCTCCTCATTCCTGACCACCCAGCCATGCCTTTGCCATTACTTCTGCTCCATTTGCCACTGTTGTCCCTCTGTGTGCCTGCTGGGATGAGAAGGGGAGCCCGTAGGGTCTCTGCTCAGTTCCCCTGCACGGCCATGGCCACCAGATGGACAAGTTAGAGGTGCCTCCAACCCTTTTCCCTGGGCTCTGGGTTTCAGTCTCACCAGAAGAGTGCTCCGTGTCTATGCTCCCATCTTCCAGCCCACAGCCTGATGCCAAATTTGTTGGCCTGCCACAGGCAACATGGACCGGCACCACTATGAGACCTTTGAGAAATTTGGGAATGACACTTTCCTGCTCCACCTGGACAACGGTCGCGGGTAAAGCTGGGGAGTAGGGAGGAGCAATCACAGCAAAGGGGTGGGGGGAGACCTCCAGTCTTGCCGAAATGCCACCTTGATGCATCCTTATGGACTTCTCCCCATCCCCAGCTTCGGCACGCACTCACGCGATGAACTGTCCATCCTGGCCCCTCTCCAGCAATGCTGCAGGTAAGGGAGCCCCCACCCCGGATACGCTGCTGGGGAGAGGCTCCTCCTGTTGAGACCTCTCCCTCCTCATCTCTGGCAGCATCAAGAAGTCAACTTACCTGCGGCTGCAGCTGCTGGCCACCCAGCCCTACCGCCTGAGTGACGTGCTGCGGGAGGCGCTGGCCACAGATCCGCTGGCCCCCGTCCTGGCTGAGCCCCATCTGCAGGCACTGGACCGGCGCCTGGGAAAGGTCCTGGTGGCGGTGGGACGCTGCCTGGCCAGGGCAGCCCACCAGGAAAAGGTGCTGGTGGATGATGTGGGGTCGTGGGTGTGATGGGGGCTGGGTACCCTGCTGGACTGGGCAGTTTTGGTGTGCTGCTAAGGGTGATGTGGGGATTGATGTGCAGCTCTGATTCTGCGTAGCATCAGCTTTTGGTAGTGCCAGAGCTGGTGGCGTGATGAACCAGGAAAGCAGGTTGTAAGGATAGGTGGGACAGGGAGGGAATTTAAATAAAAAGGTTGGCCTAGTGGAGAAGACACGAGCTGTGATCTTCCCCACCAAGGCTGCTTTCCCTACCCTGGCCTGTCCTTGCATGTCTGGATGTGTCACGTCAGCCCTCCAAAGCCTTTTAGGAAAGGGTAGGAATTTTTCCTGCCTTTCCCCAGCAAGAACTGCCAAACTGGAACAGCTGGCCCCACCCCTTCTGCCCCACCCCCACCCCCAGCACGGTGATGCCCTGGTGACCCCAAAAAGAGAGCTGAGACTCCCCACTGCTGCTGTGGGGAAAACGAGGCAGAAGTTCCCAGCTACACACCATTTATCTTTGCCCCGGTCTTCCCACACCCACTCAAAAACTCCTATGGCTCTGGCATCACCACCTCCTCCACAGGACCAGGGATGCAGCAAGGACAAACCCCACTGCCCTGAGAACATCTTCCCAAATCCCCCAGGAGCTGCCACTGACTCCCTTCACACCCAAAAAAGTGGCTCCTGAGGAGGGGATGGATTGACCTGGGGCTGTGCACCCTACTTAGTGCCTGGTGGCTCAGCACCCAGCTTATCCCCTGAGCCTCCCGGGGGGGTTAATCCATGCAGGGTTACGTCAGCTGGAGCAGGTGCCATTGTGACAGCCACTGCCGGCGTACCCAGGTTGGGACACAGGATTGCCATCTGCATGGCCAGAGATAAAGGTGCCACTAGGGAGGGGAGATGTCCTCTGTCCCAGCCAGATACTTGCAAAGGGATGAGAAGCCACGGGAGAGGGTGAAAAAGGGCAGCTGGCACAGTGGGAGATGGAGCTGGAAAAGCTAGGCAGATATTTTGGCTGGAACAAAAAATGGGCTCAAAAGGAAGGGAAAAAAAAAAAGAAAAGGGAGACAAAGAGGATCTGTCTGCGTTACACAACAGGGCTGAGGACGCTGAATTGGGGGTTTGTTGCGGTGTGCCCCCCCAATGCTGACAGCACGTCCTCCTGCCACTGCCCTGGCTTGTGCCCCAAAGCCCAGCACAGGGAGGAAAGGGTTTCAGGGCTGTTTTGCAATAGGTTACTTCCCTTCTGCCAGC
The DNA here is from genome assembly GCF_015832195.1 of Motacilla alba alba. Classification (NCBI taxonomy): domain Eukaryota; kingdom Metazoa; phylum Chordata; class Aves; order Passeriformes; family Motacillidae; genus Motacilla; species Motacilla alba. The sequence goes on from NC_052031.1 coordinate 49,719,666, forward strand.
TTCGTAGTTTTTTTAACTCTTTCTATAAATACCTTTTTGCCCCATATCCAAAGCCAGGGAACCATTCCCGCCCACAGAAATAGTCTAAACAACCACGTCCAGACACAGGTGACCAGTTGCCCTGACTCCCTGAGCTTCCCCAGGCAACTATTTTTCCGAGGCGCCGTCAGATTTAAAACGCGAGGTGTGGAGGGGTGGCTGGTTTTTTCAGCCTGGTGAGTTTGCACAAGCTCTGTTCAAGGTCCCATGGGAGCAGCCCGGTTTGGCTCACACGCCCCCGACGAGCCTGCCCGGCCGCCCGCGGGGCAGAACGCCGGCAGCGGGCTGTCTGCGGCCGGCGGGCCGGGCAGCAGCAGAGCTCGCCCGCCCAGTCGAGGCGGCGTGGGCGCACGGGTGCCGAGCGGCGCTGCCCACGCCCCAGGGATAGGTTCGGCCGTGACGGGCGGTGCGTGGGGTGCGGGGATTTCTCACCCCACCAGGACCAGCAAACCAGCCACCCCAGAAAAGCCCAAACGGGGCTGGGGTGCAGCCCTGCACCTGGGAGCTCCCATTTTGGGCTGGCATCACCCACGCCCTTGGCTGGCGGCGTGGGCTGCCCGCTGCCCGTGCTGGGCACGGCATAGGAACCCCAGGGCTGAGGTGTTTGGGGACCAGGTCCGGGTGGGCAGCAGAGTGCAGATAGGCTCTCATCGTCCCCCCAAGATGATGAAAATAAAAGAAAATGAAATAAAAAGAACATGCCTGTGGCGGTGATAATAATAAATAGCAATAACGACGTTGATAAAGAAGAGGTCCCCAAAGGCCGGGGGAGCGGTGGCTGCCCCCCTTTCCGCGGCGGCGGGCGGGGCGGGGCGGCGGCGGCGGTGTCCGGGGGGAGGGCGGGAGGCGGGTGCCGCCTTCCCCCGCCAAACAAAAGGGAGCGGCGGCGGCGGCGGCGAGAGCGGCCGGGAAGGACGGAGCGGATCCTTCTCCGCTGCGCGGCGCTTGCCGGTGGGTTTGCGAGGGGGACGGCGCGGCGGGGTCAAAGCCAGGGGCTTGCGGGCGAGCGGGCTCCGTACCGGGCCTGGGGGAAAATGTGTCGGGCCGGGGGCGCGGAGGGGCGGGGGGCAGCCGCTCCGTGCGCGGGCGGTTCGCGGAGGTGAAAGGAGGCGAAGGGTTTATCGGCCTGTACGGGGAGGCGGCTCCATCCCGGGGCACCCCACGGCCGCCAGCTCGGGACGCTGTTCGGCGTGGGCCGGGACCCCTGCCACAGGGGCGGGGTCCCCGCCGGTGGGATCCCGCTGGGTGCGTCCCTCCAGGGACCCCGCCGCTGACACTTCCCTCTCTCGCCCGCCCTCTTCCCACCCCCAGGTGAGCCGAGCTCCCCTCCGTGCTGCCGCCATGTCCCGCCGCAGCCAGCGCCTTGTCACCACCCGCTATTACCCCGGGGACGATGATGCCGCGACCAGCAGCGGCAGCAGCGCATCTCTGCTGGGTGGGACACAGCTCCCCTTCAAGGAGACCACCGGCAGGTGAGTGGGGGGCACGACTGGGGGCTTCCCCCTGCCCAAATCTGGCAGGGGCGGGGCATTCCATCCCACACCGGGGACCGGGCACCTTCCTGCGTGGGATGTGGGGATAGCTTGCAAAAGGAGCGTGACGGTGAGCCCGGCGCCTTCCGGCATGGCCGCCCTGGCACTGTCTGTGCCCCTGCTGCAGCCAAAGCCCCGCGCTCCCAGCGCAGGCACCTCCGCGTCGCCGCGGGCCCGGCACGGGAGCCTGCCGTGGGTGGCCGGGTGCCAGCTGCCAGCTGCAGCTGGGTGGCGAGAGGCAGGAGGGAGGGAGGAGGGAGGTGCGCTGCGAGTGCCGGCCGGAAAACCGCAGCGGTGCGAGCGGAAGCGATGCCCGGGACGGGCGGGAGGCCTCTGCAGAGCGGAGGTTGCAGCCTCCGGCAGCGGCCGCTATACGGTGTGGAGGGAAGTGATGCTGGTCGAGGGATTGGGGTGAATTCCCCGTTTCCCTCCATGAGTGCACTGTGACCCCCCCCCACCTTGTAACCACACGTGTCTGATGAGCCTGTTTTCGCCTCCCACAGGACGATCAGGAGGAAATCGAGTACCACAAAGCGCCTCTCTCCCGCCCCCAGCACCCAAACCTCCTACTATAGCGAGTCCATGATGAGCGAGTCCTACCTGGGGGGCAGCCGGGGCCTTGCTGCCCTGGGTAGCTCCATGCTGGATGATGACCTGGACAGCAGCACGTACTGGGGTGAGCCCTCCCACTCTCCTAGGGCAGCTGGGGACCTCCCTGGACACTGGAGAGTGTTGGGGCAACTGCCCAGGTTGGCTGTCTGTCTGGGTTGCCCCTTGTGGAAGTGATGGTGGGCAATTTCTCAGTGGAACTCTGTGTTTTGGGGCAGGTGGAGAGCTCTCTACCAGGAGGAGAAGAGGCACAGGGGACACGGAGTCCAGTAAGATCAATGGAGTGCTAGAGAGCAAGACGTATGACACCTACACATCTTCATCTGGGTACTCCTCGGAGGACGACTACGCTGGTAGGGATGCACTAGTCTGTCTGTAGTGGCAGGAATGCAGGGGAGGCATCCCCAGAGGGACCAACCCAGGGCCTAGCTGTGCCCGGTGTGCTGCCGGTCCCCACTAGATGCCACCCCCAGTGCAAAGCCTTTGCTGTGGGCAGTGCACTGAGATGCTGTCTGCATTGGTGACTTGCTGCTTCCTTTCCAGGTCACTATTACTCAGGCCAGAGTAGCTCTGGGTCAGGTCTGAGAACTGCAGCCTCCCGGGTGGGCTCCTTCCTCTGGCAGGTGTTCACCTCCCCAGGTGAGTGGAGGGCTGGCAGGGGCTCTTCTAGCAGCAGTATTCTTGCCAGTCAGCATCTCTACTCTCCAAGTGCTGTGTGTGCTATTCCCTGTTTGGGTGGAGGGGTTTTATCCCCTTGTGGTGCCACCCTTGGGCATGGAGGGGACATCTGTCAGGACCCCTCCTGAGGCTTGTTTTTTCTCCTGGCAGTTCAGTTCATGGGATGGCTGTTCTCGGGGCTGGCAGGGGCCTGGTGCCGCCTCACCGGCACGGCTTCCCACCCGGACAACGTCCCCTTCTCCAGGTGAGTGTGCGGGGGGTGGACACCGGGCTGGGGTAAGCATGGGGAAAACCTGCAAGACCCTGGAAAAGGGAGGCACATTTGGGGTGGTGGGTGTCTCTGCTTTCCCTCTGGCCCCCATCCAAAGGTGATGGAAGGTAGCTGCAGTCCTACAGGCACCTCTCTCTTCTCCATGCTCCAGGCGCTACCCACGTCTGAAGAGGTCCCTGCTGCTGCTGCTGCTCCTGCTGCTCCTCGCTGCTGCCGCCTACGGTGAGCCACCTCCCTAGATGTGCTGCCCTGAGATCTGGGGCAGAGCAGAGCATCCCACTGCCATAGCTGGGGGATGGGCCGGCCTGGAGCTCAGTGCTCATGTCTTCTGGTAACCCAGTCCATCTGCAGCCTCATGCCAGTATCTCCTGGTTGTCCCTGGAGATGCTGATGGCTGAGCCTCTGCATGTCCACCCTGTCCACTACTGTGGCCCATTACCAGCCTGGTGGTTCTGACCATCTCATCCTTCTGTGCTCAGGAGCTTGGTACTTCTACCCGTACGGGCTGTCGACACTCAGCCTGCCTTCCTTCCCGTGGTGGGGAGCTGGAAAGCTTTCCTCCTCCTCTGATGCTCCTGGGGCAGGGGACCTGACCACGCTGGACCAGGTAAGCTGCAGCAAAGGCATGATGGTGGCCCAGGTGGGATGAGTGCCTTGCAGGGAGAGCTGGGACAGTGTGATCCATGGCTGAACAATTGCTTCCAGGGTGTGAGGAACGGTGGAGAATGGGGCAGAGGATGGCTCCAAACTGGCTCCCCTAGCTTGTGGCCATCTCACTCTTGGGGTGTCCCTGGGATGGAGCAGGGGGAACATCTACCTTCTCCTGGGAAGCAACAGATGAATAAGATGCCACTGACTTTGGGGAATGGGTGGTCAGGGTCCCCTTTCACAGGGGTCCTGTGGAGCAGGCACTTCCCCAGGGGGCTGCATCACATCCTGTTTTTGTCACTGCAGGGGGGACACCAACTCCTGGCTCGCTTCCAGTCCCTGGAGAAGCGCTTTGAGGCCCTGGAGGCCGAGCTGTCACGGTGGGAGCTGCGTCGTGGGGCGGCAGCAGTGACAGCCGGGGGAGAGCCACCCCCAGGGGACATCCTTGCGCGGCTGGAGGGGCTGGTGAGCCGCCGGGATGCGGGGCTGAAGGAGCATCTCCGCACCGACATGGCCAACCACCTCCAGGTGAGTGACATGGGGAGTGCAGGGAGATGGGGGGGCAGGGCCGTGCTCTGATATTCCACCCTGTTCCTCATCCTTCAGGGCGAGCTGGATGTGCTCCGAGCCCAGGTGCAGAGGGATTTAGACGGGCGCCTGGGCAAGATGGCACAAGCTTCCCGGGTAAGCGGACGAGCGTGTGGCGGTACCTGGACGGGACACCCTCAGCAGTGGTGTCACGGGTCTCACCCCTTCCCCTTTTCCTGGTAGGAGATGGAAGCGCGCTTGCTGGAGCTGAACTCGGAGTGGCAGAGGTAAACACTGGCTGTGGGGCAGGGCCATTGCTCTGTTAGGGGCAGGCAGGTGGCTGGGTGAATTCCCCTCAGCCAGGCTTAGGAGGGATTTGCAGGCCTGGCTGGGGACAAAGGAGAGATCAAGAGGCATAGTCTGGGGGGAAAGGAAGAACGGATACATATGTGGGTGTCTGTGGGAGCCAGCACTGTGCCCTTCCGGCCAGAATGGCCAGTGGTATCCTAGGGTGCATTAGGAAGGGCATTGTCAGTAGGTGGAGGGAGGTGATCTTGTCCCTCTACCCAGCCCTAGTGAGGCCACCTCTGGGGTGCTGTGTCTGGTTCTGGGCTCCTCGGCAGTACAAGGGAGCCACGGAGCTCCTGGAGTGGGTCCAGCAGAGAGCTACGGAGAGCATGGAGGGAGTAGGTAATGTCTCTTACGAAGAAGGGCTGAAGGAGCTGGGACTGATCAGCCTTGGAAAGAGACAACTGAGAGGGGACCTCATCAGTGTCAGTGGCTGAAGGGAAAGTGACAAGAGGTTGAAGCCAGGCTCTTCTCAGTGGTGCCAAGCAATAGGACAAGAGGCAATGGGCAGAAACTGCTGCACAGGAAGTTCCACCTGAATATGAGGAAGAACTTCTTTACTGTGCAGTGACCACACACTGGAGCAGATTACCCAGAGAGGTTGTGGAGTCTGCCTCACTGGAGATAGTCCAGAACTGTCTGGATGCAGTCCTGTGCCATGTGCTCTGGGATGACCCTGCTAGAGCAGGGAGGTTGGACCAAATGACCCGCTGTTGTGTGTTCCAACCTGACCCATTCTGTGATTCTTGGCTGGCAGCAGGGCTCCAAGGGCAATGGCAGCAAACGACCTTTGGCACTGTCATTCTGCATCACTGTGAATGTGGTCCTTCAGCTGAGGAGTGAGCTGAGGATGCTTTCCCATGGGATGCAGTAGAAGAGGTCACTGCCACTGGGATTAAAACTGGGTCTGGAGATGGGGTTGAGCATAGGTGATGTGGGATGAACCTCTTCCTCCAGTTTGCAGAGGGGAACTGGGCCTATTGGCACGAGGTTTTGTTACCTTTCTCTCGGCACAGCTCGGTACAGGAGAGCCTGCGAGGGACTTTCCAGCAGGAGGTGGGCAAGCTGGAGCAGGAGGTGGCAGTGCTGAGAAGGGAGCTGGCAAGCCTCAAGTCAGACCAGGAGGTGATGGGGAAGCACGTGAAGGGGATACTGGAGCAGTTGAAGACAGTGCGGGCTGATGTGAGTCCCCGTCCCCAGCCTGTTTGGCAGAAAGGCGAGCGAGGGTCCCAGCTCTGGGGCTGAGCTCTGTCTGCACCGTTCCAGGTGGAAGCGCAGTTCCCAGTGTGGATCAGTAGGTTCCTGTCACAGCCCCAGCAGGATGGTGCTGCTGCCATCATCCTCCAGCGGGAAGACTTGCAAGCGGAGCTCCAGGCTCTGGAGCACAAGATCCTTGCCAAAGTCCTGGAGGACCAGAGACTGTCAGCACGGGATGCTCACGCTGGTATTGGAGTGGCCCTGCGGCAAGGAGGGGCTGCGGGAGTGACGGAGGAGGTGAGTACTGGCCTGAGCCCCAGGGACATGAGGTGACCCCTGGGTCGGGGACTGTGCCCCACTTTGTGTGTGCAGGGGGCTGGCACGGGTGCCTGGCAGATGGCAGAGGCGTTGAGACAGCCCCCACAGCTGGGATATTGATCCTGGGCTCGCAGGATGCAAGAGCACCCTTGAAACTCCTTCTCTGCCACTCTCTTCTCAGTCTGTGCTTGCTCTGTGCTCTGGAAGGGGTCACGGGTGCTAATGCCTGCAGCCCTGCAAGGCTTTTACTTGTTGCTGTTCTATTGAGGATGGGTGGATAAAGTGACACGGCTTCTATGTCTTCTCAGAAGGCAAAAGCTGAGTTTATTAGAAACCACAAATTCTTTTTATAGACAGTTAGAATAAAGGTGGACCTGATTGGCCCTCAGTCAATATCCCTCACACCCTTGGCTAATTAGGAACAACACCCTTCTTGTAAACATCTTACAATTAACAACAAGTTCAAAACACCAGCTGCAGGACTATTTTAATTCTTTCTCTGAACTTTCTCAAAACTTCCCAGAGGAATGTCTGGGAAAGTTTATCTGACTTTCTTCTCTGACCAGTTCTCAGCATTCACACTTACGGTCTTAAAATCCGAGCTTCTGCTTGTGCATACTTGACCCAGAACGTGGGAGAGGTGCCATCAAGGCTTCCATGGGTGGAGCATCTTGCTTATCCCCATTCTTCAGCAGTGCTGCGGAGTTGTTTGGTGCAAAGCATTTCAGCAGAATGACACCGAGGGGAAAAAATGAGCCTGCTTGCTTTGGAAAGAGTTGCTGGCAATTCCCTGTGGAGGTAGTGGAGGGAGGGATCAGGCTGGGATTAGCAGTCCCCATAGTCTGTGAGCGCTTTATGCACTCCATAAAGTTTAGACTCAAAGTGGTGCTGCAGGGTCTTAGCTCCTTAGGCTGGCTTTGGCTCCAGATGGATGCTCCAGCCATCTCCTTTTCTGGATGAGGAGAGCTCCCATCAATCCTGTGGGATAGGGCAGGAGAGACGAGCAGATGATTCTGGGTGGTCTCTCGGGTTGTGTCTGGCGCTACCTCTCCTCCCTCTGGGCCAGGCCCTCTTGGGGACAGGCAAGTGCAGCGTGCCCGGGTGCTGCCCCTTCACTGCACAGCCCTGGGCTATTTTTAGCAAACCTCGAACGAGGTTTCCCAGCCAAATGCGTGTTCTCTTATTTTTGCCACGGTGATTCATCCCCTGGCTGTTCTATCCCGTGGCTGTTGTGCGGGAAGGTCCTTGCACCCTCTGTCCCTGCGGGGACAGGTGGGTGGGGGGCAGGATGCCCGCCCCAGTTTGTCACCCTCCTGTGCCCTCTGTTCCCGCTGCAGCAAGTGCATCTCATCGTGGGCCAGGCCCTGAAGCGCTACAGCGAGGACCGCGTGGGAATGGTTGACTACGCCCTCGAGTCAGCAGGTAGGTGGTCAGGACGAGCCAGCTGTCCTGGGGAGGTGACCACAGGGGCTGGCCCGCAGCTCACCTGCTGCCATCTCCTCATGCCAGGGGCCAGCGTCATCAACACTCGCTGCTCAGAGACCTACGAGACGCGGACGGCGCTGCTGAGCTTGTTCGGCATCCCCCTGTGGTACCACTCGCAGTCCCCCCGTGTCATCCTGCAGGTGGGCGCTGAGCGCGAGGGCTGGGCTGGTTCTCACGGGGCTTTTATTGGCCTTTGGCTGTTGCTCCAAGCCAGCAGCCGGGCTGGTGGGAGAAAAATTACTCTGATGGCGGTAACATTGCTGGCATCTCGCTTCCATGCTCGTAGCCAGACGTCAACCCTGGGAACTGCTGGGCATTTCGTGGCTCCCAGGGCTTTGCTGTCATCCGCCTCTCTGGCATTATCCGCCCCACGGCCGTGACGCTGGAGCACATCCCGAAAGCCCTCTCACCGCAGGGGACCATCCCCAGTGCCCCCAAGGACTTTGCTGTCTATGTGAGTGCCCTCACCCAGACCTGAGCGGGGCGGGGGGAACACCGTGGGCGGGCGCTGGAAGGGATGGCTAACAAACCCCATCCCTGGCTGTGGGGTGCTCTGGGGGGGTGGTCTTACCCTGAAGAAGAGGAAGAAGCAATACTGGTGGGGAGAGGGGCAGCACTAGGTTTCAGAAAGTGTTTGTGGGGGCACAAGGACAAAGGGGCTTGAGTAGGTGTAACTTTTGGTCTTTCCCCCCCCTTCATCCTTCCCCACTGGTCCCTGTTCCCATTTGTCTATTTTGACCTGGAAGAGCAGGAGCGGGGGCTAAGCGCGCTTGCGTCTCCCTCTCCCTCTTCTGCCCTGGATGTGTGCATCACCTCTGGTCTCCCTCTCTGATGACCCCTGGTTCTCCCTTTCTGCCTTCCTGCCCTTCCATAGGGCTTAAAGGAAGAAGGAGAGGAGGAGGGCCTTCTCCTTGGACAGTTCACCTACAACCATGATGGTGACCCCATCCAAACATTTTACTTGGAGGTAAATGCTTTGCCCCTGGAGCCCTGACCCCCGAGAAGAAAATGGGGCCTCTGGGGTCTCTGAGCCGCAGAGAGCCCTCAAGGTCTCGGGTTTTTCTTTTCCCTCCTCCCCCAAGGGTGAGTCCATGGGCACATACCAGCTGGTGGAGCTCCGGGTGCTGAGCAACTGGGGCCACCCCGAATACACCTGCATCTACCGCTTCCGTGTGCACGGGGAGCCGGCGCACTGACCCCCGGCCCCACGCGGGATGAGGATGCTGCCGGGCTGACAGCAGGAGGGGATGCGTCTGGTTCACTGCTTCGCACCTGGAAATCCTGGCATGTGCCAGCAGCCGCCCCTGGAAGCTGCTCCCCTGGGGGGAGGAGAAGAGCTGGTGTTGAAGGGGTGAGGGTTTCACTCTTCTAAGGACCGGGGTGGTGAGGCAAGAGCATCCCACGTGGGTCCTAGCGCAGCCTGGCTTGTTTTCAGTGCACATGGGACATTTTAACTTTTTAAGCTAACTTTGTATCGGGTTTGCGCTGCCCCTCTTCCCTGTTGTCCCACTCCTTTCTAGCATGGCCAGGGCTTGGGAAAGGGGTGTGTCATTTTGTGATGTGCTTCATGCGGGCTTGGCTGGAGGAGATCAGAGCGTGGGACCACGGTGCCTGACTCGGTGCTGCCAGAGTAGGTGGGAGCCACTGGTGGTGGCCACCAAGTCCACTCCACACAGGGTCACTTCTCTTGCCTTGGTGTTGGTTTTGGTAAAGATCTCCAGCCCTCCAATGCTGGGCCGGCAGAGAGGAAATAAGACAGTATTAGCGAAGTATTAACATAAAACTAATGGTTTGGGGCAGCGGGGGGAGAGGAGCGTGGCACACATTGGTGGCAGAGCCCACCTTGGTGCTGCCATCCATCCACTCCAGCCCTCCTGCTGACAGTAGCTGAGTTGGGTCTTACTGATGCTGTTGGCCTCCCTGGCTGGCTGCCTCCCCAGTGTTAAGCTTGGTGATGCTATTGAAAATTCCTGTTGCCTGCTTTTTCTTTGGGGTTTGTTCTGATACTTTTTTTAAAGAGGGGTGGGGAGGGGAGCTATTTTCCAGTTGGGGTGTTGGGGTTGTTTTTTTTCGGGGGAGGGGGTGGGGAGGTTTGTAGTAACAAAGGGAAAAAAGACTTTTTCCATGCAATTTGTACTTAACCAGAGAATGTTACATGGTGCCACTTGGATGAGTGGCTTAGATGTGGAGAGGGCTAGAGCTTTGTTTAGTAGAATAGCATACACAGTAGGATAAGCTAGAATAAGATGAGCAGAGCTGTTTAAAATACAGGCCTCACGTTGCTGGTGGCTTGCTAGCTAGACTTGGAAGCTGGGGTCCTCTGTGCACTGCTGCTGGTGGGGTGCTGGAGGCGTTCCTGCCCTCCTTGCACTGGATGTGCTCTGAGACTGCAATGTGTGGCTGTGGCCTCTTGCCCGTGGCTGCATCTGTGTGTACTTGACTGTGAGCAGCAAGTGGAGCTGCTGCCCCAGGGCTCTGCAGGGCTCCTGGCGGGGAGGCAGGGCAATCGCCAGGGCTGGCAGGTGCCAGCATGCAGAGCCACCCCCCGCCTGCAGGGCTCCCTCAGCTCTGGGGTCCTCGATGGCAGATGGCTGGTGCAGGCTGACCTCCTTTCTCTTGGAAGGGCTCCCTTTTCCTCCTACCTCTCCTTACTGGCACTGCACTGTTCTCTGAGCCCTGGCTGCAGGAGGGGGGGTTCTGCCTGCAGTGGGCACGTAAATCTTGCCTGTACTGTTGGGATGGGTGGAGGCACAGCAGGGGTTTGCAGGAAGGATGCACAGGGACCTTCCCCAGGCTGAGGGGTGCCAGGGCCATCTGGCCCCTCCACCTCCCGGCCTGCATCACACAGCTTGGCTTATTTTCTTGGATGGTGTTAACAGCCTCCAGGTTTGTGTTGTGTTTCATTGAAAGAAGAGCTTAAGGGCTCATGGTCAGTGTTTCAGCCCTGTCCAGTGCTGGTATCATCCTTCCCCTGACACTGTGAGAGCACCATGTATTGATTCCCACTCTGGTGGTCTCTGCTGGAAGCACTGTAGGCATAGAGGAGGAGGACAAGGGGCTGAAGAAGTGTCTCCTTTCAGCATCCCCTGATGGGCATCAGGCAGAGCTGCTGAGCCTTGACTCCCTCCATGCCAGCCTGGGAGGGTGAGGGTGGTGGCAGCACATCCCTTCTGAAGGGGTCTTCTTGCTCCAAGCAGGGGAAGCGAGCTCAGAGGGCACAGTCCTGTCTCCAACAGGTTAAAATTACCCTGTGGAGCTTCTTGCAGAGCTGGGAGGCCCTGCTGCAGGGAGAAAGCTGACCTGGAGCCAGAGCCAGGGACTATAAATTCTCTCCTATATTGAGCGTAGTCTTAATTCTTGGCACCCACAGCCAGAGTTATTTTAAACTTGTCTACAGCTGCCCGCTTGCCTTGGAGTCCTGTCCATGAGCGCACTGAGCACATGGAGCTGTGCTTTTATGAATGCCTAGACCTGTTCTGGGCTTGGCAGACCAGCTCCTGTATTTATTTGAATCATAAAGAGAAAGCAGAGATGAAGCTCTCCCTTTTTCTCACCTTTCTCTGGCTCCTGGAGCAAGAGCTACAACCATGAGCCTGGGAAAACCCCTTTTCTTATGTTCCTTCTGGCTCCCTGGTCTCTGGCTTGGACTGTAAGAACAGACACGGTCTTTGCCCAAGAAAAAAATGATTTTGTGGTAAATCAAGCATGCTGATAAGAGGCAGGAAAGGTGACCTCTTCCCCTGAAAATGGAATTGTAGTGGGATCTCTGCTCCTTCCACGTGGGTGTTAACTGCTGTGTCTGGGTTAGGGAGCATTTGGCTTTACAGTGCAAGCTTGCCCTGTCCTTTGGACATGAAAACCTTTGCTGTTTGAAGCAAAGCTCCCTGGAGCTACCAGTGAGAGCTCATCCTGGGGCTTCATGCTCTTTTCTAGCTGGTTTTAGAGGCCTCACCACACCATCTGTGTAAGGATCCCCAGGAATAGATGCTGAGGCCACAGGTGGGTTTTAAGCCCCCAGATTCATCATCAGTGCTGGGCTGCAGCCTGAGCCCCTGTGCCAAGTGCCAGAAGCCGCTGGCTCTTGTGATTGTAGCTTACAGCATTTCTGCAGCACTCCCCAGAGCTGCAAAAGAAGAGGGCACAGAAAACTGCTGCTTCAGCATGTGCTTCTCTGCCCAGGGGTATTTAATCCTAGAGCTGATGCCGAAGATGAGCCTGGTGAGGCAGGAGAAATGCAGAACAGCTGTGGGAGCAGATTTCTCTTCTTTACTCCATTTCCCTCCTCTATTCCCCCTCCTCCTCAGTTTGCCCTACACACGTGTTACAAATTAGCCCTCCAGAAACAGATGGTTACAGACAGGCGTGTGTGTTTGATGCTGTAGCCTGTTGCAAATGCTGCACTGTTTTGTTCCTTTTATTTTGTAATCAACAGATTGTAATTTATGCCTATGCAAGAAAAAAAAAAAAAAGACCAAGACATAAATTATATCAAAACTGTCCAGAGTGGTTTGGATGTTTTGTAACCAAATTTGCTGTTGGGAATGATGCACAGCTAGTAGATAGACAAAGCTATTCTTGGAGCTCTTCTTCTACATAGTTTTATGGCAAATCCTTATTTTCCAGCCTGATGTACTAACTCTAGGGCTATTAACAAAGTTATCACCTTGTCACTCAGCAAGCTTGAGGATGCAAAAACTCCTTGAAACAATGCTGAAAACAAGACTTATTCCTAAAACCTCCGATTCCTTGGGACTCAAAACTTCTACTAGACTTAAGTCTGTGATACCATGGCTGTCCTCATTCTGCAGTCACCTCCCAAGCCTTCCCATGAGCAGAGCCCAGCTTAGCCCTGAAGAGCAGCAAGGGAGGCTGGGTGAGCAGGGACAAAGCCAGACACAAAGCCTAATTCAGGGGATCTTGCTTCTCTTTTCCTTCACATGGGCTGTTAACTACTCATCAGCTACAAAGCAAGCAGAAAGGAAATACTTAATTTTCCTTAGTGTGAGGAAGTTAACTTGGTGCATAAAAAAGACTGGAAAATGGGAAACTGAACCGGCTTGAGGAGGGTCACAACATTGTCTCCTTAACCTGGGCTTGGAGGAAGGCTTATGTTGAGGAATACCCATGTAGCTCCTCCCAGAAGACCACGCTAGGGCCAGGCTTGCTCTCTGCCGGCCCTGGACCAGCCCTCTCCAGGAGGACAAGGACTGTGTGGGCCTCAGCTGTGGCTACCACAGCCCAGCACTTACCTATGAAAGGGCTGTGCACAGCAGAAAAAGCCTTTGTGAACCTCTGAGATCAACTGAGGAGACAAAAAGGCAAACCCTGGAGACTCCCACTGTATTTGCAGAAACAGATGAGGTGCATGTCCCAGGAAGCACAGTAGGCAGGCACTCCTAGTGCTGTGCTAATGCTGCATCCTCCAGCAGAGTTTCTCTCATGGGGCTGGCCTCATGTGAGTTGCTAGAGCTGCTCTTCACACCCACTCACATCTCACACAGCACAGCTCACACCACTCCCACCTTTTCATTTTGCCACTCTGCCACTGAGGTGCACCTCATTTTGGCCAGAGTAAAAGCTGTCAGGGCTGTGCAGAGGCTCAGCAGCAGCTCTCCTGTGCTGTGCCAGGCCTTGCCCTGCTGTCACTATGAGCACAGGCTCCTCTTGTAACCAGCAAAGGAACCCGGGGCCAGGCAAACCTGCTTCCTCTGGATTTCAGCCTGGTTTTCCAGAAGGACAAAAATCAAGAAGACACGCTTTTACTTGGAACAAACTTTTTTAAAATTTATTTTATAGATCACACCAGCCTGAGTGATCTGTAAATGCTGGTCACAAAAGAGAGATCACACCACCTCCTTTGCACAAATTGAAGTGAACCTTCTTTCAGTCTTGGCAGTCTCCTTCATTTGGAGCACAAGGAATGGAAAAAGAGAAAACCGCCTGGAGCTCCCTGCTCCCTTCGGAAGCAGAGGGCAGTGAAATCAGATGCAGTTTGATGCTGCTACAGGGCCAGAAGACAAACAAGCCAGGCCCTTGTGCCCTGCTCAGCCACACCTCACACCCCCTCACAATGCGGGTGCTATTAGTGTTGTAGCCGCCTATAGTTCCTCCCTCGCCAGGAGAGTGCTGGTATTTAGGCACATAGCTTGGAAAAGGACTGTCTGACCTCCCCCTTCCACCCACTGCAGTCTCTAAGGCAAAGGACCCTGGTCTCCAAACCACGTTTCTTGCCTCTCCCGTGCCGCTTAATGCTCTTGGAGTGCTGGTGTTGGCAGCGGGAGACGCGCTCTGCCGCTCAGCCGGCCTGGAAGCCACCCCGAGTCACAAGGTGAGCTGGAACGAACTCCACACAGGTGACACAGAGTGAGGAACAGGAACAGCCCGCTAAGGAGGGACAGAAACTTTGCAGTTTCTCTCTGATTAAAATAAAAGTCCTTCATTGGAGGAGGAAGCCTTCAGAGAAACCGAGCCTGACCGTGCCTGCCGGGGGAAGCCATGATTTGCCGAGGATGCCACCTCCTCCTCAAAATGCTACCACAAGCTCACCACAAGCTGGCAGAGGATAATTCCTGTCCTCACCAGAGCCAAGGGAGGAGGCAGGGTTAGAAGAAAAGAGATCAAGAAAAGAGATCAAAATAAGCAGGGAATCAATCACTTGAAAAACTCATTAAATGGTTAAAAAAACCATTCTAACAGTAATTTAAAAACTGTCCTTGCAGGGCCTTCTTGGAGAAGCCAGAATTTCTCATTAAGAAAAATAAAATCTTAAAAAAAAAAAAATCAGTGAAAGTCAGAAAAATTACCATGTACTTCCAACCTTGAAAGCACTTCTATAAATTTGGTACCAATTTGTCACTGCCCTCTTTGGCCAAGAGGGGAGAAGACAAATCCTACCTCTGCCACGGCAAAGTTTGGCCAGTGAGTTCCAAAAAGGTTTTGGAAATCTTGGAGTAAACAAAATCAAGGGGAGATCGTGTTACCCTGGTGTCTCTGTTCCAAAGGTATCTTACCACCTGTGACCTCCGTCCGTCGAGGTGAGAAGGCTTTCTCTGGCTCAAGGGACGGACTGAGTGCTCCTGCACTGCTCTTAATACTGTCAGTGGAGCTGCTGCAGCCTTGGGAGGCAGGTTGGATTTGCTGCAATGTGCACTGAACAAACACTGGTAAAAGCAGCACGATGGGAAGGGGAACTGGGTGGTTAAATGTCTGCTCATTTAACTCTGTCGCTAGTTAAAATTTTAAGTGCTTTCAACATTATTTGAAGATATTGAGCATAGGATCCCTGAACTTAACATCAACAACTGCTTTCCAATTTGTTTCCCTCTTAGATCCCCAACTAAGGAACTTTCTCACCATCTCCTTCAAACTTCAGTCATTACAACATTAAATTAAATCCACTTAGAAATAGTTTAGGAGGGAGGGAATCCAAAACATATTTGGCACAAGGCCACAGTGGTGATGAAACGATGCTCCATGGAGCCCTCCTAAACAACCTGTTTTAACCTTTGCAAGTCCGAAATTTCTGGCATCTGATAACCCCTGGATGTGAGACAGCAAATAGGGGAAAGCAGCAAGTCCTGTGGACAGAAGGGGATGAGGTGAGGGAGGAGGGAGGCAACTAACTGGCTCTTTGCAGCTCTATCCAGACTCCCCTCTCATCTTCATGCACACAAAATATAATAAAAACTAATAAGAATAAAAACTAAGCCCATGATGTACAAAAATGTGTCGACAGGGGGAGGAGGAAGGTGTCAGTTACTCAGTTCTCTGTCTTATCACCTTCATTAGCTTATAAATTATGCTCCTCTCCATTGCTTCCGGCAGGGAGGAGGGATGATTCTTCTGCAGCCAATCAGCTGGGATGGGTTTTGGTTTACGCTGCTCTGGATCTTTTGGAGAAGAAATGAAGGGATGGGGAGGAATTCTTCAGAGAGAGGAGGAATAAGAAATTCAGCAGCCACTGGCAGGAGTCACACAGGCTCCCTGAGATTTCACTTTATGGCGCTGACCCCCACGTCGACGGCCTCCTCCTCCGACTTTTGACTGAAAAACAAGAGTGACTTTAGTGCACAGCAACCCCTCAGTTGGGATATCAACACAGGAGGAATTCAGATGGATCACACACGCATTCAGACAGCGGCAGGGCAGTTGTGACTGCTCAGCTTTCTACCACTGCAGGAAGGAGATAAGGTAGGAGGGAGACAGACACACCATGAGGGAAGGAGGAGAGACAGATGCATCAGGAAGTTTTGCCCTTCAAGCTGGGAAGACTTCGATTTCCCAAGTTTCTAAATGTTTCACTCTCATGAGAGCCAGCGAGTGCTATGAGGCTCAGCATACAGGAAATCAAGGCCTCAGGCTTCCTTGACTTTGTACAGAATTGAAGGAGAGCCCCCCACCCCCTACCATGGCTCTCTACCTAACTTTTCCCAACCTCAGCAAACCCTGTTTTTTCTCAGAGAGAAACTGTTTCTCTCTGAGAGCAGCCAAATACCTTATTGCCCTCACGGATGTGGGGCTCTTCATCCAGTGCAGGCTGAGGGGATGCAGCAAGGAGAGAGAGGAAGACGTAAGCAAGAACAAAAGCAACCCAGAGCCTCAGGGGGAGGGATGAAACAAAGAGCAAGCTGGGACCACTACGTACAACCACAGTGACACTACAGAAAGACAAGGACGAGATAGAGGACTGGTGTGAAGCCCCAGGCATATGCAGAGGGAGAGAATCCTTGCTAGGGGACCTCCCTTGTTGAGCAGTCTGGCTCAAGAGGGTGAGATTTGACCATGGCAACTAATATAGCTAGAATTAAGAAGGGGAACACCCTGTCACTTGACAGAGTGGGTTCCTGAACCATTCACTTCCTGAGGAAGTACCCTCCAAGGAGAGGACCTTTCTTCTATCAGTAATAAAGCTGATCAGTAGGCCTGCAGTGAGAATTGAGTTTCCATTCCTTTCAGGCCAGAAAGACTAGGTATCCTCCATGGACAAGCTGAACTGAGAAGTCCTAACCAACAGAACAACCTGGATAAACTTCTCTAAAGAGAAATTTAAAGCCTTTCCTTCTTCTTGGATGTCCCCATCCCCTTCCTTATTTTTCGACAGGGTAGATGACCTGTACCTAATACTTAGGTTGTAGTTTCTCTAGTGTAGGGATATTCTACCTCTCATTCAGACATTGAAGGCTTGTTCTATGACTGGTTGTTGTATGTTTCACTAGTTCAGCTACTGGGTATACAGAGACACTTCTTCACTGTGCACATAGACAAAGCAGTGAAAAGGTTGCCAAGGGAGGTTGTGCAGTCTTCCTCCTTGGGAGTTTTTAAGACATGAGTGGATAAAACCCTGAGCAACCTGGTCTGACCTCACAGCTAATCCTATTTAGAGCAGGAGGTTAGACTAGACACTTCCTGAGGTCCAACCTGAACTGTCCCAGTACCCTGAGCTGCTGTCTGCTGGAAGGTCAGCCAAAGAGTCATCCAGTCATCAGAGAATTATGATTCCTGCTGTGAGACTGCTTATATTTCTATTTGTTCCTGTGGCAGGGTGAGTTCGAGGTATGAGGGGATAATACTTGTGCTTTAGAGTGCCCTTCCTCCAACAGGTGAAACCATGACACAAACAGACATGGCATTTTCCTCACTTACCAATGGTTGCAGGGCAGTAGGTGTCAGTGGTGCTGCAGCTGTCGAGGGAGCCTCATCCCCAGCTGCTGGGCCTCCAGCTGACATCCCAGTGGTGGGAACACCATCCTCTCGTTTTGTAACAGCTCCCTTCTTTGTTGACTGCATCTTGATCTGCTGTGGCTTCGAGTTCATTGGTGAGTTATTGGTGGTCTGGAGTAGCTGCAAATTGCAAAAGGAGAGGCTAAACTCAGCATTAAAATAGCCAAGGTGATCTGGCAAGGTTCAATGCTGCTTTTTAACAAAAAGCCTCAGGAGAATTTGTAAAAATAACCATAAGGAGAAGATTGCAGCAGCAGCTGTTCAAAGAAACCTAGACCTCTGATCTTCCACCTTTGGAAAGGGCCACTTGGCTGAGGTGACACTCTAACCTCCACAACATGACTCAGATGGACCAGCTACAAGATGTCAGAGACTGAGCCTCAAGAACTAGCAGCATATGGCTCAGCCCCTCCCTTTCCATTCCCTCATTCGCACCAGCTAAAGACCCACCACATGACAAAGCACATCGGTCATCCTTGACCCACGACAGGCCTAATGCTTGTGGTTGAAGCACAGCTTCTTCCCTCTGGAAAATTGAGCTGTCTTGATTCTCCTGCTGGCTACTCAGTGTAAGAAGTCACTAATGGGCAAAAGCAGGTGGGACTCGGCAGCCTTTACCTTAGTGATGGTACCCACAGCTTTGGTGCGGCCTTCCCGGAAGACCAGCCGCTGGTCTATGTGTAAATATTCCGGGGTTTTGATGAAGCGGAAGTGCACCGTGGCTTTGTCCCCTGTCCGCAGGCAGTCCTTGTCCATGCTGAGAATTGTGGCTGTCTGACGGATGCTGCCACAATGCACTGTGAATGTAAAGCACAAAGGCTTCAGCAGCCAGGCCCATTAGTAGAATGAGTTTCAGAGACACATCTGAGGCAGCTCCTCACCCTACAGCAAAGACCGTACAGGTCACGCAGCTGCCTTTGCTCCATCCCTAAAAAGAACATGCACATAAGCTAGAACAGCTGCCTTCAACTCCTGCCTGTCCTGAAGGACCCTCAACAGAATCCTCCACACCAAGCAGCTGGGCTAGAGGACAGGACCCAAAATGAGCATCAGCACTTCCATCAGCATTTCAAAGTGGAGAATCTTTGCACTACAGAGATATAGCACAGGCAGGCTCCAGGTACACTTGAGAGCACACATCTCCTTTTTACCTTATAGCCTCCCCCACTCTTCTTTGTAAGCTCCCTTCCACTCTCTTCCACAATGCTGGGAAAGGCAAAACCAGGAACTATGGCATATATTCAGGTTGGCAGAGACATCAGGAGCAAAATTGTCTTAGGCTAGATCTCATACAAAATGCTACCACTGAGAAACAAAGACAATCCAACACTGACACACGTACCCATGGCCTGGTATCGTGGGCTGATGGTGGTGGGGTGATGGAGCACCAGAATCTCTGCTTCGAACTCCCATGATGCTTGTGGATTCAGGCGGGGTGACACCATTACCATGCCTTTCCGGATGGAAGAACGCTTGATCTGAAAAGCAGAGACACAAAAAACCTTAGCATGATTCTCCAGGGAAGAAATCTGCTGCTCTGGCTGACTGCATCCAGCAGAATCCTAAGGAATTTCACAGATACTACCTCATGCCCAGCAAAAGGCAAAGCAAGAGCCGCATAGCTGTATGTTATGTATAAGACATTATGTAAAGGTTGCAAAAATCAAATTCAGCTGAAGTTTATAAAGTACTTTTAGAGTACTGGAAATGCTGGACATTTGACACATTTACCTCACTGATCCTTTAAAAGCAAAGCATATATTCCGGTTGCACATTATCCAAGAACATGATCTCTCCTAAATCATGATGTCTGTTAATATAACATGATAAGCCTGAACACATGAAGTATGGTGTAGCTTAAACTATATCCCCTTAAAATCAGTGAAGCTTCTATTGACAGAAACCTTTTGCAAGAGGAGTCATATCAAATTTTGCTGATTTTTACATCCCAAATCATGCAGCCTGTCCTACAAGCCAAGAGGAGTAGTGTAAATACACCGTGCAGGTTACTAATGCAGTTCCAGCACAAAAGGAGACTTCCCTTGCAATGCCTCCACTTTCTTAGATATCTTCAACATCATTGTCTAGTGGCATTGCTATCCCCTGGCAGCTCCTAGGAAGAAAAACCAGGATGTGGAACCACAGAGGTTCTATGGGATTCCATTCCACTGTACCATGAGGCAGCTGATGTTTGCAGAAACAGCCTTACTGCAGCTGATCTCCTAGAACACTCGAACATTAAGAGGGCAGTTCCTGTTCTGGGGGTCTAGAGGAGATCATCTCACCTTCTTCAAGGCAAAGGAGGCAGTCTGGCCTCCGCGCACCTCCTTGACGGGCATCCTCTTGCGGTGGATGGATTTGACAGCAATAGGGAGGAAGTTGCCAAGGGGATCTGGCCCCAGCAGCAGAGTGTCATTTAGCTTGATTAGGCCTCTCAGCGTCGTCCCAGAGACAACTGTTCCTACACCCTATACCAAAAGAGAAAAAACAGTAATTGTGGTTACTCTACCAGGCCAGCAGAAGAGCTCTACAACTCTCCTCTCTAGAGAAGATACCTTCTTCAGCCTAAAAAAGGGAGCACAATATTCTTCCAAATACCAGGCCCCTTACCGGGACAGAGTAAGTATCGTCTATCTGGAATTCTGCTGGCTCTTCTTCCCTGTAACTGGTCCGTGGAGACAAGAGATTAAGAAACATCTTCAGCAAATCTAGATTCTCCCCAGTAACATTTGAAATCTGGAAAATTGGGCACATCCTGTAAAGGAAAATTGATGAAAATGGAGTTAGTTCACCTTCCTGCCTGGCTTTCCACATGTAGGGAGACATCCAAAATCTCGGGACTAATTCAGTATACTGTGCTAGGAAGGGAGAGCCTGGCACAACACCCCATGTTTGAAAACCTGCAACATTGCCTCTGCCTTCCAATGACATTTGGGAAAAGGTGTAAGGTTCTGAAGAAAGGACTGAAGGAAGCCAAAAGCCCTGCTGTCTTCTGCAGACTGCCCAGAAGCAGCCTCTCATTTCTGCCTCAGAGAGGGTAACACAAGCAGGTCAACCTCAAAATCAACACACTCTTATGGAACACACTCCACATGGCAGATGCAACCTTCACACATCTAGACAATGGGACACTCTGAACCTCCTCACCCAGTCTCCACATAGGATTGAAAGAGAAATGATTCTCCTCTACTCCCGTTACCTCTCTGAGCTGAAGTTGGAGGCTGTTACAATGACATCATCCTTGCTCTGAACCAGCACGGGAATCTTCCTGCACCCTGGGGACTTCAGCAGTCGCTGTAACAGCTTCAGGGTTTCTTAAAGGGTGAAATGAATATTGTTAGGGCAGCATCTCCCCTCTTTACAAATCACTTTTGTGGGGTCTCTCCCCAAAGGGAGATGGGTGCTCTGGCCACAGATAAGACAGGAGAAGATGGCTAAAGGTGAAACTGTGAGTTTGCTGCAGCCCAGGTAGGACTAGGAGCCATTCCATCTTCCATTTCATGCCAGCTAGCCTGCTGCCAAGCGCCGCCATACACTCACAGACAGACACCTTTGCAATGCTGTGAAGTAGACATTTTGTAGCTATTAGTAGCTTTAAGCAGTAACAAGGTATTTATTTCCTCTTTATAGAAAGGATTTTTCATTGTAAATTAATTGAAAATCAGGACTCAGTAACAGAAATATTTGAGAATCTGCTAATTGCAAATCAATTTTGACCAAACAAACCTCAATACATTTTCCCTGGCATAGGAGGCCATAGGAGGCTGGAGAAGCATGAAAGAGGTAAAGATTATCATCATAGACTAGGACAATGTGGGTGGACCATATCCAGAAATCAGTGTTTTGGGACAAATCTCACGGCTCCCAGTTTTCAGCTTTTGCCTCTTTTTAACTTATTTTCTAAGCCTCATACCCAGCAGCCAGCAGGGGCATTACTTGATGCACTAGTATCAACCTCCTACAAAGCACCTGACAATAAATAAAGAAAAAACAGAAAAGGGTACTAAGGGCTTAAAAGAGCAAATCATTTATGTTCTACAATTGTCATCCAATTAGACATGTTTTGTAAACAAATGATTGCCTATGGGAAAGTAATGTTTTGGATACAGAAACACAAACATCTAATCAGATGGCCTGTGAAGGCCATCTGCTCTTCACAGACAGACTTGAGTCAAATCTTGAGCCTATTTAATTTAAACAGAGCACATCACTAGAGTAGCTTCACCCAAGAGCAGCTCTTCTCTCCTCATGCTGAGCCAAAGGTTCTCCTTCCTTCCCAGTTATTATCTTATGGTCAGGCCTTACATTTATTTGCCAAATGCATAATATGGAGATATACAGATTATCTTCTGATCACATGCATCTATTTGCCTGAAACATATTTAGGATTTTTACAGTAATGCACTGAACTACAGACAGTACCAGAAGCATTCACTTCTGATTCTTAGGACTGATTATAAAAAAACCCCATTGCTCCAATTAACCACAGCATGTTTCTGAAGACATGAGAAATGCTTAAAGAGAATTTTAAAAGTGAGACTAGGTCACAGCCTGAAAAAACATCATGCATGGGTTAATGGGATACTGCTGGGGTTAGAGGTGCTTCTTTAATTCTGCTGAGAAAAAAATCACTTGCTCATGCTACTTGTTGCCATCCCCACTTGTGTCTAGTCCTGCCTCCCGTCCTGCCACCACAGCCTGCATAAGTAGCTGCTTTAAACCATGATTTAAGTGTTGGTTGGTTGTTCAGACAAGAGGAAGGAGTTGCTGAAGTTATGCCAGCATACCTGAGAAGTGCCCAGGTGAGCAGGAGGTAACAAGCTGCTGCCCCTTCACTGACAGCAGGGGGAGATCAGGTCCGATCACAGCTTAAGATCACACTCAAACTGTGGGCAGGGAGGAAAGCAGCTTTCTAAAGAACTTCCAGACTTTTCCTCCAGGTTTTAATATCCAGAGAGAAAGCAAAGCCCATACACCAACTGTATGCTGCTCCTCTTAGAGCTTAATTAAGCAAAACCTTGTAGCAAACACTTTTGAACTGCTAAGCTGAGTCCCCATTGTGGCTGAGTTTGACATGGTGAATATTAGTCAACCACCCGCAAAATGAGCGAGGGAAAAGGATAGATTTCTGGAAGGTATTTAGGATGCAGTCACAACCAGATTAAGCAGCTTTCTTCCAGCAGTAATTCCTGAACTCAAGCAGAGGACAGCAACACATACAGAGGTAAGAAACAGCCCTGGAGAGAGCCTGTAAGACTCACCTTGCAGGATGTTGGCAGGGCACATGTCAATCTTGGTCACCACAACAAAGACAGGAACGTTAAGTGCAAGCGCCAGGCCTAAGTGCTCCTTGGTCATTCCAACAATCCCAGCATTACTCCCAACCTACACCAGGGATATAAAGTACAGGGATGTCAATGTTTCTGCTGCAGTAAGCTGGACTGCCGAGAAGGCCTTGTGTCAGACATGCAGTAGACTGTGGTTAGGTTGTAGATGTGCCACTGGGGTCATATCACCAGACCCTGCTCTTCTTAGATGTTGTTGGACACTGGCAGAGGACTGACTCATTTCTCCCCAGTTTTAACAAGGTTTTCTACAATTCAGAAATCCTACCATTTTCAAGAATCACAAACCTTGGGCCTGTCTGGGACTAACAGTCCTGAGGCACTTGCCTCACAGTTCAGGACAGACAGCCACAGAGGCTTCTGCTCTCCTGTACACTGTGAGATGCTGCCTCCCTCCAAAACCCCACAGGCACTTTGCAACAGGAAAGGAGTCGAGGCTGTTAAAGCTGTGAACAGCCCCACTCCAGCTGGTATGGTCCATCTTTCTTGCTACCTACCATAAGCATGCAGAAGTCAGGCAAGTGGCCGGTCATGCCAAAGACGGTGGTTTTCAGGTATTTTTCGTGACCAGCCAGGTCAATGAAAGTAATGACCTTGGTGGATTTCTCACAGATCTTTGTCCATTCCAAGCTGCCACCGTGGCTGTCAGGTTTGTTCACCACGTTGCCCTCGCTGTCAAAGCCCAGAATGTCATTGCCCACGCTGCTGGTGCGGCCTGACTCAATCTCGTGCTTGTGGCGGAAGAGCTTTTGCCGAGCAAAGCCCCGGCCGTTGTCTAACTCGCCGTGAGTCAAGACACCCAGCAAGGTGCTCTTCCCTGCGTCCACATTGCCAACTACTGCTACTCTGCAGGGAAAAGAATAAAGAGCCTGGTAAAATACGGTACCTGAAGAAATGAACAAGTGATCCAAAAAACCCAAACATCACTGCTCCTGCAAATAACTGGCTTTTGCTCCCTATCCTTCAAACAGAGATTAAGAAATGTTAGAGCTTCACAAGCAGAGCAGAGGTTCTTTTACAGTTATTAACTAACAGCAGAGATCCCAGACTCTGGAGACTGGGATGTGGAAGACTGGAAACACTGTCACGGGTGTCCATAACACAGTCAACTGAACGTGAGGTCGCTTGATGCCACACAGTGTGTCTCTATTCCAACTCCTTGTCTCTGCAATCCAACACAAACACTGTGGCAATTCAAAAGGAAGACTAAATCCCAAATTGGTCTAGAACACCTCTGCCTTTCACACATTTCTTATATTGCAACAGCACCAAGCGCAAATAAGAGCACAAAAATTAAAATCGTTGTTCCCAGAAAAGGATAAGCTAAAAAAAAAAAAGAAATATTTTAGGAGAAAGCCATGTCCTACAGCAAGTTCCTTCTTTGATCAATGTGGCTATTATGGCTGTTGGCAAATTTTGGAAATCCTCTCCATACAGGTCTGAGGAGACTCTCAAGCCAGTTATATAAATTAGTATATGCCCATTAAAAGGTGACTTGGATCATCACAGTCTTGGAACAGAACTGGATCCTTTGTCAAAAGTATTGTATTCCAGCAGTGTGCATATATAGACATACACACCAGCCACATGTGCACGTGTCCTCTGGCAACCCAGCACACTAAAAGATGCCCCCGACCGTGAGGCTGTCACCCAGAGAGCAACAGCCCTCTGCTGAACACAAGAAAATTTCCACCAACAGTTTGCTCACAAAAGAGACAGCAACAACAACAAAAAGGCAATTTCATCAGCAAGGAGTGGTCAAGCTCGACTCCCTTTGTTGAGTAGCTCCAACACTCAGACCGAAGCGGCACTGCTGGCTCAGCAGCTTGCGCTGCTCACAGGGTAAAAATGCAGCTGAGCTGCTGACTAACCCTGTCTCCACCCGGCTCCTCACCTGACCTCCAGGAAGTCGTTGTCACCCACACGTTTCCGAACCAGGTAGTCGCGCACCTTGCCCCCGGCCTCCTGGTGCTCCCTCAGGAGAATCACGTCTGCCTCGATCTGCTCTGCCATGCTCTTCAACGTGGCATAGGATGCCTCCATGTCTGCCTCACTCAGCCCGTACTCAGTCCCATCTGGGGTGGTGTGGAGGAGACAAAGGCAGTCAGTGAGCACCACCTTGCAACAGGCAGCAGCATTGTCATCCTGCCTGGGACCTTCACATCCATTGGCACTTATATGTGGACTGGAGGTGTCAGCCATGGACACAGAATAAACACCCTTGGCCCAAAATAAAAAGGGATGGTCTTCAATCTAAGTCTTAAAAGACAATAGAAAACCACCATGTTTCATCTAGAGGAGTTTTCTTCCCAATCTTTACAAGCAAATATGTAGGGATTTGCAACAAAGGCACATTTCTGTCTAATTCCCTTACTTCACCTGCTCTAGGTACTTTGTGTCCTTAAGTCAGATAAAGTATTCCCTCTCACATTGCAAGAAGAGGTAAAGCATTAACAAAAGGAAAGCTCTGAGTGAAGCATCACCACCATTAGCCAGTAAATGTGGCACTGCTTCCTCTGAGCAGCTCACCCAAGCAAAAGAGCTGACAGTCAGAGCATTCCAGTGGCAACTATCTAGACGGGGTCAAGGCCATCACTGTCTCTTCCCCAATCTGGGTGCTGTGAAGGTGCACAGATTTGACCCCAGAATCTCCTCTGTGGGTAAAAAAAGCCCACAAAACAAGAAGCAAAGGTGGAGAGCCACACTGCACACGGATGATCAAAGTTATTATCATGTGTACATGTTCGCATGCATGGCTGACTCATCGGTTGGTAAGCAGGAACTGCAGTTTGCATGAACTTATCAGCATTTTAATTACTGCCCAGCTCTAAAACTAGCTGAGTTACTGGGCGGTTTCCAACCTTGCTCATAAGCCAGCTGAGACTGAGGAAAACTAAAACGAGCCTTGGGTTATAGGAGGGGAACGAGAAGTTCAAAGAAGAGGGGACAGGAGATGGCAAGATCCAAGGGAGAAAGGGAAAGGTCACTGCTGGTGAACTAATAATCTTCCTGTGGCAGTCTTCAATTGCTTCTCTGTCAGCTGAGTTGGGTATCTGGGATGATCAAAATGACACATGCTGAAAGGGAATGAGGGGGAGTGACCATGGCAGGGATACCAAGATTCTTTCTCTGTTGAAAATATCCCCATCCTCCCTGACTACACTGCAACCCAAAATGAAGTCAGAAGTTTAACCTCATATTTTAAGAAACAAACGCCTATTTCTAAGTAAATCACTGCAACAACTACCAGTTAACACTCTCACAAGGTATCCTAAAAAAGAAAGCAGGTACTAGTCTGACTAGCTCGATCTCCACTACAGATGTGCTTATCCCAAACACCAAGGATACAGTCTACATGTGGGAAGCTTGCTTGGAGGCAAGAGCATAATCCCTGGCTGCATGAACACTGGCCATCTAATTCTGACTTCTCCTCTATGTTGGCTGCTTCACAAAACCAAGAAAACCCAAAAAGCACACAGTTCTGAGGTTACACAGCTCCCTCTCTCCATTATTACAGCCAATCCTGGCAAGGTTTCATATTTCTCCTTAAACACAGCAAATGTCTGATCGTGACAACTTCATATTCAGTAGATATCCAGTATACTTGAAACAGGCTTTTCACCTTATGATAACCATAGACAATTATTTTATATTCAGAAATTTCTATTTCAAAGCAAGGGCATGCTTTGCCCTTCACCAGCATCAGATGCAAAAATACTCAAACTGTCAAAAAGAACAAAAATGTAATCCATGCTAACTGCTAAAATATGCAAAGGCAAATGACTGCAGTCTCATGCAAATTAATGTGACAATAAAGGTCTCATGCTGAGCAAAGGAAAACCTTTCCCTCCATAGCAGACACATACTACCACAGAATGTCAGCAGCATATATTTTGGCTATGTGAAGTATCTATAATAAGTTCCTGTGGGGTAAAAATCTGTTATTTCCAACATAGCAGTGAACATAATCAGACAGAACAAGACCTTCACAAACATTGATGACATCTGTACTAAAGCTGTTATTATAATTTTAGATTCTTTGTCTTTTCCTGGTGTGCTCAGACACGATATGCCTTATTTCTAAAAAAGAACTTGCAGGATTTTATATAAAAAAATATATTTAGCTCCCCTACATGAGACAGTTGTTGGCAGGAATAAAACAAAATAATCTGTCCCACATATTCTGCTATATTTTATGGACATTTTCAAGTCATTCTGGAAAAGTAAGCATTAACTTGAGCAGCAGTCTAGTTAGATGAACCAGGTTTTTCTTATAATTGTAATAATTTTTTGGTTTTCTGGGGAAGCTATACTCACCTGATCCTTGTCCAATGACATAGATGGTTTCCCCACATCCCTCATCAATCCTCTCTGACATCTGCTGGAGCAAACTGTCATACTGCTCTGAAGTCGGACTCACCATCACCAGCTGGAAAAAAAGATTGAATATCTATTTGCAGATGTCAGGCAAACAATTTCAAAACCAGCTTTAGTTACAAGCACAATCAATCTATGTGCTTTATTGAAAGAGAAGGACTCTTTTTCCAGGACCGCTTTGTGGTGGTTTTGTGTTGTTTTTAAAGCCAGTTTTGCTGACAGCTACTTCCTTGTGACACTGCACAAGGTTGTCTGAGCTCAGAGTTCATTTATGCAGGAAAATACACTTCAAAGCAAGTAAGAACACCAAGCATCTCATTTTGATGTAACCAATGTTTAAAAGCCACATTTAAGTGAACACTCCAATATGTTTTCATTCAAGGAAAACAGAAAGGGGAGCAGATATTTTCTCCACAGAAATTCCTTAGCTGGGTACTCCACAGTCTCTGCTGCAAAGAGTGCTGCTGCTCCCCTGAAACATGACTGGACAGCCAGAGAAAGCCAACAAGACCTCACTGCAGAGAGCACCTGGGCACCAAAATCCAGAGCATCTTTTAATTCTTTCACACATTTGATGTCCCTTTCTGCTTTCTGAGGGGGCAGAAGGAAAGAGAAGACAAATAAGCATTATTTTCAAATTTTATGTACTTTACACAATGGTGCTGAGGGGCAGACATGCAAAGCAATTTGTATGAGCACATCTGGAGGTTTCAGCAGTGGAGAGCTGCAGTTTTGTAGGCCAGCAGCTGTGCTACCAACAAACTTTGACTGCAGCTATTGCAATAATCAAACTTCATTTGCCCTTCCCTGCAGAAACATCAAGAGAATGAAAAAATAAAACAGAAACAAAGCAGGAAATAAGGACAAGAAAGTGCTTCAGGAATGATTTTTCCTAGAATGGAATAGCACCATTTCTGGCAGAAACCTGCACTGCTCACACAGTACAGCTGAGGACACGTGCACAGAGCAGCCACAATGGTGGCATGGCGGTGACAGACCAAGGAGATCTCTACCAGCCACTCCACCTGCTCTCTGGCTGCTCCATGGTTACAAATCTACTGGGGCTGAGCATCCCAGTACAGCAGCCTGACAGCTGTAGCAATTGATACACATTTCTGTGAAAAAGGCACTTTTAGTAACAGTTATTAAAGGCTGACACCCACCAAGAGCCCTAAAGGTAGGCACACCTGTGCCAACACCCAGTGACACCCACAGCTGTCCCTACATACACGCCCCAAAATCACACCCAGAAAGAAGCACTTCCCTTCACTATGCACTGAGACTGAAAGCTGTGCTAAATTAGATGTTTGCCTAAAACATACGGTCTAGAGCAGTTGACAATAACATCCTCAAGTCTGCCCAACATTCCCTAACACAGCCTGATTTGCTTAGCACAGTTAACACTATGTGTTTTCAATGAGAAACTACCTTTACCACCACTATCACACACTTGATGAAGGCCTTTTTTTGGAAATGTAGAATGTAAAGGAATCCAACCCTTCGCAAATAACATTTAAGCAGGTTTCCAAAACCACAGTGATGTATGCTGGGAGACTGAAGCACAGGCAGCAGGTGCTGGTTAGAAGGTTTAAGGCTGCCAAACCAACTTTTTCCACAGATGTTAAGGGTCCCAGACAGCAGGGATGCGTCTGCAAGGGCCAGACAGCTACAAGAGATACAATCACCTTCACATGCCCCTTTTGGACACATGCCCTACCTAAGCCTTTCAACTACTTGGCGTGACCTGCAAAGCGTACCAAAGCACTCTGCTCTGCAAGGTCACAGTCTTTCTATTTCATGCTATAAAAGAATGAGTTTTGCTTTTATTAGTTTTTCTTTCAGTTCTGTTTTCCTTTTAGTTTCATTTTCTTCTTGAGGGAAACCACTGGATGTAAGTGCACTGAGAGTGAAATCAACAACTGTTGAGAGGCTCAGACCGGGCAGGACTGGAAGGCTGCGTTTTGATGTGTAGGGCTCATTCTGCCCCGCAAGTACTTTCAGGAATACCTGGATGCACAGCAGACAAGCTCACTCTTTAGGCCAGTGCACCAGCCCAAGCTAGGGACTCCGGAAGATCTACTGAACAGGCTGTAACACACAGAAAGATCAATAAAATAGCAGGGGCCACCAGCGCAGGGCAAACTAACTTCAGTTTCTTCAAGTCTCGTCACCAGCTTTGTTCTTCTGAGTCCAAGTGCTTCAGCAGTGTGAGCAGGCAGGGTGCTCAGACAAGTTCCAGGGCACTCAGCAGCTCATTGTACCCTTTCCTCACATTGCCAGGCAGGAGGGCTGGAGGCCCCAAACAGCACAGGCTCACTGATATCAGCCCACAACACTGCTCCCCCACACTGCTGCTTTCACTGCCATGCAAGGTGCTCCTGAAGGGTGCTCCAGTAGAAGACTGCCTCCACAGTTTACTCCGCAGCCCATGAAGTTCACAGCTCGTATGACATAGCAGGACATCAAGAGAAGTATCTGTAGATAAAACAGCAGCTTTCATGGATCACACCTTCCAATGCCACTCAGCATTTCTGACAACTATTTCTGCAGTCACAGCCGCAGCCAGCTGCATAGTTTCCTGGGTCACTGCAAGATGTGATGTACTGTTTTGAAGATCTCTTTAGCTTCCTGGATGCAGAGAGAGTCTGTCCTCTGCCAGCCCTCCATTTTGGCTCCTCTGCTTTTTTTTTTGCTTTTCACCTTTGAGCAACCCCTCCATGACTGCACTACAAATACATGTTTTTAAGAGGCTTTCACAAAGTCAAAAATCTTCACTTTTGGTCTTTCCACTTCGTCAGGGACTCAGCAGTTATCAGTAGGAGCCATGTGGGTCCAGCAACTTCAGGTTTCCTATAGGGCAAAAAAGTGACAACCAGTTATTGTTTTATTCTTAAGACAACAGAAGGAAATATCTCACAAGTTTGAAATGCCATCTCTCAAGTCCCTTCCCAGTCTCTGGGGAGAGGTGGCTTTGCCTACCTCCATGGGGCAGACAAATTATAAGTATTAGGGGCAAACCAAATACTATGGGGTACACAGTGCTGCTCTTTACTGGAAAAATAGAGCCTGTCATTTGGCACAGCTGGCAAGCCACCATCAGCCATCGAGGAGCTGGGGGAAAGGCACCTTCTGTAATGTCATATTTTGTTTTCTATGCCCTGTAGTCATACATTGTTCAGGTGCTATTATGCTCTGTTGTCAATGTAGATCTAAAGGAAGTATCAGCTTCACTAATAGCCTTATGTGCTACGGTTTTTGACGTGAAAGTTGATTACTGCTGCGGTGTGCTGGTACTGAAGGGAAAACAAACACCCATTAAGATCAACACGGTAACAAATTTGTGCTGATGAACAGAACTGTTTCCCTGACCAGCTGACAAGATGCACTTGATAACAGAATCCCAAAGTGCTCCTCTCTAAAAAGAGCTCACCTTACGCAAAGGGAAGGACCAGGGGAAAAGTATTAACACAGCCAGGACAGAACTAGCAACTATCAAACAAACAGATTGCAGTGGGAGCCCCCATTTTAAGCAGGGATTGGAGTGGAACAATTCTACTGGGAAGACAGAATAGATTTGGGGGGGCGGTCAGGGAGGCACAGGTTAGCTACTGCATTCTCACCACATGGGACTGCTGTTTTGAGCACACAGTGGGAGAGTAACTCAGAAAGATGGAGCAGAGTTCACAGTTTCAGCTCTCATCCAAGGTGGGGATGAATGAAAAGTCCAGGGAAAAGACAGCAGAAGCACAATGCTGCCTGGAAAAGTAAATTGTAATAAAGGTCCAAAAAATGCTTACCTACCACCTCCACAGCACCTCCAGATTTCTAGGAACGGAAGACAGACTGACAACACAAATGGGAGTTTGTGGGAGAAAAGCACTCTTCTCTCTTTGCTGGAGTTTTGGTCGGGTTCCTGGCTGTCAAGAATCAGTGATGCAGTCCTTGGCTCTCTTCCACAGCAGTCACGTCCAAGACAAAGCACAGATCAATATTGGCATCCTGTATAAAAATCTTGTCCAGCTCATTAAGGTACAATCAATAGATACTACAGGTTTGATTTCTGTTCTTCACTATCTTACAAGACATCTTCGTAACATTTGTTTTAATACAGTACCATATTGTAAAATAGCCATTAAAAAGAAAAAGGTTTCCATGTCCATAGACACAATTCCTCTTTCCTTCTCTGTGCATAGAGGGCAAGAAAGTCCAGGACTCCGGAGCAACTAAAGCTGGAAGCATGAAGAGGGGGGATGACAGAAAACTAGGAGGAAACAACAGCTATGCTGACTTCTGAATCACATAATTACAAGTGGATCAAATAAAGTTTTGAGGAGACTTTAGAGTGGGAGATAGCACCACAGTACACCAAACCCGTGGCAGCAAAAGGTATACAGTTAAAGAGATCAGCCAATTAGGAAAAAAAAAAATAGAAGACAGTGACAAAAGACAACTAAGGTACTCTGTGGCAGGCCCTGGTGCACACATATTACTACAATGTACATTCCTGCAGGATGGAAGCGAGAACTGGTTCTGACAGAAATAAGACCACCACACGGTTTTGTCACTGGGATCCCAGAAGGGAGCTGCACAAGGTGAACAAGCCTTTTCTGCGTTGACTTAACCCTATCTGCAAGATCAAAGCACCCTTGTCACTGGGCTCTTGTGCTCAAAAGTTACAAGCTCTGACCTCCTTTTAAGATTGTGGAGAAAGTCCCAGGAACTAGTACAACTGGCAGCAGAGATAACTACAGAGACCCAGCGCGGAAAGCAAACGTCAGCGGGACGTTGCAGCAGCTGACAGCTCCAAACCCTGCGCTTCCCGAGGCTGCTACACCGGCTGCGGGCCGGCGTTCCCCCGAGCAGCCGAGGCGGGGAAGGCGCCGGGCGGAGAGGCCTGCCAGCACCCTCCTGCCCCGGCCGGGGTACGGGACAACTTTACTGCGCCTCTCCCGGTCGCCTCCACACGGCACCTCTGGCTCTGCCGCCCGCCCAGGTGATGCTGGGGCCGGCGGAGCGCTGAGGGGAGCCTCCCGTCCCGGCGGAGGCAGGCGGGCCCCAGCCTCTCGCTCTCCTGCGAGAGCTGCGGGGGAGCGGTCAGGTTCGGGGGCAGCCCCCCGCGCACGGCCGACCGGCAGGGAGGAGAGCAGCGGGGGCCAGGCGGGGTGATGGCGCTCGCCGCCGCCCGCCCCCTCGCCGGGCCTACCTTACTGGTGAGGTCGATCTCGGGCTCGCCGTTGAGCGCCTCGCCGTCCTCGCCGTCGAAGGCTGCGCGGAGGGGACAGGCAGCCGCCGCCACGCGAGGCCGTCCGCCCGGGGAGCCGGGCTCCGGGGCGAACATACAGGCCGGCACCGGGGAGCCCCCGGGAACCGGGGATCTGCTCCGCTCCGCCGCCGCCATCTTCCCTTCCCTGCCCGGCTCTCCGCCCCGGCACCGCCCCCGGGCCCGCCAAGGCGGCGCCCGCCAATTACCGGCGGCGCAGCGGCCAAATTTGCATGTTGCCGTGGCGACGATGGGTGGGGTAGTGGTTATTCATGAGGAGAGGCCACGCCCCCTCGAAGCGCGCGAAGCCAATGGGAGACGCACTGCCAGCTCGGCTTGTTTTCTACACATACACACACACAACAGAGCCCTCTCGACGTGTCAGGGGTCAGCTGTCCAATAGGAAAGCCGGGCTTCCTGACAAACAACCTCAGCAGCCAATCGAATAAGGGATCCCCAAAGCCCTGGGTGGGACTAAGTGCTGCAATAGAACCCGCCCTGATGGGAGGGGATTCTCTCGGACTGGCCAATGAGAAAGAGAGGAGTTTTTACTGATAACTGTGTCAGCCAATGGAACAGGGCGGGAGTGCGCCTGGTGTCCCTGCAGTCCGCGGGTCCTCCTGTCTCAGCGCGTCGTGCCGCCAGCTCCCGGGGTTCGCAAAGGACCCTGCCACCCGTACCGCCTAGGGCTCCCTACAGAAAACCCCTGCGCCTGCTTGCCATGCGAGCCCCTAGTGTTCAGACTGCCGGCGCGGGCCTCTAGGCAAGACGCCAGCGCCAAGGAGGAAACCTCTCTGGCTGAGGGGCTCTGCGGACGGGCAGGTGACCCCTACAGAGCGGCGGGGAAAGCTGCCTGTCCTGCTCCTCTGCCTAGCCCCACGCACGCTTGTGGCACAACCGCCACAGGCGTTAACCTGTGGCGCAGAACGAAGCCGGGGCAGGATTTACTTTTGTTTATTCAGCGGGCGGCGAGACCGCTTTCGCTTCTGTCCCGGCTCGTTTTGCCGCTGACCTCAGAGGGGGCGGGGCCGACGTCGGCGCGTGCGGGGGGCGGGGGGGGGGCGCGCGCGTGTGTGCGTGCGTGCGCGAGAGTGGCGCGAGCGGGGCCCGGCGTGCGCGTGCGCCGGCGCGGGGCGGCCCCAGGGGCCGAGCGGGCGGTGAGGAGGCGGCGGCGGGACCCGAGCGGCCCGGCCCGGCCCCTCCAACCCTCCCCAGGGGAAGGGCGGGCGCCTCGGCCCAGCGGCGAGCCCTGGAGGGCTGGGTGGGGGTTAGACGGGGGCCTCTCCTCAGCGCGGTGGGCTGCGGGCTTCGCTGGGCCTCGGTCGTGGGAAGCGGCTCCCGCCTGGGTCGCTGTTGCTGTTGTCGTTGTTTTGGTGGTGGTGGTGGTGGCTGTGAGGGCGTAGGGTGGGGAGGGGCGGGGTGGAAAGGTGCGAGGCAGGCCGTGGGGCTGGTCCCGCCTGCCCTACCCTCGCTCCCAAGGGCTTTGGGCTGCCTCTGGTTGCTAACGGAGACTTCCCTTTGTCGGAGCGCAGGGTGACCTGTGAGGAGTCGCCTTCCCCGCAGCCTGGACTTGGGTTTCTCGTGGCCTGGCAAGAAGTGGTTTCCTTTCCCGAGCTGTTGGCATCTTCCTGCCGGGATTCAGTCGTTCCCGAAGGAATGGAGGAATGCAGCTGATAAGTGCTTAACCACCCTGTGCTCCTATAGGCAGTACCAGGCACTGGCTTCATCTTCTTCCCTTTGGCACTTTGGGGGTGGGCCGCTCCTTGTTACCTGGTCTGGGTACTTTTTTTAGTGGCACTGTAGACCAAAGGAGATGGAAGAAAAGGAGCGATGTGATAAATTCCAGCTGGTACCTTGACACTTAGTAGAATTATATATTTTGACATTTTAATTTTTTTTTTCTTCGGAGGGGAGGGAAATACTACATTTTATGGGGTATGGGAGGAGGGAGATTGCAGATCTTCATGTGGTTTTTAAAACCAGCTGTCAGAGGCAATTACTGGGTAAACTGAAGCACAAGAGGAGGATTTGTAAGCCGGAAGCAGCTCTAGCCCACAGAAGAAAGGGGCAGTGGGCTGCTGTTGTGACTGTGGAGGCAGAAACTTCAGCCTCCTCCATTTTTCACCACCTACTCCCCATCCACCCATCGAGAAAATGAGTTGTGTGCCATGGAAAGGTGACAAGACCAAATCGGAATTGCCGGAGCCATCCCAGCTACCGCCACAGCACATTTACCATGAGAAGCAACGTAGGGAGCTGTGTGCCCTCCATGCCCTCAACAATGTCTTCCAGGACAGCAACGCCTTCACTAGGGAAACCCTGCAGGAGATTTTCCAGAGGTAGGATGCTCTCTGTACTGGCATTAGCTTCCCCTCGTCCTCAGCTGATCGGAGGAATTTTTGGGTGTTATCTGGGGGGAAGTAGAAAGAAAAGGAGGGATTCATACCGTGCCACTGCTTTGAACTGAATGTATCTTGGTTTTTTAACCCCAGCCTTTTTTTTTTTTTTTTTTTTTTTTTTTTTTGTCCCTCCATGCAGAAATTCTTTCTCATTTTACTTGTTTCTTAACCTGTTCTGGCTGCCAGCTTTGGGTCCAAGGGTTTTATTGTAGATACTGTTGTGGTTGGAGTGCAGGATTTTTGTCAAATGAGTGATTCCTTATTCAAGAGGTTCAGTGAAGTTCTTCAAATATTATGGGCTTTTTTTCCATGCAGCAAGACTCTGTACTCTCTCAAACTAGATTTAATTTCAGTAGCTGGATGCCTGTTTCCTGTGGCATTGCTAAATGTTTCCCAGGAGCTTCCAATAATTAATAAAGTAGGTTTGAGTTTTACAGGGATGAATATAAATTATTAACATGGCCTATGCAATCGCTCATATTTTGCTCAGTTTTTATTTTATGGTGTTTTGATGCTTTATGGAGATTCTCCTGCGTGAGCCTTTATGAGTTGTGGTGACCCACCACGGATGAATGTAAGTGATGATAAAGGAAATGATGGAAAGGGCTCTCCTGAGACACTCAACCTGCAGGTGTTGTAA
Organism: Motacilla alba alba; assembly: GCF_015832195.1. Lineage (NCBI taxonomy): Eukaryota > Metazoa > Chordata > Aves > Passeriformes > Motacillidae > Motacilla > Motacilla alba. The sequence continues at coordinate 49,755,060 of NC_052031.1, forward strand.
ACATTGTGAAAGTTATGGTGAATACCTGTTACCAGCAGTTGCCAGCATCTTGTGTTTGTGACAGGCAGGAGCTCCCACATCACAGTAGCACGTGCTGTGGGACGAGGCTGTCGTGGAACCCTGTGCTGTTGAGCAGGGAGCTGTGGGCCTGTTGCTGCTCTCCTGAAAACTGCCACATTTATGAAACTGGTGCTTGACTCATCAAACTCATGCCTGTCTTTGGCAAAGAATGTGGCGAAGGACAATAACAAGTATCAGATTGAAATGCTGTTTATTGTAGCGTTGCAGATAAAACTCCTGCTGCTGGAGTGGAGCTGGTCCATGGCAGGCTCAAGGCACTCTTTGTCCAGCGTAAACACACTGTGGTTTTGTTCCGGAGCAGCAGTTGTCAGAATCTTAATCACAGCTGGATTGCTCTTGGCCTGAAGCAAACAAAGGCAGTTCATGTGGTAGAAGGAGTGTGATGATCTAATTAGTTGGCTTTCATTGCGTTTGGTGAGGCAGAATTAGTGTGCAGCATGAAACCTCTCAGGAAAAGACTGGATATTAATCTTGTTGGACCTCTTTCCCTAGAAGGGAGAGTTTGTCTTTTATTCCAACCTGGAGTTGCTCCATCCTAATATTCAGATCAAGATACACAGATTGATTCAGCTCCATGCTAGTATGGAAATACACATGGATGTTCCTCTTGGACATGGATGCGCTATAAGTTATACAAAAGAATTGCCACTGCCTTTCTGGTTTTGTTAGATGACTACTTGTGTGTAGCTCTTTGACTTGCCTTTAAGAAGTGTGAATTTAGTTGCCCTTTTTGTGTCACTTGTCTTTTCCTGTGTCTACTCACATTCTACCTATTGATAAAGGGCGGATGAATATTTTTAACAACCTGCAAAAATGTTGAGGGCTGATTTTTAAACCTGGTGTTGACAAGGTAACAAAATCACAAATAAACTTAAGCTCTCTAGCTTTTACCACATTCCTTGGAGAATGATTGAACCACATTGCTTAATCATTAGCTTCCCTTTTGCTGCATCCTGTTGTGTAAGGCCATGGCAGTGTGATGATTATCATCTCAAGCATATGCTGAAACTTGGTCTGGACACCCCTCTGATTGTGTAGTCTTTCCCTCTTCTTTCCTCTAAAACAAGAAATACGTTTTGATGTTCCTCTGGCTTTTGTTGCAGGAAGTATGATTGCATGTTCCAAGTGTTGCATGGAGATACAAACAAAATCTCTTCGCTTCACTGGAGTCTGCATATTGGGACCTGATTAGGAAAGACAACTGCATGCAGGAATCTTGGAGCCCCTTATGTTAAGACAACATGTTGATGAAAGTTTCTGATAGAAAGATCAGGAGGATTATTTACCTGGATTTCTGTCCAGCTTTGTCAGTCTTCCTCAGCTCAGTGGCTAGATAAAAAATACCAAAACAACAATTCAATTCCTTGCCCAGTCAGAAGCCTTTAGCTGATGATTGTGGACCCTGCTTAGGTATGTGTGGGTCAAGACGTTGAGGGGGTTCTTGGGGCAAGTTTGCTCACACATGCCAGTTTTTTGTTGCCCATGCTGGTCACCACATCACATTTGTGGGGCTGTGGAAGTTATGTGAAGGAAAAGATAAATGTGTTCTTTCAGCTCTTAAATAAACTTGTCTGGAAAATGGTGCCATGAGAGGGTGCTTCTGCAGCCCAATGGGCTCTCTGCATTGTAAGGTTTTCTTTGCTCGCTGACGCTTCGGAGAGAGTTGGTAGGTTGAAACAATGATCTTGAGGAATTAGGCATAGCCAAGTGATCTTGCTTTATGGAGATGCTGGAAGAGCTGTGACAAGCTGCAGGTTCTATCTCTGTGATTAGTAAAATACACCCCCATGTAGGTATTAACAGCTTTTCCTCTTACCATGGTATTGGGGACTCCTCTCCCTTCTATAGCGAATACACTTCCCAGACTGTTCTGCTGCAGACTGCTCCACTGCAGAAAAACTCACAGCTGAAAACAAAGGCTACCTGTCTGTAGCCTCTCCTGCCTTGGTTGCTCTGAAGCTCCCTACTCAGTCCACAGCTTTCTTGTTAAATGCCTTATGCTGTCAGGGTGTCACTGAAAACTGGGAAATAAACTCTCCACAGCTGGTTAAGTGAGAGAGCTGAGATTACTTTATGTAGCGTGCTGGGTGCGTGGGGATCGCTGCACCCAGCAGTCACACAACCAGACCGGGTTATATGCATGAAACCAGTATATAGTCACTGCATTTCTAATACAAGTGCATTGTATTTCCTGAATATGTGCATATATGTTAATTGTTTCCATGGATTTACTTTGGATATCGGTAGAGGTCTTTTGAGGGTCTTTGGTGGTCATCTGGGGACATCCCATTCCCCAAATTTTCCATGTATGGTTTTGGATCCTCTAATCAATCTTTTCGCCTTGAGACTATCTCAAGTATGTTCTCAGGTCACGGTGCACTTCTCTTATCATTCTTTGCCCTGGCACTCTATCTTTGTTCCAAAACTAAGACATCTGCTAATATATCCCAGTGGCTGTAGAGGTAAATAAGGAAGCGCCAGCTGATACAAGACTATTAGCCACGGATGTAAGGAGTTAACATAAAGCCACATTCATCTCTGGCATTTGTACAAGTATGGTACAGAACTAATCACAAATATGGGGATCAAACTTCAGCACTATTGTGCTAAAGTTAAAAAGAATTTTTCACATCTTCCGCCACTGCTGCATGGACGTCTTTTTAAAGAAATATAATTTGTTGAGTAAGAAGGGCAGCAATGCAGAAGGGCTGAGGGGTTTCCAGTGATGAAATATGCCTGCAGAATTTTCAGTGTGGTAAAGGCTGAACAAAAAACATGCAGGAGCATTAGGAGTTTTGGGGATGGAGTTGACAGGAGGAGGAGGCATGTAAAATACAGATGTTTGGATGATATGAAATCTGAACTTTGCACTAGCAGAATTAATGGAGTCCTTATCAATGGAAAGATCAACTCATCACAACAGAACTCATCTGAGGCTTGACTTTCTTTGGATTGGCATTACATGACATTGTTATTCTCTGCTCCCAGTTTCCCCTGGGCTTGCTTTTCCTGCTGTCATCTTCATAATAATACATCCTGTTGTCTTCCCTCCTTACAAAGTTTCTTAGGCAGAGGGGGGAAACATAAAACCATAAAAGTGGCTAATGAGCTTTTTTGCCTCACATCTCCGTGTTGCGTCTCACATCCATGATCTGAACTTGTGCAAAGGCTGTTATATATTTTTGGCATGTAACCTCATAGCAGCCCACAGCTTCCTCACAAGAGGAGGTGCAGGGGCAGGCATTGATCTCTCCTCTCTGGTGACCAGTAACCTGGAGGACCTGAAGGAATGGCATAAGGTACTGTCAGAGGAGGTTTAGTTTGGATATTAGGAAAAGGTTCTTCGCCCAGAGGGTAGTTGGGCACTGGAACAAGCTCCCCAGGGAAGTGGTCACAGCACCAAGCCTGACAGAGTTCAAGAGGAGTTTGGACAATGCTGTCAAGCACATGGTGTGGTCCTTGGGGCTGTCCTGTCTGGGACCAGGAGTGGACTCCATGTGGATCCCTTCCAACTCAGGATATTCTGCGATTGTATGAACGTGATGGACTGTAGTTCTGCATTTTTAGATACTGTAGTAATGCAAGTGATGTCCAAGTAAACTTAGAGATTGAAGCTGAAGAGATTTGTTTGCATCAGGGTTATCTGTTTAGTTACCTACAGCAACAGATATTTTTTTGTCATCTAGCAACTGCAACAGCTTTGGAAAGCTCCCAACCCCAAGTATCTTCACAGCTTTGTGTCTGAATACTTCTTTCATTTACCAGTGGAGGAGGAAGAAGAACAACCTCTCCTGCGGCCAACCTCCCATACCTCTTTTTCTCATCTAGTCTTCAAGACTGGTGTTGACTGTTGGACTCTTGAAATTGTAATAGCCGCTGTCCTAAATAGCAAACTGGCATTTACTCCAACTGTAAATTGAGGAAGAATCATAATTGTAGCATCCTTCAGAAGTACCAGTTCAAGGGATCAGGGAGAAAGAGCTTTGTGATTTCTTTTGCATCAAAGGCAGGATTTTTGGAGGCTTTGTACATCAAAGTTATTCTTAATGCATTATTTAGTTCCCTCAGCCCATTTGATGAGGGATAAGGGGGGATGGAATAGCTTGTGTTTAAACACAAAGCCCCTGGAAATGGACACAGCAGGTTGTGGAATACAGGTTCAGCAAACATCTGCTAGAGCTGTCTCCTCTTCTGTTTGCAGGCTGTCTCCCAACACCATGGTGACCCCCCACAAGAAGAGCATGCTGGGGAATGGGAACTATGATGTGAACGTGATTATGGCAGCACTTCAGACCAAAGGCTACGAGGCGGTTTGGTGGGATAAGCGCAGGTACTGAGAAGTTGTGTAATTCTGGAGGTGGCTAATCTTTGTAAAAATGAGAGAGAGATTGAAGTGAAAGCACCAGAACATAATCTGGTTGATGTTCTGCACTCTTTCAGGGATGTTAATGCCATTGCCCTGTCTAACGTGATGGGCTTCATCATGAATCTGCCCTCCAGCCTTTGCTGGGGCCCCTTGAAGCTCCCCCTCAAGCGACAGCACTGGATCTGTGTCCGGGAGGTGGGAGGCACCTACTACAACCTCGACTCCAAGCTCAAGGTGCCTGAGTGGATTGGAGGTGAAAGTGAGCTCAGGTAGGATTTCCTCTAATCCGTCCCTGGAGGTAAGAAGTCTGTCCTTAAACAATTGGTGATTGAGACATGTATGGCTGACCTTCAATTATAAAAATATGAGAGTAATAAGATTCTTCTGCCTCCACTTGGATTTGTGCCCCATTTGTGAAAGCTAGGGAAATGCTTTTGGCAGTGGTGTCTCTATCAGCTCAGGAGAGTTTGACTTGGCCTCTTACGTGTCTGGCTCTGTTTGTGGCAAAGGTAGAGGCCATCTCTGGTATTAGTGGGTGACACCTGTAACACGATGTGCTGTGCCCTGCTCCCTCCTTGAACATGACAGTATCAGCATTCTTTGCCTCTTTAGTAACAATCTGTATGTCTCCAACAAAAGGCTTTCCAGACCAAAAGTGCAGCCTTATCCCTGAAAGCAGTAAGAGCTGTTTGTGAGGAATCACTTTTCCTATGTAAGCATACACTGCCCTTCTGGCTTGGCTCCCCTTTCCTCTTCAATCCTAACACAAGAAAGTCATTGTAAATACTTTGTTAAGTTTCACCCGCTCTTGATTGCTGTTTAGCTTCCATTCCATCCTGCTGTAAATCCTACTAGCAGCTTTGCTTCCTTGACTAGACTTGTTCTGAGATAGGGATTGCACATGTGCAGTGTTTGCAGAGCCAGCCATGCCACTGAAATTTTGGTAAATTTCTGGGGTAAAGTAACTCTTGTGAAACTACTGTGCAGAGGTCCGGGTGGATTTTATCCTAGGTGTATTGTTCTTCAGCAATAAATTAGGGCTTTCTTTACTGGGAGTTTTGGAAATCTGTACCAAAATATATTGGAGAAAATGATTGCTTTTTCATATTTATTGGAAGTAATCCAAATTTGGTATTAGAAAAAGCTTATGTGCAGAAAGGGGCTAAAAAAACATGTCAAATGACCAAGCTGGTACGCTACTGCTAAGGACATCTGTGTGATGGGGTGTTCTTTTTTTAGAATAAAAAGATTTCTGCCCCTCCCAGGTTTGTTGGAATTATTTAAAGTTAAGGTGGGATTCTTGATCTTGGAGATTTGAAGAAACTAAATTTGGTTTTAATTCTGTTTTTCTTACCTTGGAAGGTAAGAAAGTGGCATCTATATAGACTCATCTCTGCTGAGGTTAAGATCATATTTAATTGTTGTTGTAGATGACAAAGTTCTACATTCAGTAGCACTTGTTTCTATTTCTCTTTATGATAGGAAATTTTTGAAACACCAGCTGAGAGGAAAGAACTGTGAACTCCTATTGGTGGTGCCAGAGGAGGTGGAAGCACATCAGACCTGGAGAGCTGACGTGTGACCTGGGCCAACTCTGTCCTCCCACTACAGTTCTTCCCCTTTACCAAACTCCTGATGTCCTAAAACCTGGATAATGGGTGCCCCGACTCTCTTCGTCTGGAATTTCCTTTGTTAGGCTCTTCTCTTCCTTCCTTGGTGCAGTAGGGCAATGGCGCAGGACACTGGGGGTGGCGATTGGGGAAGAACTGAGGGCAGAGCAGAGGAAACTGGAAGCCAGTCACTTTAATTGCAAGGTGGATGAGCTGCAGTGCCCTTTGGCCAGCTGGAAGGCATCACACTCTTGAAAAACTGGGCTGGGGAGAAAGAGTGCCTGGAAACCCCAGGCCTCCATTTCCCCACGTGGTTCAAGGCCGTGTGTGGTGGGACACTGCTCCCTCCAGGGCTTGTCAGGAAGGAGCAGGGACTGAGCACGCTGCCACCTCTTTACAGTTCTCTCCCTCCAAAATAAGTTGTTGTGAAGACATTTGCAATTCCTAAGGGTCTCTCAGGACACTCAAAACACTAGCAATGGTACGGTGCTCAGCACAACCCTCTGCTTCTTAGGGCTGGTTTGTGCCAGGAATTAGGAAACAATAATAAAACCAGAGTCATCTTCCAAGAAATTCTTTGGGTAGCTAGAGGATTCTTCCCCACGGTCTCCAAGGATTTATGTATGTGGTGAGTGGTTGGTTGGCAGTGTGTGTCCGGCTAAGGTGACATGGAAACAGCAAGCACAGGATGACTGAGGAGTATCAAGTTTCTGGACTGGAGAGAGGCCACAGTCTGCTTGGGTTTCTTCATGCTATGGTGGGGTTTTTTTTACTATTTTTTAAACAGTTATTTTGGTTTTCTGCATGGTCACCCAGTAGTTTAGGGGCTCCTTGGAGGGAGGAATAAAGCTGAAGAGGTTTTCAAATAAATGAATTCCCTTTTATTTTCCTCTCTCCAGAAGTCCAGCCCACAGTCACAGATGTAATGTGAAATGAAAGAGGTCAAGTTATAAAATAAAAATGGGCTGAGGAGGGAAGCCTTTATAGCAGTCAGTTTTGCCCTTTTATTGCTACCATCTGCTGGTGTGGGAGCTGCAGGCGGTCCACCAGAACTTCCAGGCATTGGAGACACCCTGACTTGGTAGTTGAACCAATCTCTCCTTTAGCATTGGCCAACATTCCATTAATGGGTGAATTGCTTTTTTCTGCCTTCCATGGGGAAGAGAGACTAGACACGGATACACTAAGAGGAATCTCCACCGGCTGTTTCCCAGTCACCCAGGAGGGCTGTAGCTCAGCCATGCCTTCCACGGCAGGAGGAGCAAATGCTGAATCTGGAACTCACTTTGTTGTGTTTAGCACTTCCTGGCTGAGCTGCTGTTCACTTCCATCTTTATGTGTTTTGGTTGAACAGCAACCTCTGGGACCTGATGGAGCTCGAAGGATCCTGTTCCATCGTGCAGGAAGCTCTCATTACTGATGTTTGAGCTGGTGAAAGGAGGGACTGTAATGACCTTTTCTCAGTTATTTTTCTCTTCAGAGCTCTGCAAATGCATGAGCAGGTGCTCAAATCTCAGAGACCACCAAAGTGGCACCATCTCGACAGAGAACAGAGGCCACATGACGACAGGACGGTGGTGTTTGCTGACCCCGGACATCTGGCAAGCACTTTTGCAGTCCTTTGAGCACAGCCTCCCACAGTCAAGGGCAAGTGGCTCTTACGTTTTAAAAAGTCCTATTTCGTAACACATTCCAATGACCAATACCAGCTGGCAGAGTTTTTAAACACTTTCCAGGCAGGATGTTCAGCCTGCAGGCATTCTGCTCCTGACTTGAAGCCATTTCTTCAAGAGGGGAAAATATAAATCTCAACAGCAACATTTTCTATGCTGATTGAAGTTGCACTTTGGAGAAAAACCCTGTTTGCATGGAAACTGCAAGCCAATGGATCAGTGCACAATATGCAAAGATGTTTTAAAATACTTTGGGGCTGCTTTCCTCTCCTTGTATGTCAGCTGCTTTCCCAGGGGAGATACAGTGTGATCCAGCTGCTCAGGTAAAGGGAAAGTGTATGATCACATCCCTGTGGGAGGTGAGGCTGCTGTGCCTGGGGTGTGGTGAGCTGGTCCAGTCCCACTGCTCGGGAGCGGGGAAGCCCCTCTTTGTTTTCTTGCTTGTTTGGTTTTGTTAGAGCCTTGTCTTGGGTTTGTTTACAGAGATGTATTTTGTTTAACCAAATATTAAAAATGGAAAAAAAAGTTTCCATATAAATGTCCTATCACTTCTGTATGTTCAATTGAATTGTTCTGTAACAAAGTATGTAAAGGATAAATAAATTTTTTTTCTTTGGTTATAAAACCACCACATTTCTGTGCGTTAAGAACCTTGAACGGTGGCCATTGGCGCTGAGGTAGGATCACCTCCCGGAGAATTCCCTTAAGCCATACATGGCTTCCCCACCCCTCTGAAGGTGACAAGGCCACGTCGGTCCCTTCCACACTGCCAGGCTGTGCATGAAATGGAGAGATCCCTACCCAGAAATCCCCCAGCAGCTCTGAAAGAACTGAGCCTCCCTCAAGGACATCTATTAAAACCACACTGCTCAGGTTGGATTTATTTAATATTCCATACAAAAAAATACGCAGCTGATGTCTGTTCTACTTTATGAGGCAGAGAATCTGCGTGGATGTGATCGTCTCAAACCTGGCCTGCTGCTCCCTCGGTTCTCACACACACACAGCTGCAGTGAAAGTGTTTCTGCAGATGCATCTTCCCAGAGTATTTTCCACGGGGTATTGACTGCCACCGGCACCCCTCCTTCCTCTGCTGGGAAAGTCACACTTCTGCCACCACTGTCCTTCAGCTCCAAATCAGGCAGGAAAGCATTTGTTGTGTCTGCCTGCTGCTTTTCAAAGCCTGACCTGGGCCCTAGGGTGTTTTGTGGGGGCAAGAAGCTGGCAGAGGAGCTCCCCCGGTCCAAGTCTGTAACTGGTTATGGCATAGTGATTGAATAAAAGGAAATACTCATGATTCCTAAAGGAGAGGGGGATGCAGACAGGAGCCATCATCAGGTCCATAGGGGGGCTTCCCTCCCTCGTTATGAACAGCTCAATGTCCCAAAGGACAACCAAAAATAAAAAGAAAAAATGCCCTGGCCCAACAAATCAACAGTTCAATATATCATAATCGCAAGGTCTTCCCACTTGATATGAATCCAACTCAGCTTCTGCAAATTAGATTTTCCCAGACAGCGGAGGCAGGGCCCCTGGCATTCCCCCTGAGAGCCCTGTGTTGGGTCCAAGGAGGATCTGGAAAGAAAACCATTCATTGAGGGGTTTCAAGGACACAAGATGTCTTGCCATGCTGTCCCCCCTCCCACAGGTACTGGAGGCACTTTGCAGCACCAGTCTCGCGCCTGCCACACCAGCCAAGGTCAGTGCCCGACCACAGCTCCTATTTCAGCCCCTCACAGCCTATTTTGGCTGGTAAAAGCCAGGTTGTGCTTGCCAGGTATTGCCACCAGCCTGACACTGGGAATAGACAGGATTGTCCAATTAGAACATCCAGCCAGAAAATCTGGCGGGATGAGTGAGGCCACAGTGTCCAACAGTGCACCCTTCTGCCCCGGCTGCCCCAGCACTGCTCCAGGCGCGAGGTGCAGGCACTCCCAGCCAACTCTGCAGGGCCACGAGAGACGGCTGGGCCTTCCTGCCTCACCTGTCGCTGCTGCAGCTGCTGCTGTTGCTCCATCTGCAGTTTTTCGGTTTCAAAGACGACAGGAAGAACCAGAATCATGAAGGAGGTGGTCCCAATCCACAGAGCGGCCCTAGAAAATCTATCAAGGATAAAGAACCCTAGGAATCAGCTCATTGGCACAATCCCGCGTTTCCCTTCCGTGCCTCAACCATAAGCCTGCCTCCAAATTCAACCCCGAGCTACGGGGTGTCCCCTTATCCCCGCCCTTCCTAAGCCGCCCATAAACAAAACCTGATTCTGCCGCTCCCCGCAGGCCCCGCACTGCGCTACCAGCGGCTAAAGCCACCGCGAAAGCCGGCGGAGCCGCCCCGCGCCCCCGCTCTGCCCGCCGGGCCCGCTCCGCGGGGCTCCGGCCCGGCCCGCCGCCCCCTCACCTGTACATCTTCTGCGCTACCGTCAGCGACAAGTCGAACGTAGCCCCGGCCGCCGATCGGACGCTCTCGGGGAACATCTCCGTGAGTCCCCACAGCCGCTCCGCCAGCGTCTCGTCCAGCTGCGGGCGGCACCAACCAGGTCAGGCCCCGCCGCACGGCCCTGCACGCCCCGCGGGGTCACCGCGCCCGCCCGGCCTTCCCTGCCGCCTGCCCCGATACCTCCTCGTCGTCCTCCTCCTCCTCGTCGAGCTCGTCCTCCAGGTCCTCGGCCTTGCCCGCGCCGCCCTTGGGCAGCAGCTCCTCTGGGGACAGGGACGCCGCGGCCGCCATCGCCACCAGACAGGACGGAAGGAGCGGCGGCCAGAGCGGCGCCGGAAGCGCGGCGCCCTCCCGACACCCAGCCCGGGCACGCAGCGGCCCCTGGCGGCCCGGAGGAGCACCGGCCGCCCCCCGCGCTGGCCCCGCAGCACTGCGCGACGCGTCAGAAACACCCTCAGAACCGGGTTTGAATTGCAAGGTTTTATATCAAATACGCAAAACTCTCGAGAACGAGCAACTCCAGCATCCTGCTCGCCCAAGGCAGACGGTGAGGCTTGGACAAGCACCCGCGGGCTCCGCCAGGGAGGGGCAGAGGTCTCCCTGCTTCGGAAAGCAGAGAAGGCGAGGAGGAGCCCTCATGGAGACGGATCTTCCCCACCGCCTGCTGTCCGGCTGCCTTAGAGAAGAGGGTACCTGTGCTGGGCTGCGGTGGGGAAACGTAGCAAGGTAAAGTGCTCTGAGGAAAATCATGTTAATTAACAGTGCTGTGGTGCCAAAACAGCCATTAGCAGTACCCACGGCACCACACAGCGCTGGAGGCATCTGGGCACTCATGGTCCCGTGAAACAAAAGTACCTCCACACAGTACCAACATGGTTGGGAGGCCCAAGCCAGCCCCAGCATCCCGTGGGCCAAAATCCAGAACCAGCTTGGCCATCTCTTGTTCACTTCTTCCTCCTGTTGTGCTGTTTCAGCTCCTCCAGCTCCTTCTCCATGAGGTGGGACTCGGCAGTGGTCTCAGAGAGCTGGAATGCACAGCAAACAACAGCAGGAGGGAGTTAAAAGCTGGTGAGGCTTTCCAACTTCACAGCACAACCGAGATTTACAGCCACAAGCCAGGTCCTGCAGGAGGCAATTTGCTCCTGTTGAGCAAGGGGGAAGCTGCCATGTCACGTTTCACTGAGATCACCTGGAAAACCTGGAGAGCAGCTAGTGCTTCTGCTAAGTGTTCCAGCCACAAAAGCCATTTTCCAGTTTTAAAACACGTGAAGAGTAAGGAAATAAAATATTTGTTTAGAGTGACATAAAGGCTAAATCACTTATTAACTGCAAATAGATGTGTGTTCTATTTCACTGAATGTCTCTCCAGATTTTAAGCATGAAAGCTGTGATCTCTGGGTAAGGTTGAATTTCGGTTTATTTACTGGAAATTCTTTTATCCCCAGTTTTACACATTGGATAGATGTCTCACCCCTCATGACAGCAGCTGGAAGCTTTAATCTTCTGTGACCAGCCTTCTGTGGCTGTAACTCAGTTTCACAGTTAGAGCAGAGGACAGAGTGGCAAGAAAAATGTCATATTCTGTGTAGAAAGGGAAACAGGAGACATGGCACTTGCAGGGGCTTCTGTCTCCTCAGTCACAGTGTTCACAAGCTCTGATGTAGGGGGAACATTTCCCTCTTTTCACAGAGGGGATCAGGCTTTACTCCCACAGTCACTTTGCCATTACACCCATGTTGCACGACAGGGTGCACTGAGAACAGCCTTCCTCTGGGGACCCAGCACTCTTTGCCCCGGCAACCCCGCTGCTATGGGCAGGCAGGAGTTGGGCAAAGGCTCACCATGTCCAGCAGAATGTCCACTTTCAGCCGAAGTAGGTTGTTTTCTTCCTCTAGCTGCTGGTTTCGTTTGCGCAAGCGCTGCAGTTCCCTGCGATCTCCCAGGAAGCCTCCTGATTCTTGGAGGAAAGGAGGAGGTCAAAACACAGATTGTCAGCCAGCGTGGCTACTTCAGACCAGAGCAAGCCGAGCTGTACTCTACCTGAAACCCAGTGGCCATTTTCAAACTTCAGGCTCTGGCCAGCAAGGTTCATTGTGGGGGTACCGTATTCCAGGCCCAGCTCAACCTCACGGGTGGATCTATCCAGCTGCAGGGAGAAGATCACACTCAGAGTTTCACAGAATTCCAGAGCCACCCCCTGCTCTCCCATTTCTTAGTGACTGGCATTCCAGTGGAAGATGCTGGTCCAAATGTCCCTGGAACCCAGAACCTTTGGGCATGTACTACTTTGGTCATGTACTGCTGCAGTAGAGGACTGGCTCCTCTCAGTGCCATCCCTGCACTTTCTCCCACCTACACACCCATCTCCCTGCACTTGGAGACCACAGGTGAGAAGTTTTCAGTGACACAGTTCTGGACTGCAGGTGGGGTGATGATGATTCTTCCCTGAGCTATTCCATTTCTAGCTTCATGTACAGTCACAGTGATCAGGAATGGTGCTGCACTGCAGGAAGAAAGCAGCACAGTTGGAATAAAAGAATACACTGAGTTGGAAAGAACCCTCAGGGATCATTGAGTCCAACTCCTGGCCCTGCACAGAACTGTCCCTAAGAGCTCCACCGTGTGCCTGAGAGTATTGTTAGAACACTTCCTGAACTGTCAGGCTCGGTGCTGTGACCACTGCCCTGGGAAGTCTGTTCCAGAGCCCAATCACCCTCTGGGTGAAGAACTTTTTCCTGCCCCAGAAGCAGCTGGGAGCCCTTGTAAGGCTTATGGCACTCACAGCAGGAGCCACCCACCCCTGCCACCGAGGCATCGCTCCTGCAGCAGCCGCAGGTGCTGGGACTCACCAGGTGCAGGTTGGACAGCGAGGCCCATTTCCTGGGGGGGGTCTTCTTCGGGCTGAAGGAGTTCCCAAAGAGAGGCATTGCACGCTGCTGGCCAGGCCTGTGGCGGGCTCCTGAAGGAGCAGGAGAGACACAACGGGTGTGAGGCTGTGGGCCAAGAGCAGTGATGTTCTCCCCAGGCAGAGCCCCCAGCTCTCAGGCCAAGACAGCGATTCGGGGGGGTCCAGGACGCCACCCCGCCACTGCCACCGGGCAGCACCGGCCCTCCACGGCCACGTCCCTCGCACCTCCACCGCCACGTGACCGAGCCGGGCAGGGGCCGGAGGACGACGGTGCGAGGTGTCACCCCGCCCCCCCCGGCCCGCCCTGCCCGCCCCCGGCCGGTTCCCCCAGCGCCGCGCGGCCCGGCACCCCGGGGGGGGCACGGGCCGTACCACCCTACGGGCACGCCGAGGAGCTGGAAGGGGAGCCCCGCGGGGCGCTATTCCCCGCACGGGCCACCACCGGGATGCTCCTTTGTTCTGTTTTCCCTCCCGGCATCTCACTGGCGAAAGCGGCGGGCTCGGCAAGAGCGGAGCCGATGAAGAAAGCCCCCAGCCCCCATCCCCCCCGCGCCGCAGTGGTAGGGTCAGCCCCGCGGTGCGGGGGCGGTTGGGCCGGGCTGTTCCATCGAGCTTCGCCTTAATTCCGGGGGGGGCCGCACCTCTCCGTCGGGCCGCGCCCGCTCCCGGCGCTCGCGTCCGCCGCCGGTGGGATCCGCCGCGTGTCCCGGGAGCGGTTTGCGGCCGCCGCGTTGCCGTGGCGATGGGATCCGCGGCTCCGCTCCGCCTCCCGCGGTGGAGGTAGACGGGGGCGGAGTGCCGGGCAGCGGGCTTGGGGGTCGGCCCTGCTCACGGGCTGCGTCAAACTGGTGCCGTGCTGACCGCTCTTTCTTTAACATCTTCCCTGAAATTCTCGAATCGCCTGGAACAGTTGTTAAAAATGTTTTTGGCGGGGATTGTTTGTTTATTTTTTCATATAAATAACTAAACGCCATTTGGCAGAGAACCCTTCCTTGGCTGGGAACGTTGGAGAAGCGGAGGAGGTCTGGCGTCCTGGACTGCACGGGTTCAGAGGATGATGGGTGAGGAGCTGGAGAGAGCAGAATCGTACAGAATCACAGAATCACTTCGGTTGGAAAAGATCTCTGAGATCATCAAGTCCTGTCTTTGGCCAAACACCACCATGTGAACGTGACCGTGACACTAAGTGCCACGTCCAGTCTTTTCTCAAACACCTCCCGGGACAGTGACTCCACAGCAGCAGCTCCTCACACACCTTCCTTTGAAGCAGTCCCAGCAGCCATGATTTTCTGTGCACATTGAAAGCCCTCTCTTTCAGCACATGATGGAATAAATTTAGATTCCTTGTGTTACTTGCTGGCTTGTAAGCCATGGGAGGTGGCAGTGGCAGTTGGTTTGGATATTTTGAATGAATGGCATGGGTATGTGACACATATCACCAGCACTTTTTATGTTACAGAGGCAAAATGCCACTTCTAAACTATAAAATAATTCTCCAATATGTTAGAATAGCAATTTGAAGTTACATGCTTCATTGTTAAAAAAGCTTATGTTGATGACTTCTTGGGGCTTTCCTGAAAAATTTTGGAGTAATGAGGTACTAAGATGCTAACTTTAGTTAGAAGGGAACAATAAAGACAAGGAGAAAAAAAAAAAAGAAAACAGGGGACAGGCAGATAAAAGAAGAAGAAAAGAAGATAATCACCAACATTTTGATTTGGTTTGTACATGTATTAGTACTCCAGGAAAAAAAAAAAATTATCTAACAGACTTTCATTCCCAGAGTGCTTAATTGGCACCCTGCCTTAAGTGAACCAGAAAATTGCTCACTTGGAATGAGAATTGGAAAAATAGCACAGTTAAATCCAATGACTTGAGACAAGAAAAATTTCTGGTGCTGCTGTATCTTTTGGTAGTCCAGCTAACCAATATCTGTTTCTTGCAGGACACATGCTATAAAAACAGTTGCTTTCAGACCCAGTATAGCAGAGTCTGTGCACTGGAAAGCAGTGATTTTTGCAATAAGAGAAGTGATTATAATGGGGTGTGGGGGGAAGTCAACACCCTTAAAAGTAGAATAAAAACTTGCTGTTCAGAGCAAGGCCTTTGTGAAGTAGTTGTGGCTTCTATCACCATTTAATACCCATATGTGTATGCATGTATTGGGTAAGAAAGATGAAAGGAAGGTCCAGGTAAATGAGGGCAGGAACTTTGGAAGAAAAGCTGAGAGCATGTAGAATTACAATTTTGAAATGAGAACATAAAGGCAGCTCACCTGGGTGCTTATAAGAGCCAAAGACCATGCAGGAAAGTGAGGGACTGAGCTCAGTTTGGTTGGGGTGGTTTTTTCAATAATGTTCACCTTCCTAGAAGAAGCCTGTATGTTTCAGCACAGTTGTTGCTTGATTCCTCCTTGTCCTGAGCAGGGTGAGTGTCGTAGAAATACAATGTAAGTATTGTAAAACTAAACTGTCTCATGCATCTGGGGTCTCAGAGTGATTCTCTTACTGCCTCTTTCTGTGGAGCAGAGACTTGGAAAAAGCTGGGCAGCTCATCCCCACTGCCTTGGCATGGGAGGTGAACGCTTCCTTCTGTGCTTGGTTGCTGTGCCCATGGTGAGTAATACCTGTGTGAATGGTCTTATAGTTGGTAGGGCTTGTCAACAAGAGTTCAGAAATCTTCCCCTGGAGACTTAGAGAAGGAGGTTCAGTGTCTTGACTTCTGCTGTGATTTGCTTCAGGAATCTTTCTTCTGCATGGTTTCATTTCTTGCCAGACTCAATTTCTTTGAAAAATGCTATGGAATTTCCTCACTGCACCAACCTCCCAGGGTGTTTTGGCAGCAGCTTTTCATCATTGTTTCTCCACCTACATCAGGTAGATACTGAGACAAGAACTGACTGCTGCTGCTGTTTCTAGCATTGTCTCTCAGTATATTGCAAATACATACATATACATATTTATATATAGTTTGACATACGATTTTCAGCTATGTTAAGAGCATTATGGTGTAGTAGTGTGCATCCTTCTGTTCCTGTCACTCTGTGGGGAAAAGAACACCTAGCACACACACTTTCTCCCAGGACAATAACAAGGGAGATCACTGAGGAACTGCAAAAGCCCATTAAATGGGGAAAAACCTGTGTTACAGTCATTGTGTAAGGAAGCTGCCTATGTTCCCAGGAGGACATCTTTGAGAACACTAGTGGAAGGCAGAGAGATTGACAGGATGAAGATAAGGCTGTAGCACATGGCAGTATGGAAATTTTGGAATAGACCCAAGCTGTTCTTGGTAGCCTAATTTGGAGCGTCTTCTTCAGCTTTTTGGCTCAAAAGTGATAGAGAATCTATAACTTAGATGTTCTCAGAGCTGCTTTTAACTCCATAGTGTGTCTCTTGCTTTTTTTTTAATATCTGCTGCAGGATTATTATTGTTCTGTATTATACCAATAATTACAGGGAAACCCCATTGACTGGTGAACTCAGTAGACTTAATCTAGGCTTACTCTGAGTGTTTATTTTGTTATTGTATTGAAAGTTGTTACATTGCCTGGTTGTTACGGATAGGTAAGACTTTATAAATCCTTACCTATCCTGTGTTTAAAACCTGACAACTAAAACTTTTTTTGCATATTGAAGAATAATTCCCTGCCCAATTAAATTTTTCAGCAGTGAGGTAATTCTTGTTGCCTAAGTGCTGTGCAGTTTAAGATGTCCCTTCTTTTAGAATCCTAGATATTAAATACCTCACCTGTATTTTCTTGTCAAAGCCGACACTTCTTTTTCTCTCTCTGTTTCTTTATAGCATTGTAGCTAACCCATGAGATAAAAGAAAGAAATGTTAAGAAATGTGCTTTCCTCCCGCTTGACTGTCACAGATTCCACCACCAGGAGGCCCTCATTCCAGTGCTTACAGTTAGGCAAAGAAAACACGAGCAGAGTGAAGTGGAGAAACCCATCCTCACAAAAGTAATCTGAAATTAATGCACATCCTATGAATTGAGATTTTCAGAGTACCGTGCAAGCATCTATTAATTAATTATTGCAATCATCCTAATATCCAACTATCATGGATGCCGTGACTTTTGGAGATAACGGAGTGTCTGTCACAGGTGGTACCCTTTACTGAATAGCTGAGTGATAGCCAGGGCAGTTCATGCCTCTGTCTTCTGGATGGATCTTAGTAACCTAAAAAAAAATAACAAAATGCAGTAAAGCACAGGTTATATTTCTCATCCCTCATGTGTGCCCTCTATCAGCCAACAAATATGCTTTCAGCTACTTTGCCGCTGCCTTCTCTCTTTTAGCTACTTACTTATTCCCAGGTTATTAATTCTCTTTCACTTTTCACAGCTGCCTTTTATAGTGTCCCAAAAGTTCTAAATATCTGCACTAACACTCTTTCTGATTTTTCTATTTTGCTAACCAGAACTTCAAAGAAAGGAGGAAGGAGAAATGGGTTTATCCTTATTTTTTTACCAATACTTTTTCGCTACTGGCTTTTCAAAGCTTTTCATTACCTTGGCTGAAATGTAGACTTTGTTATTCAAAAGAACACTGTGTACATGATCTCTGGACTAAAAAGCATGTAGAGTTGTCTTTTTTTTTTCTTTAATCTCTATCTATTTTTCTCTCCACTGCTGAGTCAAGTCTTGTCTTGCTTGTTTCCCATGGTCATGTTTCAGTACTGATGAGTCCAAGACACAGCTTTGCAATGCAATTTCAGAATGGGTGATAGGTGAGAACAGTTTTGCTCCTGTCAGGAAATGCAGCTCCTGCAAGCTGTAAGTTACCCTCAGTTGCTAACAGAGTAACCCCTTGTCTTTCAAACTCAGTTCCTGGCCTCCTTCCCTGAATTCACACATACATACAACATGTTTACATTTGTGTACTTTGGCCTCTCTAATATGTACTAACGTGGAAAACATGTATCCTCTGCTCTAAGAATTAAAAAAAAGGGTAAATGAAGCCATGCATGAAATATGCAAAGTTCCCAGGCTTCTGAGAAGGTTTTCCAGTCATTGCTCACCATTCTGGCCACGCTGTTCACTTGAAGGAGTTTACACAAATACACAGGCAGTTAAGCCACTCACATGCTCTGAAAAGAGTCCATTGCTTCCTGACAGTTTGCCATGAGGTTGTCCTTGGTGACTGGGAGACCAAAGGTTCAGGGAGCATGTGCAGCCCACGCAGCAGTGAAAGCTTGTGTTCAGCTTTATTTCACTCTGTTTCTATTACCTGGCTACTCTTTGCTTCCTTCCACATCTGTATTTCATTCTTCTCCTTGTCTCTTACTTTGACAGTCATCTGTTTCCATGGCTCACTTAAGATGTCCTTTCCAGGAAATGATGAAACTTCAGCCTCCAGTCTGCTCCAGTTCCTGATGAGCAGATTCAGGAAAAAGGGAATACCAGGGAAAGGGTCTCAAGCATCTCTCTGCGTGGATTGGTGTTTGGTGCTGTTGTGACCCTTCACCACTGGCAGCTGCTGGAGACAAGACGTTTGCCTTTGGACTGTGCTGCTGTGTTGTTTATAAGGGAGAGCAAACAGGGCCTGGATTCTAAATTCCCTGCCAAGGCAGTTTCATCTCAGGCCTCAGAAGAGCATCAGCTGTGCTTTGCCTGTGCAAACAAGCACTCATGTGTATCATGGACTGCATCATGAGATTCTGTGAAGTTCAGTGTGTATAACATGCTATGAAGGTGGGAGAGAAGTGCTAACCTTTCCTCTTCCAAGTTTTTTCACCATTCCTTCTATAACTTCTCTTAGACACATTCCAAGAAGCTCTAAGAAGCTACAATAATTGGGACTATTGTTTTTTCACCATTCCTTCTATAACTTCTCTTAGACACATTCCAAGAAGCTCTAAGAAGCTACACTAACTGGGACTATTCCCAGTTGGAACCAGAAAAATTCAAGATGAACAAACTGCTGTCACCAAAGAGAGAGTCATAAGAACACTGAGGTAAGCATTCTCCCTAGACCCTGCTAATCAAAATAAGAATTTTGTATCCAACCTGGGTGGTCTTTTTTTCCCCCCAGGATGCCTTGATCTATAGGTCTTACTCTACACTAATTCTTTGTGTTACAATGCAAAAATTGGAAGTAACATGGTCTTTAGATGATGTGGAGTCTGCAACAAAATGACAATGGACTTTGTGGCCCAGAAAGTCCTTCTGGGTATCTGCTGCCAGCTCATATGCAGATGACATTGCTTTTCAGACTTTTGAGGAATGCAGATGATAGCTCACCAATGGTCTGCACTACTCCAGGATGTCGATTTAGAACCCATTCCTATGAGACCTGTGAAAGCAAGGTACAGGTGTACTTACAGCAATAAATGGGAGATCTGGTTGGTTTTGGTTTCCTGTTCTGTGTTGTTCCCTGGGGTAGCAAGGGATGCAAACATGAGACATATTAGGACCAGGCAGAACGTGATCTTGGTAGCTGCACAGTGTCAAGCGTTTTCACCAGCACTAAAGCCCATTGGTTCACAAGGTAAAGCGAATCCTGAAAGTATAAATTTTGAGTTTGCATTAAATACCCAAGCAAAATGAGCTATAATGGAGGGTGCTCTCTCTCTGAAACTGAAAATAAAACATAAACTAACTCTTGGATTCTAAACTTAGGAACTGTGTTTCTCATTCTGCCTTCCTTTCCCAGATTCCTTCAAGATGACAAGCAGTTCAGAGAAGACTGGTAAGGCTGGTAGGAATGCAGGATAAAAATACATTGACAAATATGTGCGGCCAGCAAGTGGATGTTTTACAGAAGCTCAGGCTTTCATTAAAAGTATTCATTGCTCTTAAGGAAACTTTCCTTGTTTGACCATCCAGAAGCCACTCTGTCGGTCACCCTGGGACTGAGGCCCTTCCTCACCGGGCAGCTCCAGCGAAGCAGTGGGCGCCTCGCTTGACTCCCTACACCCCCCACACTCCCACACTCAGACCAGGTTTCCTTACTGGCTCGAGCCAGGATTTCCCTTAGCAGAGCCTCAGACATCTGGATCCTTAAAATAATTTAACCATGGTGCAGCAAAAAACTGGCAGCTCAAGCTGGGTGCCTCCAAGAAGGGACCCCAAAGAAAGCCCTGGGTTTTTATACCCTCCCAGTCCATGTGTGACAAAGTCCTGGCTCTTCCTGCTGAGTCCTCAGCTCCTGCTGTGTCTCAGTGTCCGGTCACCTGGCTGTGCCACAGGTCCTGTGCCCTCTGTTCTGCCAAAGGTCAGCACCAGTTCCTGGCCTCTTGCCTGGGGCTCTCACGGCCCAGAGCCCAACCTGCGGCTGACACTGCAGCTGCACACTGAGCTACCAGCACTGAATGTGCTCCTCAACACTCTTCATCTTGTTACTGTAACTGGAAAGGTTGTCAGTTTGGGTTTGTTGGATTTTTGGTTGTTTTTTTTTTTTCATTAATTTGTCAGATGACATGAAACAGGAGTTGTTCCGTAACCATTCGGAAAGACTTTCTTGAGGTCCCTGGCAGAGGTTCTATCACCCTAATTTCAAACACAATGCCCACAAGCACCTTTTGCACTTTCTCTGCTGTTCAAGGATTCTTATTTGTTGCAGGTCATCATTCCCCAGGCAACACTCACTGCCTATATTGTACTCACTAGCCAAGACCCAAGATTCAGCAGACATTTCCTTTAGAAAAGAAGTAAGGGAAGAATGTGGTACAGGGAAAATTATACTTAACTTACGCACCAAGTGCTTAAATATTGTAAAGAATCTCATCTTTTTATTGGGAGGGAAGGCATGTCATATTTAGAAACTGGTTCCCAGCTCATATATTTATGTAATTTGATTCATTTTTGAAATAAAAGCAAATGAAAATCTGAGTCTCTGAAGATTTAAATCTTGTCACTCTGAAAGAAAGGGAAATTGTTTTCATGGGTCAGCAGACAGGCTGTTCTCACAATTCATTAATTCATTTACAGTTGAAGTAATCTGCTACTTCAGTTCTAAGATTAAACAACTGGTAGTGATAACGTGTTGCCAGGGTTCATGTTAAGGATGTCAAACCTGGTGTAGAACACCGGAAAGCTTGTAATCGAAACTGGGACAGGTGAGCCAGTGTGCAGTGGGCTGCAAAAAAGGATAATCTGCCTGTAAAAAATGGGATTGCAGTATCCAAAACAAATGCCCTAATCTGATATTTAGTCACCTAGGTAAGTAGTCACACTTTCCAAAATGCTCCATAATAAGCCCTTATTTTGCAGTCAATGGGAACTGCAGTTCCCATTGCACTAACATTTTACTACTTAATTATGAGCCCCTGATTTAATTCCAGGTTTGATATCTTAGACCTGAATAATCTGGATGATGGAGTATAATGCAACAGCATTATACAGCAGTAGAGAGTAGCAAATTGCTTTCAAATGTCTAATAGAAAACCACTGTAATTTTGGACATGTCTTTTGTTAGTGTTTTAGGAAAAAGGAAAAATGCTTATTTGTCACACAAAAAAGGGAGAAGCTCTAAGCACAGGGAGCAAAGAGAGTAAGGCAGAAGTAAAAAAAAGCAAGGGAAGGATATCTGGGCAAAGCAGCATGGAAGAAAGTATGAGCAGTGGAAGGAATGGTAGTGGTAATGCACACAGGTTGCATTGAATCAGAGGCTGGGAACACTGAACCGGATACAGAAGCCTGTGAGGATATTCAAAGCTGGTGTTCACAGAGCCAAACATTTATTTCACGACAAATGCTTCGGAACTAAGCTGAATTATATTGCTCTTAAATTGAAGTTAAGAAGAATGCCTATATTGTTACACACTTTGGGAGTTTTCCTACATAGAAGCAGGGAGAGAGGTGGGGTGAGAAGAAATAGCTCATCAGTCACAAATCATTCTGCTCTGTTAAAATCCAGGGCCCTTGAAAACAAACTGGCAGGAGGGCAAGCTATTGTCCTTAAAATCTGAAATTAGGTATAGTAAACATTTTCTTTTATATTTACTCATGCTGCCAATGGCTTCTCTCAGCATAACACACAATTTACTCAGTTTTCAACTTGCTGACTTCTACATATTTCTGTAATGAAAGTTTGTGCTGCGACATGTCTGTCAACAAGTGGAAGCAAAAATCTTTGGCTTCTCTTGACCAAGCTGAATTGATTTTGGTTTATTTTTTTTATTTCAATAGTCACTATTAGAGCAATGCTGATGGAATACAGGCCACTTTTTATTTTTTGGAAGCCCTGTCCTTGTTTATATTTAAGTATCATCCCAGTGATACTGCCATGCTGCCAGCCACATTCCTCTTGCCACAGGCAGGGCATTGCCATTGCAGCATGTTAGAAAAAGCCTTTTAACTGGTGCTGCTTTGTCACCGTGGAGTGGCAAGAGGGAAACATATTTCACTAAGGAATTATGCAATGAGTGGAATTTGGGAGAAATTAGTTTGCTTATAAAACTGTCTTAGAAAAATACAGTAACCATGTGATGCTAGTGTCAGTTTCTATCCAGGCCGGCAGACTGAAACACACAAGTGGATTGTGATTTGTTAATTTTGTGAAAGCAGTTTATGGAGTCAATAAATCTTGAAGGAAGAAACATTCCAAACTCATTTCTGTTGGAGACAGCTGACTCGGCTGTGAGCTTTACAGAATAATTCCAACAGTTGCTTTTCACTAGATAAGGACATTCCCTGGTGTCATAGCTATTTTGCAAGTCTACAATTGCCTTCTATGACTCTGGAATTTCTCCTGCCATTTCAACAGGAGAGGATGCTTTTATTCCTTTTCCCATGACTGCAGCATGATGCTGCTAGCACTAGTGCTGCTGTATTTTGCCATAGAGATAGCTATGTTTCACCTGGGGATGGGCCAGACTTTTTAAAGGGAATGCATGAGAATTAGGGCATTTATCATAACAATATGGTAAATTACTGAAAGTTTTTCTGGCCTTCATTTCTCTTGAAGGAACTGAGACATGGACAAGCTTCTAGCAAGTACCATCCTCATCAAACAAGCAAATCTTCTAAGTCCAAACAAGTAAAATATAAGCCAGTGACTTTTCCAGGTATATAACAGGGAAGAAAAGGTTAAACACTGTTGTATTGCACTAAATAATTATTAAGTTATTTGCACCACTACTTGTTTTACTAAGAATTTTCAGGCTTGTTGTCATGAAGGCCTTTACTGTGCTATGATACGTGCTCTCCATATGTGAACCAGGAGAGCATGTATCCACAGATGGGTATGTGTTTGTCAATCCCAAACAGCTGGAATCCACTGGAATCCATGAAAGCTGCTTGTGTGGGTGTGGGTGGGGGGGTGTGTTCCTTTGTGTGCCTAAGTAGCACAAATAGTTTCAATCCAAAATAGGTTTTGGATTCACGGACATGTGCTAAGTGCAGAGAATCTGGACTGCTAATATTTAGTATTTCAGACCCCCACACTCAAGATGCAAAGCTTGAAAAGGATAAGAAGGAAAGCGTTTGGAAGCAGTCTCAACATATGTTCAAAACTAGAGGACTAAAAATAGCACCTCATCCTGGAGAGGTGACACAGCATTTGAGAAGGATAGGTCATGATGCCATAGATTGAGTTAATTTTTCTCTCTCCTGCTGACATAGCTGATTGTTGGCACCCATATACAGCCCGTAATACAAAAAAAAAAAAAAATTCTTAAGGGCAGTTGCTCATGTAAAGGCAGTGTGGAAGTGGGATTGCTTTGTACATTTTAGTGTTGCTTTTTTGTCAGTTTTTCTCAAAGGTTCTGTCCCTAAGCCAGTAAGGCCCATACCCATTACCACTTAAACCCTTTTGTCTTCCTGAGAAGAATGGGTGAGAAGATATTACTCCTTTCTTTAGAAGCAGGTCCCCTATCCTTTCAAATATACTTGAATTCCTCCTGAAGCGATACCCAGGAATGTCCTTCACCCAGACAATTCAGAATCCTGAGCTGATCTGCAGATGCTTTTTAGAAAACATTCTTCAAGACCACTCAGTCATTTCTAACAAACGTCCGGGATGAAAGATGGTTGTTGTTCTCTTCAGCTTCTTCTCTCCAGTTTGCTTTTGCTGCATCAACAGCATGTGACAGCTGAGGCTGGGGTACTGTGGCTG
The DNA here is from genome assembly GCF_015832195.1 of Motacilla alba alba. Lineage (NCBI taxonomy): Eukaryota > Metazoa > Chordata > Aves > Passeriformes > Motacillidae > Motacilla > Motacilla alba. The sequence continues at coordinate 49,779,200 of NC_052031.1, forward strand.
GTCATTAGGAACATCTCATGGATGCAGTTTAATACTGAATACAATTTTGAAATCAAATATTTGAGTGTCTTATAACTTCCTTTTTGTTTGATGCTCATTGCCCAAAGGACAGAGGTCATGTGTGAACTCTGGTCTCAGAAACTCTGACCTATTTCTCTGTCTTGGATTGCCTGACTGTTAAAACAGGAAGTGCTGCCTTAATCCAGTGAAAGAACAACAGTGGAGGACAGACAAAATAGAAAGAAAGACTGCAGTGGAAAGTACTGGGGTATATTGAACCCCAGTGGGAGTTGTTATTGAGTAGGAGTTGTGCAGCTGCACAGAGTTTCAGAGACACAGATATGTCATTTATAATCACCAATTCAGCAGAAATATGAGAAGGAGAGATTAACAGCTTTTTTTTTTTTCAGATATGGACAGAGAAATGTTTAATGAAGAACTCACTTCCAGTAAGGCTGGTAAAGAAACCATGGTAATCCATGGAAAGGAGAACAATGAAATAATCAGGCTAATGAATCTCTGAAGTTTAAAGGTTTGAGATTGGAGAAAATTATTGCCAGATCATTACTGAAAAATAAGGCTGTATTGTAGCAAAATCAAGGAAGCGGTATCTTAAAGCCAATTACAATTCCTAAGACCTTTAAATATTATACTAATGTAAAAATAACTGTATGATGATGCACTCAATGCCTATCCAAGTGTTGAGGTTTGAAAAACAAACTGCTTATGGTCTGTTGTGGCCAATATCCTGGCAAACATATGGAATACAAATGGAGCAAGACTGGGGTTTTTATCTGTGGTTTACATACAAACTCAATTGGAAGCAGCAGACAAAGCCAAGAGTAGAAAACTGCAGGAGCATGTTCAGTTCTGTGGCATGGTTGGTTTAAAAGGAAAGCTGATACCAACTGAGAGGCTAAGATGGAAAACCTGAGCTTTTCCAAACTGATAAGGAATGTGGAAAGACTGTTAAATTTATTAGATTTTCAAGCAGAGGCTCTTCAAAATTTGGTGTGTTTTTTAAATGAAGAAATGTCTCAAATACTAGTGCTGAATTTCTTCCAAATGTGAATTTAAAAATGTTTTTCCTGTAATACATATTTTTTTATGTGACCAGTGAAATCTGCCATGACCTAGAAATTTAAAATTTTCTATCAGCTGCACTTTAAATATTCTTCTTTCTGAATCATGCTAATGAAAATGTTGTCCTGAGCACAAAACAGAGCAAAACAGTGTACTCAAAGTCATTATTCACCCTACTTGACAACAGAAGCACTCAGCTTCTTTGAGCTAGAATGCATTAAAGGGGAGAAAAAGACATTCAATGAATTATGCTTTTTTTCAGCTGTAACACTGAAAACTCTGTTGTCCCATGTTTGGTGCATAAAGCTGCTTTGCTTCATGTATTTTTCAGACTAATTTTCGCTGCTAGTGTGTGAATAAGTTAAAGAAGCATTCACTCTTTTGGCCATAACAGTTAAGACAGTATTTGCAGTACTTCCAGCTTTGTTTGCATTAGAAGTCAGAATCTCTTTGTGAAGAATACGCACACAGAGGCCTATGTTCTGCAGCACTGAAACATTTTCTTGTTTTAACTCCCTTTCTCATGAGTTATTGCAGCTAAATCAAGTTTTCTGACTCAGCTTCCTGCAACAAATCCTTGTTGCTTCTCTCTTTTTATTAGGCACCAATGTGTTCAGCTGCTGCCAGTCAAATTCTACCCCCGGAATCTGCATTCAGTCCCAGAGAAGTCCCTCTGCCTACAGGGACGGTGACAGTCCACCAAATGGCAAAACTGATCCAGCACTGTGCCAAGGCAGTCTTTCCCTGCCTCTCTCCCTCATCTCCCCAGCTGCCTGATTCCCTCTTTCCTTTTTTACTGTTCACATAAGCACCAGAGGGAATGCAAATAGGAGAAAAGCAAATCATTATGACTTGCTGGTTAAAGCTAAGGCTCACTCTGAGAGCTGGAACATGGGGCATTAGGGCAGCGAAGGAGCTCTGTACTCTGATCAGGCCCCTGGTGCCAGAGACTGGCCATGTGATGTCCTTCATTCCCTTGGGGCATGGCTTCTCATTTAATCTGTGAGCAGAGGATTGTTTAGTCAATTCTTCTGGTTTACTTAGTGAAATGAAGATATTCACCCATGGACTTTAACCAGGGCTGTGACTGAGCTTCGATTCAAATGCAAGCTTGTCAGAGGCATTGTCACCGAATCTGAAGACTGATAACAGTTTCATATCAAATAAATTTTATTATTGCTTTCTTCATCCTATTTTTATCTGATCGTGGAGGTAATTCAAATGAACAAAGATATATGCAATTGCAATTACTACTCCCACTTAGCTACATATGTGGGCAGTCTTATTTCATAATTAGTTTGTTACTCTGTTTATCATAAAGTTAATACTAAGCTGAAGTAGAACAAGGTGCACTTATTCCAGAACAAAAATCTATGTATGTGGAATTAGTAAAGAGCAGTTATTTTGGAATTTGCAACAGCTGTTTAGAAAGCTCTCACAGTTTAAAAAAAGACCTGCACTTCCCAAAGTATGCATTTCATGATTCAGAGTAATATATTTTACCAACTGCATTTTGGGTTTTTTTTCAATAGCGATTAAAATAGAGATTCTTTTTTTTTTTGGTGCAGAGACTGATAAACTGTAAAAGGTTGCAGCACCAGTTGCTCAAGCAGAAAGAAGCGTTAAAAATGAGAAAGCTGCTTTAAAAAGATATATTTTTTAAAATACCTATTAGCATAGGTTAGAAATGTGCTCAAAGGGTTAGGGTAGTGGCTAGGGTTAGGTTTAGGGTTGAGAGAGTCAAAGAGCCTAAAGCTCCAGGAATACTGGGGCTGGAAAAGGTGATCCTGGCAGGGCCCCAACTTTGCTGCACTGCCACCTGCCAGCACCACACTACATCTGATTTTATGGTATGTAGTGCCTATTATGAATGTTACTTTTTTTTTCCTTCTTTTTTTTTCTCTTTGTTACCCCTAAGTCCAGATTCAACTCAGCTTTTCTTTGATCACTGGTGATCACAGCCATCAGGCCAGCCCTGCCAAGCCTGTGCCTTGCCTGTTGCCTTTACATCCCTGCATTCCTCAGCAAATCTCGTGCCCCCACTTCTCAAGGTTTCTGCTCTTGCTCCATGCCTGCATTTCTCTGCGCTGCATTGCTGTGCTAGTCATAAGTCTCTTTTTCTACACAGAGTAACTGTTTGTTACTTTTGTTTATATAAAATGATGGTTGTACCACACGCAGATAAACAGAAGTAAAACAAATTAGCCACAGACCTGGTTAATTATGGAAACTGCTGTCACAGCTAACGGAGGAAAAGATACAGAAGGGTCGAGAGAAGTTCAAACAAAGCAAACCTGACAAATCTCAGTCCTGAGGCCTTGCACATTCAGTACAGAGCTTATGGCAAATTACTGAGAGTGGCAATATCATATTCCAGGGTTGCATGTTTCAGTCCCAAAGGTCACGAGCAGGTAAGAGCAAGCTGCACACACTATGACATAATCCATCATGTTTGGGCATTTTTTTAGAACTGATTATGCTGGCATTTTCTTCTCTTTTGGGGTAGAAAAAAGCATGCAAGAATTAGAGTCTCTGTTACCTAAACTTTTAAAAGTGGAAGTTAGCTCAAATACTGCATATTTTTTACAGATAAAATTGCATGGCACAGGGAAGGGTAGACAACAAGGGTAATGGCAAGGATAGGCAAGGACTGAAGTTGTCTTGTTCTTTCTCAAAAGATAAAAGAAAATCCAAAGCCTCCCCAGCCAAATGGACACCAGACTCAGTTTTGAGATAGATAATCTCTTGATGTCTCTTTCAGTCCTATTGTTCTCTATTACTGTTTTTTATCTTAAATAAAAAACTCCTTGTGCGTTCTCAAAATGGACAGTTTTTCTTATCTCCTTTGTCTTTTTGATAGATCATATGTGATATACTGCATGTCTCCATAAATCCTCTAACTCTAGAAGAGTTTAGGTTTTGCAACAATTGCAAGTGGCCTTGTTTTTTCCAGTTTTTTTTTTAATTTGTCATGTCATTCTTAATTATACATATAAAGAATTTCTAATTTCACAATCACCTATAAAAATAGTGCATCTTGTGGGGCTTGGACTGCTATCACTGTGTTTATATAGTTGACATCCAGATTATTTATTTCTCATTTAGAAAAATACCAAATCCTGAATTCTCTAGTTGGTGTTTTGATATTACTGTTACCTTCTTTTCCAGTCACATACAATCTGTTGTGTTCCTGACTTGACCTGACATCTCTTTAATGTCAGTGGGCACAGCCCTCTAATTCATCACTTCCTTCATAGCTGCAATGCTGCACCGTGGTCTGGACAGGACATCTCGATAGATAGAAGAGATCTCTAATCCAGTAACATGTCCTTAGTGATTAACTCAAAATACATTAGAGGTAGAAAAATCTACCTTTTAATGTGTCTTTTTAATGCAGGATCGCTCCCAATACTGTAGTATTGAATACTTTCATCAAGGCTGAGCCTAAGAACCTCAAGACTGCAATGGAGACAACTCAGTCTCCCAGTACCATCTCTATTCCTTCCAGTGATTCCATTTTAACAACAGAGCTCTCCTGTTACTTCAGTATGAATTTCAAAGCTTGGCTGATCTGATATTTTGCCACTCCTACCCTGAGAGCCATTGTTTGCACAGAGCTTTTGCAGCTCATCTTAGCTCTGAGCAGAGACAAAAAAAAAGCCAAAACCCCAACAACAACAAAACCCCTCATGATTTCCCTATTGCAACTATGGATGAAGTTTGGGCGGATGAAAAAAAAAATCTGCTGGATAGTTAATATTTTATGGTAATGCTTTGACTTGGTTCTTGTCCAAACAGGTACAAGATGTCGAGTGAGAGGAAATGCATATCATAGTGGTGTGTCTCATTCCAGTATGCCCCTCAGGGATGGAGATGCATTGGTGAGCAGCAGAACCTGTAAAATGGAAGGAGAAGATGGAGGGATGCCTCTACTCACTTGGGCCAATGTCTACCAGTATGGGCTCTGTGGGGTTACTGTACAACACCAGGTGGAAGCCAAATGAGCAACTAATGATCACAGAACGTTTTGAAGTTGTAGAATGTAATTTATTGCCCAAAATAGCTCTTTGGAGTGGGGAATGGTCTTAAGATTCTGTGCATTCATTGACCTTTCTGAGAACCATTTTACAAACTAAAAGGATAACGAAGGGCAGGCTGTTTACAGAGTGAGGTATTTTCAGCAGCACCAGAAGGGTCACCCTCTTCATTCTGTTCTGGAATAAAAGCATACTTTGTGAAGGAATTCACCTTTAAAGGGCTGTCTGCCCAAGTGCTCTTCTGGAATAGCTCTTGCAAAATAATGCAGTTTTCAAAAGCTGTGCCAGCTGCTTCCTCTGTATAGACAAAGCCTTGGGCTCCCAGGATTGGACTTTTGGTACTCATAGAAATTGCTCGATGTTTCGAATGGGGACCCTGCGAGCGAGCACTCCTGTGGTGTGCTGATGATGGCACAGGGCCCTGGGTTTTGTTGCTTGGTTTCCTGACTTGGCTAAGAAATGGCTTGGAAAAGGTGCCCTTAACCTCCCACAGGCAGAGGGTGGGGAAGTTTTCACAAGCCCCTTGGAACAGGCTGAGATGCTGCTCCAGTCCCGTCTGCTATTCCAAGCCCACACAAGGGGCAGCCAGGAACTCCTGCTCGCGGGAGATGCGATGTCTCCTTGACATGCAGTCCCGTACCAACTGTGCCACCAGAGGCGAGCTAAAACGGGTGATTGCTTTCCAAATACTGTCTCCAAGAAGCCTGCAGATGTCTCACAGAAGCGTTCATATCCTAAAAAGCACCTTTTCCATCCTTTTAAAATGGCAGATTAAGTCATGTGTATGACTCAGGCTCATTTTCTTGTCCTGTGACTCCAGGCAAGTCACTTCTTTTCCAGCTCCCTGACAGGTTTTGGCCATCCAATCCAAAACCGCCATGTGTGCCTCGTTGAGGAAGATGCGTGAGCGGCACCGAGGAAAAACAAAAGGCAGGGCTGCGTTGAACTAAATGCCTTCCAAACCAACGCGGTTTGAATTAATGCTGCCTTTCCCAGCTGTAGAGTGAGGGCGATGCGATATTCCCGGCAGACAGCGATTACAATAGCTGATAAACCATGAACGATGCACTGATTGAAGACAGACTCGGGCGTCTTCCAGCGCGGGGCGGGTGAGGGAAGGGCCCGCCCGCCCTCATGGCGCCCCCAGGGCCCCGCCCCGGCCGCCGGCGGGAAGGCGGCGGGGCCGGGCCCTCAGGAGGAGCGAGGCGGGCCGCCGTGGCGGGCTCGGAGCCTTCGCCCCGGGTACTGCACCCACCTTCTCCACGGGAGCTGCCCGGGCATGAGCTGGGGATTTAGTTACTGTTCTAATTTTGATGGGGAATTACGGTGCTCTGCGGGGGGAGGGAGATTCAGGGTCCCTCGCCCTTTGGGATCAGAAATGGACATCTCATGAGGAGGCAGCTGGCAAAGAAAACCCGCATAAATCTGTGTGTTGATGACGATTAATCAGTTATTTTCCTCTGAGGCAACAGATGTGATGTCGCGCCGTGGAGCTCCTTGGGGCGGGTCGGGTCGCCCCCGGTCCGGGGAGCCGAGCTCCAATGGCTGCTGCCATTTCTGGCAGCCCAAGGCCAGGGGGGATTGGGGAATGGGTCCCTGTCGCACCCTCAGGCTGGAGGGACACCGCGGTATCCAGGTCTTGCTCACCTGCCCTTGAGTACTTGAGGTGGCACAAGATTGGTGGTGGTTTTTCATGGATTTGCTGTGTGGTCTCAGACTTTGACCCTTTAATCTGCTTCACTGCAGGTAGTGATGACTGGAATCCTTCAGGTGTGCCAACACGCACCAGCAGCAGGACAACAATTCACTAAGCAGGAGGATTTTTTTCGTACTTAAAGCTTTTAATAGGGTGAGGTATAATTTCTCCATTTTCCCTAAAAGCCTGCAGGAAGGCACAGGTCTGGGTCTGCCTCGTTTTTCTGCTGTGAGATGCCAATTGCCTAAGGATGGGGAGTAGGAAAACAATCCTATCACCTGCTTAGCAGTGTTTGAAGTGCAGGATTATGTGCATTTTGTGAGGATGTTTTTAACGATGAAAGAGATTGTAATATAGTTTTAATGCCCCTTGCATTACTTGTTTTTCTTCCTTCAGTATTTGAAGCTAGGGGATTTTTCAAATCTCCCAAAGTAGTTTTTAATTAGTGTTTTGCTTTAATTATGTGAAGGTGTGTTTTGTCACTCCATAATTGTAAGAGCTCTGAAATAGAAATTAGATATACCATGACACTATCAGAAACAACTGATTTTATAAGGTTGTTTCCATTAAATGTAACAGAATAAGATAATTCTGAAATTCTGATATCCTCTTCCTTTCTTACCCAGCCTCTATATACACAAGATTCTTGCAAGCAAATTAGTATCCATTTACAAGCTGAAAAAAAAGGCCTTTTGCATATATTTAGTCTAAATGATCCCAACCTCTGTTCGAAATAGCCCATCTTATAGTTTGTGGATTTTGTTAACAAATGAGCAAGTAAATATATGCACACATTTTGATGTGGTGGTCTACAAAACTTTTGATCATCCAGAGCTAGGACACCAAGTGTAACTCACAATTTAAACAGAAGCAATTTAACCCATTTACAAAGCCATAAAAATGATAGAGTAGTTTGGTTATAAGATCATGTTTCTAAGGAACTACTTTGTAGTCACGATTCTTGCATTCATAAAATTTAAGGAGGTCACACTTTGCTCATTTAACCATGCTGTCACTAAGTGCCTGTTCCAGTTCTAGGCCTTGCTTATAGCAAGTCACATAGAGAGGGCAGTGAAGCTGTGCTGGAGTACAGACATGGCAAGTTAACCATGAAAAAACATGAAATGAGCTCTCTGTACATAGGTTTGCACAATAAAAGTTCCAGGTTTTTATTACCTTCTTTTGTTCTCTCCTTGCAAGCATACTCCTTACAGCCATTATCTGCACGTCTTCAGCATTTATTGGTCACTTTGAACCTCAGCAAGAACTTCAAAACAAATGCAGCTTTAAAAATCTGCTCTCAAGATACATCACTAAGGAGTTGTAGCCTTCCAGCACTGTTTTGTGGGTTTTCTGTCACATAAAGATGGAGAGGCAGAGCTGTTGCATTGCCTTTCCATTGCCCATTCTGTCTGCAACTTTGCTGACTTTTGTTATAAAAACACAGACTGCCTTTAGCATTCTTACCAGAATAAATTCTACTAGTGATAATTCATTTTAAATGCTCCCACCTCCAAAACTCATCTCTGACCCAAGATTCTTACAAGGGAATGAGATCTCTTTTCCTAGTACCTGTGAAGCCCTTTCTAGCCAAACCAGTTCGTCTGAGTGTAAAGCTGTAGATTTTCTCCTTTTGGCCTGGTAGGTCAAATAATGAAGAGTTGGAAGCAGAATCCAAACTTAAATCCATATATGATGTCATACTGACATGTTTCTGTAGTTCAAGGACTTCTTAAAAGTCCTTTCACAGACATTTACTCATTTATTGCCTCCCCATGACTCTTTGTTTGCATTTCCCACTAGTGATCAATACTTTATTGCGTGCTCTTTCACGATGAAGGCCATGGAGGATCAAGTAGTCCAAGAAGACCCAGGGTACCAGGATGATGAGGTAAATTTGTTATTGATTGAAAACTATGTGCAGCAAATGTTCAAAGGTATTTTGATAGTCTTAAGAAACCCATGGAGGGACAGGAGGTCCCCAAAAACTATCAGGGAGTTCAATGCATTTAAAATTTTGTTCCAGTCTACTACCAAGAAAATCTCATTCCCCAAGTCCCTGTACAGCCTTGCTCTTCAAGCAATCTTCATTAACCTTTCAAAAGCTGTGCACAGTTTTTAATGGGATTATCATTATTTCATCATATTTTACACTTCTGTATTAAATGCAAGGGGACTATCAGTTAATTTTCTGCTTCTGAAGAATGATCATCAGCACAAAAAGAATGAGAAATTATGGCAGAAAAGCTGCAGATTATGATGGTGCTGACACAAGTTGTATTAGCACAGCAGAGGATTAATTGCCTGTGAATATACACTTTATGGAGAAGATGATAGGAAACATGTCGGCCTTTTTGGCTCACTATGGCACTGCTTATTTCAGTTGTCTAAAAAGTTATCTATTATTTGTAAAAAATCAATAAATGTTTACAAATCTGAAACAGTCACGTTGCAAGATAGATGTAATAACAAGAAAAAGCAATATCTATTTTTATTCTGCTATTTTGTTTAGGAATCCTTTTTTCAGGATATTGACCTGCTGCAGAAGCATGGAATTGTAAGTATTAGCAATCACACGATCACACAGAATTGTCCCTCAAAAGCTACTGTAAGGTTGTTTCCAAAATTGTATACACATTGAGGCAAATAATTGAAATTTCTCCTTGCAATGAGTTCTAACTCAGTAAGAGGAGATAAATTTTGCCTTTGGTGATAAGACAGATTTTTAGAAAATCTCATTCACATCAGATTCCTAAATAAAGTGTCAAGATACTCAAAGTATTTAGCACCTAGCACTCTTGAAAAACCAACTGCTTGCTAATTTATTTGAAAACTGTGTGATAGATTATTTCCTGTTCCTGCCAATCTTTGTAATTACTCCTGCATTTTTGGTGCCTGTGAAATTACACTGTGACAATTGTTATTATACTATTTTCAGCATGCTGGTGCAGGGGGTAGAGTAGGAGTGTGGAAAATATTAGTAGCTAGAGAAATAAGTGGGTAGTTTTCTTCATCAAATATGAACTCCTATCATTGTTACCATCATCACATAAACACCACCTATTTATTTGAATTACAGTTATTATATGTTTATCTAGGAGACTGGCTCATGGATTGGAATCCTGTTATAATCAGGGTTCTACAAGCAGGATAAAAAGTTGGATTTGCCTGAAGTAATGTGAGATTTAATAAAAGTGACTACACTCAGAGAAAGATGGGAAGAACATATCACAATGACTCATCATTAGCCAGCGCTGTAGTCACTGGGCTGACCATGTCAGCAGTGCAATTGTTGGCAATTTTTTTTTTATTGGCAGTTCATTGGCAGTTTTAAAGATCGTTCTGAAGAAGGATCACATGGTTGGGAGCTCAAACTAAACTATGGGGCAACATAGGAAAAATAAACAAATTATTGCTTTAAAAATTTAGCAAGTTGTTCAAAGAGGGTGACCTGAGCTGGAAGGGAGCTGTACTACCCTGTCGGTATGAAACAAGGCATGGCATTCACAGAAGGATACAAATGTGTGAAAGAGTTTGAAAACTAAGAATAATGACTTAGGATGTTCTTCTGGGGTTGTAAAGGTTTTCTGCTCCTTTCCATTATTTTTTTCTTTCTTCCAAGTGGTTATTCCCACACCTCAGAGGAAGTTTTTGTTCTCAGCTGTGCCAGCTAAAAGCTTTGTGCAAACATAGGATGACCTATATATGTTAAATTCATTTACCTGGAAAGATAATTTTTGTGGGTTTAGAATTTTTTTTCAAGGACTAGAGAGAAAAATATTTACTGGATCTGCCAGTGTGCCCAGAAAGAGAATCAGAATTAGAACAACTGAGACTGTGATTTGGTGATCAAAAGTGTTTGGTAGGATTTAAGGTGCTGTTACCCCTCAGCCTCTGCTGAATGTCATACACGTATCACAGGATGAAAAATAAGCTTTGAAATAAACATGACTAATTTCTCACACAACCCTCCCCTCCCTTCTTATGCTCTATGTACCCACACATTCTAGATAAATAGATTATATGTCCAGTTCATAGTTTTTTCCAAAAAAAAATCTTGGCCAGAAATGGCAAATTGATGTATTATTTCACACCTTTCACATAGTATGTTTTCTTGTGAGTAATCTGTTCTTGCTTTCACATTTCCAGTGATGTCAGAATCATAAAATTAGGTGAGGGAAGATAAAATATGTCAGTAGGGTGCTGTCTGAAGTTGTGCTGTTCCCAATTTATGAAAAACGAGTAGCTCACTCCAGCCCAAAGTGTCAGTCAGATCTGCAGGACACATGTGTTTTAAACTGGGCGTGCACAAACAGCACAGCAGTTAGACTCAATTTCCAGTGATCCTTGTGAATCAGCTCCCAGCTATCCACCACCAGATTATCTGGTTTACACATTATCTGTGCTAAGGGACCAAGGACAGACTGAGTGCTACAGGGAGTCCAAGGTCCACACTATCTGAAATAATTCTGTACTGCTTCTCTACTATCAGCTTTGATCTAGAAAAACTGACACTGAAAGGGGAGAAGTAAATACCCAGAGATCTTTCTCTCAAAACCACCAGAAGCTGCTCTCTGCACCATGATCCCTCACACCAATGTTACTCAAAATTTAGTTTTGTTGGTGTCACAAACGACACAATGAAAGTTTACTGTAAATCTGTTTCTTGGTGAAAACACAGGCATATGAATGCAAACTTAAAATATTTCACAAAGGTTTATTTCACCTTCTAGTTGTTAGCTGTCCTGAGTACTCACAGAAGGGAAATTTCTTTGCAGAACGTAGCAGATATTAAAAAGCTGAAGGCAGTTGGGATTTGCACAATCAAAGGAATCCAGATGACCACGAGAAGGGCATTGTGCAACGTGAAGGGGCTCTCAGAGGCCAAAGTGGACAAGATTAAAGAAGCTGCAAACAAGCTTGTTGTAAGCCAGTCACTTTCCTGAGAGTTTGAACTTATGCTGGCCTCTCCAAAATGCTGTGCAACATTTCTCTTAGCAGATTTCCCACTGCATCATCAAAATAATTTTGAAAATTATTCTGCCTGTTACTCTAAGGCATAATACTTCATACTCCACAGCCACCAGACGAATGCTGTGGTGCTTTTTATACCCAACCCATGGGCATGAGGCTAGGGGGAAAAGAAGATATTTATGTGGGATATTGCACTTTTAACTTCAGGTTAAAGCTGAAATAAACCTCTTGTGTTCTCTTTGGTCTTCCTTAGGAACCAGGCTTCCTCACTGCCTTTGAGTACAGTGAAAAACGGAAGATGGTATTTCATATTTCCACCGGCAGCCAGGAATTTGAGTAAACTTATCTCTTATATCCTTCCTTCATCCAAATGTTCCCAATAATCATCTTAATTGTCTTTAATGAGATATAGAAATATAAGGAAATAAATAGTCAGCTAGGACACAGAGATTCCCCTTGCATTTGGAGTTAGTGCTGGCTTAAAAAAGTCTACATCAATAAGCACCAAAACCAACTCCTTTTCTGAGAGGAAACTGCACTTTGTACAGTCACTGTAAATAAATAGTTGGCATCCAGAAATCTTGACGGTATAATTTTTTTGCCTATCAAGATAATCTGCAGGTTTCAGGTCAAAATTACAAGTCTTCAAGTCCTCCCTTGAGATATTTTCGTGGAATGTTATTTTCAATGTTATTTTCTCTCCTTTCTTTCCAGTAATAATTTGTATAGATCTTTCTCTTGCACACGAAAAGGGAGGTAAATTCATTATGAATCAATGATCATTTAGTGCCCTGCACTTCATGCATCAAGTGAGGGGCTTTGGGGCATAATGCGGCTCCGCTGGGTTACGGGGTGTCCCCAGCAGGGCTGCATAGAAGCCAGATAGCTCAGCTCTGCTCGGCACGGCCTGTCCGAATTCCCGGGCAGCTCCCAGCTGCAGGCTACCTTAGCAAGCTCGAGTGATATCAGCTCTTTAGTGATGATCAGCTCATTTGTGATTTCAGCTCTTAGCTTGCTAGGTGCCACAGGCAGATGCAGGGAGAGAGAGGAGAAAAGCTGTGTGAGGTTCCACAGGGAAGTCTGTATTGCTCTTCTGCGAAGGTTCTCAGTGACAGCTCTTCTAACAAACTAGGCAAAAGTAGCTCTTTATATAGGGTATAGGGGAATTGGAAATTGTCCTGTCGTAAGGGTCAAAGGAAAGTGACCTGTAGCCTTAGAGAGAGATAAGCAAGGGTCCAAAGGCAGAAGAGAGGGGCTTCTAAGGTCCAGTCATCATGACTCGGCATTTCCCATCTTAGGCTGCTGAACGCCAGGGAGGCCTTGCAGGCCTGGGCCTGCTACAGGGGCAGAAATTTCTTTCCTTAAAGTAGTAAAAATGTCTCTGTTTTACTTTCCTCTTGTGATTTTTTTTTTGGGTTTAACTAAATCACAATCCTCTCTTTTTATGCAGTAAACTTCTGGGTGGTGGGATTGAAAGCATGGCAATCACTGAGGCCTTTGGAGGTGAGAGAACCACATTAAATGAGTATAACCAAACAAAGAATTGCAACTTAATTTAGATTTTCATTCAACTTGGATTACTTCTATCAAATTTACCACATTGTAGTTACAAAGATGAGTATCTGCATGAGTGCAAGAGTAAATAATCCACTTCTCTTTATGTTTTCCTGTTTTTCCTCTTAATTTGCTTGCAGACTAAGTTTGAGCTGAGTAATCATTACTGAGCATGCTGATTCAGCACAACATAGCATTACTAAGACTATTACTGACTTGCCAGAGCTCTCCCTGATGCAGTGTAACAAAATTGCCACAAAAGGTATTTTAGTTATGCACACTTAAGGTACACTGCATTTTATGTAAGATTTTGAAATTACAATCAAGCTACTGTTACAGGACACCTAATTAAATGGTGCTTGACACTTCAGCCATAAGAGTTCAAGAAACACAGTACTCTTCCCTTTAGAAGAGATAAACTGGAGACTAATGTGGTTTGGTAGAATGAGATTAATAAACTTGTAAGCTTCTCCTTGATCATTTTACTGGAAATAAAACTGAGCTAGGTTAATGGAATCAACCATTTCTTCCCCACCCCGCCCCCCCATTATCACTTTTCCACAGGTGCCATATGGTTTTAACTTCCACACACAAGAGAATGACTTCAGCAGCCAAGCTCAATCAAATTAAGGCATTTCAGATTTTGCTTTTCATGTAACACATTTCTCCTGCACAGAATATGATTTAGAAATTGAGGTTAAATGATTTTAAAAGGTAGAGATTGAGGTGAATTTTGTAAGTAAGAGTTTCTAACTGCAGTAATTCCTGAATCTGTCAAACTTGGAAAAAGAAACCCTGACTCTTTTTTCCCCTTCTCTTTATTTAACAGAGTTCCGGACAGGCAAAACCCAGCTATCTCACACTCTTTGTGGTAAGTATAATACATTAAAATAGAGTGATGTTTCTTCTCAGCTGAATCCATTGTTTACCACTGTATCAGAATTAAACACATAGAGAAAAGTCAGAATCTTTTATTTCTACAAATACAGTGAAACAGACCTTGGTGACTCTAACCTCCATAAACTGTGTTTGAGTAGAGAACTCATATAAATGGTTATTTTTAATACTGCTCACATCCATGAAAGTTTTGCCATAAGAAGAGTGAAGATGTCTTAGATAAACCAGTGAAAAACACCATCTGGAAAAGCAGAGCATAAATATGGGTCACATGTAGATGGGGCATTGCTCAGAAAAGGGCAGAGACAACATTTTTTTCTCAGCAACTCTTTGACTGTCCTGGTTTCAAGAGGTTTTGCTGAATACGACGTTCTGAAAGGGCACTGAAAGGGTACTACTGGCTGTCAGTGACTGGATCAACAGACTTTGGCAGTCACCATATTTGGGCAGTGCCAAAAATAGCAGGACACTGATTTCCCAGAGATATATCTCAATGTGTAAAGAGAAGTAAACAATAACTTATATAACTATTAATGCTGCTGGAATTACCAGACACTGGGTAGGCAAATTCTATTAAATTAACCCCTTATATTGTAAAGTGAAATATGGCATATTCTGGAAAAACAAAGCCTCTTCTGGTTAGTACAGTGTAATGGTCAGCAGCGTCATACCCTTTTGCATGAATGATTACAACTGGATTGAGTATTCCAGCTTATTCACTCCAAAGAGACTAAATTCACAATCAGTAACTATTTGCATATCAGGAAAAACTCATATCCAAAGAATTTTTGATCATATGAGTTGCAGCTGGAAAAAGTGCCTACTAAGTCAATAGAATTAATTTGGGCAGAGGATTAAGAGGAGACTGTGTGTAAGAACTCACTAGTAATATCCCTAAAATACACAGATTTAGTGGTGGTACTGAGTAAAACAGTTTTGACACCATTAATTAAATCTCATCTGATCTGCAGTCAAGAAAAGCAGCTTGAGCTTATTCTCAAGATGGCAGTAAGACAAGATACCCCTGATTTTCACATTGATTAAAATTGACAGTTCTTTGTGATATGGGTAAACAGTTGTATTTTATTTAAAAAATAATGATAGATGGAGTAAGAAAATATTTTTCCTGCTTTTTCTTTTTAATCTTGTATGCTTCTCTGTAGTGACAGCTCAGCTCCCAGGACCAAATGGCTACACAGGTGGAAAGATTATCTTCATTGATACTGAAAACACTTTGTATCTTTTTGACTGTTAAAAGCTACAGGTGTGATGACCTGCAAAGTTTGTTCATTTTAGTTAGTCATTAGGAAGCTTCATACATGTAAAACATGACTGGCACAGAAATCGTGGAGAGCACAGTGTGTAGTGGCCCACAAGGAAATGTATTTTTCTTTTGTCATTTGATGTAATCCAACCTGAAAAATTAGTCAGGAAATGGATTTTATTTTAACTAGGTTTTTTTGTTTGTTTGTTTTTTGGGGGTTTTGTGGTTTTGCAATCTAGTAGGCCTCCTACAGGTTATAGCAGCTTTTCTCTTCAAGATAAATTTATCTAAGTACTAAACACTATTTTTAACACTTCACATTTGCAGGAGACTGTGTATAAACAGGTTTTGCTCACAGCTAAATTCCTAGAGCACAGATATCCATATGTCAACCCCTCCACCTCAAACCCTAAACACAAAACAATTACCATCATGAGCCCTAAACTATCTTTAGGGTACGTGGGACAGCCTGAAGACAAAAAGTCACTCTTCTCTAGGACTAAAATAAATATTCTTCCTTTTTTTTCCCCCCCGATAGTCCTATTTTGGAATGGAGTTTTATTATTTTCAGAGCATGGTTTGCACAAGGAGAAACCCTTAACTCTGACTCATGCCAGCCGACCAGACCGCCTGCGTGACATTGCTGATCGCTTCAATGTTGACCACGAGGCAGTGCTTGACAACGTGCTCTATGCACGTGCATATACCAGTAAGACCATTATTGCAACTGGCATGATATCCAGGGGCTTTTTCTCTCAGGTTTTTTTCTCTCTCTCTTTCCATTTTAATAGTTCTCAGTGTATTAACACTTCTCAGTTTATTAACAGCTCAACACACGCTCTGTCACAAGATACCGCTTTGAAACTTCAAGAAATTTTGAAATAAGACTTCTTTAAGAGCGCAATATAAACATAAATGATTAAAACATTTTCTGTGTGTCATTTAATTCAACATTAAATTAAAATGTATATATTGCTTTTCAGTTCTTAACACAACAAAAAGTTGTCTTTATGCAGAATGAAGGTTTTCACAAAGTTGTTTTGTGAGATGGGTGAGAGGAAACTGGAACCTGCAAAGTACACTGTTACTGGGCACTGGATTTAAAACTGCTGGCAATGAAAATATAACCAGTGTAGACATTTAAAGTGGAATTGTAAAGTTCAGGCTTTTGTTCCTTCAGAGTTCTTTCTGGTCCTAATTTCTCTTGGCAACTGCTTCCCACTAGGTGAGCATCAGATGGAATTGCTTGACTATGTAGCAGCCAAGTTCCATGAGGAAGCTGGTATCTTCAAGTTATTGGTACAGGACTTCTGTATGCTTACTGTTCTCAGAATAAGTGTTCCTGTTTTCTTTCACTGTATTTACTTACCCAGCATGATTACAATGCAGATCATTGACTCCATAATGGCGCTTTTCCGTGTGGATTTTAGTGGTCGTGGAGAGTTGGCCGAACGTCAACAGAAGCTAGCTCAGATGTTGTCGAGGCTCCAAAAAATATCAGAAGGTATGGGGAACATTGCAAGATTTGGAAAACATGGGCTGGAGTCACTACCAGTAGCTGTTGGTAGCACAACCACTTAATAGTTCAAGTGTATTTTCAATCAGGTGCTGGGCCAGGGATCTTTCCTCATTTTACACCTCTGTCAGTTACCAAAAGGATCAAACTGATAATATATTATTTCGACATGACAGATTGAGAAAACTTCTGGACTTTCCAACATTTAGAGTTTTTCAAGAAATACTGTCAGGCCCTAAATGAGATAATAGGTTGCAGAATTGGACAAATACTCAGTAAGAGTAATTGTCTTCTCCCAATTTCACCAGTCTAAATACAAAGGACAGAGAGAAAAGAGGATGAAGGCATAGAGAAATAAAAAAGCCCTGCCTCTCGCCACTTTCTCAGTACTTTGCAATGCTTTGAGGGATGATGACAGGATGAATAGAGTTCCATCTCTTTGGAATGTCTCAGAAATGTTGATAAGGAATGAATAAATGCTTTTTTTTCCTGAAGTAAAAAAAACAAATGCAAACAGAGAAAGGGAAGGAGAGGGAGCTGAGGGCAGGGAGCCAACAGAGCATAGACAGGAACCGAGAAAGACGTGTTCACTGGAATTGTGAAAAGGGCTCATTTTTGGTGTATTGCAGCTGAAGCCATGCAAGAGCAAATCTAGGCTGTGTCCTGATTAACCGCAGCCATCAGTCAAAAAGAATATTTTCTTCTCATTCATTTGAAATTTGAATTGCTTCAGCAGAAACCTTGCTTTTACCAAGGATGAAAGAATATTTTGGAATTCTAACTGGAAGAAGTCTACCTTCTTTGCAATGTCTTCTCTTGCAGAATATAATGTGGCTGTGTTTGTGACCAACCAGATGACTGCTGACCCAGGAGCAACTATGACGTAAGACACTTTTCCTCACTCTTTAAAAAAAAATTCCTGTATTTTGTATTACGTATTTTACAGAAATGAGAACTGAGATTGTAAGGCACTGAAATAAAAGATCAGATTGGTCATTGTTCCCTGTGGTATTAGGAATTCCTACATAAATGACCTCTGGAAGTTTCTCTCAGTTTTTGGAATGAGCTTTTTTACGTTTATCTGCTGCCTGGTGTGGTGGTGTGATTTCACTGTGACTTAAAGAAAATGAGCTATAAAAATATTGAAAAAGCACCACATTTCCCTTTGGAGCAGCTCATATGTGATAGTTAAGGTGTGTATTTCTTGAGCCTCTTGAATGTACTGACAGGAAAATGATGCCAGCATTGAACATATGGACATATTATTTTGAGACAAGTGTGCAAAAGTTGGGTTTCTATCTATTTCCCTATTGATTATTCGTTACTGAATTGAACAGGGCTCAGTCTCACAGTTAATCACAGTATTAACCTCTGGAATTTGCACAGTGAATCACCACAATTTTCTTGCTAATTCAGCTTTCAGGCAGACCCAAAAAAGCCCATCGGGGGCCACATCCTTGCTCATGCTTCAACTACTAGGATCAGTTTGAGGAAAGGGAGAGGGGAACTGCGTATTGCAAAGATCTACGACAGGTAAACAGCAGGGAAGGTAGAATTTCAAGGTATTGAAACTTTCTGAATGGTACACTGGGAGAAAATCTGAAAGGACAAACTAATTAACAGATTAAACAACTAATTAAAGTTGTCTTGCACATTGCATACATGAAATAACATAATCTTTCATCATAAATGCTACTAGATGCTCAGTTCTTAATGAAAACCATCAAATACTTTGGTAGGACTGGTGGTCCCTTGGCAGGAAAATTCTGGAAATGTTAAATTCCTAAGTTTTCCTGACACAATAATTTCACATTTTCTGATCCTGATGATATTCATCACGTTCTACAGTTTGCACATAGGTTTAAAGGCACTGAGGTATTCCAGGTTGCTCACATCCACAACATTTTGGAGACTGTTTCACAGCTGCATTTTACATGGAGAAACCCACAAGTTCCTTGTTTCTTTTTCTCCCAGTCCTGAGATGCCTGAAAACGAAGCCACATTTGCAATAACTGCCGGAGGGATTGGGGATGCCAAAGAATAGGTAAAAAAAAAGCTGTAAATGTACAGCTAAAAACCAGCTGAGCAGTTGAGATGAAGATTTGTGAAAGGTCGACAACTACCTGGCTGTATTTGTAGCTTTTGGGAGATATTTAAGATGTTTTGGGAGAAAACTGGGATGGACTTTGTACAGTTCAGTTTTACTGAACTAAAATTTTGGTCATCTAGTATTTTCGTTTTTCAATAGAACTTTTAGCACACAAAGATTTAAGCCATTAGATTGTGAATTGTTCTTAGAATCCTTTTCCTATCTTTTGTGAAAATCAAACCTGTCCTTTCACATGGGAGTGAATATACTCTTTCCTAATTTATTTCAAAGAGAGTGTCTAAGTGGTAGGTTTTAACAGTGTGAAATGCAAGAGAACTGGAATAAACTCAGTTATAAAATTGTCATATATAGATGGAAAAGGCAGTAGGAGGAACAACAGCTCAAGAACTTGATGGATTTTCACATACTGTAGAGGAACAAGTAGTTTTAAGAATACATTTTTAAACATTTTTATCTTGACTAGATAATGTTGATTTTTTTTTTAGCATTTTCTACTTTTTAGACAGAATGTTTGAAACCTGTTCTTATTAAAGTTAAAAATAAAGACTATGAATTAGAACAGAAGTCTGACTATGTTTGGGTGCTTTGAATTAAACTCCCCTCTCAAAAATCTCATTGATCTTCCATGAGAAAAATAATCTGGGTGCAACCCAATACCTTGAAACCTTTCTTCTAGTTCTCTAAAGAAACAAACTTGATATAATTGACTTGTCATTCCTCTAGTATAAGTAAGACTATTAAATATTACTATTAAGTAATATTAAATATTGTTACTATTTTAAAGAATAAATCAAATCCTGTGGCTAGATAAGAGAGGCTGGCACCAGCACTTACACCAAGGGAAAGTCACTTAAGATTCAGTTTGCTGAGGGAGCAGCCAGCACAGGCAGAGCTCAGAACTAGCAGGAGATGTAGGTCACAGGGGGCAAAAGAAGAAGCTGTGAATAAAGAGGGAAACAGGGCATTGGGGCCAAAATAACAGTTCCTTTTAGAGTATCTCCAATGCTCATGGAATTGCTTCTTTTGAATAAATTAAACAATACATACATACACACAAACATGGATACAATGGGGAAGTCTTACTCTGTCCTCTGGTAATTACAATGAGTCTAATTTTGGTATCTGGTCAAAGAACTTTTCCTCACTGGTAAAATATTTTTTTTTTAGATTATCAAATGCATGTAAGAAAACATCAAGTAAAAAGGCAGCAATGACCAGAAATTCATGGAAGAGAAGCCTGACATTTTAGCCAGGCTTTTCCTTGTGACAGACCTAGAGAGCCTGCCTTCCTTAAGTGGTTTCTTAACAGATAGTTGATATTTTTCCTGAGGTAAAGCTTTTTTTTTCACAGTGGAGAAAAGACTAGAGAGCTGAAGGCTGGGAAGCTGGTTCATCTGAGAGAGCCAGGAATGGATCAGCCACTGTCATTGAATGCAATGTCCAGTCCTCCCCATGTGCCAGGCTTTCCCACACTAGGCATTTGTATTCAGTGGCAAGTACCCAGTGTCAGTGAGAGTGTGCAGAGTCACTTGACTCCCTGCCACCCACTTAAAAGACCCAGGTTTCTTACAGAAACATTCTTGCATTTTATTTTAAGCACTCAGATTGCTTTTTGCTTTCTCACACATGTGATACATACATAGATATATACATGTATATGTATATATATATGTGTGTATATATATATATATATATATATATATATATATATATATATCATGTGAAACTAAAATGGTAATTTGCATGTTGTTCTAGGCTGTTATTTTTATCCAAGGGTCTGAACTTTCCCTTCTTCCAGTACAACCAGCGTTGATAACCTGAGAGCCCAGAAATTACTGCTGATAGCGATAACAGGGTGTGGGCCAGGGCTGCGTTTGGCTGGTCTGATCCCACCATCCATGGGACACGGCTCCTTGTGCCAGGACACACTGACCTGGCGACAGCACATACACAGCACAAAAGGATTTATGGTCTGTGCCATCCACGTAATCGCCTCACGGATGATTCTGCCTTTCAGCGAGGAGTCTCTGGCTCACATGGGGAATTCTCTCCCAGCCTGCGGGCGCTCAGGCGACAGCAAACATCATGGCCGCTGTCACTGTTCTCCTGCCCCCACGCCGCGCCGAGATCCACCTGCTAATCTGACAGGGAATAACCTCGGCCCGCCGCAGCCGCCACAGAGGTCCAAAGGGCCGCTCCCGCCCGGTCGCCCAGCGTCCCGTTATTGTTCTGCCATTGTCCCGTCACCGTGTCCGCAACCCCGCCGCCACCTCAGCGGAGGCCCTGCACGAGTAGGCGACGGGCCGTATTCTTCAAACCGTCTGCGAATCCAGCGTAACTCTCCGGCCCGGCCTGCACGGTCCGCGTTAGAATGTTACGCCATGCAGACCGGGCTCTTCCGGCCCTACGCCAGCCTGAGTTACGCACCTTGCGTACGCTGTGCACTTACGTAATATGCGCCTCGGCCCAGGTATTCCCTGCCCTGCAGAAGAGGTTATGGAGAGCGCTTCTTGCGCAGCTGACTTTGGGGAATAGCTTTACTCCTCCCCTCCGCCTTCCTCACGCAGGGCTCCGGCTCTTAGTAAAGAACGTTACGCACTTTTCGTAACCCGCCTGCTACTGCACGGGGCGGTGTTTCGCCGAGCGCGCCTAGTGCGTAGTTGAGTTCCGTGAATAGGCGTAGGTGTTTCGGAGGGCCGCCGTTTGCGCAGCGCCGGGCTGCCCGTAACGTAAGCGGAGCGGGCCGGGGCGGCGGCGGCCATTTTGTGCCGGGAGCGCGGAGGAAGAAGACGCTGGTGTCTCCACACTGCCCGGGCCCTGGAGCCGACCGAGAGCCCCGCCGTTCCGGCCGCTGACGCCCAGCGGGTCTCGGACCCACTGACCACCTCTTCTCCTTTTGTGTCCCAGCAAAGAGGCGAGGTGGCGCAAAGCGAGGCCTCCGAGGCGCAGCCGCCCCTGGCTGGACCCTCTCCCCGTACCCCCAGCCCCTCGCCGTCCCCACGGCCGGCGTTCCGCTGCCTCTCACCCACCCCTCCGGGGGCGATGAGAGGCTTCGGGGACCGGGGCCGCGACCGAGACCGCGGCGGGTAAGGGGGAGGAGGGGTCGGCACGGCGGGAGGGCGATGGGGGAACGCTTGCATTGGGGGGCGGGGGAAGGCCGCGGGGTTGGGGGGGGGTGTTGGAGTGGCGGTATTGGGGAAGCCACAATCCCGTCTGTGGAGATTCCCCCCCATAGATTCTCGTGTGGGGGCGGGGGTAGTTGGAGGCTGATCTGTTCCCAAGGCGGAGTGGTGGGTTTTGAGCGTTTTGTGGGTTTTTAAAATTTTTGTTTTATTTAGCTTTTCCACCGTTCATGTGTAACTAATTCTGAGCCTTGCTTAAATTTTAAGGCCTGCATCCACCCTGCCCCCTTAATTATTTTCTGCCAGCCGTCTTATTTACCCCGCGAGACCCGTGGCGCACCCTCCCCCCCCCCCGCAAGCCACGAAGGTCTCGGTGGCCCTGGCAGGGCTGGTTGTCCTTCTGTCTGCCCTTCTGCTTGTCATTGCTCCTTCTGGACTTACTGGAAAGATGGCAGTGGGGGGAAGATCTCTCTCAGCTGCGCTCCTAGGCTTACCGTGATAGGAAATGAGATTGGAAACGCTGCCTTGCTGGGGACTTGGGCACTCGAGAGGGTGATCAGTGAACCATGGTGCTGGACCACACTTGCCAAGCTTACATAGTGCTACAGAAATTGTTTGTCGGGTTCTGTAAAGGCCTAGTGCTTGATACTCTTGAATCTGTTATTTAGAGGAGATTTGGCTTGCAGAAGGCTTTTGCAGGTTTGATTTGATGTGATTTTTTTTTCTTCTGACAATGACAGCAATAAATACAGTGGTGCTATACTGCGTAACTAGATTGAATCTCGAGGTTTTTAAGCGTTGAAAGTAGTAAGGCTTTCGTGCCAGGCCTTTTTAAAGAGAAAGTTAAAACTAATTTCTGAGAGTGGCATTTTCAGATCATGAGTAGTTCTCAAGGATTAGCAAAAAAACATGTAGTGTGGGTTCTGCTGTATGGTAAGCTAGATCTCAATTAAGGAGTCTTCTCTCCATTTTTTTCCTTTTCTTTTTCTCCCCCACTTCCTTTTCCTCTTGTTTTCCCTTGCCACTGGGAGATTAAAGAATATTTTGCAATGCACTTTGACATTCAGTTTCTCGTTGTCTGTGGAGGGAGATAGTTGTGTCATTGCTTTATCTTACACCCACATTTAACATTCTGAAATGAAAAGATACTTTCATTTTTTTTCACAGAGAGGAGGGTTCTGATGTTTTTCTGCTAAGAGATTTTCAGCTCAGTTTAACACAAGGACATTGGAGTAAGCACTTTGGCAAGTCTGAGATAGATCAGACCACAGCTGGTTTTGGAGTTTAGTGAGTGAGTTTGAGTATGCAGATTTATATACAGTTACTTAAAAGAACACTGGCCAAAGCATTGCCAGAACACTTGATGTGCCTTAAAATTAGTGTTATTTCATTTTCTGTAAAGTCTGTAATTATAGTGGATGATTCTCTTTTAGATCAGGGATTTTGTATGAGTAAAAAAAGTGCCTTCATGCTTCTTTGTGAAGTTTGTGGACATTTGCATGATTTTTTTTTTTTTGCATATTATCCTGGAAGCTTTGATGCATTCAATTTGCTACATACATCTTTTTAAGGATGTGAAAATATTTGTAACCACTAACAACTATCTTACTTCATAAATAACCTGTATAAAATATTGGGCCACCCAGTGTGCTGGTTCAGCACCTTTTGCAAGTTTATCACCACTTCTTTTGTAGTCTAATCACATAAAAGGGTTCTAGTTTTCTCTGTCAGGAATGAGCTGTGACTTCTTAGGATGGAAAATTGTTGTGTTTTGCTCTGGAATGTATCAGATGTGTTCAGTTCTGTCCCAGAAATGATGGCACCAGTGGAGGAATGTTTTGAGCCAGCCTGAATTTACCTTTGAAAAGAGGGCTGTTGGCAAACCAGGGAAGTACTAGATTTAAGTGAGTTTAATTGGAGTTAGAATCTCATTTTACTTGGAGTCAGAATGTGAAGTGTCAGTTCCTGCCAGTTTAGCCACTGACCCCCCACAGAGGCAGCGTTCAAGGGCTGCTGTAGCCTCCTTCCCTTCAGGTCAGCATCCAGGCGTATTGTGTGTAAGAGTGGAGAACTGAAACTATGAGCGTTCTGTGTAGAATGTATCATTTTTTCCCTCTGGGTAGCTTTGGAGCAAGTATTCTTAGTGCCCAGCTGTTGCAGTGTCCAGCCTGGCAGACAGCCCTGTCATATGTTCCCTTTTCTAAGAGAACCCTTAGAACCCCCCTTTCAACCCTCTGAACCTCCAGTGGACTTGAGTGAGGTTATGGGTTTTGTAGGAACCGCTCGGCTACTGACATTTTGGACATTTTGACCTCAATTTAACATGATTGGTAACAAACATCATCACTAAAGGTGAATCTCCCTGTAAATGAAAGTCTGTGCCTTTTTTTTTCCTTTGTCCTGAAAGGAAACATAATGGGCTTACATAAAGTCTTTTTTCCTAAGAGAAAACTTGATGACTCTGCAAGCTGTCTGGGGGATCTGACAGACACACAGATGAGAAAGGGAAGAAACCTAATGCACAGTTGCAACACAGCGGACATTTTAAAACTAACTTAGCAGGTTTAAAGTTCAATTATATCTACCATGTACTTGGCCTTTCCAACAATTTAACCACTTCTTCCTGCTAAAATGTTGATTTGAATTCTGATTCTTTGGTCTCTGGGCCACTATAATTTATAGTTTCCAGTGGGAAGTGATTTAAAGAAGAGATGTACTTAATATTTGAGCAGGTAGTCTTGTACTTAAGATAATTCAGACTCTTTTTTCAGCTCTTGTTTATTTTTTGGTAACTCTTCCATCCCCTCTTTCATCCACAAGTTACTCTTGTAAGAATGTTGCTTAGAGATTTTTGTTGCTTCCAGTTTATTTCATTACCAGTTTTTTGTTTACTAGTGGATCACCTGGGCAAGGTGCAGACACTTTGGTTTTGCTGTCTAAAAGTTGTTTGAAACGGGCTTGTCTCATGCATTTATGTTTTGCATAAAGCCATACCTTTAGGACCAAAAATGGACTTGAAAGCATTTTGATAAGTTCTTTCGGCTAAGTTTGTACAAGACTGATGGAAGTGCTGTAACTTTTTTGGGGGGTATGTTATTTTAAAGTACAATTAATGATATTTACAGTAAATAAACATGCCACTGGATATTTAGTTACTCTTACAGCTTACTGCCAGAAGCTCATGTTTTGACTATTGCATTAGCCAGTCATTACAGTTAGTTCTTACCTTCTGAAACGTATAGAATTAACTGGATAAAGAAAACTTAGAGAGAAAGAGCAGTAACTTTGGAATTGTTCTGCTAGAACAGAATTTATTTTTGTGAACATGAGCTTCTTACTCTCTTCAGTCTTCATCACAATGCATTTCAGAGAGGATATGATTTTTCTCAGGTTGTTTTTGGGTTTTTTTTTCCTGTTAGGCTGGGTTTTGAAAATAAGGTGTTTTTTTTAAATGTTGTTGATTACAGAATTACAGATGGACTTGCAAGCTTAGCTGGACTTGTTTACTTTCTAGTCTTCTGTCTGCTGTTTTTCATTTGAAGCATACTTCTTGATAGGAAGGGAGAGAAGATATAGAGGGGGGTTGGTTTTACACTAGACAGTTATTTCACTGACCTTGAGAGACAGAGAAGGAATTTGCAAGGAGAGATTTTTCTCATCCCTTTTCTGTAGCCATGTTGTAAGTGCACTGTCAGTTTCAAGACAAATGCTATGGGTGTACAGCAGCCGTGTCTTAGAGGCAGGAACTTTAAAGGGTGATTTACAGTAACATGGTTTTAGGTTCAGAACCAACCCAAAGCAGGTTTGTTATTTCAAGAAGTTTTATACTGTCGTAGTGATTGGAGGGAGGTGACTTGCTAGAATGTTGTGCTCGTACGTCAGCTTCGGGAAAACACAACAGAAAATGGTGAAGAAAATTCCAGAGTAATTCCAGAATAGTTTTTAAGTACTGGTAGTATTTTTTTTTAAGTAACTAATATTTACTTTCACAGGTTTGGAGCAAGTCGTGGAGGTCCTCTTCCTCCAAAGAAATTTGGTAATCCAGGGGAACGTTTACGTAAGAAAAAATGGGATTTAAATGAACTGCCCAAGTTTGAGAAGAATTTTTATGTGGAACATCCGGAAGTGGCCAGGCTTACTCCAGTAAGTGCTATATTGTCTCCAATAGAAAATGTCACAAGCTGAAAAACTTGTCCTAGGAAGTCTGGGACAGCATATAAAGTAGAGCTGACTCTTCATTAAGCTCGTTTGGCGTGTGTACTCTGCTGGATACTGGCTCTAGTTGCCTTTACTATTTAGCATTAGCAAAGGATATGCTTCTCTTGGTTGCTTTTGTATGAGATAGTTTGTTTTGTCATTTGTAATGCACCTTTATGCTTGTCTGGTCTAGCAATTTGTCAGTGGAGATAAAACTTAGAGAATTGCAGTCCTGGAGAAGCCCTGGAAAAATGTAAGATAATGAACTAGAAGTGACAGAAATACATGGAAAACGTTTGAAAGTAATATTTTGTCATAAGAGTAATTTGAGCTGAAGGAGGCCTTGGGGGGCATCTCTAGTCTAATCCTCTGCTTAGAGCAGCACTAATGGTAGAACTAGAGAAGGTTGCTTAGTACCTTGTCCTTTTGAGTTTGAATATCCCTGGAGGTGAGAAGAATTATATCCTCTCTGGGTGTCTGTCTCAGCGTTTAATGTTTCCCGTGGGATTTTGAGTATCTTTCCGGTAGTGACCCATCAAGTAGTTGAAAGTAGCAGTTAAAGGTCGCTGTTAGCCCAGTCTTTCCCAAGCTAAACAAATCCAGTGCTCCCAGTATGTCTTGATATGGTCTGTACTGCAGCCTCCAGCTTTCCCCCATAATTGGACATGCCCTGTTAAAACAATGTCCTTCTCACACAGGGGGCTCAAAAGCAGGTGCAGTACTCTGTGTTCACTCTGTAGGTACAGAAATCTTCCTTTCCTACCGAACTTGAGTCTAGTCTTCTACTCTCTTCTTGTTCAGTGTATTTTTATTAGAAATTAAGAGATTTTGTTCTTAACATGAGGCAACAAACAAACAAAATGTCATTATCTGATCTCATAGATTTACAAATCCTTATGTGAAATATGCATATGGCATAAAGAAATTGAAGGAAGTATTAACTTCCTAAAGATAACCTCAACTTGAGCTACTGAACCACGGTTTGCATCAGCTGCTGTAGCTGCCTTTGGCTTAGCCAGCTAAAAGGATTTTACCCAGAAGTAATTTGATTTTTTTGCCTTTTAATTCAAGCTCAAGGGATTCTCAGAAATACTGACTCTGTTGCTTTGGATAAAGTGCATATTTGGTATTCACGTGTCTCTATTGATTTTTAATAAGCATTACAATAAGGTCATGAATTTTCAGAAGAATGTTGCAGAGGGTAGTTGGACTTGCAAGATAACCTAGACAAAAATAAAACACTTTTTCTAATCCTGAAATTGTGCTTGTCTACACTTTTCAGAAATATTACAAGAAGTTCCTTAAAATAATTGTGAGGTCCTAGGGTATCATTATGATGTTGTCAGAGCTTCTTTAATTATCTGAAACATTCCAAGCAACATTTGAGTTGCAAGTTATCCAGCAAGAACTCTGTATTTATCTGCCTCTGGAATGTGTTAATTGAAGGAGAAGGACTGCCTGGCCTTCTGTTCATGGTATATTAGGACCTATTTAGTTTGTCTAATTCTTAGCACTGTCACGTAAAGCATATTTCTTATCCTCTAATAATTTCTCAAGCTGTTGGTCATTTCTAGCTTCTGAAAGAAGTGCAATTCCTAAAAATACTCCTTTAACATAGTTTTCCTTTAGACGGGTTGGTTGTAAGAAGAGGTTGGCATTTGTCCTTCTAAGCTACGTAGAGAGCTCATACCTTTCAATATGAGAGAATCCGTACAATAACTCAGACTTGAAGTTTTTAGGAAAGCAGTCTTTTCTAGATCTCTGCTTGAATTTAGTTCTCTAACAATGCTGTTATCCAGAGATGAGAAGAGAGTTAGAAGCATGCACTTTAAGTCCCTGCTGATATTTGACTTTTTAATTTTTTTTCCTTTTTTCATAAATAGTATGAAGTTGAAGAGTTGCGAAGGAAGAAGGAGATAACAATTCGGGGAATGGAGGGCTGCCCCAAGCCGGTGTTTGCCTTCCACCAGTGTAGCTTTCCGCGTAAGTATTTTTGCCATCTTTAACATCATGAAGATTGGTCAGAAAATACCTGAACAGTTACTGGTTCTGTTCTCTAAAGCCTCAGTTATCCTTTAAGGAATTTATTATTTTCTTGCATTCTGAAGAGTATGTGATGGATGCCTTGATGGACCAGAACTTCACAGAACCCACTCCGATTCAGTGCCAAGGCTTTCCATTAGCCCTCAGCGGTCGTGACATGGTGGGCATTGCACAGACTGGCTCTGGGAAGACACTAGCAGTGCGTATTCTTTCCTTTTATTTCTTCAGCTAGCTTTCCTGTTCACCTGGTAGAAATTACCTATGAGTTAGTTTTTGGGCTTGCCAGTACTAGCAGTGGGATGATTACATTTTTAAAGCTTTTTGTATTGCTTTTTGTATTGTCATGGGAGCACTTGAGTTTCAGCTCAGCTGCAAGCCGGTTGTATTCACAGGTGTGTGTTTTGTGCATCTTCCTGTTTGGATGCTTAGTCATTTCTCTTTGGTCTATGCCTACATTATGGTTTAAAAACCAGGATGTTCTCTTTAGCATGCTTGTTTTATAAACTACACGGGTTAAAATAAAAAATGGTTGAATTTAAGCATAGACATTAATTTTAACTGCAGAGTTAAAAAGGATTTTTATCCTTTATGAAAAACATTGGCTAAAATAGTGGTTACTCAATTCTGCTAACTTACGCTCCAATTTTAAGTGAGCCTTCCTTTCAGAGGTGCTGAGCAGCCAATTTTTGTGCTCATGCCAAAGTGGATGCAGTTGGTCAGCAGCTCTGAAAGTCTTCTGTTCTGCTCAATAAATGCAGACCTTTTTTTGCAGAAGCGCAATTTGTATCTATTATAGAATACTGTTTTCTTCTCTTTTAGTACTTGTTGCCTGCAATTGTTCACATCAACCACCAGCCATATTTGGAGAGAGGGGATGGCCCAATTGTAAGTGCTTGTTGATTCTCTTCCTTTTTGTATGTACGGCATGACATCGTTAATAAGTCGGTGCTTTATTTAATTGATGTATTAGAATAGTAGCTTTTCCTATCCTATTCCTATCAGAATAGGAATTTTTACTATCACAATGTGAGCATCCCACTCAGTTGAAATTCTGTGCAATTGCTGACGTAGTCTAAAGATATTTAAATGTTTTAACTAATAAAGAGCAGATGGTCCAGCTTTGCTTATGGTTTTATGTTAGGGATGTGTGTGCAGCTTGACTCTTCTTGAATCGTTTCCTTTTGCAGTGTCTGGTTCTGGCACCTACTAGAGAGTTGGCCCAGCAAGTGCAGCAAGTGGCTGATGATTATGGCAAATGTTCAAGACTGAAGAGTACCTGCATATATGGAGGAGCACCCAAAGGCCCCCAGATCAGAGATCTAGAAAGAGGTAATTTCAAAATGGGTGCGTGCAGTTTCTGAAGGAAGTGGTATTGTAAAGTCTCTGTAAAAAATAAAACTTCTCAAAACCTGTCTGGAAGGGGAGGAGGGTGAATGAGTGCCTCATTTTCCAGTTGCAGTCATAGTTCATGAGGTAGTTCTCTTCTTTGCTGTATAGTGACTTGGATATTAGATTTTCTTTTTGTTTGCTCTTTGAGCATTCCACTTGTGAAGATCATCAGGGTGTAGAAAGGGAAAAAGAAAACTTCACAGAAAGAAAACAGGTTATTTTAAGAAAATGAAATACCAGCGTGTTTAGGGAAAGATTTTTCTGAAGGAGGATTTCAAGTTTTCTGCCTGTATTCATTCAAATAATCAAACTTCGTTTCTGAATAAATAGAAGCTTCCTTGGACAGCAGGAGCAGTGAGTGGTTGTGCTTTGGTCGCAGCCTTTTTTGTACTTTTTGTTGTTTGTTTGGTTTTTTTTATTTGTTCTTAAGCACTAAGCACTATGTACCCTATAAGCAACCACTGTAACATGGTAGTGCTTCAGTGATCTGTAATTTCAAATTCAGGAATGTGCTGATGGCTTTTATCTTCACCAGATAAAAAAATGTAATGGAATTATGTGAAAAGATGAAAGAATTGTTATCAAGGCAGATATACATACAGATCTATTCAAGAAATCAGAAAATTGAGCTTACCACTGCAGTTCACAGGATCCTTATTGCAAACTGCAGTAGTGGGACAAAAGCATGCATGGTGGCAGTCTGTGGGATATATCTGTTCAAGAAAACAGTTACTTTCCAACTCAAGCCCAGCATTTCAGTGGCAGAGTCCAAGGTTTCATGAAGAGTCCTTGGGAGGATCAACCTGCTGGGTTTTTGCTCACCTTTCTGGAGTACTGTAAAATAGATATTCTGTGTAGAATATCCTTTTCATGCCTCTTCTTCCTGAAGCTTAGTTTCTGTGGACATTTCAGTGACACTGAAATACTCACCTGTAAAATTTGGGAATTGGTGGAAACCGGGTCTTCGTTTTAAGGCATGTGTAAATCGCCCAACCTGGTGTTAGTTAGTTAGGAGTATTTGAACTCTCTTCTTATCCCCACAAACATTGGTAAGATGGTTGTCTCTCACTGTTGGTGCATAATTGCTCAGTATTAAAGCCCATGCATTGACTTTATATATTGAAAAAAATGAAAGTGATTTGATCTGTACAGCAAGAAGAACACTTCATGTTTGAAAATGACACCTCTCTAGGCTGTGTAAATCTGGATGAAGGTGGTTCAGGCTTGAGTAAAAGCTTACTTAATTTCTGGTTTTTGGACAGCTCTTCACAGGTGTTCTCTGGTAGTAACCTTTTAGTTTCTGTACTGCATTTATTATTCTAATGGCCCTGTAACAGTAATTTCAGAATGGAAAAAATACTAAATAGAACTAGAGCTGCTACTGAAGTGACTCAGTCTTGGGTACAAATGAGGGTGGTGCTTTTTTTTTAAAACAGTTTTGCTCTGGAAGGTGATTCATTCTGGCTAAAAATACCAATTGACATTCAAAGGAAGAGCCTTACTCTTTTTCCTTATTCTCTTCTGAAGGTGTGGAGATCTGCATTGCTACACCAGGTCGCTTGATTGACTTCCTTGAGGCTGGAAAGACCAACCTTCGTCGGTGTACATATCTGGTGCTGGATGAAGCTGACAGAATGTTGGACATGGGATTTGAACCACAAATTCGTAAAATTGTTGACCAGATAAGAGTGCGTGATCCTTTTGGAAGGACAGTCTCCTTTGTTTTCCTATTTGAAATCTAGTACTATAAACAGATCTGTTTTCCCTTTTCCTTAGCCTGACCGCCAGACTCTGATGTGGAGTGCCACCTGGCCTAAAGAAGTGCGCCAGCTTGCTGAGGACTTCCTGCAGGACTATGTTCAGATCAATGTGGGAAACTTGGAGCTAAGTGCCAACCACAATATCCTGCAGATAGTGGATGTATGCATGGAAAGCGAGAAGGACCATAAGTAAGCTGATGTTCCCACCATTTTGCTTTCTTTGGTTGTACTTCAAAGTCTGCAATACTTTGAAAGCCTACTTGAAATTCTAAATAGTGAAATTACTTGTACTACCATTTAACCTTTGAGTGTTACCAGTAAGTAAGTTACAAGTAAGTCAGTCCTGTAATTAACTTATTTCTTGTGTATATTTTGACCATACCTCTGTAAACCGGCAGAAATTCTGTGTGATACTGACTAAGTTATATGGATGTTTGTTGTGTATGTCCTCAATGTCTCTCGGGAGAGAGATCCTCTGTTCTGGTACGTGCGGCTAAGAATCTTGGTTCTCGTGTCTGTTTTAGACTGATACAGCTGATGGAAGAAATCATGGCAGAGAAGGAAAACAAGACTATCATCTTTGTGGAGACAAAGAGGCGATGTGATGATCTCACTCGAAGGATGCGCAGAGATGGGTGATTAGCTTCTCCCCTTCCTCCACTTTTTTTCCTAGTGGGAAACAAAAATTGTAATCAAAAGCAAGGTTTAAATGTTTGTGATGCTCTTGTTGAGAGCAACTTATCCATTATTTTCTGGGCTGAATTCGGTCATTGTTTCCCAAAAGATTCCACTTCATCAAAGCATTAGTACAAGAGAGAATGTTTATAAGTGGTGCAGCTTTTTTAGTGTATCAGAATCCTGATTCGCTGATGGGGACTGTATCAATATAGCAAATGTGATTTGGCTTAAATGTTTATGTAGGTAGTGGATATACAGTACACAGGCTGGGTAGCTAGAGGCCAGAGAATAAAATATTTCTCAGATCTTACCGTTTTTCCCTTTTAAACAAAATGCCAGTAAAGCTTCCTGTTTCCTTTAATGTATGTACTTTCTATGTATACTAATGTACATCTCTTGTTTGGCAGTTGGCCAGCTATGTGTATCCATGGAGACAAGAGTCAGCCAGAAAGAGATTGGGTGCTTAATGGTGAGTCCATCACTGACAGGAGAATAACTTGGGCTGCTGTACCTAATTTACCTAGACATGTTTTTTCTCTGGTCTGGTTTTTGTTTGTTTGTTTGTTTTGTGGGGTTTTGTTTGTTTGTTGGGGTGTTTGTTTGTTTAGTTGTGGTTTTTGGTTTTTTTTTGTTGGTTTGCTTTGGTTTGGTTTTTATCTCTAGACCAAACAGACACCTGTAAAAGGATTTCTCTTGCCTTTGTGCTCTTATTTTCAGTATTTGGTTCCTTTTTTTGTTTGTTTTGATAAAACAAAGTGGGAAAATTGCTTAATGCAGGTGGATTTGAAAAATCGATGAGGCATTATATCCTGAATTGTGGGGGTTTCTGGAATTGACCCACCTTATATATCTTCTGGAATATGAGCATTTAATGTAAATCAAATTCAAGTAACTTTATCATTTTGGAAAATCTTACTTCATAGCATGCTTTGTTTTACAGAGTTTCGTTCTGGAAAGGCTCCTATCCTCATTGCTACCGACGTTGCATCTCGTGGGCTAGGTTTGTACACATAGACCACTCTTGCCTACTGCTGCATATTTTTCTTCTTTGGACTGAAAAGCGTTTCTTTAAAAAAAAAAAAATTCAAAGCGTGATTTTCCCCCACATGTGAAATACGTTTTTTAACATTAATCTTTTTTTTTTCTTTCATATTCAAAGTCTCTTCCTGCTCCTAATGAACAGGCTTTGGTCTGCAGCAAGGCCTAGGCATGACCAATCGATCGCCAAGAGGGAGAAGAGACGTCCAATTATGCAACCCAACCCTTCCACCACACTCACTTCTTCCCCAAATCCAGCTTTTGTTGCTGGTTGGTAGGGATGGATTGCTCTCAGTTCAGAGCGTGTCAGATAAAGTTCAAGTAGGAAGCTGTGGGAGAGCATTTTGACAGCAAATAGCGAATATTCTCCCTGTATGGCACACCACAGATTTGAACATACCAACCCCAGTGTACACGCATGTTTACCCTGCAGATGTATTCACATCTGAGAAAGCACTGCTCCAGATCTTTGCTCTTGACATGTAACCTTCCCTCCTCCTCTGTGTTCCTTCTAGGCAGGACCACTGAGATGATATATGGCCTTTAACATCTTGTTACCCAGATGTGTAATTGAATCAAAATCGCACAGCTCTGTTCTGGTGGTATGAAAATGATCTGTCTGGATGCATCAGTTGTGCCCCCTTTTATAATAAGCGTATTTGTGTTGTGAAACACCATGTGCTGAGCACAGGCCTTGTGCATCTGCCCACCCTAGAAGAGGAGGATGGCTGCTGAAGTGCTCTGAGTTTAATAACAGATGTTGAATACTCTGCCCACCCTGAGTTTGGTAGACGATAAACTGCTTGAGAGTCAATGTCTCATTGTAGTAAATTCTAGACAAAATGACTGCAAATGGGTGGAGATTTAACTCAGAGAATCTAGTTTGTTAAAAGCCTCAGTTACCTGAGGACTCTCTGTATGCTGAAAGGGTGGCTGTGCTGTGCATCATATGGTCACTTTAATACAGGCAGACTATTAACAGACTTGGCAGCCTTTGTTCACACAACCTTCACCCCTCCTTCCCCTCCCCCCTCAAAAAATGTCCAGCACTTCCTCGGGAAGTGATTATATGGACTTCAGTCTCTGCCCTCTAGGGTCATGTCTGGACCTGTGCAGTTAGAACTTGGGCCTGTTGGGAGAAGGGACTGAGGCCTGAAACCAGTTTGTATGAAAGAGAGCTGCTTTCTCTAGCAGCATTTTTTAAACAGGCTTGCTATGTGCTGGTAGCTTCTTTGTGCATCTTGCCTAGACATTTAAAACAGCCTCAACCCCCTCAAAAAAAAAAAAATCAACAAAACCAACACTCTTCCCCCAAAACAACTCAATTGGATAACACTTCAGAAAACAATCTCCTCACTTCCCATCATCCACTTCACCCAAGCTAAGGGGGAAAGGTATCAGAGTCTGTTTCTTGTTACTGAACAACATCTCTACTTGTTTTGGGGCCCTGAGTTTGCTGCTTAAAGTAAGTCACTAAACTGGCAAACTTCTGGACGACTTCCTCCAAGATCCTGGAAAGTGAAGGCTTCTACCTAAATAACATAAAACAGGGGCGCGCGCCTTTTGGCTGAGTCACCAGGGCTTTCCCTCTTCCTAATGGAACATTGGTTTCAAAAAAGCTTCTTGCAGGTAAGTTCTGAGTCCCGTAATGACTTCTTTGTGATAATTCCCTGGAGTGAGGTCCTCTCTCTGCACTGATTTTTTTATTTTTTTTACTTTTTTTTTGTTCAGTCTATTAAACTAAAAACATTGAATTTGTTTTGTTTTGTTTTGTTTAACAGAAGCTTTGATATCAGCTGCAGATAATTCTCAGTGCAGGGGTGGGGATACATCTACAATGATGGTCTAAACAGCTCTCTAGACTAGCATGTTTGCTAGTTTATATCTGTCCCGTTTAATAATTGGAGACTGTCTGTGCCATAGGGTGTTCTGATGGTCTGACAAAGGGAATGTTTCCCAGGTAGCTGTCAGAAATAATTTACAGTCTCCATTCCTGATCCTGCTATATTATCCTCTAAAAGTGCAGGAGGATTGCGAGTGTGCACAAACACTTTGGGGCACGCTAGACTGGAGAAGCTGAGTCTTGGGCACGCTCTGGTCTTCAGCAAGCTGCGTGCTCTACCAGGACCACTTTCTAGTCTGGAAAACACCCTTGCATCTTCCTCTCCATGCCTTCCCATTCTTTCTGCTCCTTCCCAGTCAAGTCAGTTCTGTCTGCGTTGGCAGCCACAATTCCTTGTGCTTTCTGACAGGAAAGCACATCCTTGTATCCTCTCTGGTAATTCAAGTCACTTGCTACTGGATGTGCAAAACGGGACTGGCTGAGGACCATGTAGCCTGGAGCTTGTCAGTCTAGCTACACCCCGGCTGTGAAGATGCAATCTGTTACACGTACTCCTCTCTATACTTCACTTTCCCTTTTTAAAAAAACTGTTGCATCAAGGACCCTAGCTGGAGACTCGCGCAGCCCCCTGTGAAACCTGCCTTCTCACTCCCCTTTTTTGGTGTGATTCAGGACTTTGGAGTCAGCAAAGACTGAGGAGCCCCCCCTTTGCTGTAATAAGAAACAGACATTAAGTCCCCCTCTTGTCACAACAACCCTCAATGTTTTTATTTTTCCTACAACCCCTTTGAAATTGATGCAGTCTGGGCAATAGATGCAGTCTGACCCTTTGGATGTGATTTTTGTATCTTCATTTTTTTGACAATTGCCCCTGAGAGCCCCAAATAGGGGACAAAAAGCGTTGGAGGACCTGAAACTTTTACCTGAGCCCAGGTTCTCCGGCGCTTCCCAACCAAATGGGGCTACAGAGAAGCGTCTAAGCCAGTTCACAGAGCGAGCGTGTGTGGGGACTTCTCGCTGCCACGGACCCTTGATGCATGCTCCCCGCGCTCCAGTGGTCCCGTGTCAGAGGGCGGAGTTTTCGAAAGGAGGCCGCCAAAAATAAAAGGCAAAGAGACGGGATCGGCTGCAGCGGTTTCCCACAGGAGGAGGGAGTGTGCATCGGTCTGGTAACAAACAGAGAATGTTTCTCTCTTTAAAACAAAACAAAAAGAGGAAAGGAAATCACAAAAATCTGTGTTTTATCTTGGATATTTTCAGAATATTCTTGTTAAAATGCAGATTTTATTTTTTTTTTATGAGCTGTTAGGGCTCTTACTGTAGAATGGTGCATTTGAAAATACTGTATAATATAGCAAATAGGTGCTCTTGGTACTTAAGGTGCTTTCACTGAAGCGTTGCACTAACGTTTACTTGGTTTCTGTCGCATAAGTTTACAAAGTCTTGTCTTAAAACACACAATTCAGAACTCATAAATTTCAAAACTGTTTTGCATACAAAGCCATTTTGATAATTTCCTGCTTCCATCTGAACTGGAAGTAGGGAATTGCTTACGGAACTCAGATTGTCCAAATTGTGCAAGCTTGCAGAACTGGACAGAGCAGCACAGAAATGTTAGTGCAATGCATTCTAGTGATAACTACAAAGCTGAGTTAAGATACTTTAGGTCTGAATAATTTTTAATGAGTTGGCTGAATAAAACTAATGTAATTTGAATGCCTAAGGCTTTAGGTTAGGGGAGTTAGTTCACTGTATTTTATTAGTACTGTAAACGTAAATATTTTTAAGACTGTCTTTTATTTCATGTTGCCGAGCGAAAGGTAAGTGATCTCATTACTGTTATTTTTTGTTAGACTTCTCCCAACAGAGTAAAAGCTTTACCATGGCAGTTCTGCCCTTCCTCCACCCCAGTTTGCTCTGTCTGATAGTGACATTTTCACTTTACAGATTGTGTTAAAAAGAAATGTGAAATTCAGTTAACTTATTCACAAACATCAGTGTCTTTGACACAAGAAGACAGAGAAATGCATTCCGGGGAGGATGACTTTGAGTGCAGGGCAAAGCTGCTTTAAAATTGCCGTTCTTCTTCAGGACACTGACCTTTGTTCCTGATGATCTTAAATTTCAGTCTTCTACTCTTTTGGGATGAGTCTGTCTTGTATTTATTCCCTGCAATTACTAACTTTGTATTTTTTTTTCTTATTACTGTCACCTGCATTCGTGCTCCCCACCTTTCGTTGGCACGTCCTCTCTTCTTCTCCCCTTTCCTCAACCCCACCCTTTCACTGTGCTTCGCTCCTGGGCACTTCACAAGACGTGGAAGATGTTAAATTTGTGATAAACTACGACTATCCGAACAGCTCCGAAGATTACGTGCACCGTATTGGCCGTACTGCACGTAGTACCAACAAAGGTACTGCCTACACCTTCTTCACACCAGGAAACCTGAAACAAGCCAGGGAGCTTATCAAAGTCTTGGAAGAAGCCAATCAAGCCATCAATCCAAAGCTGATGCAGCTTGTGGACCACAGAGGAGGAGGAGGTGGTGGTGGAGGTAATGGCACAAGGGAGAAGGGCTACACGGGGATACGTTCCTCATTTTGAGGGAGGGAATGTTAAGAGAGGGTAGGGAAGTAGTAAGTATAGGTCTAAGATAACACATTAATAATAAAGCTGTTCTGTACTTTAGGTCCCAACACTTGATGCAGACATAGGGCTTCTGTCCCAGGAGAGAGGCAGTCCCTTGTTATACCTTGGCTATGGAATTTTTTTCTCTCTTAAGGTCATCAGGGAGCTGATTTTGCTTGAAGTAATTACTTCCTCACAGCTCCTGCTAAGGACAGGCAACAAGGTGCACGTCCAAAATTGAAATCAGTAAAGGGATACACTGAATTTCAGGAGCTGACAGACTTTTTCTTCCCGTTCCCTGAAGGAATAAGAGGTTTCCTTATACTTCCAAATTAGTCCTGAATTTCTTCTGTTTCTTTGTCTCCAAGCACATGCACATAGAACCCTTGTTGAACTTCATGTTTACACCTTGAACAAAATAAGGAGGCCTATGCACAGCTGTGCAGAGAAGTTACAGTCAGTCAGAAGAAGGTGCTCCTGGGGAGCAAAATTTGAGGTGTACAAGGGGGACAAAGGGTGGCATAAGTGTACCAGAAATCATTGTTTAAGACTCGTTCGTGGTACTAAATCCTAATGTATCCATCGCCAGGAGGTCGTTCTCGTTACCGAACGAGCAGTTCGGTAAACAACCCTAACCTGATGTACCAGGAAGAGTGTGACAGGAGGCTCCGGGGAGTGAAAGAGGGCCGGAGAGACTCAGGTGGCTTCAGAGACCGTGAGCGTGGTGAAAGTTATGCCAACGGAGCCAACAAGACCTATGGCAGTGCCTACGGGAGCCCAAATTCTGCTTTTGGGGCAGCACAGAGCCAGTATGGTTACACTCAAGGGAGCTATGGAGCAGCTGCCTATGGCACGAGTGGCTATGGCACTGCAGAGTACAGTGCTAGTGGCTATGGTGCCAGCACCACAGCTGCCACAGCTGGGAGAACCTCACAGAGCACTACCCAACAGCAGTATGCAGGGATGGTGGGGCGCTCGGGCCAGCAGCCACAGCCGCTCATGTCACAACAGTTTCCACAGCCCCCTGCCACTAACGTGATGGGCTATATGGGACAGACTGCCACCTACCAGTACCCACCCCCTCCCCCGCCCCCACCCCCCTCCCGCAAATGAAACCACTTGCTGGTGACCAGTGTAGACCTCGTACATTTAAAGGAACCTTTTCTTTCTCTTCTTTCCCATTGTGATGTCTCTCATGCAGGTTAGACTTAGAATTCACTATTCAAATCCCTTGAGCCCATTAAAAATGGCCCCCAGCCCACATTAATGACCCTGCCCTCTTTTTTTTTTCTTTTTTCTTTTTTTTTTTTAAGATATATGTATAGTTGACTGGAAAATTTATTATTTTTGTCTTGCATGTTGAGGAATTTGGAAATCTTATTTTTTCTAAAAGGAAAGGGTATAAGGCAGATAGGTCCCAACTGGGTCATCTTGGTGTCTAAGGTTTGTGGGAAAATTTGCTTTTGAGGGAAAGAAGTTTCTATTCTCTGACACATTAACTTAATTTCAGGAAGTATAAAGAGAGATGGAAAACTCTGGGGGAACCAAAAAGCACTTCATTTAAAATATAAATGCAAGGGAGAAATGCTCACTTCTCCTAGTCTTACCTTTTTTTAATAGCTCACTATTACTGCTTGTGATCTTACCGTAGGTGACTTTCCATAGGAAAACTCTTCTCATTTGTCTGAGCTGGGTGGTGTTGAGAGTAAAGCCTTGGGTATATTATTGGCAATTTCTGTAGTTCTGGAAGCCCCATTTTCTGCTACCTGTAACAGCCGGCAGTAGGGAGCTTGGGTTTGGAAACCCTGTGTCAGAGACCAAACCTGTCTTGCATTCACTCCCTGAAAACCCATCTACCCACAGTTGCTGTGGGTACCACTGCTGAAATGTTTAGCTAAGTTCTTTCCCTGCAGTTGTTAAATTGCAGCATCGCAAATGCATGGAGCCTGATTATCATTAAATTGGTTACTGCTCTCAAATTTCTGTTTGGTTTATTGAAAGAAGTCTTCTTGAGAACCTAGAAATTATGCCGAACTGAAATGATGAACAGTGTTATTTTGTTTGTCTGTCCTTCACAAACAAACTCCCTTTTGCCATGGGGAATGTTCTGAGTGCCACTACGCTCAATAAAATGTGACAGAGTTTTCCACACTTAAATTTAAGAGGTTTGAATAGGGTGGGCTGGGGGAGGGTAGGGGGGAGGAAGGCAGGAGGGGATTGCCTGGGGTCTCCTTTTCATGAGGTAAGCGGTGAGCTGGTTAGTGCATCTTGATTCTGAAGCTTTGTTTCTTTTGTACCTTGAACTGACTATTGCTTTCTCTGGCTTTTGAGTGCATTTCCCTGCTCCACTGGTCCCTTTGAGCTGAGCTCTTGCAGGTAGGTAGTATTTTAGAAAATGTTAGGAAGAGTGACATTTTAGTACATACGTAAATAAAACTTGTTTATTTTACAGGCTAAGGTGGGTGTGAGGGGGGTTTCCCCCTTTAGTAAAGCATGTTGTTGACTTGTTATTTCTAATACCAGACGGTTCAGAGACAGTAGATAATAACAGGAGTTGGCTGCTCTTGGTCTGATAAGATGACAAAAGGATGGATACATCTCCTGGTTTGAGGCATGCTCTTTGCATTAGGAGAGTGCAGGGGGCTTGTGGGTTTTTTCTCTTGGCATTCTTGCGTATGGATGAACAAGGCAGCCCACTCCTTCTGTAGCAGAGTGGAACTTCTTATAGCCCTGGAAAAGAGCTTGCTTATACAGAAATTATTTCTTTTAACATTTAATTTCTTCCCAGAGTAAAATTTTGGGGGATGGATGTGCTTTTTTCTTCTTTTTTTTTTTTTTTTTTCCTTTTTTTTGTGCAGTACACAGGTAGGTTGCTGACAGGGAGAAGGGAGATTCCTTCCCAGAACCTCAGTTCCCTGGTTCCATTTTATATTTCCAGTGCATGGGCAGGAAGTTCCTTTGCTTGTGTTAAGTGAAAGCCAGAAATATTTTGTTTATTCAGGCACTGACTGATAGGTCTTTGGCCTCCCTCACAAGCAAATGTAGAACTTTTTTTTCTTCTTTTTTTGAGACTAGAATGCAGAAATGCATTGGAGGGGTGTAGGAGTAGGACATCTCACTGGCTTTAAAAAGGGTCTCTGGACCGCCAAAGCTGCCTTATAGTCCGTTACAGCTTTCACTTTTGGGGGTGACTTGTGCGTGTTTAAACATCGATGCCGAGTCTTGCAGTGCTGTGTTGCCGTTGAGGTCAGCTGAAGTCCAGGGTCTCGGTTCAGTTCAGAGTGTCAACCAGACCGCTGAATGCACCGTGGCATGTGCTGCCCCTGTCCCACCTGGTGCTCTCTGCTCTGCTCCATGTACCAGCTGGAGGGCCCTTGTTGATAAAGCATTAATTAGCCTCTAGTGTTGTTTGCTTTGTTTTCAATCTGTAAAAAGTTTGTGGGAGTGTCAAATATCTGAGCTGGGTGTCTCCTCCCCTCCCACTTCCTGAAGCAATTTACTGTTTGGATTTCTCTGAACAATGGAAGAGTTACTAGCTTTGTGTGGGATCAGCATCTTGTTTCACACACCTGCTGGTCTCTGAACACATTCCTGTTGTATTAATGAAGACTTGAATTGAGAGATTCATAGATCTGTGGTGTTGAGGCACAGGATACTAAGAGCTATGTTACTATTCTTAGTTTGTAAATTGTCCTTTTGATACCATCTTGTTTTCTTTTGTAGGTATAAATAAAAACACTGTTGTCAATAAATTGTGAACTTTGTCTTTATTTTTGGAATGTAAAAGCTGTCTTTGCCCCTGTTCTTCCCAGTTCTTAGAAGTCAAATTTGGGGAGGTGGAAACACTTCTTGGCAACTGCCTGAATTGTAATTGAAATTGTCCCTGTTTGTAGAACATAAGGAAACTGAAAATAAGTGAGCGGGAAGGATGTTTGAATGCTTGTGGAATTCTAAGATTCACGTTATTCAAAGGCAATGTGTTTTTCTTGAATGGTACAGGGCCTGGATAGAGAGAGGGGTCAGGTAGAATTAATTTTCAAGAGGGTGTTAGTTCAGGCAGAGTTAAAGTAACAGTTTGTAGCATCTGCTGTGTCAGACATGGCCGCCTGTGAAATGGGTCAGTTAAGTTAACACACTTTAATAAAGTGTGTTACATGTTCTCTTTACCATGGGCACTTGCTGGAGGACTAGTGGGAGTGACATTTTCCCTTGTGCTGCCTCAGGTCAGGGTGGAGGTGTGTTTTGAATGTAGATGCTGGGAAGAGCTGGGAGAGAAGAAATTGCACTACTTCAGTATTTGCCAGTATTGGCCAGTACTAGCACCAAATTCAAGTGAGAAGAAATAAAAAAATGGAGGGGAAGAGTCTGATGGATGACAAGCATTCTTCTGTCTTCCTGGCACTGGATTGAAACTCAGCTGAGCCATCCGTTAGTCAAAAAGGGCCAGGGGAGAAAAGCTGTGATCTTAAACAGCTTCATCACTGGAATTTCTTGCGCTACCTGTGGGATGTCTTCAAACAGGCATGGGAAGACTTAGCTTCTTTCCTTTTAGGACTGCAAAGAGAAAGACAAGGTAATGAGTAGATTTAATGGAATTCAACTGTTTTATTGTTTCCACAATTTTATGTTTTCTAACTTGTGATTTAGAGTGCCAGATAGTCAGGTGCCAGGTTTGCAAACTGTGAATGGGAGACAACCACTATGAAATACTGCTAAGAGGGGAAAGCACAACCTATTTATCCTCCTTTATGCTAAAGGAAAAGGTTCTTGTTTGACTTGCATGGTTGCTTGTTCTCACAGGTGGACCATCTTAAGTATTTTTCTTGATTATGTGCTATTCCATGTGCTTTTCTCTCCTTTTGATACAGAGCATGGCCTGAATCAATGTCTGTGGCCAGATCCCTGCCGAGCCCCTCCCGGCCCGTCTGAGCTGAATGTTGGGATGGCAGGGATGTCTCTGGGAAATGCCAGAGGCCCATAGGCTTAGATGGGGTGGCTGGATTGGGGACTGTCCTGTGTGTTTAGTGGAGCAGAGTGGCTGTGCCTGACACAGGGTGGCACCAGGGTGGGCACTGCCAAAGGGCAGGGCTGTGATGTGCTGAGGATGCACCACGCAGGAGGGCCTGGTGGACTGGGCGAGGCCAGAGGAACTGTGCCAGGCTGGAGAGATGGAGGCCTTGTGAAGGTCACCAAAGCCAAATACACATCCTACCCTGCGGTGGAACAACCCCAGGCACCAGTTTGTGCGGGGGGCTGCCCAGCTGGAGAGCGGCTTGCCAGAAAAGGCCTTGGGTGTGCTGGTGGACACCAAGCTGAAC
The DNA here is from genome assembly GCF_015832195.1 of Motacilla alba alba. NCBI lineage: Eukaryota > Metazoa > Chordata > Aves > Passeriformes > Motacillidae > Motacilla > Motacilla alba. The sequence continues at coordinate 49,822,347 of NC_052031.1, forward strand.
ACAAGCCATCAGTGTGCCATCGTTGATGAGGCAAACAGCCTCTAGAGCTGCATTGCCAGCAGGGTGAGCAGGGAGTTCTTCCTCTCCACTGAGCCTCGGGAGGCCACACCTGGAATGGCGGGCTCAGCTCTGGGCTCTCAGAACATAAGGTGAGGAGTCAAGAAGGGCCACAAGAGCATCTTGATGTAGGAGCACAGCCTGCGAGCTGAGACTGATCAGCGTTGAGAAGGCTGAGGGGCACCTTACCCATGTGCACAAGTGCTGGATGGGAGGAATGGAGACAGGCCCAGACTCTACTGGGTGGTGCCCAGTGACGGGGCAAGGGACAATGAGAAATTTCACTTAAACATCTGAAAATAGTATTTTATAGTGAGGGTGGTCAGGCAGTGGCACAGATTACCCAGAGAGGCTTTACCCTGGAGATAGTCAAACCCTTACTGGACAGGACCTTGAAAAATGTGAGCAGGGGCATGGATTAGATGATTTTCCCCCCTCTACCCTGACTGCCCACACCCCTGGCCATTCTGTGAAACACAAGCTTTGGGGAGCTGAAAGCTTCCTCAGGATATCTTTCATGTCCTTGTGCCAAACAGAAGGGAGCTCATCTAGTTTTGAAAACAAGATAAAAAGAAGTAGCTTTCTATAAAAATCCCTTTGCAGTGCTTTGGTATAGACTCAAAAGTCTTACTAAATCCATTTCTTTATATAACACATTTTTGCTTTCTTTTTTCAGCATTACTGTCCTTTTTTTTCTGAGCTCTTTGGTGTTAGAAATGTTTTGGAAAGTTTGGTTTTTTTGAAAGAATGTAAGAGATGCAACCTGCTAAAATATTGCTGGCTCTCATAAATGATTGCAAAGTATTTGCATGTCTTCAGACACCGTTTCTCTCCCATGATCCAGAACATTTGTGTAAAAGAAGAGGAAAAAAAAGCAATTCTCTTCCTGCTGTGATGTCCCATTTACAAGTGTTTTTTCTTCTGCCTCCTGTATCATCTAAATTTTGCAGCTTTGTCACTAGCAGTGTGAGATTGGAAGCCAGCAGTTGTGTTTTTTCCCCCTTTTGTTCCATCATCACAGCTACAAAGGGTATGGATTTCTCACAAAATACAGGACACATGAATTGAGCAGAGCTAAAATGGGAATTAGTTTAGAAAAGAAAAAAAAAGGAATTGACGTGGAGCACCTTGATAGCAGTTTTAGAAAGTATTTTTCTGGCTGCAAAAATATTTAATGACAGAAGGAAGTCTTAATCTGCCAAGGCCAGCCACCTGCTCAGTGCTCCTGTCACCTTTCTATCAGCAGGGGTGTTACATGAAGCTACCGAAATCCATCCCTTGAAACTTCAAACGAGGGCCATCATTACTGCTTTTGGCAGACTTGTTGGGGAAAGTGAAGGAGGAAAATAGTTATCCACTTGGCTAATTTAATCTGATTCCATCCTTCTCAACAGGAAGGTGCTTTAAAGTGTCCTTCAGCCTCAGCAAACCACAGCACATTCTATCGGGATTTATGCCCTTGGTGCACTTTCAAGCTCTGGTGGCCATTTACCAAAGCATGGCACTGAAATTGAAGGGGCATCTGATTTTGGAAAACAGGAGTGTCTTGTCTATGCAGATGCCCATCTTCCTACAGAATCAGTTCTTCACAATCAAGAACTTGATCTTCTCTATCAAAGGAAAAAAAGGTTTAATAACATCTCCATATGTCTGCAATTGCTTTCTCAGGTACATTGTCTGCCTGCAGCTATTTTTCCCCCTCAAAGTTTGTATTTTGGTTTTGGTTTTTTTTTGGTTTGTTTTTTTTTTTTTTTTCATGATTCATAATCTTTCAAAATATATATATAGAATTGAATGTACCTCAGTTGTTAACTTCTGAGGTGAGGTTAAACCAGGCTTAACTCTGGTTTAATTCTTGATGCGTTTCACACACACATCCAGAGCCTTGCAAGCAGTGATGCCCACTCTCAGTCAATAGATATGTTTTCTAAACTGGACTTCAGGTGCACAATACGCACCTCAAACCCAGCAAAAAATAAAGTTATGTAAGGATTAACACATGGCAAGCTGCAGCTGCATCCTATTCTGCAAGAATGAATGGACTTTTCAGTATTGCAGCAACCTGTTCACCTACCTTTGGTGACGTAGAGATAGAAGAAGTCGCAGTAGAAGATGGTTTGTACCACCCCGGAAACGACAGCGATCTGGTCATAGAAATTCTCTGTGTGGTAGCGCCAGACCCAGTTGGCAATGTAGAGGGCACGGTAGAGGCCCAGGAAGAAAAGGTAGTGTGTCGTGATGGTCTCTGCTTCCCCTGTCTTGCTGATCATGAAGAGCTGAGGAAGGATAGCCACGGACTCCAGGTAGATGGAGAAGGTCCAGAGTATCTGTGAGGTGCAAAATGAAGGCAGTGGGGAGTCCGTGCTGGTTAGTATGTGTTAAGACCTAAAGCTTTTCATTTGGCAAATCACTGATGTGTGAAGGGGAGGAGTAGTGCTGCTGTAGTTGGGGAAAATGAGCTCGCTGTGCTGGGAGTGAGAGGAGACAGCGCTGAGCTGCTCTATAGATGGTACTGCCTTCAAGGCCTGCCAACTTTGCCTTTCCTGCCTGCTTTTGCTGGTAAAAATCTCAGCTATTCAACAGGCTGCTCACTCTGCTGCCTGGCGCAAGGCTGCTGCTGCTTCTCTTCCCTTTTCCTGCCTCAGCTTTTCCTTACCTCCAAGGGGGTGAAGCTATGGTTCTCCAGAAATGACAGGCCTGTGACAGGGACCAGCAGGAACTCGAGGCGAAAGGAGTCGTTCTCACTGTCAAATGTTTTCCGGAATTTCACGTAGATCATATACACGGTGACGTAAGCACAAATCAAAAAAATGACCTGTGGGAGAGAAAGGAGGTGGCAAGACCTTACCTGCAATTGCACTTTCCATGCTTTAAGAGAGGCTGGCTTTCCCAGAAGTCAAGATAGTGGTGAATGCTCTGCCTGTGTTGCCTTACAGATTGACTTCTGCTGGAGATATTCCAGTGGTCGGGTAAAGCTTGTCACACCATGGAAATCTCATGTTTGTGTCCCTCTGGGGCACTCTGTGAAGAGGTTGGCTCGGTGGCAGCTTTATGTTAATGCTCCTGCTGTACAAGGACACCCAGGCTTGGTTCATGGCATCTTGTTCTGGTTTTAGTGGTGCTAAATATGGCTCAGCTCACTCACTGACTATGGCAAGGGTTTCTTTTGGTCAATGGAGGGACAGTGGCACCAAAGGAAGCATCCTTACCCACCCTTCCAGGCTGAAAAACTCAGTGACTGTGTACCCTCACCTCCCCAAGAAAGCACAGAGAGCTGAGGGGAACCTCTTCTGCTGTACTGCCCTCTCCTTACCTTCATCACAGTGTTGTAGACAGAGATGAAATTCGTGAACAGGTCCAGGTAGCGGGTTGTGAAGACAAGGGCAAAAAGTATCTGGCTCTTCCCAGAGATTCCTGCGTGGCAGGGAGATGAAAGGAAAGTAAAGCAGATGAAGGGAAGGGTCTGTGGGATGGTGGTTTCCCCTTACACCTCCTTTGGAAACACTGATATGTGTGTTGTTTTGTGAGCCAGGGCTGGTTTGTGGCTGCTGAGGTAGCTCTACCCCAGAGTGGCCAGAGTCTCCCAAGTAACAGGGCAGCTTCCTGCTGATGGCCCTGAAACTGTTGAAACTGGTGCTCAGTGGGCATGTTCACCACTTCGGCCAGTTCGGTCCTTGCTGTTGTCAAAAAGCCTTTCTCTTCCCTCCCTTCCCCCTTTGCCTGCCCACCTCAGCAGGGGAGGGACTGTGTGATGTGACATCGGCCACAGGAGGGAAGAGCTGCAGGACCAGCCCCGGGGCACTGATGGAACTTGGCCGCTGCCGGCAGAGAGATGCAGTCGGGCCCACCCGCTTCTGTACCTGTGATAATGGCCACAGCCCCAGCAGCCCAGCCCCGGAATCTCATGAGGAGGGAGCTAAGAGCAAAGCTCTCCTGCAGGAAGCTGCTGTCCCGTTTTCCTTGCCCTGGGATGGGGCAGCCTCTGGCACCTGCCCACCACTGGCAGAACCTCCAACGTAAAGCAGCTTCCTCTCCAGGTTGTTGGTGTTGGTGCCGCTCTCCTTTTCCACCTCGCTCCAGCCTTGCCACCCTCTCCGCCTCGCTACCCTGAGACCAATACCTGCCTGAGGCTGTGCGCCTTGCCACATCACATCCTTCCAACACAGCCCTCTCCTGGCGGGGAGACCTCCCAGGGAAAGAGGATGACTTCCCTCAAAGAGCCCACGGGGGAGGGCTGCCAGTTCCTATGGGCTACCACTGGCCTTTCCAGCTCCCATTTGGTTGTACCGTTCACCGAATTGCCCTCCGAGAAGGGCCACCCTCCTTCCCTGGGACATGGGAGCACTCACCAGCACAGGACTTGGACTTCACAATCTTCAGCAGGAGAATAATGATGGCCAGCAAGTGGGAGACATCCCCCAGGATGCGGAAGATGTTCATGGTGCCGGGGGCACTCCTCTGGGATGGAGGGAGTGGGCCTCTTTCTGCAGGCAGGGAGGGCGAGGGCGGGAAGTTTTTCTCCGCCGATCCTCGGCTGAATGAACGGTCTCCTTCTGCTCAGCTTTCCTTTTCCCCTGAGCACGGAGCTCTTCCTTCTCGTAGCACAAAGTTCAGTCTCCCCCGCCCCGTGGCTGCAGATGCCTTTCCCCCGCCAGGCTGGATGTCTCGCTTGTTTACTTTCCCACCGAGGGGGATTCTCCCTCTCCCAGCCCAGGGCCTTCCTCTCTCTGCTTTGGGCTAGAAGTTGGAGTTAGTGTCCCGGAGAGCTCTCCAGGCTGAGCAGCCCCGAAGCCAGCGCTGGGTGACGGTGACGTGGCTCCTGGCTGGCCGGGGAGGAGAGAGAGGAGGAGGCGGAGGCGGGAATAACTGCGCTATTTTTCCCTTTCTCTTTTTTTTTTCCCCTTCCTCTTCTTTCTTCCCCTGCTTGTCTCAAGTTACACACGGAAGTGTGGTTAAAGGGGAAAAGGCAGAGGGAACAGGATTCCCATCCTCTGGCCTTGAGGACACACCCTCCGGCGAGGGCCAGGCTTTCCAGGGACACCCGCCACGGGTGCAGTAACCTCTGTCCTGCTCCCAGTCGGCAGCCTTCTGCTCTGTGCCCTTGCCGGCCCCATCCCACCTGCAGCACCTTCTCATCAGTGCTCTGCCTTGGCTCCGGCAGCTAAAGAAGTGGAGAGATATTTGAATTATCAAGCCATTGGGGCTCTTCCACAGCTGTTCATGGACAGCCATTCCCTGGTGTCTGCCCCACCAGGCACCCCTTCCTTCAGGTGCCCTATCTGGAGCAGTGCGGATCCCTGAGCACAGAGAAGATCCTCCCAAGGACTGGTTTGAAACAAACTTCACTGAAAATATTAATCCTGGATTCCTGCAAGAGGGTTGCAAGTAACGTAGGGAATGTGCTGAGTGAAAGAAGCACGTGGTTGCTGCTGGTTTTATAGATTTCACAGAAAGGCACTCAGTAGTGACTGTTAAAAAGTTTTAATACATTTGAAAATAAATTAAGCTGGGTGACCAGCTTGTTTTGGATGAACCTTGTCCTCGGAGCAGCAGTTACGCAGGGAGATCTCATGGCAGCAGCAGGGGGATGTCTGCATCAAGATCCAGCAATTAGATAGTCAATATCCAATCACTACTTTAAAGTTGCTCTAGTACAACCTAATGGAAGTTGTAATTTGTCTCCTTGTCCCTGAGCAAATCACATCGGGCCATGGGTCTAATTTGGTTACTCTTGGATTATGTGATCCTGCCTGCTCCTGTCCCAAAGTTGTCGCTGGCTGCTGCCCTCCCTGTCCCCAGCCACGACCTGTGGCCATCCCCTACGCATCTCTCCCTGTCCTTATGGGCTTGCTTGGAGTAACATCCTTAACAACCAAGGTGTAAAAGTATTATTCCTGGTGCTTTCCGAGAGGATTAACAAGCCTATTAGCATCACCGCTCCCTTGCTGAATATATTTGCATACATTTCCTCCCTGCCCATTAGGTTGGCGGTTGTGTTTTCCCTCTCTGACGCTTCAGCACCTGCATCACAGGGCTTTTCCAGATGGATTCACAGGCCAGGAAAACACCTGCTCAGCCCCACAAAACTGGAGACACCCCTGCCTGTTCCCAGCCAGAGCACTGAGGCAGGGGTTGCTGCGGTTGGACAAGGGTGGGCTACATCAAAGGACAAGATTGGCAAAGGGCAGGGACTGCTTGAATTGGGTTTCCAGACATCAGAGTGGAGCTGCCTGGGATTTCAGCAGAGCTTTGCAAGGCCAAGTGGGTGCTGGTGAAAGCCAAGCCCCAGCCCTTGTGGCCCTGCAGGTCCTTTTGCAGGTGGGCTCCATCCATGGAGCAGGGATGTAAAGTTGGGGGGAAGGAACAGATTTGGGGTCCTCTCTTCCAAGAGATCCCCTTCCAATCGCCGGTGTGCAATGCCAGAGAGCCCTCGTCTTTGTCTTGTCCCTGTACTCCTCTTTGCAGCTTCTTGTCCCAGCCACGGGAAGAAGCTCCCTGCAGAGGGGTGGCAAAGGTTTATTCTCCTCATCTTGCACCTTCCCAAGAAGAACTGATGGGCCCAACTCCCAGCATTATGTCCCACTCTGGCACCAGGAACCACCAGCTGGGGTGACCATTACGGGGACTTCATGGGAGCAGCCCAGTCAAGTTCACCCAGCTGGAACAGAGTGGTAGGGCTGGGCTGTCCCCGTGGAACACCATCCCTGTGTGGCTCATGAGGGCCACAGGAAAGCTGCTGCAGGGCAAGGGACACCCAGGCTCTTACAGAAGTAAAAATTGGCACATGGAGTGGGACCAAGTAAAAATAAACCTTCCCTCCTCCCGCCCTGCCACAATGCAAAGCGCCTTGCGCCGGGTGTCTCCCTGCCTCCCAAAATAATGCCGGGTGCTGCCACCACCCCGCATGGTGATGCTCTCTCCATGCCTCCCGTTTCCATGGTGACCACAAGGAATGTCGCCAGGGTGACAAGGAGGCAAGTGAGCTGGGATTTGATATTAAAAATGAGATTTTGGGGTTGTTTGGTTTATTTCCCTCCCCCCCCCCCCCCCAACCTCTCCTCCTTTAGTTCTATTTTTGGGGTTTCCCTCTCTGCCTCAGCTGAGGGAAAGGAAGCCTTCCAGGAGTCTGGAAGGCTCCTCCTGCAGAGCCCCTGGACCAGGCAGCAGCAGCTTCATCCAGGGCCCTTCTCCACCTCTGCCTGTCAGGTGATGGCTAAGGGATGAGAAGGGGGACAAAAGGGCATTTCCTAACCAAACATTTGTTTCCTTCTATCAGGAGGGCTTCTCTGCTTTTGCCCCTGGTGGTGCTCCGGGTGTCTCCCTCCATTTCAGCTGCAGGATGTAGCTGAGGCTGCATCCAGACCTCCTGGGAGAGTGGGCAGCCTCAGGGATTTGTCTAAGAGAGGGAAGTGATTCTGCATTCCCAGAGGCGCTGGGGGGCACGGTGGGGTTGAGCACCGTGGGTCATCTCTGTGTCTCACCATCTCTGCCTCCATGACCAGGTCAAGCTGGCTGGGCAGCTCTGGAACACTGGGGACAGAGATGAGATGGTTGGTAGAAGATCACAGAGGGAGCATGGCAGTGCTAAGGAGCCCAAAACTTAGTTCTCTGGTTTAAACTCCCAAAGTCAGACCTGCTCTGTGCAGAGAGGGCTTGAGGGTTTGTGCTGGCTTAGCTGGTATCACAGGAGTGCGGGACCACGGGTGTCCAAGCAGAGGCTGCTGGCATTGAGGTAGCTCTTCTCTTCATGCCCAGGCAGGAGAAGGGGCAGGCAGCGTTTGCTCACCTTCCCAGGAGCTCTTGCTTTCCTCTGCACCCATCTCTCCATCCATCTCCAGCCATCCCTCTCTCCCTTCTCTCTCTCTATCCATTCTTCCCTCCATCTTTTCAACCACCCTTCACTCCTCCTCTCTCCATTCATCCCTCCAAAGATTCCTCTGTCCATCTCTATGACTCTCTTTCCCTCCTTTCATCCATCCCTTCATCCATCCCTCGTTCCACCCTTCCATCCCTCCATCCCTCTACCTCCCTCAATCCCCACAGCGGCACTGGGAAAGGTTGGCGGAGTGGGGCTATTTTTGGGAGCGTCTCCCTGGCAACGGCTGCCACCACCGTCTGTGGTGGCTTTTACATAGGTGCTAAAATATTCCACACTTCTTATTAAAGACGGTGCTGGTGGAGACGGGCGGGGGTGGCGAGTGTGAGCCACCCCGCTGCTGGGGCCGGCGGCCATGGGGCGGTCAGGGCACGGCACTTGGGGGGCACAGGGACAGCAAGGGGCCGGTCACATCCTTAATGTGGTGTCCCCATGCCCCTCTCGCTGGCTCTGGAAGTGCCACCTGTCTCTTGGCGGTGCCGGGCTGCCACGCCATGCACGAGGTGCAGCTATCCATCCTCCTGCCACAAAAGCAGAGGGAAATGTGGCGAGGCCTTGCAGGGAGCCAGTAATGAGCAGCAAAAGGCAGAGAGGGCGAAACCCAACCTGAAGCTGAGGTGGCCACAGGGCACTTGATGGCTTTGCCCGCTGTGGGAAGGAGCAAGGCGTCTCAGCCCCATCTTTATCCCTCACCACATGAAGAGGAAAGGCCTGTTGTGGTGCCAGAGGGATGGTTCACTCTGCCAAAGAGCAGCTGGGCAGATACTGCTCAGTAGCTCTTGGGAAGCAGCCCCACAACAGGCCCTAGAAACAGAGCTTTTGGGAAAGTAAGTACCCCTCTGAACCTGAACGAGGTCCTCATAGGGATGGCTGCAGAGGGGATGGACAGGCTGGCCCTGCTCCATCCAGGTGCAGCAGCCCCCCAGGAGCTGTAGGGAGCAGCCATGGGTGCACTGGGGTGAACTGACCCATTCAGGAGGCTGATGTGCTCCTGGTTTGCAGTTGCTCATCTGCAAGGAGCTACTAACCTCACCCCAGCACCTCTGCTGCCCCGGCTGTGGCTCTGCCAGGTGGGAGCAGGCTGTGCTCACCACAGCAGTGTTCACTGCTACTGGCGGGGCACAGCAGGCTGCACAGCATGTTGTGCAGGGGTCATCCCCTGTGCCACATCTTGGGAGGATTTTGGGAGGGAGGGTCATGGTCCTTGCAGGACTGGGGCCCACAGGAGATTCCAAAATATGTTTTTTAAATATTTTTTTTACTTTTCAGCACAGGCCTTAACACTGGGGACAGCATATGAGACACAAAGACGGAAACCATGTTGTCAAAAACGCTGTCCTGGAGCAGGGCTGTCCCCAGGACCCTGTGCCCACAGCCACTGCCTGTGCAGGCTGGGGCCTCTTCAGCCTCTGTCTTTGCTGCAGCACAGTCCCCTGCGTTCTCTCCTCGTCACCTTCTTAGAGCCTCTCAGATGCTGCTGGCCATGGAGACCCAAGAGAGGTTTCTCAGACAGGTTTCCCGGGATGGCTGTGCACTATCCTGGAGCCCCGAGGGCTGGTGCCTCCGTGTCCAGCTCCCGTCCCAGCATCACCCATCCCGGCAGGAAATCCCCTGCTCTGTAGAGTGGGGAGGCAATTCCCCACAGCAAACACTCTGCATCAGCTGGGAGAGCCTGGTCCTTCCTCAGGGCGAGGTGTCAGCCCAGCACCCCAAATCCAGGTGGGAAAAAACCCTCTGACGGTAGTTATTTAATCTCTGTGCAGCAGCCCAGGAGGAGGATTCACCTCCCTGGGGGCACCTGGTGGCCCCACCATCCCTTTCCCCGCTGCCGATGGTCGCTCCGTCTCCCCCATGGCGGCTCCGCAGCTCTGAGCTCACATGCGAGGATGGGCTAAAGTAGCGGAAAGCTGTTGGATCCTACCACAGAGTTACTGACTTCTCAGCTACAGACTGCATAGCAATCAGCGAGGGGGAGAGGCAGCCAGGGAAAGGGAGCAGAGCGCAAAGGGAGGAAGAGTGTCAGGGAGAGGGGGGATCTGGGGACTAGAGCAGGGGGGCAGCAAGGGGCACGGGCAAATAATGCCAGAGAAGGAGGGAGCCAGGCAGGAGGGGGAGACCTAAACCCGTCGCTGAGCCACGAAGGCACATCAGCACTCCGTGGGATGGACGCTCCTGGGAGCAAAAAAATTCTGAGAGGCAGAGGCAGAAGGAGAGCGCTGGCGTGGGCAGGGCAGAGTTAGGAGAGGAGCGGGTCGCAGCGGAGAAGTAGCTCTTCGGAGGGGAAAAAAATAAACCTAGGCTGGAGGCGAGCGAGGACTGCAGAGAGGCTTCCCTGATTCCTCCGGTCCGGCTGAGACATTTCATGGTGAGATGGAGAGAGCGGCCGCTTTCCCCTTCCTCTGATGCTGGCTCGGCACGGCTGCAGCCGGCGGCAGCCCTCGGCAGGACCCGGGTAAGAGGCGGTGCCGGGGCGCGCTGCTCTCCTCACCGGCATGAGAGCGGGAAGGGTTTTTCTCTCCCTTAGGAAAATAATGTATTGTTTCATTTGCGTCGCTCTGAGGAACAGCTATAAATATAACTTGGGGAGAGATGCGTGGCTTCGTGTGAGCGTGCCAGTGAATAATAAAGTTGCCTTGTGTGCATGGCGTATGCACACACAGCTACCGGGGCGGCCGCGGGCCGAGGGGCAGGGGTGGACTCCTGCCTCTAGACCTCCCCAAACTTCCCACCCCGCCCCCTTGTCACCCTGACTTCGGTCTCTTTGCAGGTAACTTCTTCATTTTTTCAGTTGCCCGTGTTTTCTTAGTGTCTCCTAGCCCTGGGCTGGGTCTTGGTCACCTTTTTCTTCTCCTGCTCTACAGATTCTTCTCTGTGCTGGCCCTGGCCAGTTCACACAGAAGAAGGCAGCTGGAGGCCTGCACTCCAAGCTCTCAGGTGCAAATGGGGCTGGAGTGGATGTGTTTGCTCTCCCGCTGCCTGTGGAGCTTTTCGGGCTCCAGATCTGCCCCCCTCTCCCTTGCCTTCCACCTCTCCTAGTCCCCAGCATGGCTGATCCTGCCGGTGGTGGTCCAACCCCCCCCCAGACAGGCACGGTGCAAAGGGTCTTCTGGATAGTGGCTTCGGGTGAAGGAGCTCAGGAGGAAACCATGAGCAAACTACCGGAGAAACTCCGTCTTTGCTCCCTGTTCACAAGGTCGGCTTCCCCACTGGGGCAGGAGCAGGCAGGCAGGTTTGCATGGTGCAGGCAGATCACCTCGGACATCCCTGGCCCTTCAGCCCCCACAGCCCTCCCTCCTGGGCAAATAACCTGAAGTCATCCAAATCCTTCTGGCAAGAGCCTGGAGTTTCCTATCCCTGCTGTCCAGCTCTGACTCCATCCATGGCACAGCAAACAGCAGCTCTGGGGCCTCTCCCTTCTCCCCTTCCTCCCCTTGGGGGTGTGCTGTGAAGGGCAGACAGTGGCAGTGCACGCGGGAACGCGTGGCAGAGGTGACGTAGCTCCAAGGCTACCTTCAAGCCCTGCTCTGTGCCCTCCTTGGCTTCTCGGGAGGAGCCATCCACAGGAGGTGGGAGGTGTGGAGGTGAGCCCAGGGCTTGGGGTTACCCAGAGCCTGGGAGGGATCAGGCAGGTGCATGGGGAACACATCTTGGCAGAGACATGGGAACGTGCCCCTTCTCCATTCACCATCAGAAGTGGCATTCACAGAGACACCCCGGCAGTGTGTGGCTGCTCCTGTTTGCAGCCACTGAAAATAATAACCAATGCAGGGCAAATATGTGCCTTAGGGGGAAGCGTGAATCTGCTGGGGACAGGGAGTGTTGGGGAGAGACAAACGGTGAGGATGGCCACAGAGAGGATAAGCTGTAGAGGGTTGATCTGGAGGGAAGCGGGTTCCCTCTCCACCACCTTTTTCATTCTTCCATCTCTCCCTGTTTGGGTGCTAAGATCAAGTGCACCGACGTGTGGTGCTGGCAGTGGTCCTTGTCCCTTGCAGCCCCCTGCCACGGTTTGCAAAGAGAACCGGAAAGCCAGGAGGTGGCTGGGGAGGGATGGAGTTTCTTGGCAGGACCGATCCCCACTGGCCCCTCCAGCCTCTCGGCCACCCCAAGCTCAGCCATCGGCCACGCCCGGGAAGCAGCTGCATCCCTGGGGTGGTGTCAGTGCCAGGAGGGTGCCAGCAAGGGGGAGGAGGGCACGGCGATGGATACCTGTGCCCGCCGTGCGCTGACATCAGTGCGGACGCAGAGCGGAGCAGTTGATGGCCCTGTGCCCTCAGCAAGCCCCGCTGTCTCGCCCCATTATTGCACTGGGCTGGCTTAACCCGGCAGCACGGCCAGGGATCGATAGACGGATGCTGGCGTCTCAGCAATCGATCCCTTACTCATCCACGCGGCTCCCAGCCTCCTGCTGGTGCTCGCTTTTCTGTGAATGGCACGGGCTGAGTGAAGCCGTCTGCGCTTGCCTCGCAACGCTGCGAAACTGAGTCAGGCTAAATTCCTGCTCCTTGACGTCCCTGCTCCTGTGCCCCTTACCGGGGCGGAGAGGCCTCGCAGGGAACCCCCAGAGGCACCGGCACAGGTTTTCCTCGCCAGACAAGGCGGTTTCAATGGTGATGATTGGGATTGGAGCCCCTCCTTGGGAGAGATGCTGATTCTCTGGCAGTGGGGAGCTTGGGACAGGCAAGGGCTGCCTTTGAGCTGGTTCTCGCCCTCAGATCTCTGAGGCTCATTCTGCAGCAGGGAAGGTGGTGCCGTGGCACCGGCTGCTGAGGGATGAGAGGTGGCTGCAATGTAACCCTGTTCCCGTGGCCCCAGAGATCCATGCACCTCCATGCCTGTCCTCCTGGGAGCCTGGCAGCAGGCAGCTTGCTTCAGGGACAGTTCTGGCATTCACTACTGGTTTATCTGGGGCGGAGATTCCCACCATCTCCTGGCACCAGCCATGCTGGCATAGCAGCCCCACTGCTGCTCTCACTGGAAATCAGAGACTGGAGGGTAGAGAACAAGGCACTCTCCAGCCCGGCACCTCCCCACGCTGCCAGCCAGGGGCTCCTGCCGCCACTCTGCCCACGCCCCTGCCACCATGGCAGTGGGTCTGCCCCTCACAATCTGGACGGCTGCTTTATTTCTATGGCAACATTTCTCTTGAAACACTTCAGAAGAAGCCATAATGAGGGAAGCAGCATCCCCCATTCTGTCCCTTGCAAAAGGCTCAGAGAAACGACCCTGACACATCTCCCCACCTCCTTCCCTCCCTGGCAAGCGGTACCAGCATTGGTACAAAGAGCTGCTGGCCTTGTCCCAGCTGCCTCTCTGCTGCCTGCTCTCTCCTTTCCCCTGCCTCCAGCTTGGCTCTCCCCTCTTCTCTCTCCAGCTCCCTTTCTGCTAGCAGCCTGCTAAAGCACCCGCGCAGACTGACCAGCTGAAAGGAGTCTTAGAGCAGGTGGATGTCGAAAGTGGCTCTGCTCGAGAGGAGGGTAGAGCCCCGGGAGAGCTGTGTAGATCGGCCCCGCCAGCAGCGCGGTGAGTGCGGGGGCTGGAGGGCAGCGGGGGTCCCAGAGGCTGGGCAGGCAGGCGCTTCACCCCTCTGAAAGCTCGATGGCGTTGTGAAGAGGCGGTGCCTGCTACGGGACCAGACACAGCGGCCCCAGAACTCCTCTCCTCTCCTGTGCCCGTTGTTCCCAGCACCAAGAAACAGCCTCGTGTCTGGGCGGAGGTGAGCAGGCAGAAGTTGCGGGCAGCACCGAGCGCCAGCAGGCGACGGGCAGGTGAGCAGGCAGGATCCCAGCGGGAGCGACTGTCGCAGCCCGGAGAAGCAGGGGTATGACAGGAACCCGTAGTGACGGCGGGGGGGATGTGGCAGTCCTGGCAGCGTGCGGATGCAGCTGCCGTGTCCCGCTTCGCACTGCTCTCCCCCGGGCCGACCCTGCCCGCGATGGCAGCCCCTCGCTGTGGGAGAGCTGGGGGGTAGGGGAAGCAGCGGCAGCTGTCCTCCGTACTGCGGGAGCTGGGCAGCGCTTAGGCTTGCCACCTTCCAGGTGCGCTTGTTAAACCTGACTTGTATTCCTGCCGCTTGTATTCGAGCGGCAGGAATACAAGTCAGCAAACCTGTAGTGAAATACTTGATCCGCTCCTTGCGGGAATGCGATTTTCTGCTTACCTGGGATGCTCCCTCTGCTCTGTTTCTGGCGCCTAGCAGGCACGGCTGAAAGGGGAGTAGCTGGGGCCCTTTCAGGAGGCTCGTGGCTCTGCCCAGCTCCCTGTTAGCCTAGCGACAAGGGGGGTGAAGGGAGATTTTTCCCTGTCACTGATGGGTAAGTGCTCAGCAGCCAGGCCAGGCTGGGAACTCAGCTGTCGTGCAGCAGCTGGGTGCGGAGAAGCGGCTGCAGCCTCTCTCGTTCGGGGGCTTGGTGCAGAGCAGGCTTTGCCCTGGTTATTGCTCGCCCTTGCTGCTGTCACTGTTGTTATCATCATTCATAAACTATTTGCAGGCACCTGCCTTGCTGGGTGCTTGGCAGAGTCACCAGCAGTCCATCCCTGCCAAGACCACAACTACAGCAGGCAGGCAGATGATGTAAGCCACTCTTACCCCCTTTTCCTGCACACTGATAATTATCCTTGTCCCCTGACTATCCAAAAGCCATCAAGACATCTCACATGGCCAGGCACTTTGTGCTGAAGAGATGCTGAAGGGATGCTGCTGGGAATGGCCTTACATCAGGGCTCCCACAGGGCAGGACGCCCAGTGAAGGGAGTTCCAGGGATGCGGAGATTAGTGAAGACACCCTTTGCACTGTGCAGTTGTGCTGGGAAGCTGAAGTCCTGAGTGCACTGCATCTGCCTGGGATGTGAGGACCTCAGGGACACCGCCTTCAGTTTTTCAGCTCTTGCAGGTTTTGCACCAACCCTTTGGGGTCTAGTTTTGGCAGCAGGGTGTTGGGGGAATGTCAGCCCCTGTGTTTCCTTGGGAGCAGGTGGGCTGCAGTCTGCACCCTGGCTGCTACAAAAGCTCGGTTCCTTTTTGGCCAAGAACACCACCCAGGGAAGGCCAGGGACCTTCTGAGCATTTAATTTTTCCTGTGGTGCCAGCTGCAGAGAATAACACCCACCTTCCTCACTCAGCAAGAAAAAGCAGGGGCTTCTCCCCAGCTGCCGCTCCAGCAGCATCCTCTCCTTACAATCCTGCTCAGTCCAGCCCCCAGCCCCTGTATCGTGTACCCCCAGCCCCATTTTGGCCAGAGAGGAGTGGGTGAATGCCGATGCCAGTCCCACCAACCCCACCACGGGGTATCCCCCACCTAGTCTGAGATCCTGGGGAGTAGGCAGCTGTTCTCGCAGCGCCATTGTCTGGACGGTGCAGCCGCAGCAGGGATCGCTGGGGCGGTGTGGGAGCGGGCGGGAGGTGATGCTGTCACCTTTCTGTGCCTCTTCCTGACTTTGTCATCCTGGGGACCTTTATGTGGTTCCCATTTTTATCTGTTTTTTCTCCCTCTCACTCTTTCTCTCCTTCTCTCTTCGCTTTCTTCTCTCCCCCTCCCATCAGCATGTGGGCTGATCACTGCTCAAACTTTTAATTCAGATGGTAATTGGAATAATAATACGGGCAGAATCCTTCTGGCTCCGTTGCTGCAGCTGGCTTCAGGGAGCTATGAATAGCTCTGAGTCACACACTGAGATGGTTTAACTTCAAATCATTTTGTTTTGTTTTCATATTACCCATCCTCAGGCTCCAGAGCTTCACAGGGGGAAAAAATATCCCCCTTCTCACTCCAAAATATAAACCGGGCAGAGGCACATGAATAAAATCCTCTTTTGGAGAGGGAAACTGGTCAGCGGATCATGCCTCGAGGGGCAGATGGGGACTGTTGGCACCTGATCTATTTATAATTATTGAACGAAAAGGCAGAAGTGTGTATATAAAAATGGTATAGAGTTGATTACAGCTTCCTCCCCTCACCTTCCATATGTCAGTTGCCTTTTTAATATGGTAAAACTCTCCTGCACGGTGACTGTGCCTTCGCGTGTGCCCATACAGCACCTGGCAGCCTGCCCTGCCGGCACGGAGCAGCGACAGCTCGGCCGCTGGCTCTTGTGCCAGGACAGCCACCCATGGCACAGAGCTGCCCTGTGAGCCCCAGCATGAACCCTGGGAATATTCGTGAGGAACAGGAGAAGAGATGGAGTTACAAAAGGATGGAGAGGACGCAGTGAATGCTGCGGGTCTGCAAGGCTCTGCAAAAAGGCAGAGAGGTCCCTCCTCAGCTGCGGGTGTTTCCGCCCTGACTCCCGAAGAGGCCAGAAGTTTGTCTGCCGTGCTGTCACTGTGCCGAGCTGGCAGGCCGGGGCTGGGGACGCTGATCCCAAGCCAGCCGGTGCTGTGCAGCCAGTAACAGGGACAAAGGCACAAAGCGGAGCGCAACCAGCGGCTGCGGTATTGACCACAGACAGGAGAGAAGCATTTGCCAGACAACTCCAGATAAAGCAAAGACTAAGAGTGTAAAAATACCCTGGGATTTTTCCATCGTTGTCGCTCACAGTGTATGTCCCAGAGCACCAGATATGGTTGTTATAAAAAGAGAAGTGGGGGAGTGCTTTAGCGTGGACTTTTCTGTTCTGTTTCATGAGACTCTTCCATTGCAAATTTAAGGAAGGATTGACAATATATGATCTACTCTGGCAGGGGCTGGAGAAAGACTGGGATGTGTGAGGCACTGCACGGTGTACAGGGGATGGAGCAATGGAGGTATTGCCCTGGCACCAAGCACCTTGACCTTATTATCCTGCAGATCCCTTGGAAAGGGACAGCAGCGGCGCGGCCCCACGTGCCTGCTCAGGGCCAGAGCAGAACTGGGGTGGCAGCGTGGGCTGGTGTGATGGCTTGTGCTGCTGGAGCACGGTGTCACACGGGAAGGAGGAGATGACTGCAGCACTGTGGTGGTGTCCCTGGCATTGCTCAATCTAAGACACAGGAGGGATTGGGAAAGAGGGAAGGGTAGCACATGCTTTGGGGCTGGAGGCAGCTGCTGGCCCCTGGAGACCCATCTGGCTGACTGTTTCAATGCCGCAAAGCAACGGCTGTGACATCCATGCTGGCTGCAACAGCTTTCAAAAGTGCTGGGGAGCTTCTGCAGGCCATGAAACACATGGGTTTTCATGTACACCCAGGACAGGCAGCAGAGGGATGGGGAGACATCTGTCCAGGCTGCAGCCTCCTGCCTAGCATCTCTCCTTGCTGCACCCACCAGCTTGGTTTCATACCACTCCATAGGAATTGCCACTGACTCTGCAGCTTCCTCCTTCACATGAGGGTCTCAGGAGGCAGAGAAAGCTCCAAGCTCCCTCTGGCATTCTCTGGATTCATGTCTCTGTCCTCACCTAGGCTTTCCTCCCCCTTGTCCATATGACAGGCAGCTGACTGTTCAGGATATGA
The DNA here is from genome assembly GCF_015832195.1 of Motacilla alba alba. Lineage (NCBI taxonomy): Eukaryota > Metazoa > Chordata > Aves > Passeriformes > Motacillidae > Motacilla > Motacilla alba. The sequence goes on from NC_052031.1 coordinate 49,839,710, forward strand.
ATATAATCCCCTTCTGCTGGAGACACCTCTGAGCCTTCCCTTTCCATTACATTTGTGTTTCAGGTTTCCAAGTTGCAATGGGACCTTTTCACAGCCATTTGGACTATGTTTACATAGGGTTTGGGCTGCTGGTAAGCCCCCAGGCCTTGCCAAGCTGGTGGCATCGATTTTGCCAGCAGGGATGTCAGTGGTGGCCCTGGCCCACCAGCTGCTGAGGAGGGACAGTGACCCAATGTGGCAGCAGTCCCCAGCCTAGGCATTTCTTGCCTGCCTGTCTGTCCTTCCCATGGTGGCACCACGCGCTGTGGGGGTGTGTTGGGGTGGAAGTGGGAAACGTGTTTATTTTTGTTCGTCTCCTGGCTCGTGCCGCTCTGAGTTTGTGGCACTCAGTATTACTAACACTTCCCTGTGCCAGCTGGCAGCAGGGATGAATCAGGTTGGCGGCACCACAGTGTGGACCCTCCACTGGCCGCTCAGCTTAGAGCAACGCCTGTGGCCAAAGTGCTGGTGATGTCTCCCCCCCTGTCCAGGGTGAGCCCCAACCAAGTGCCAGTGGCTTGACCTTGCTGGTGGAGATGTCTCCGTACTCTGTGGGACAGGGCTGTCCCCTCTGAGCCATGCTGCCTGCCCGGGCTGGGTTGTCCCTGTCCCTCCTTTATGCTGGAGGTCTCAGGTGGCTTCATGAGCTGCTCTCTGCTCACTGGCAGCATCCCCAGGCTGGGGTCAGCTCTACACCAGGAGGACAGATTATCCTCATGCAGCCAAAAACACCTTTTGCAGCTGTTGTCGTTTAACCCCAGCAGGCAACTTAACCATCACTCAGCCCCTCTCTCCCTCTCACTGCCCCCAGCCACAGTGGGGAGGGGAATCAAAAAGAAAAGGAAAACTTTGTGGGTTGAAATAAGAACAATTTAATAATTGAAACAAAATATAACAATAATAAATATGTTAATGATATTAATATTATTATCAACAACAACAATAATAATAACAGTAATAGCAATAATAAGTACAGAGAGAGACAATAACAGGACCCAATAGAAACAAGTGATGCACAACCTCATTACTCACCACCCAAAGACTGATGCCCAGCACGTCCCCAGGCATTCATCAGCCCCTTCCAGTTATATCCCCCAGTTATATTCTGGGCATGGTGTTCTGTGGCATGGAATATCCCTTTGGCTAGTTTGAACCAGATCTTCTGGCCATGCTCCCTCCTGGATTCCTGTGCAGCTCCTCAGTGGCAGAACATGAGCAACAGAAAGTTCTTGTCTTGGAGTAAGCCACTACTCAACAACAGCTTCGACGAGTCTGTGTTATCAGCATTATTCTCATACTAAGTCCAACACTATGCTGGCTACTATGAAGAAAATTAACGCAGTCCTAGACAGAATCAGGACAGCAGTTGTTTGCTTCCTCCCCCTCCCCTGCTTCTGACAACTCAGCACACATGGAACTTGATGACATCACAGACCTTGGAATGTTGGTGGTTCCAGGTGTCCTCAGAGCCAAGGTGCAGAGGTATGTGGCTCTCCTCTCCCTCCTGAACATCCTGGTGTTCTGAACAGAGGGATTTTGGTGGCCACAACAAGCATTGCTGAAGCTGCAGAAGGTGGCACACTGCTTGTCAGTGTCAACAGCCTGCATGGCTTGCACTCCAGGAACACAATTTGGATTCTCCTGCTTACTGCAGCTGAGAGCATCCTGAAAAATGTCGCAGCCATTCCGCATCTTTGGGCTAATGATGATGGTCTACCCAGAACCTAAAGGCTTGCAAGGTGATGACGGCAATGATGGTGATGATGATGACGGTGAAGAATCAGGGAACTCCTCCCATTCTGACGTTCCTTCACCCTTGTGCAAGAGCAGCAACAGCACAGATGAAAATCAGACAGAGGATCTGGGAGAACCCAAATTTTTCCTAACTCCTGGGGACTCTTACATGGTGAAAGATAAACAGGTGGGGTTGGCCAAGCCTGCGCTGGAGCTTGAGGAGGAAGATCGGGAGTTTCAGGAACCATTTTACAAAGACATGGGAACGTCTGACAGCTTGGCTGGAGATGAGGAGCCCAGCCCGACCCACCACCTTCCTGGGCATCAGAGGTTGCCTGCCCTCCAAAAGGCCGGTACAGCACCAAGTGGCTTCCATGACTCTTTCCAGCACAGCTCAGGCCAGCACCTGGGGACAGAGGCCACTGCCACACAGGCCCATGCCAGCGACCATTATGTGGGACCCCCAGAGAGCACCACGGGAGTGGAGCCCCACATGCTGCGTGAGGAGGACAGCGAGGACCGTGAGGACAGAGAGTCCCTGTGCCTGCAGCCAACCTATGACACGCTGTGGCAGGAGAACAGCATCCTCAGGTCAGAGAACAGAATGCTCAGGAATGCAAACGTCGTGCTCGCGGCGGAGAATTTTACACTCAGGCAGGCATTCAAAGAGCTCAAGAAGGACAGGGCTGTACTCATGGGGGAGGACTTTGTGCTCAGGGAGGAATACGATGCGCTCAGGGAACAGTATGACAGGCTCGGGGGTGAGAATGCTGCACTCAGGAAGGACAATGCCATGGTCGAGAGAATGTTTCAGACCTTCCAGAACAACTTGAAGAGACAGGCGTGTGTGGTGGCAAGCCTGCAGGATCGGCTGAAGACCAACCAGGCTGAGCGAGAGAGGGAAGTCCAAGAGCTCCAGTCCTTAGTCCGGGAGACTGAGTGTCATCTTCAGCTGACAACCCAGAGGGCTCTGAATGCCGAAACAAACGTGGAGAGGCTGAAGCAGAAGATCTTTATTCTCCAAGGACAGCTGGAGAGATGCAAGCTGGAGAATGAAAATCTGAGAATGGACTGGCCTGAAAGCAGTGAAGCACAACTTAGACTTCAACAGGCAAAACCCCCACAAGCTCATAATGGGCAAAGATGCCTCCCTCAGGCAGTTCCTGTCTCAGAAATGCTGCCCATTGTTACTGAGGTCCTTGAATCCACCAGAAAAATTCTCCGATTTTAAGCAGGGAAAGATCTGTGAGTGCAGTTCTGTGTGAGTTCCATGGATCCATGCACAGTCCAAGGCCATCGTTCTCCCACTTGTAACCACTAACTGCAAATAAAAGCGTTTACTTTCGCACTCTCAAATGTGTGCGCTCAGGCTGGTAGCCTTCATCCTTAGTAGAAATACTTTCCTTGTGATTAAGTAGCAATTGCAGGTAGTGATGTGACTTTAGCTGCTGATACTCTGTTCGGGCACTGTGGAGCCAGCAGCAAAGGCTGCCCAGGCTCTGAGCTGCACGGTCCAGCCACGGTGGACTCTGTGCAAGAGGCTCTGCCACACGGCTGACACGAGCTTCCATGTGGGAGCCAAGAGGAAGCACAGCACCACAGGATGCAGTGCTCTTACACAGTGTGCTCATCCCATCCCATAGCTGTACCAGCTTGAAATGGAGATGAACAAAGCCCTTGTATTTCATCTGCTTCCTTTGCCCCTTCTTGGGAAGGGGGGAAAGGTGAGGAGCAGAGATCCAGGTGTTGCTGCACACGGTTTCACAAAGCGCCTGAGGTCCTCCTTCCTTTCTTTTGTAGCTGGCTGCTGTCTGGGCCAGAAATCCCAAATCTCTAGGAATGGTGCACCTATTTCTGCAGCTGGAGAAAGAGAGTTGTTGGTTGTAGAAACTTTCAGGAAATTGTGAATTACTCATACGAGTGAGCTGTGACAGAGCCTTCCCTGTGTTATTGGGGTCAGTGCAGGCTAAGGATGAGCTTGGCACATCCAGGCTGGCTGAGAATGATGCCAGTTGAAGAGGATGCCTTTCCTCTCCTGGCTGGGGCTGGCACAGAGGGTTGTACCTAAACTGCCCACCTTTGCCACCTCCCAAAGCCATGTGGGACCCTGCAGTCTGCACTCAACATGCAATGGCTCTAGTCAGCTTTTTATCCCAACAGGACCATCTGTGGGTATGAAGTGACCTCTCTTCATCACATCAACCTTTCTGATTTACTCAGGTTACCAGTCCCAGGGGCTGTTATAGGTTTACCCATCTGCACAGCAAAAATTCCTGGCCAAACCAACTTCATGATGTTGTAGGGCAGTGAGTTGGTGGGAACTGGCAGAGTTCAGTGTAAAAATGCTTTTTCCTGATGGGGATTTTTGGGCAACTGTTCACTTTTGTCTCTGTATGGTGAGTTGTGGATGACAAGGTTGTTTTCTTCTCCTGGTCTCATAATACCCTTGGTCTGAACACCCATGTTTGTGTTGCTGCAGAGCTTCAACTGCCTCAGTAACCGAGCAGTCTTCATCCCATCAGAGGTGATGTCTGGAGCTCCCTTCTTGCTGCATTCCAGTCTCTGGTCCTAACTGGGGAAAGCTGGTGGGAACGCCTGGCCACGTGCAGCTCCATTCTGGGGCACTGATGATGAGACAAGGATGGTTCTCACCAGCTTTTCTATCCTAGGCAACATCATTTGCTGTTTGTCTCTCCTGTCTGTGCACAACCATTTGCAAGCAGCTCTAAGCCCTACATTTGATCCCAAAATCCTTGTATTTTTTCCCATATCTGGCAACCAGTGGCTGTTCATTGGTGAGGCTGAGAGTAGGCTCGCTGGCTCTGTCTGCATCCACACTCAGCACTGGCTGCTGTAATCCACAGGTTACAGTGCAGGATTAGCATGGGTGTACAAAGCCCTTCCTAATCTGTGAGTCATTACCCCCTCAGTGCATTTCACTTCCCAGCAGCTCTGGGCAGGTGGAATAGGTTGGCTCTTGAGTCTTTGGCTTCATCATCATTCTGTTCTGGGAGGACTGGGTTGGGACATCTGCCGGACATCCTCCCAGACCTCTGCTGCTGAGCTGCTCCTTGGATGCTGTACTCAGGGCATGTCGCAAGGTTTGTTTCCTCTAACTGGCTTCTCTTTGGCCACCCCTGAGCCTTTCCTTTCCTCCAGTTCTTTTGTGCTCTACCCATTGCTTTCCTTCTTTTATTTGAATCAGGGTGTTCTGCACACCCTGGAAAAAAATCCCCTCAGGGTTAGGCTGGGCTGACGGGGATCCCTGTGAGCTGCTGTGAATTCCTGTGCTTTGTTAGTCCTTGTGTGAGAGGTATTTAGCCTGGCTGAGCTCTCGCCCTGGTGTAAGCTCTGATATTAATATAATGGCTCAGGGCAGGGGCCCTGTGAGCTGCTCAGCTGCTGTGCCCTTGGTCTGGAGAGCAGTGACAGGAGCAGGCCCTGCTCCTCTGCTGGCGGGAGGCTCTGGGGAGCGCGGGCTCTGCGGGCCGTGCACCCTGTCTGCATCCACCAGCTCCTCACCTGCCCGAGCCAGGCTGCAGCAGGTGCCCCAAGGAGACCTCCCAGCGCAGCCTGAGCACGGCTGGGAGCTGTGCCCGCCGCTCTGGGCTGCGATGGCTGCTGCCAGGGGGGATCTGACTGGGTTTTGCTTTGTCCTTCTCTGCCAGGCATGTGCCCAGGAGCAATTGCAATGGCAGCGCAGGTTCCAACTCGCCAGAGGTGAAACCTGGAGCTGCCCAGTCCCACGTGAGTGCTGCTGCATGAGTTCCCACACCCTGCCAGCTCCCACGGCCCCCTGACACCTGATGACAGAGCGAGCCATGGGCAGCGTCCGAGTCAATCGGTGAGTAACCCTCCTCTCGAGTCCTGCTGCTGCCCTGAGTGACCTGGTCCTCCTCATCTGACCCCTCAGACCCTAAATTCAGAACTGCATTTTGATATATTCTTCTCAAATTACCTGTCAGCGGCTTTCCTGTTCCAAGGAATGACTCCTCTCTCCTTCTCCAATCCAGAACATGCCATATGTAGGGTAGTGCTTGGAGGAATACTATGGAGGAGAAGCAAAGCACTGCATGGTGCTGGACCAGAAATTACAGATTCCAGCAGCACTGCAGAAGCTGCATGTTCCCAGGAATTACATGTCCAGGCACCAGTGCTGTCCTTGCCGTGAGATGGAGGCCCATTCTGGAGGACTCCAGCTGACATGTCAACACCACGGGGTGGGAGGAAGAGACTCTCAGAGTCCTGTGAGGCTGCAGCTTGTCAGGCATGAGGGCGGAGCAGTCTTTGTGCTTCAGTGCACTCTCTTGGTTTCCTCGGTGGCCAGAGCACTGTCTGCCATCACATCTTTAAGGAGTATCTGCAAGTGTCATGGGATCACATGAGGGGCAGTGTCAGAGCCGACCACGAGGGAGAGTAGGCAGAGGGGGAAAGGTTTCCCAGAAAGTGTGTGTGTAGCTTCTGCCAAGGAAACTGCCAAGGAAACTGCTTTGGCTGTTGATTTCCAAATTACACCTTTGGCTCTGGATAAGGGATGCTGGAAGACACACATGTTGCTGTGGCAACAGAATTGTCCTGAGGCAGGAAGTGTATAAACATTGTCACCACACACCATGAAATCAGTGAGCAGAGCAAAGGAGAAAATAGAAACTCCCAGCCTTGTATTATATGAGGCCCAAAATGTGGTCAGGCTGTGGGTGCTTGCTCCCAGGCTTCCTGGCTGTCCCAGCTGCTGTCAGGTTTCAAAGTCTTGTATCCTTCCTCACCATAAAGGCTGGAAGGTACCCCAGAGCCACAAGCTGCTGCTGCTTTGCTGCCCTGTCAGGACTTTGCTAGATGCAACCTCCAGGCAGCAACACTCAGCAAACATTGCAGCGGATGCCCACCAGTTTGGTCAGGTTGGCACCGTGGTGCAATAATCACTGACACGTGGTGTTGTAAGATCCAACAGGGTGGTACTGCTCCCCTGTGAACCACCCACATCTCCTGCCCTTGCTGTCTCAGTGGTTGCTGTTACCCTTCACATATTCCTCATGGAAGTGCCTGTTTCTTCTGTTCCCAGGTACAGCATCGTCTCAACCGAAGAGGATGGACACAAGGTCTCTACGCTGGGCAGCATGAACGGGCACAGCCGGAACGGGAAGGGCCACGCTCCCCGGAGGAAGCACCGTAACCGCTTCGTGAAGAAGAACGGCCAGTGCAACGTTTACTTTGCCAACCTGAGCAACAAATCTCAGCGCTACATGGCCGACATCTTCACCACCTGTGTGGACACTCGCTGGCGGTACATGCTGATGATCTTCTCCGCCGCCTTCCTGGTCTCCTGGCTCTTCTTCGGCTTCCTCTTCTGGTGCATCGCTTTCTTCCATGGCGACCTCAATGCACCGGCGGTGGCAGGTAGTCCCTCTCTCCTCAAGCCCTGCATCATGCACGTGAACAGCTTCCTGGGGGCTTTTCTTTTCTCAGTGGAGACACAGACAACCATCGGGTACGGCTTCCGCTGCGTGACTGAGGAGTGCCCGCTGGCTATCATGGCAGTTGTGGTGCAGTCCATCGTGGGCTGCGTGATTGACTCCTTCATGATCGGCACCATCATGGCCAAGATGGCAAGGCCCAAGAAGCGGGCCCAGACCCTCCTCTTCAGCCATCATGCAGTCATCTCCGTGCGGGATGGCAAACTGTGTCTCATGTGGAGGGTGGGCAACCTGAGGAGGAGTCACATCGTGGAGGCCCATGTCCGAGCCCAGCTCATCAAGCCCTACATGACGGAGGAAGGGGAATACCTCCCCCTGGACCAGCGGGACCTAAATGTGGGCTACGATGTGGGTCTTGATCGTATATTTTTGGTCTCACCCATTATTATCGTTCATGAGATTGATGAGGAGAGCCCCCTCTATGGGATTGGCAAGGAAGAGCTGGAGACGGAGAATTTTGAGATTGTGGTTATTCTGGAGGGGATGGTGGAAGCCACAGCCATGACCACACAGGCACGAAGCTCTTACCTTGCTAGTGAAATCCTTTGGGGTCATCGCTTTGAACCAGTTGTGTTTGAGGAGAAGAACCACTACAAAGTGGATTACTCGCGCTTTCACAAGACATACGAGGTAGCTGGCACACCTTGCTGCTCAGCCCGGGAGCTGCAAGAAAGCAAGATGACCATCTTACCTTCTCCACCACCTCCCAGTGCCTTCTGCTATGAGAATGAGCTGGCACTTGTCAGTCAAGATGAAGATGAAGATGATGATGAAGTGGATGTGGTATTAGGGGGAAACACCAAGGAGGAGGGAGGTATCATTCAGATGATGGATTTTGGAAGCCACCTGGACCTGGAGCGGCTCCAGGCAACTCTGCCTCTAGATACAATCTCATACCGCAGGGAGTCAGCCATCTAACTCCTCCAGCCTCCCCGTTGCCCACAGTCTCCCATGTTCCATACCCATACACTGGATAAGTCCCTTCACCACCAAATAATGCCTCCCATGATTGCCTCTCAGCCCCCAGATACACCAAGGCCTGGAGCTGCTCGGATATACTCCCTTTCTCATGAGGTCGTAATGCCTGGGAGAGGAGTGAGGATACACTGCTCTTTCTGGGTGTGCAGCTTGGGCTAGAACCCCTTTCCTGCCCAGAGACAGGAGGGCAGCAGGCCTGGTTTCTTGTCTCTGGAGAGGTGACAGGAGTCCCTGCCTTCAGTGGACAGATTGGGACCCACAGCAAGCGTTTCTGCTGCTGAGGCAACAGCAGACTTTCTGTCACCTCTCACTATGGGTAGGCCCCATGGCTGTCAAGGGTCATCGCCGTCACTGGGAGAGGAGCGACACGTAAGCACTGACCAGATGAGGACAGAAGGGAGAGTTTGGCACTCTTGGAGGGAGTGGGGAAGGATCTCAAGGGAGGAGTTTACTTGCATGTTTGTTGCTTGTTGCACACGATTCTGTATATAAAAGAGAAGGAGAACTGAAATCGATATTCTTCCTCGGCAAATGCCAAGCTAGGAGACAAGGACATTCTACATAGGCTGCTCTGCACTCTCCTTGGCTTTTGGTGTCTGTCACCTCCAGAAGCAACTCAGCTCCATGGACTCAGATCCAGTTCTCCCAGCCCTCTTGAAAAACATGTCCTGCTCCTCTCCTAAGATACTGGTGGAGGAGGCAGGGCCCTGTGCTTACCACACTCAGACTGCTCCCTGGCACAGCACAGCTGGGATGACATACAGGTGACCTGACTGGACAGCAGACCCTCCACTTGCTCCTTTTGCCTCCTCCATTCTTCTCCCTGATGCCATCAGCTGTAAAACAGAATTTGTAACTGTTTATTTTTAATAAAGTCTAATATCCCAAGGGAAGGTTTGGAAGCAAAGACAGATTCCAAGGCTGCAGCCCAGTATAGAGACTGATGAGGGTTATTAGGGCTGGTGTTTGCTATTTGTATGGCATTGGACCCCGGAAGCTCCACCATGAGGGCTATCTTGTTCTGGGCCTCTCTGGTAAAGACTTATAACAAGAGGCTCAGAGAATTTGCTCAGGGAGAAGGTCTTACAAATGTGTGTAAGGAGGGAATGGAGGGAATAATCTGCATTCAAAGTACCAGTAGGATGGGCCAAGCAGTACTGTTTGGTTTGGAGATAGCAAGAGTTTTCCCTAGGGAAGATGAGGAAGAGATATAGATGTGAAGAGATATAGATATGAAGAGGCAGAGATGTGCAAGACATTGCTCTAGATTCAAAAACCCCATGAAAAAACCCAAAGTGTCTCTTTGTGCTAGAGGCAAGTGAAGGGAGAACGAGGGAGGACATCAACCAAAGCTAGACTTGTAATATCACTTTGTTGTCATTTCACAAAAGAGGTGAAAACATGATGAGCATTTCCCTTCAGGAGCAGCAGAATCACCCCTTTAAAACTGCAGATGATAGGAGACAGAAAAACAAACGAGAGCTCAGGAAGCTGCTTTGGGGCACCCAGTAGCTGTGCTGCGGTGGGGAATAGCTGAAGAAGTTATGTCTCACCTAATCCCTGATCTACAAATCAGAAAAAAGCATCTCAATATCAACTTGGAATTGGTTCAAGAAGCGAAAGGAAGAGGGGAAGAAGCTGAAGGGCAAAGGAAAGAAATAGCAGGACTGAGAGGAAGAAGCAGACACAGCGGGCAGATGGTGAAGAAGGAAGGGGAAAAGAGGAAGTGAGGTTATATGGAAGTGCATTTGAGAAAGAGCACAAATAGACTCACAAGATGTGTCTAGGCCCGGACATGGTCATTTCTCATCTTAGGATGTAGGTTTTGTGGGGGAACAGCTGTCCTGACTGGGTTTGCTCCATTCACTGGAATAATTCCATTCTCCAGAATAATTCCATTCCCCACCACCCTCTGGGCCCAGCCATGGAGACAGTTTTCTGCCCAATGAACAGTGCACCCATTCCATTTCTCCAGGCAGCCAATTTCTCCAGGACAAATGCTTTGGGAGACAGTGTCAAAGGCTTTACTGAAGTGCAGGTAGACATCTTCCATAGCCTTGCCCTCACCCACTAAGCAGGTCACTTTGTCATAGAAGGAGATCACGCTGGTCAAGCAGGACCTGACTTTTCCCAACCCATGCTGTCTCGGCCTGGTTCCCAGGTTGTGCCACATGTTCTGTATGATGGCAAGGTGAAATGCTCCATGACCTTTCCTGGCACTGAGGTCAGGTTGACGGGCCTGTAGTTCCTCATATCCTCCTTCCAGCCCTTTTTGTAGATGGGTATCACACTGGCTAACCTCCAGTCACCTGGGACATCTCTGGCTAGCCAGGACTGCTGATAAATGATGGAAAGTGGCTTGGTGAGCTCTTCTGCCAGTTTTCTCAGTGTTCTTGGGTGGATCCCATCCAGCCCCACAGACTTGGGAGTGTCTGAGTGGTATAGGAGGTCAGTGAGCATTCCCTCCTGCATTATGGGGTTTCACTGTGTTCCTCATCCCTGTCTTCCAGCTCAGGGCACTGAGTACCCTGAGGACAACTGAGGTCTCACTGCTAAAGACTGAGGCAAAGAAGGCATTAAATACCTCGGCCTCTACCTTGCTGCTGATCCTTGGCTCCAGAGCCCATCTGCCAGAGCAGTTTGCCTCAAAGCCTTCACTGAGATGATAGATTCACTGGATTTTGAGCGGCCCCCCCTCCCTCCTGGTTCTGCTGGTGCTGAGGCAGAGCTGCCTCTTCTCAGAGCTCCAATGCTACCCACTTGGGAACTGGGGTGCCTCTCTCAGCACTAAATTCAAGAGTTTGCTGGTTCAGGAAATTAAGTCACTCCCTCCTTTCATTATTTACTTATTTTCCCCTGGGGGAATAAGCAGGGGCTGGTATTGACCTGGCTTTTAATACAGCTTTCAGAGTCGTGAGCCTGCCACTGGCCATGGAAACAAACTAATGGACCGAGAGAGAAGGACTTTGCGTGCGAGGACATGGGCATTCAGGACACATGAATGTGGCCTCCAAGAGAGGGGGAACCCTCATGGCTGGGCACCCCCTCACTGATGTACAGCATCCTTTGGAGGCAGGTGGCAGTGCTTGGCGGGGATGAAGTGTCCCCCTAGCTCTTGGCAGACCAAGACCATCAATCACCAAGGAGCGAGTGTGCAGAGATGCCAGGCAAGGGTGGTGCACCAGGGCCATGGGCGTGCACAGCTGGAGCAGTTGGGGCAGCACACAGGTCAGCACTGCCACCCTTCCCTTTACCTTGGGGCCTCTTGTGGGAAAAATGGGACGAGATTGTAATCATTCTGAGGGAACAAGGATCATTCAGCCATACTGGCTCCAGCCCCCTCCGTATGTCTGAACTTGCTGGATGTTTTCGTGTCATGTTTGGCATCACGGTGGAGAAGACAGTGAGGCATTGAAGAATACCCAGCTAAACCCCGGTCGTTCATAATAAAATTGCAAGAAAGCTTTCGGTGCTGTCAGATCATTAGAGAGGGGAGAGAGAAGGGGGTAGAGGGGAATGGGGCAGAAGGAAGGAGAGGAACAACCAGTGCAGGAAAACAGAGGTGGTGAGCAAGTTTCTACCTATCAGACACTCCTCGTGCTGCTGGTGCCACATACAGCCCCTCCAACAACATGGTGCAGCCACTCCAGTGTCAGTTCCTGCAAGCTGCACATGTGCTCACAGGGTTTGCTGGTACACAGCAGCAGGACATCATTCTGCACAGGTGCTTCTGCAGCTGCACACTGGAATCCCAGAGGACTCATGCCCAAGTACACGCTGCAGGTTCCTACATGTGCAAGCCACGTGTGGGGGCATAGTCCATCCTACACCACAACTTCATCCCATAAACACCCAAGCACATTCACAAAAATGCCACACAGCAGCAAGTGTCTCAACAAGTGCCTCTCTGGCTGTGTGCTGGGGACTCTTTTATGCAGCCTGTGAAAAGCCACCAGGAGAATCCTGGAAAACTGTTTGCTACACAGAAGGCTCGACATTTTAAGGACTCTGCAAATCAGCTCTCCAGGCCATTCATAACTGTAAACACACCAGGTATTTTACGTTTTGCACACAGTGTGTGGAGCATCAGGTAGGTGATACCTCCTTGCTCTGTGCTCTCCAGATAAGACACCTTTAATGCATAAGAGGACCTGATGTCCCTGGAGTCCTTCCCTCCTCCAGGATCTGATGGAGGGACTGCTTCCCTAAGACCTGCCTCTAATCACGAGGGACTGGCAGCTTGCTTTTCAGGAGGAAGACACTGCTTCTTTGTTCATTTAACCACAATCTATATTTCTTTCCTGTCTTAATTCTGAATATCTTACTTGGCTCATTATTGAAAGCTGCTCAAATAACAGAAAGATAATGGGGAGAGGAAGGACTTTTTCCCTATGAATAAGATCCAGGCACTGGTTCAGATCCTCTACCCCATGACAACTAACCACGCTCTTGTCACTCTTGCCAGCTTTCAAATGAATGTTGTTGTTTGAAATGACACTTGAGAAACTTGTTTCATGTTTTATTTTTGGTGACACTTTTGGACAACCCTTTTGAAAAGAAATCATCATTGGCACCTTTCAACTCACACAAAATGTGCTCAGCAAAACATTTTGATACACACTGCAACTAAAAATATTTTTAAGAAACACAACTATAATCTCAATTGAGGAGAAAATAGGTTTGGATTTCCATGATTAGGAAATGGTGCTGAAAATGTCTGTGCTTCTGAACAAATACGTTAGGTTTCAAACAGCTTGGTTTTGTCCAAGTTTTGCCCAGGACTGGATAGGGCACATAGCACTGCCACAGCAGCTGTGCACAGGCTCATGACCTCCACAAGAATGCCTCCTCTGTGTTCTTTGAGCTTTAACAGCTCTTCTTTGCTTTTGCAGGAGGGCCTCTTGCAGCTTTTGGACCAGCAATACTAAGTGGCCACAGTTCTGAGTGTCACAAAAAAAAAAAAAAAAAAAAAAAAAAAAAAAAAAAAAAAAGGAAAAAAAAGTCTTATCTTCCCAGGCCATTAAGGGCTTGGCCCCCGCGAAGTCAATGTGACTTTGGATTGCCCGTGGTGTGAGCAGAGCTGGGCCCTAATGGAGCATCACTATTGGAAAAGCCCGCAGGGCCCGGCCCTGCGCTAAATCCGCAGCGCTGGGATGGGATGTTGCTGCATGCGCAGGAGGGAGAGAGGAGGGAATGCAGCGTGCTGGGATGCTGAAAACGTGGGCTGGTGTCGGGCAGCTGGGGCGGCCTCGCTGGGGCAGACAGAGGGGGACAGCAGAGGGATGGCAGGCAGGGGAGGCGGTCTCTGCTGGCAGCTGCCTGCGGCACGGGACCCCGCGGCCGGGGATGTCACACCAGCAGGAGCTGAGATGGCAGCCAGCTCTCGGAAGGGCTGCACGGGCTTCTCCTCCTGCCACGGTCCGCACCGGGGTGTCCCGCCCCCGGCAGCCCCGGCGCGCTCCCGCCGGCAGGACGCGGCGCAGGGAGGCCGAGCGGCGCGGCGGGGCTGGGGAAGCCCGGCCATTGCCGGCCCCAGAGCACCATCTAGAGATGAGAGCAAGGCTCGCAGCCCCGCGGCTCCCGGCGGCACAGCATCACAGAATCTCCTAGGCTGGAGAAGACCTCTGAGGTCACCGAGCGCAGCCCTCAACCCAGCGCTGCCGCGTCCACCACTAAACCGCGTCCCCAAGCACCATATCTACACATCTTGTAAACACTTCTGGGGATGGGGACCTCTCCACTTCCCTGAAAAGCCTGCTCCAGTGCTCGACAGCACCTTTAGTGAAAAAAAATTCCTAATATGCAAACTAAACCTTCCCTGGGGCAACTCGAGGCCATTTCCTCTTGTCCTATTGGTTGTTATTTGGGAGAAAAGGCCAACTCCCCTTGCTACAACCTCCTTTCGGGTAGCGTAGAGAGTGAAAAGGTCACTCCAGAGCCTCCTTTTTCCAGGCTAAACAACCCTGACTCCCTCAGATGCTCCCCATGAGACTTGTGCTCATCCCCACAGATCCCAGCATCCTTGCAGCTCCTGACTCCTCAGGCTCACCCAGTGCTGCTCTGGCCCCAGTGCTGGTGGGACACTGTGGGGCTGGGCTGGGGCTGAGGCCAACTCTCCAGGCAGTTCCATGGGGCACAGGTGAGGTTTGAGGGAGGAAATGTTAGATCTGGAGTGAAAGTAGACTCTCAGAGGACCAGCACCTACCACCAATGCTGTGATAAAGGTCAGCCCCCCTGGCAGCCAGGGCACAGTTTTCACAGAGTGGACGCTGACTCTGAAAACAGTTCAGATATCTGCTACCACTTTCATTTCTTGCTGGGGACAAATCACAAAGCCATGCCAGCTCTGGGAAGTTAGGCAGGGATGACCTTTGTTCAGTCAGGTCCTTCTGGTTGCTGCCTTGCTGCCTGCTTGTCCTTCAGCTGTTTCTCAGCTCTGCCTGGTTGCATGTGCTCAATATATAAAATCTGCTCCCTTTTTTCCCTGTTATTCAGTCCCCTGATGGGACATGTCCAGCCTGCCTCTCCCATGCCACAGGCAGGAGGAAGCATGCTCTGATGGTGGGACAGGGGCAGTGAAGCTGCATGGAAGAGATGTCCTTATCAGCATGAGGGCTGTCAGGAAGAGTCCTTGCAATGCCCTGAGAGCTCTTCAGGCAACAATCATTTTGAATCCCCTTGGGACAATAGATAATGACAGCCTGGCTTGCAAACTGTAAGAAGACTCTGGCCTTGGGCTTCTTCCAGGTCCCAAGGAAAGCAACACCAGCAAAGCAGTCAGTGGGCTGCCAGTATAATGCTTACCTTTGACCACGTTCCCTCCAGAAAGGAGCATTTAATGTGGGAAATGCCGCTGCTTCCTGGGCAGCCCGGGCATGTGGATCCCAAGTGACCCTCTGTCCATGTCAGGTCAGCCTGGAAAGAGGTAAAGAGGAGCAATGTGACTCCATTGCCCTGATGTCTGTGAAGAAACTCAGGATGGACACAAACACTATCCTGAAATAGTCTGTGTGACACAAGATATTTGAGCTTTAAAAGTTTTTTTTGGTCTCTGAAATTAGCCAGATTATTTTGGTGCTGGCCCCAGATTTGAAATAGCAAGTCTTGAAACCTGGGACTGGGCAATATTTAGGTCCCTGGCTGTAGTGCATTGATGGAGTTGTTTGAATGTCCCAGCAGTACAGTCACCGAGAGAGTCAGCTGAGGGCCTGTGGAGCACACAGCCTTGTCACAGAAGCTGTGTATGAGCAAGAGAATAAGAGCTTGGAATTGCTTCTGACAGGTGATTAGGTGCTCTCCCAGTAACAGCCTCTGTGTGTCTACCAGGGGCCTGGCTCAGGCCTGCACACTGCTTCTGGGGTACTGAAGAGAGGAGGAAACTGATGCAGGAACTCCAGAGAAGACTTTGAATGTGTTTATAACATGACCTGCAGTCTCCACATGCTTCTCTCAGGGATAAGACAATGAATCAGTAGGAGAGTGGGTGCGAGCACATGACAGGCAATGCAGACCTATAGCAGAACATTCGGTACCACACAGAAGGATCTGACTAAATGTAGGCAGAGTGGAGCCATCATTTAGCTCCAGGCTGCTGGGTTACACACCATGTGCCTTTGGTTTTCTGGGATATGGTGTCGTGCTCACTAGCAATGAGGCTGCCTTGAATAGAGAAACTTATGTGACCCCTCCAGTGTTGCATGAGGCTGTAGGAAAAGCAGGGAAGAGCTGCAGTGTAAACCAGCACTGGAGCAAAGAGCTGCAGACATGGGGTGACTGGCTGCAGGGGGGCAGGGATAAATAACAGGGTGACCTGGAGTGTCCAAGGAGCCAGCAGTGAGTGCCAGTGGGAGAGAGCAGTGTGAGGTCAGTGGAGCAAGCAAGTCAGGGTGAGAGCAGCTGGCTGGGGTTGCTGCAGAGGAGGTACGAGGTGTGTTGGTAGAGCTGTACTGGCCAGATGCAGCTCCATGTTACCTGCTGCTCTGTTTGAGACAGCTCTTCTGCAGCAGTCAGATGGTCTCAAGAGCTCAAAATGCATTGTCAACTGTTAGAATGCAAGAGCCATTTGTGAAAAGCGTAGGATTTTCTGACTCCTTGTAAATATTTGATGATTTGTCCCATGGAGAAGCCTCCAGAGTCCTCATGTCCTCCATGGCTCCATTTTTCTTGTTGCTGCAGTCACAAGAAAGGGACGGCTACTGTTCTCAGAGAGAAAGCAAGCACAGGGGAACAGAGGCAGCTGACACCAAGGCAAAGTGACTTTCCCGAGATCATGAAGCAGTCAGGGGCCAAAGGACAGATTTAACCTTCCACTGTGGGTTTAACCTGTCACCTCCCTGTACAGCTAAAGAAGGACATTTCAAGTGATAAATGAACCAGGAGCAGTTCCTAGACTGTCTCTGCCTATCCTGCGTCTACAGCTGCAGCAAAGTTGTTGCCAGGACATTGTACTTCCCTAGGTACACGCACAACACCCATCACCTTTGTACCACTGCCTACAATTCCAAGCAGCAGACCAGGTGCTGTGCACATTCCCATCTCAGACACCCCCGGCCTCTAGACATCCAGATACAGGAACTGGGAGCTGTTGGGCCTCAGAGCTTCCCCAAAAATAGCCTACATGCTACATGTGGCCTTACAGATACTAATCATCACCTTCTGGAAGTGAATAGGGGGCCATGGGAGGCTCAGATGAGCAAGTCTTGCAGTCCCTGATGAGCAACAGCACGATCTGAGGCAGAAATAAAAAACACACAACCTCAGTCCTCATGGGGAATGAGTCCCAGCTGCCTCTCGTCCTTCGCTGTGTGGGACGGGTGGTGAGATGGCCTTTTGTTAATCGGTGCCCTGTGCCTGGCGTTCAGCTGGCGAGGACAGACTGTCCCTTCCAGAGGAACCCCTTGCATAAGAATTAAAGAGGAGCTGGGCTGAAATGCTGAACTAATCCACCAGGGCATGTCGGGAAGATGCATTTTAAGCCATTCTCCCTGCCCTCCCGCCTTCCAGTGCATTGTTTATCGCTCCTGTCCCTCCCACAGCTGTACGTGAATTATTCTGACTGGGCCAGCTGCTTTCATAACCGCCTGCGTTCTGTCCCGTCCCCTCAGCCCCGGCGCCCGCCTGGGAGATGCTCATACATGGGAGGCTTTTTAACCACGGCCGGTTTGTGCTGCTGTGAAGAGCGAGGCCACGCAGACACCGCTCCCTGCTGCCCGCAGTGCCTGCTGCGTGTGCTGCACACACAGCTCACCACTACGACTACGTGTTCACTCCCCTGGCACACACAGACACACAGAGTCCCACCTCAGGGACACCACAGGCTCCTTGCCAGCTCACTTTGCTCCTGTGATGCTCAGTGAACTCCCCGGGGTGCACAAAACTGGCACAGCTGTCACGGGCATTGGGAGCTACTGCTCCCCGGCCATGCCGTGCTCCTCACCCACTGTCCATCCCGTCTGTAGGATACCTTGTCTCCCTTGAGCTGCACCCTTCACACGGGATTCAGGCTTGCAGCTGCCACAGACACACGTGTGTGTAGCACAGACACACCTGGCACTTGCCAGACACATGCTACACACAAATGGGGCCCTGGGCAGCAGAGCATTGAAGGATAAGTCGGTTTGAAAGAGACCCCAGGACACCTCTAGTTTGACTTCCTGCTTAAAGCAGGGTCAGAAAAGAGGTTAAATAAGGTCGCTTGGAGTTTTATTTGATCTTATAAACTACTAGGATGGAGACTGTACAGCCTCTCTGGGCAACTTTTTCCCACACTTGACTGCCTTTGAGGACAGAAATGTCTTCTTTGTATTCAAGCTGGACCTTTCTTCTTTAAACTTATGTTCCTTGTCTCTCATCCTCCCACCAAGCACCACTGTGAAGAGCTTGGCTCTGTATTTTACCAAGACTCACAAGTCCTTTCCCACACAGCTGTTGTGCATCTATCAGGTCCCCAGCCCACATCGTTGCCAGAGTCCCTTCCTTGCCAAGTTCAAGGCTGTGCGTCTGCCCTTGCTGAACTCCCACGGTTCCTGCAGGCCCATCCCTCCAGCCTGCTTACGCCCCTCTGACATCCCCTCAGGCATGTTGACTTGCTTCCCCTCCAACTAGGTGTCGCCTGAAGTGCACCCCATCACCTTCTCCAGGTAATCAATAACCACGTTAAACAGGAGAGGTCCCAGGACAGCCCCCTGAGGCATCCCACTTGGTACCAGCCTCCAGGTTGAGTACAGCCCATTAACAATTAACTGCTCCCCGTGCCTGACTAGACAAATATTTTTTGTGTCCATCTGCCTGTCCACCTATTGAGACAACACCATCTTTACTTGGACAGACAATGTTGAAAGCCTGGCTAAATTGGAAATAAATTATTTCCACTACTCTCTCCTCACCCATAAGACCAGTCTTTTTATCAAAGAAGGTGACTGGGTAGTTCAGGCAGACATGGTGCCTCCCCTGTGGCATTTCATTTTGCCCAGACTGCTGGTTGTCCCACCACCCTGTAGGCACTCAGCTGCCTTGGTGCCCAGAGAGCGCTCAACATGCAGGAGAGCAGGATGAGGTTACACATCTTCAAGTAAGATCCTGCTGATTCAGCCCTGAGTCCAGCTCCTCCCAAGGAACTTTGGCCCTGTCTTGTGGTTCTCTGATACATCTGCCCTGGTCTGACACAGCTCTGAGAGTGCACCTAAATATTCCTGTTTGTTAGTTTCTTTCTTTTCCCCATTAGCTCCACCTTTTTTTTTTTCTTTTTTTTTTTTTTTCACCAAAGCAAGCCAGCAGGGGTGTAATAAAGAGAGCCAGTTGCAAACTGACAGAGGCTGGGAATAGGAGGATAAAAAAGGCAAGGCTATATGGAAAAAAGCAATAAATGCACTTAATTACAGGTGTGGCCAGGAACAGCTCCTATTATTAAGGTTGCCAACACTTCCCCTCTCAAGACCGTGTTTTCACTTGCTTATAACTTTGTCAAAGTTTCACCGCTGGAGCAAAAATTTTCCATAGAAAGTGATTGTCTCAGCTGGAATAGGGCACATTTATTTAGTTATTTTTGAAAACGTGGACCAGCCACTAGTTTTCCTAGGCTAGACTATGTATATGTATAGCCCAGGGGACAAAAACTGTGGAACTTCTGGGCTTTCAAGCAAGGGCTTGGCCTTGGGCAGGACACCAGTTTTTGTGTCATGGAGGCTGTGTTTTGCCAGCTCCATGAAACACTACTGTTCTCTCCCACCAGCACAGACAAATTATGCGGTTTTGTTAAACATGGAAAGAAGACTTGTCACAGCTTCACAGCTACAAGCTTTTCAACCTTTGCTAACCTGCCCAACCCTTTTGGTTTCTGAGGGTGTCATGACAGCATATGGGCTTTCCCAGGGTGGAGCACTGCAGGGGGAAACTGGGAGGGCTCTCCCTTCTAGAGTTGCTATTATGCGTCATGCACTGTTTGCATCTCTCACTGCCTTCCTCTGCCCTGCGCTCCTAGCCACCTCTCTTTTGCCTTCTGGGAAGCCTGGTGGATATAACTCCCTGATTTGAATGAAACTCAAGGGAGAGAACCAAAAATCTGGGGAACAGCAAATGAAACTGGGAGGCAGATGAAACCACGAGCTGCAGGGAAATGCTGGGTGGTTTGGGAAAAGGGCTATTGCCATATTACAGCCATATCAGCTTGTGTTTCTGGGACTGGAGACTCTTCCAGTGTCCAAACAAGGGTCTTTTCCCAAGTCTTCCTCCCAACTCTTATTGTTCCTGTGCTGTTACCCCAAATGCCACCTGACAGCACATGTCACCTCTTGCTAGTCCTACTCCTTGTTGAGGACAACAGGCAATTGCTGCTCACTGTTCTATCAGAATACACATTTCTCATCACTGAGAAATGTCAGCACCAAGGCTGGCTGTACAGCTGCCCTTCAATGTCCTCATGCATATGAATTACGGTTGAGTCTTTAATTATGTGGCCACAGATTTATTTTCCACAGGACACCTGCAGCACACAGGTTAGATGGTGTTCTGGATGAGTCTGGGCTGTGTCACGAAGAAGGCTCTTTGCAGGGACTCAGCATCATCTCTTCTTTCTGTAATTGTGTTGTTTTGTTTTGGCTGGGTTGTTGGTTTTTTTTTCCCCAAAAGTGTGAAGAGAAAAGAGTGACTCATTGCTGAGGCAGTTGTGTGCTGGCCTGGATCCTTGCCCTTGCTGCGGATTTCCTACCTGATGCTGAGCGAGTCACTCACAGCAATCTTTTTAGAGGTAGCTATTAGCTATGTTTTATTTATTTTGGCATTTTTTCTTTGTTTTTAGCCTTGTGTTATCCTGGGATCCTGATGTCTCATTTGCAGGAGTATTTATTGCTCCCTGCTGCATGTGAAGGAGGACATACACCTGACTCTAGAAAATGCTTTAAACTGCAGAGCGCTCGAGTAAAGTGCCCAAATCAGCATCCCCACCTTGCAGGCTGCATTTGACATTCTCTCCAGGAATGCTGGATCTTCTCTAAAATGCTGCTGTATTGTTCAGTACAAGTATTAAAAAGGCAAATCCATTATTATTTGTAAAGTACTGAGAAACTAGGTGTATGCTGTGTAAAAGAGACCCTACGAACATCGATCACTGGTTTTGGAGTGGGGGCTGCACGTTCTGAATGAGCTGTGAGTCAATGCTTTGAAGAACTCTGACAGCCCTGTTGGACATGTCAAGCCACAGGTACCTTTCTCCTCAGGTACCTTTGCTCTTGAATTGCAGGTGGCAATGTGTTTGTTCTCACTTCTCAGTTCTTCTTACTTTCACTGGCCTTGGAGAAGTAGAACCTCAGCACAGTGTCAAAGTTTTGTCTGCTCTTTCCCCGATTGTTCACACTTCCTTTGCACATGCAAGTGTCTCTGTGGCAAACTGACCTTGGTCTTCAAAGCAGTTTGTCCTTCTCCAGAGAGTGGGTGAAATGGGATTCTGCTCTTTGTTGATCAGGCAGAGCTGCCAAATGTGACCTGCCAGTTCTCTGAGGTCTGCTAGGTCACTGGAGCTCAGCTTTCCCGTGAGTTTTACTAGGTGCTATGAATATCATATACTGTGACTCTGGAAGGCCACCCAGCCAGCCATGGCACTGTGAATAAACAGCACAACTCTAGCCCTTCTTTTCTTTTCCTACCTGAGGAATGACATGATGGGCAGTGGAGAGGCTGGCTGGGTGCCCAGTAAGGTGTAGCCCCCTTGGATACACCAGCCCACAAGATTCTGCTCAAGACACGTTGCTGTGGGTTTCCCCGACAGCGCTGCAATGAGAGCAGTGGGGAGAGCCCAAGGACCTTTGCGTGTGAATAGGACAGCAGCCAAACATAGCCCATCTTCTGCTTGCCTGCCTTCAGCAGCAGCACTCCCTGTAGCATCTAGAGGTGCCTTGACCACATCTGAATCCTGTGAAAGGTAGACATGAAGTGTCCCAGGTGCAGGGCCCCGGTTGCTGAGCTCAGGGGCTTGAGCTCCCTTTCATGCTCTTGCACCCAAAGATCCCTTCCAAGCAAACCAGGCAGACAGGACGAGATGAGTCCTCCTAGGGCCTCATTTGGGAATGTTGGTTTGAATGTGTGAGCTGCTTCTCACTGCTGGGTCTGGGGGGGTTAGACAGATTTCGAGGTGCTATTGTCTGAACAGAGTCTCAGTGTATCTTGGTTGGTGCCCAACACAGTGCTAACCTGAGGGAGTGCTCCTCTTTGGAGAGGTGCACAGAGGAAAAAAGGTTCTGCAGCTACCCCCCACTTTGATCACTGGGAGGAAAGGAGATGGCTCAGCAGAGTTTGTGATCATGGATTCTGCTTGTCCCTCAAATTTATTCCGTCTCCAACCCAACCCCACTCCAGCTGGTCTCTCTCTAGTTGGGATCCTGCTGCTTGTGTGATATATAACAACTTCCTTTTTCAGACACTGGGGCAGAAGGTACCTGTTGCACTGCTGGAGCAATGACATCCCTTATGGATTCAGGGTCCCTACAGTACTGGCTGCTACATGCATAGCCAAAATCAGCAGCCCCTGGCCCAGGCTCCCTAATAAAAATTACTCCATGAGAAGAGGTGTAACTAGGCAATGCTTGGAGAGAGGTGGGTGTTAATAGATCACATGGCTAGCCAGCACTAAAAGCTTGATTACAATTCAATTAAGGGAATGTTTCTAATTAAAGACTTCTTATTTTAAGCTGTCAATGATTAAAATAAAGGTAGCTGAAGTGTCCGTACACACTCCAATTTCATCCCCAAGGGCTGCATCTATGTCGGGGATTTCTTCAAATTCCCTCCCACTGCCTCAGTCAGCAGCAGGGGGAGAGTTGGTATGGCCGCTGTCCTCCCAGACCTTGCACCTCCTGGCCAAGCAGTGTCACACCAAACTCTGCTCCCACGAGGCATGCTGAGAGCTGCTTCTCTGGGATGCTGATTCAGATCCATCCTTTCAAGCTCTGTATCAGAGTCCACCTCTCTCAGTGCCTGTATCAGCCTGCCACTTGCAGCAAAGTCATGAGCGGTGCTGGGCTTTGGCAAATCCCTTCTCCACTGATGTGCACCCACCCAGGGAAGGAGAGCAACCCTCGGCTGGATCCAGCAGTGGCTGCATACTATTACCTGCCTTTCCATCTGCTCACTGTTACATAAGCTGTGAAAAAAACAGAGGCTCAATGGAGCATGTGTAAGGAAATGTCATTACTACAAAAAACTCAATTAAATTTTAAATTCTCCAAGTGCAGGCAAAGTTCTGTAATAAAGCAGGCCCAGCAGTGGGAGAGGGAATCAGTACTGGTTCCCAAAGGCTTGCATAAAAGAGGAACAATTCCCAGTTCTCAGTGGACTGTCAAGTCAGCACAGGCACTGGCTGTCAGTGGCACTCAGAAGGCTGCAGCCCCCCCATCTTGGTACAACTTGGAGCAATGACTGCTCTCTGCAGCACACAGCGCCAGCACGGCTGCAGCTTGGGCCTCTTGGTGACAGCTTGTGCTTACATTGTGTATTTGGAAGCTGATGTCAGGGGCCTGGCTTGGAAGCACCTAAGGGCTCCTCTGGTATGGGGGCTCCTGAGCTCTTCCCCATTACACTTATCTCCAGCTGCAGGAACTGGGGTTCTTGACTTTGGGATGCCAGCGCCAGAGCAGCTCCTGGACCCTGGTGAAGCATCCTGGCGTCTCCAAAGCAGGGCAGCATCTGGCTCTTGCTCCACAGGACCCTCTGTCCCTTCCAGCTCACACTACACTGGCCTCCAGCCTTTCCTGCAGTCCTGCTCCCAGAGCTCTCAACAGCACCTCCACTGGCTCCTTTGCACATCCAGCCCTCACCTCCCCGAGGCTCCCAAATAGTTCCCCAGCCTGGGTTCTGCCCCTATATCCCCGTATAGGTCTGATACATCCTGGCTGTTCCCCCTGACTCAGCTGGCTTTCGGCGGTGCTCTGGGACTTGCTGTGCCCACCGGCCCACAAACACCCCAGGGTCTAGGGGGTAGTCCCAGCTTCGCACCCATCTGTTGGTGGGTGCCTCGTGGACCTCTGTCTATCCACGTTACGGTTTATGTGCGTGCTTCGTTATTTGCGTGGATTTGCAGGTGCTTCACCCAAGGGGCATCCCCACTCCTGAGGGGCGAGGGCTGAGGAGCCCTGAGCAGCGCGAGGCCTTCCCGACGGACCCCCGCTTGACATCCGCTGCCAGCGCGACGGGCCCCAGCACCTTCATCCCCACGCGGGGCCACCCTGCTGCGGGGGGCTGCCATGAGTGGGCTGTGCTCCATTCTGAGGAGAACCCTTTAGGGGGATCGCGGCCCACAAAACCGAGCCCGTGCGCGTCTGCCCCGCTCGCCTGAGCCGAGGGACGGCGGCTGGGAAGGCGTCGGGAGCGGCGGCGGTTGCGCCTTTAACGGCGGGCGGAGGAGGAGGCGGAGGAGGAGGAGGGCCGGGGCTGCGTTGGGTGACATCAGTGGGTTTGGCTCCGGGGCTCAATGGAAACTGGGTGAGCGCCGGGCTGTGCCGAGCACACGCCGGCTGGAGGGGACGGCGAGCGGGCGGGAGGCGGCAGGCAGCGCCGCGCCGCGCCGAGCCGAGCGAAGGAGGGACGCGCCGGGCACGGCCGCCACCAGCCCTCCCCAATCCTCCGTCATCCTCCCCGCCGCGGCCGCCTGGCCCCCTGACAGCCGGCGGAGCAGCATCCCCACACGGCCCCCTTCCCGTCAGGGTGGGTATGGGGGGCGCCCGCCCGCATCTTGGGGCGCAAACCCCGGGGGAAAGGCGGCCCCTCCGGCTCTTTGTGTGCGCGGAGGGAGGGGGAGGGGGCGGGGGAGGGGAGGGCAGGGCGCGATGCGCCGGGCCGGGGGGGGCGCGGGGGACAAAAGCCCCTTTGTGGGGGCGCGGGGAGGGGGTCGCCCCCTCCGCCACCGGCAGATTTTTGGGGGGGGGGGTCCCCCTTCTCCCCTTTCTCCGCCTGCCGGGGCCCTGCCTGGCTGCCGGCGGGGCCGGGCGGGGAGGGGGGTGCCGTGTGCTCTCGGCGGGGGTCTGCGGGGCTTCCGGCGGGGGGCCGCCCCCCGGAGGATCGAGCCCCCCACTCTTTCCGTTCACTGATGCTCCTGGTCTCCCTCCCCGGCCCCCCTCACGGCCTCTTTCGGGGGAGAAGGAGCGTCCGCGTTTGGGGAGACTGTGGGGTCGATGGGGGGCGGTAGGGGCGGGGGTCAATGGCCGAGGCCGGGTGCGAGCGGGGGGACGAGGAGAAGTTCAGCGCCGTTCTCGGGGGTGGCAGCTTTTTGTTACCTACCCGGAAAAATAACAGCCCGGGTACGGCTGTCTTCGCGTAGTGTTTGCCTGTAGGGGGTGGGGGTGTAAGGGACACATTTATTATTATATTTTTTGGTGTGTGTGTCCCCTTTCCTGTTTTCCTGTTGCGGCTATTTCTTCCTCAAATGTAGTTCAAATCCTCTGTGCTTGGGGTTTCTTTTCTCTCCCCATCTTATTTGGTGGTCTCATCTCTGTAAGTGTCTAAGGGTCTGGAGGGGATTGGTGTTTTGCATTTCAATCAAAATGGGGTTTTTTTGTCTTTTTTCCTTCAGATTTTTAAGCCAGTTCAAATTACTGTTTTCCCAGCCTATCCTTTTTCGCCTTCAAACAACCCTCCCCCCCCCCCCCAAAAAAAAAAAAAAAAAAAAAAGCCATGTAAAGCCTTAATAGTCTATGGGTAAAGCAGCCCCCACTCCCTATACTTCCACTGAAAGCCAGAGCAGTGCTGGGATCGGCAGCCTCCATTATGGAGCCGTGGTTTTGGTTTTGTATGGCTTTTGCTAGACAGAGCATCTTCTCATTCCCGATCCCCTCGAGGGGGACAGAGGTGTCCCTCCTGACCCCCAGCCCCTCTTGATGGTCCCCCCCTCCCCCCCCAGATGGTCCCCGCATCGTAAGTCGCCATCGTTGCTGGCACAGCAATAGGATATCAACTCTTATCGTGTGTTTATATAATGGCCTTTGTGCCTGTACGTGGGTATTTTATATTATATAAAAGGGGCTGGTGCAAAATGGTGTGTGTGTGGAAGCAGCGCTGGCGGCTGGATAGTATTATTATTTTTTTGAGGCTGTGTAGTATTGGATATTCACGTATGCAAACGCTCATGCAGAGCACACTCTCACTCTGAGGTTGTATGTGTGTTAATCCCTTATGGAAAACTAAATGGTTTAACTAAATGATTGCCCTGCAGCCCCTGGGAATGCTGCCTTGGCTGTAGAGTGCAGGAAGGGTGGCAGGGCTGGGGGGGTTAAGGCTGTGGGGGGGGGGGGGTGGGAAGGAGGGATGGCTTTTTAAATTTTACATGCGTAAATAATATGTAGAGGGGTGATACAAATTTCACATATAAGAATATATATTTTGTGGGTACAATTTTCTTTCTTGTAACAGTAGACCTGAAGATGAGAAGATAAAGGGCGGAAGCTGTAGATGGTGGTTGGGGTACGTGTGTGAAATAGAAGCAAATGGGATAGATGTTTGAACTCCTGGAGCGGTTGTTGAGGGGGTGGGATGTGTGTGTCCTTCCCACCTACCAGGAATCCAGGCTCTTGCTCTCTGGCTATCCTCAGCCCAGGTTTTCTACTCACACTTGTGTATGTATGTGTGTTAGGGGGGAGATAAGGCAAAATGACAGCTGTGCGAGACCATGATTTTTTTTACTCCATTATCCTGCTTCCCGCTTCCACCCCCACGCCCCGGAGCATTTTTTAGATTCCCCTTTGGAGCCTATTGCTTAATCAGCTACAAGGGCTGCTGCCTCGTTGTGTGAGAAGCCCTTCTTAACCTGGCTCCTGCCTGTCCCAGAAGGGTGGGTCCAAATTTAGGTTTGGGACTGGGGTGTTGTAGAGCAGTACCTGCTGCGTCCCAGTGTGGCACAGACCCTCGGGACCTCTTGCCTGGTCTCTGCGGTGTGCTCGGCTGTGCTCGCCCCAGCTGGGAATTGGACTCAAGTGGAGGTGTTTGGGGTTCCCAGGCCTGGGTAAACACTCCATGAAGGAAGGAGGATCGAGAGCTGTCTTCTTGACAGTGGTGTGACGAGTTCCCGGGGACACAGACCTTTGATCGTTTATTGGAGTCGGAGTGTAAGCAAGTCAGATGTATGTTAATGTGGTTATACAGAACAGCAGGCAGCGGATAAAAATCATGTCTGTTTGCTGCGCCCTCACCCAGGTACGCCTGCCTCCTGGTTCAGTTCCCAAGGCTCTGCCTACATTCCTGGTAGTAAGAAAGTCAGAAATAGCCACAGGGTTTTGTAGACTTCAGATGCACAGAAACCCACATGCATAAGCAAATGCTAGGTGAGGGGACTCCACCTTTGAGTGTTTTGTGTGTGGTTTCTAGTGACTGGAGCTCTGCTTTCAGGGTTCACAATGTCCCCTGAATGCCTTGATAGGATTATTTCCCTGTACATCTCCACAGCCCGTCCATTCTTCTTTCTGTAATCCTATCTCCTGGGGCAAGAGAAGCAGCTCTGGGTTTATAGTATGCCCAGAATCCTGTGGCTGGCATTACTTTTTTGTATTTCTGCTTCACAAGGCCATTTCTCCCTTCTTTCCTTCAATGATGCTTCCTTCCCACCAAGCTCCAGCAAGGGAAAGTTCCTCGCTCCCACTTGTGAAAACATGAATCATTCCTCACCTTTCCTGTCCCCAACAGGCTCTGTGTCTGCATTTTGTATGCTAATAATGTGGCATTGCATAAATTAGGACTGTGGCAAATCCCTCTAAAAGGAGACACATCGTCTGTCTCAGGAAGAGATGTGGTTCCTAGAATAAGTTTGTGGCCATAGAAGAGGCAAGGGAAAGGGGGCTGTTAAGATGGGAACTGCTGGAGCTATGTTTGGCCAAGGTGTTTGCAGCAGAAGTTGAGGTTGGCGGAGAGAACAAAAGTCTGTGCTGTGGTCCTTTCTGTGGAAGGTGAGTAGGCTGAGCCTGGGCATGTTGATGGAGTATATCAGGTCAAAGGGTTAGCTAATCATCTCAGGTAAAGGGATGAGGAAAGGCCTGAGCTGCTAAAAACAAACAGCTGGCACAGCTAGCTAGGCAAGAGAGTTGGAGAGGCTCAGGTAGACCAAAGGAGGTGGTGATCACATCAGCAGAAGCGTGTGGAGATGAGCAAGGGGTGTTCCTAGCCAGTGTGTGCCTGGCAGGGTTCAGTTCAGTGAGATGTCTCCTCCCTGTCCCCTGTGCTGGCCCCTGCCTAGGAGAGTTGGAGTCACTTGCTCCTGGCAGTCTTTCCCTCACAGCCCTTGGGTCCTGTGCTTCAGCACCACCACCGCTGAGGTGTTGGAGTAAGGCTGGGTCAGAGGGAAACTCCTCACAGGGTTTATTGTGCCTGACCCTTCTGGTGTCTCACAAGGTACTTCTGTCCCAGTGCCAGCTACTGTAAGGTACAAGAAGCAGTACCCCTTTACAGTAGTGTGGAGTGATCACATGTAGTGAAACCTTCTTAGAAGGGGTTTCCTGAACCCCATCCTAGTCTCTGAGCAAAAAGATGGGGAAGAGGTTCAGTCATGCTTCATTCTAATAATGGGAACATAGGAAAAACATGCTTGAGAGTATTCTGTTCCTGCAGTGTTTCTTGCTCATGTTGTCCCTGGAAGTTTAGGAGATCAGGAGAGGTGATAGAAGCCATGTAAAAAGTGAAATATTTCAAGATTTAAAACTACTCAGCCTCTGGGTGAAGTGGGGAGGTCTCTTCTGCAGTCTTACATGATTCATTTCCTGTTTCTGCTCTGACACTGCTCTTTCTGTGCCTCTTTTCTTAGCACGACTGAACCATGGAGCTTCGAGTGGGAAACAAATATCGGCTGGGCAGAAAGATTGGCAGTGGTTCATTTGGAGACATTTACCTAGGTGAGTGTGAGAGTCTGTCTCAAGGTTGGTTTTCTCAATTGCATCGTTGTTTTGGGGTGGTTTTTCTTGCCTGTTGGTATTTATGGGCATCATGTAAGGTTGGAAGGGGTGGAGAAGAGAAAACACTAATGGAATACTGCTAGTGGCTGCTGGCCTTTTCATGGCAAAGAAAGAGGGGTGAGCTCAGCTTTGCCTTACCACATACTGAAGACACAGTGGTGGTTGATCAGACTGATTTAGATTTGGACTGTTCGGGACATTTTTGTCAAACACCCTATTCCAGCGTTCTCACTTCCCTTTCTTGAGCTTGGGTGTGTGTGGGTTCACAGAGCGTGTGGTGGAAAGGGAGGACATAGCTATTCCTTCAAGGATAGAAGGAATACGGTTTTGGGAAGACTGGTAGTGGAAGAGGTGGTACAGGACCTGTAAGAGAAAGGTCTGAGACAGGAGGTGTAAAACAGGTCAGAGAGCCTGGTGTGGTTGAAGTCCCAGGGCTCAGATCTGTTAGATCTGTAATGGGATTTAGTTAATGTCTGGAATGACCTGAGCTGGAAGCTCAGTGGACAGAGCCTATGCAGTACTGGGTTTCCTGTTACCACAGCAGATCACTTGGGTAGAAGTTCTTCCAAGCCAGTGTGCTGATGTGTAGATATATTCCCTGATGCTTGCCTGCTCATGTTTTTATTGGCTCAAACCATGTGGGGCCAGAGTGGCGAGACTACCCAGCAGCCTGCTGGATCCCTCCATGGGGGCTGGCATTACCTGTCTCTGGTTCTCACCACTACCTGTTCTCCTGCAGGCCAGTGGAAGGGTTGACCTCTGCTTTGGTATCCGCACCCTTTGGGTACTTGCGGGGGGTCGTCATGTGCTCCTTGGCTGTTAATTTGCTCTGTTGAGTTGTATTTTGCTTCCCAGTACATCTACCACGCCTCACCTTTGCTGGTCCTTCAATTTTTCCTAGTTTCTTCATCTGCTGAGCAGCTTGGAGCCAGCACTGCTTTTGAGGTGTGGCATTTACAGTGCCTGGCAGTGGAGGACTACCCTCGAGTGATCTGTAATGTGATGCCTCAGCATAGGCTGCTTTGGGTCTCCTTGGCTTTCCCCATCACCAACACTATCAGGTTACAGAATTGGCCTTAATGCACTGTCAGCTGTATCGTAGGAGAGCTCTTCTAGGATCTCCAACATCTTCCCATCCCTCCCCAAATCCGTCTCGTTGGATACCTCTAGTTCAGATTACGTTTTCCCATGATTTTAAATCACCGTCTATTTTCAACCTCTGTTTTTTATTTCCTGTTCTCTCTTGCTTTATTATTCTCTCTTGATTGGTGTTGGCAGCCCCTCTTGATTAAGTGTCCTGTGGGAATCATCAGTAACAGGCTTTGTTGCCACCTTTATCCAGAACATGAACAAAGATGATAAATAATGGATCTGGGATCCCAGTTCCACCATGTGCTGCCTTTGCTATAGCCTGTTCCTATATGCCGCTTCTCTGTGGCCCTCCAACCAGTTAGTGTCTTGGGTGACCGTGCTTTTAATTCCCAGCTGCTAGTATTCAGGGGTGATAGCTTGGACACAGCGTTTTTCACCTATGCTAGGGCTTGAAGCATTCCAAACCCTCTCTAGGACAGTGTAAGTTGTCTGGATCTTGCTAAACATCTGGGGTACATGTAGGGAGAGAAAGGAGGTACTGAATGGAAAGGCCTGATTTTGTGTTGCTCTGTACCATGTAACAGGTCATCCACCTGTGCAAATCAGGTATGGAAAATAGCCCCTGGTGAGGGGGTTGTGCTTGCCTTGCCTGTCACCAAACAGAGGAAGGCCAGTGCCCCAGTGTGGTGAACACAGCAGGATTCAACCAAGTTACTTGAATGCAGTATCAAAGCCCTTGTGATGTTCCTTGAGGTGCAAGCCAGCATGTTTTGAAGCAGTGATAGCGAGACTTCATGGAGCCTGGGTGACTCCCCAGCCTGGAGGGATTGGGCATGTAGTCTGTGGTGGTGCGTCTGGAGGACGCTTGTGCTCACGCTCTGCTCTCACGGCCTGCTCTGCAGACAGAAGGACTCGTTCACGAGGACTTCTCTCCTGCACCAGATCCACCTCACAGTTCTCTCCTTTGATAATGGTGTGGACACACAGCAGGGCTTGTCTGTCTCTGAGGATTAGCAGGGGCTGCATGGTTTATCCTCACCTTCTCTCTTTTAGGGTGTTACTGCATTCACCTGCTCTGTAACCAGTGGGTGCTGTGTGCTGTCCTCTTTGGGGTTTAAGTCTTTTGTCTGTCAGAAGGAAACTAGGATTTTTACATGGGTAGACACAAAGGATGGACTGTGTTAATCCTTAGCTGGGTCTTGAAGCACATTCTTTCCATGCCCTGCTTTGAGGGGTAGGTGTGCTAGGTGGAATATTCTCCCCACAATGGTTTGAGAGGATGGGAAAGGAGATCAGGCTGCCCATGAGCCTTGGCTAGCCCATTTACCTCTAGAAATGCTCGTTCAGAAGAGCAAAACCCAGTTTGCAGAGGAATTGCCAAGACCTTTGGGCCACTGGAGGGGGAGGTGCTTTGTCAGAGGTGCTGGTCAAGAGGCAGGGCAGGGTTGCTGGACGTGTAGGAATCTTTTGGCCGGGATGCGCACTGGTGGTGGAGAGGAGCTGGGCAGACAAAGCATGCTGGGACCTGAGCTGGCTGGGGACAGTTCCTGGTGGCAGGCTCCTCCCTTGCTGGGAGGGGAGTGCCTTCCCTTTGTTTCCTGGCTTGTTAACTCTCTCTCGCCCTATCTGCCTTCATCCATCTGTTCCCAGCTCTCCGTTCTTCCCTTGAGAGGCTGTGGAGAGGGGCACAGGCGGTGGGGAGTGCAGGGCCTCTGCCTGTTGCCCCCGATGCTCCGGGAGGGCGGTGTTTATTGTATCAGACATGCAGTCAGGATTCCACTCTGAAAAGATCCTGTTCAGCCGGTGACATCCTCTGTCCCCGGGGCCCCATTTCAAAGAGCTTGTGATGAATGAGTTGAATTTGTGCAGCCCCCACAGCGGAGCGAGACTGGGGGAGGATGTTAGGAATTATCCCCCATCCTACACTCAGTCTCTCGAGTGGCTGAAGCTAGCAGACTCTGCTGTATTTGTCTGAAACACGGTGCTTTCCAGTCTGTAAAGAGAGCACAGAACTGTTGCTTTTGTACTTGTAGCTTTAAAAAAGATGGTGGTTGAAGCATGGAACAAAGGATCAGAAAGACTCCTGCCCTTAAATTTCCTCCTTGCTAGTGGTGGTCTCGATCTCTGTGGATCTCTAGCCAAGAAATAGTACAGGGAGCAACTTGTAGGTATGATGAGGTTTGGAGAGGGAAGAAGCCTAAAGAGTTCAGACAGTGAGCCCCTCAGCAAAGAATAGGTCAGATTGGTCCAGAGAAGGACCACAATAATGATTAGAGGCATGAAGCACCTCTATTATGAGGAAAGTCTGAGAGAATTGAGATTGTTCAGCCTTGGAGAAGAGAAGGCTTTGGGGTGACCTAGTTCCAGCCTTCCCTCCTTGAAGGAAGCCTAGAAGAAAGATTGGGAGAGACTTTTTGCAAGGGCACATGGTGATAGGACAAGGGGAATTAATTTAAACTGAAAAAGGTTTAGATAAGATACTAAGAAGAAATTCTTTGCTATGAGGGTGGTGAGAGACTGGAAAAAGTAACCCAGAGAAGGTGTGAATGCCCCAATCCTAGAAATGTTCAAGGCCAGGTTGGATGGGGCTCTGAGCAACCTGGTCTAGTGAAAGATGTCCCTCATGGCAGGGGTGTTGGAAGTAGGTGATCTTTAAGGTCCCTTTCAACCAAAATCATCCTCTGCTTCTGCTCTTCTAGGCCACAGGGTTGTTTCTTCTCTCTCTAAGTAACACCT
This sequence comes from Motacilla alba alba, assembly GCF_015832195.1. NCBI lineage: Eukaryota > Metazoa > Chordata > Aves > Passeriformes > Motacillidae > Motacilla > Motacilla alba. Next base: position 49,872,180 of record NC_052031.1, read on the forward strand.
GAAAAGTGTGGGGCTGAAGGCCATCTGAGCATCTGAATTGCATAATCACATTTTGAGGAATCTGAGTCTTCTTGATGCCTACCCCTGCTTTCCCTTTTCCAGCTTTATGTGCCCACAGAAAACACTCCCTACGTGCAGATAGCCCAGTCGTGGATGCATGTTTCTGAACACCCAGGGTAATGTGGAGGTGAAAACTCATTCATGTTTCCACTGTTCCTGTTCTGGGAATCAGCTTCATTCAAAATGCTAATGCTTCAAAAAGTCAGAGAGACTTTGCTTGTGTGTTAGAAAATGTCTTGGGAGAGGGAAAAATTCTCTTTGGGGAGCAGACAAGGGAGCTGCTTCAGAGGATTTGGAGGAAAGTCTTCACAAAGGCAGGGGAAAGAGACAAGGGAAGGAAGTGCTCTTATGTTTTTTTGGATGTCCTGGGTGTTTCCATGCTGGATGAGGGCCGGTGGTTGAACACTAATTTAAAAGGTGGAAGGATACTAGTCCCTTTTCTTACTCTTTTCCTACTTGCACCAGCTGGTGCTTTTAAGAAGGGTCCTCTGGTGGAGTGAAGGGAATGTACGGACTTGTTTTTCTGGCCACCACTTTTTAAGTGGAAAATGCCAGCATCTTTTCAAAAGTAAGCATTGGACAAATGTTTCTACCTCTCAGGATGGCTTTCCCCTTTCCCTTCTCCTGGATCCTCCATTAAAATCTGTATTAAATTAATCCCATTGCTCCTCCTTCCCCTCCCTCAGAGCACCCTAAATAATTCCTCTCCCTCCTTAGTGTTTACAGCCTTCAAATATTTGTAGACTGTTGTCATGTCCCATTCTTCCTCCCCACCCTTCTTAGTTGTATCTCTTGTCTATGTTACATATTTAGCTCTTTTAATCTTCCTTAGTAAATCAATCCCTCTAGGCCCCGATCATTTTTTTGCTCTCTTACAAATTCCTAGCAGCTTGTCTGTCTCAACCCAGCACTGCAGCATCTAGATAATGTGTTTTTGCTAGCAGGCAGCTCTTGGCTAACTTTGTGTACAAGCCAGAACTCTTCAACTGGAGATGGATCTCTTTTGGATCCATGGGGAGAAGCAATCCAGTTATGTGAACATTTCCTTCTTTTCTTTGGTCCCTGGCTGTGTAGGCAGTATGTGAAAGAGGATAAATGAAGAGATTTATCTGCAGCTTGTCCTTGTGGACTCTTAAAGTCTTATCACAGAGTTCAGGAGGCACAAATTAGCCAGACCTACCAAAACTAGCTATGGGATATCTGCAAAACATCACCTTTGACTCCAGCTTATGTTTGGCATGCATGTTCTGGAGTAGTTTATTTTATGACAGTGTTCATAAGCTGGTTGTGATCAGGGCTGCTCTCTGATTTGTGTTAAGTGCAATTTCTGATAGTTCCAGATACGAGGAAGGGCTTGCCAGAGTGTGTGAAGCAGGCATGGCGGGGGAGGAGAAAAGCAAGTCTTGAGTGTCATTCCCGTGACCCGTGTACAGATATTCCTTCTTTCCATTTTAGGATGATGTGAAACATCTGGAATCCTTTCAGCTAGTACAAGAAAAGGAGCAGCCTGTTCCTTCTTTGACAGTGCACTTTGAGACTAGAGTGCTGGCTTTTGCAGCTGAGCTGGCAGCTCAGTTGTTTTCAGAGAGAAGCGTGTGGGGTGGTGGTTTAGTGTCATTGCAAAGTATCTAGCAATACCTTCAACAAAGGTGTCCAGGCAGCTTAATTCAGGACCGGATTCTGCTTATTTCTTCATGCTTCTAATTTGTGATATAGCAAATGTTTCTGTGTTGGCAAAAGATAAAGGTATTATTAAAACCCTCAGGAGAGGGAGAAGCTGGGGATTTAGAGATTGTCTGTATTGAGCAGGTCAGTGCTGTGGAGAAAACAGAGAGAGCTGGCATGTTAGTAATGTCTCCTCCTGAACTAATTGGCTGTGTTGAAATGATGTAACTGAGGTAACCAGTAATTTTTCTGGGGAAGAGATATACTCCGTATCACTGCCTGAGGGCTGCTTGGGTTCAGGGGCTAGGTTTATGATCAGAGGAAGCTACAAGTTCCACTTGGTTTAGGTGCTGTTGGTATGTGCAGATTGACCTTCCAAAGTCTGTCACTTTTTGAGATAACAAGGCAGCTCATGTGTAGGATTGTTGTTCTAAACTAACTTCAGGATCAGACCAGGTTTCCTATTCATGTGCCTCTCTCTGGGCTTGCATTTACAAATGGCAGTGCTGGAAACTGTATGAAGTTGAAGTGGCTGAATCTCATTTCTGTCATAGAGGATAAACTTCAGGGCAAATCTTAAGGTCTTGGCATCTTTACAGGCCTTGTTAAAAGTGTTTAACTTCAGTAGATGCTTGTGCAATCTTCATTTCACTCTCATTCCTATGCAGGAGCCAATATTGCGACTGGTGAAGAGGTGGCCATCAAACTGGAATGTGTCAAAACCAAGCATCCCCAGCTCCACATTGAAAGCAAGTTCTACAAGATGATGCAGGGAGGAGGTGAGATGGGAAGGAAAGGATGGGGCCGGGGGAGTGGTTGGAGAAGGAAATTATTCTGGAGGGCTTTAGAAAAGAAATGATTTGGTGTTACACATGATCTTCTCAGCAGGGGATTCAACATCTATTCTCTCTGTTCCCTGGGCTTAATCTTTTTCTTTCCCCAGTGGGTATCCCCTCCATTAAGTGGTGTGGAGCAGAGGGGGACTACAATGTGATGGTAATGGAACTCTTGGGGCCCAGCCTGGAAGATCTCTTCAACTTCTGTTCCCGCAAATTTAGTCTCAAGACAGTTCTGCTGCTGGCAGACCAGATGGTAAGTTTCCTCTGAAGCATTTGTGCCTATTCTCCTTTTCCATGCCTTTTTCCCCCCACACACTCCCCTCCCATCCCCTCTCCTTGAGAACTGCGGTATCTGAGGCTTTCTTCATTTAGCATGAGTGGCTGCCAGCTTTCTATTTCTTGATGAAGTTGGGGGTCTGGAACCTAGGCACTGCTGCACACATAGATACCTTTGCCTGCATGATGAATTATTGGCTCCTATGCTAATTCTGCTGCTCATGCCCTGGGTTCAAGACCCTTAACTCTTCTGGACAGACCTGTTCCTTTCCTGGCCCAGCTAAGTTCAAAAGTTGACAGCTGTCAATGCTGAAGCTCAAAATTTTAGTCCCTATAGACTTGCTTCCCATCTTTCCTTGTGATGTTAATGGTCACCTTCCCAGAGTGAGGCCTGGGCTGGTGTGCAGGGTTAAATTCCATCTCCAGATCCTACAGCGTCCAGAGGGTGTCATTTCCTTGGCTGTCATCACTGATACTCAATGCAAAGTGTCCTTTTCTTGCTCTGACGGGCCAGTGTCTTGGACAGGGTACTATTTTTAACAGATGCAGTTAAAATAAGTTTGTTTCTTGCTTGTCTCACTATTTACTTATTAATTTATCTATCCCTCCTCCAGATCAGCCGTATTGAGTACATTCATTCCAAGAACTTCATCCATCGGGATGTGAAGCCAGACAACTTCCTTATGGGCCTTGGCAAAAAGGGCAACCTAGTATACATCATTGATTTTGGTTTGGCCAAGAAGTACCGAGACGCTCGGACCCACCAGCACATCCCTTATCGGGAAAACAAGAATCTGACTGGCACAGCCCGTTATGCCTCTATCAACACCCACCTGGGAATTGGTGAGCCTGCTTGCTGTTCCCTCTTGGTGGGGCTTTACAGGGGAGGTTGTATGTCCCCAGAAGGAGGGAGTTGGGTTCTTTGCCTGACTCCATTGCTGACCTGCCTTGTGATGGTGGGCAAATAACTTAAATGCTACATCTGTGTTACTTCTGCTGCTGTGGTGGCACTCGGAGCTCCTGAAGACAGAAATCGTCTCCTGATCTGTGTTTGTGCACTGCTCAGTGCAGGGGGCCCTGTTGAGCATCAAGGCTGTGACCTCCCTGACTCTGCTCCTACTAAATCTGCCTTTGCACAATTTTTGCAGGCTGATTAGATGTGTAAAGGAGACATTCACAAGCACTGAGCCTTTAGGAGTATGTGCAGTTGAAACCTGTTAGTGATTGTTCTGTAGCTGTCAGAGCTGGAAGATAGAGGCCCACTGCAATATGGTGTTACCCACCACTGAGGATGGGCATGTGCTGGAAATATACAAGAAGCTGAAAACTGAGGCTTCCAGCTGCCTGAACGCCTCTGTTCTGTGACTGAGGATTGGCTGTCACAGGCCTTCAGAATATGTGCTTGTCTGTGAACTGCACGAACCCAGTGAGGCAACTTCAGGGAAGTAGGGTTCTGCCCTTAATGTGTGTGGTTAGTACTGAAGGGATGAAACTAGGCTAGAAAAGAGTGCTGAGTGTTCAGCCAGGTCTTACACTGGTGGTGACCATCATCCCAGGTTTTGTAAAGGCCTCGTGCAGGTTAGTACCCACCATGCTTAAACCTCCTGAAGTCACCCAAACTCTCGTCCTGGGAGTCAGCCCCTGGTGGCTGTGAGGAGCGTATTTGAAAACCTCTCGTAGTTTTCTCTTCTATTCTCTGCCCAAAAACTTCTTTCCAGCATTTGACCTCCTTTCTCTGCTAAATTTAAGGTAAACTTTGTTCACACTGTGAGGCTTCCTTAGTTACTGTAGGGTCCATTTGGAACAGGCTGACTTGGTTCTGCTGTTGACTGGCAACTCTTAAGGAGGAGAAACACAGAAGTTGTCTTGCCTGTTGGACCTAGGGAAGTATCTGCTGTGCTTGCAGATTGTTTATATCTCTAGGAGGCCCTTCTTCTCAAGTGTATAACCTAACCTGGGAATTTGAAAATCAGAGCAAGGCACTCAGACCTTTTAAACTAACAGCTTTCATAGGATTTCATGTCCTTATGTTTCCTGCATTCTCCCCTCTTGCAGATATTTCTCAGATATCTGAAGTCAATACTTGGCCTGCAGAAAATAAAGCCGTTTTTCTCAAAGTCTTCCTTGCTTAATACTGTATAACTTAGTATGGAGAATGCTTTTTTTATATCAAAATGGGGAGTGTTGTGTGTTGAGAGTGGGCTGTAATCTCATGACCTCTTCCATGTTATAAAAATAGTCCTCGTAGAGCTTTCTGAGTTGGTCTTCTGTATTTTGGCTTGACCTGCATATATATATAACTGACTCTCCATTAAATTCTCAGTCAAGATTTCCACAGCCATGGTAACTGCCACAAGGAGACATGCACAAAATAATTCTCACTACTATGTCTGTCGATTCTTTTGTGTGTGCCTGCTCTGCTTGAACTGATCATGAGAGGCTAAATGTCTGCTTGTGGCTTTTGAACCACTTCATTATTCATTCTACCCCAACTTAGCCCTTTACTACTGGTGCTTGGCTTGTGTGTCAGGATGAGCAAACAATGTCTAAACAGTAATCCGAGGGCAAATTGCATATGCCATCGGTCTGAGTGCAGCCGCCGCTCTCTCTGTGCCCTTTGATTGGGGAGAGTCTGGGTGTGAGTTACTCTGCGCAACAGGTCTCGGGTGTATTATCTCCGTGTTGCCGATAGTTGCCCTGAACGGCATAAAGGTTACATGACTTGCCTGGAGGAAAGGGGGCGGGGGTGTTTGGGTTTCAGCTGGAGTTCCTGTTTCTCAAGACCTTGCCACAGGGTATATGACAGATATTTGTGGGTTAGCAGCATTGCCATGGGAACCATCACTCTGAATTTTTTGACTTTTCAGAGACTAAATTCTGTCTTAATGTTATGTTTATGTGGTCTAGGGAGAGAGAAGGAACCAGGTGCCGGGGTATTTGTGTGACAGGAATAGCAAATGAATAAATGCCTTTATTTGAATTTGCAAGCTAAGGGTTGGGCATTCCGGTGTCTGGAAGAAACACATTCTTTTCCTGGTGACCGGGGAAAAAAGTAGGAGGCAAAACTGGGGAGGGTTCCACAGCTGGAGACTTGCCGTTGGGGGAGTCATTGGACCGTGCAGGCTTTGGTTCACGCATTCCAGTCAATTTTCACATGCTCTAGGGATGAGAGTCCCTTGCACCCACTGTAGCCTGTAACGTCTGAAATAGATGCCCAGGGTGCCCATGAGACAGTCTCGGAAGAAGCCTGATGGTCTCTGTCTGGGTGACAGAGGGGGTGGGGGCCAGTGCCTGCCCGAATGAATGTCCTACATGGTATTGGTGTATGCTGTGCAGATCATAAGTCCTCCTGCTCATCCTGCCCTCTGTCACCCATTCCAGATTCTTGTGTGTTTTTAAAGGCTGTTGCTGTGCAGTGGGGAGAGAAAGGGGAACTCTAGTCCAGCATGTGCAAGATCAGATGTAATCAGGAAAACATTGCTCGGTTAAGCCTGCCTGCAGCTGGGCTGGCTCCAGGGAAGACAGCTGATTTCTAGGGAGTTCTGCATGGGAGCAGCATCACTTTGGTAGGGTCAGAGTGGAGGAAAACACTCTCTGGACAGGGGGACCAGGAGACACTTTAGGCTGCAAAGAAACACGTTTTGACATGAGCTTTGTGTCCAAGGCAACCAGTCCTCAGTTAGTCTTTGGTCTTTGCCCAAGGATGTCTTGTCCTGTCCTGCCACTCACCCTTGACTTGGCTTCTGAGGACCCTGCTTTGGGAAGGGAGTGAAGGTGTGGGCTGGCTGGGAACCTCGCTGGGGGTGGGAGGGAACTGGCAGGAAATTGCTTGCGGAGTGGGTTGGGTTTGGGAGGTCATGCTGGGTTGTGTGGGAAGGCAACCTTGTGTTTTCTCTTGCAAGGGCTTTTGGGAAGGAGGGAGAAAAGGATGAGTATCTTATGAAAAAGACATTTTTCATAAAATTGGCTTTAAAAAAAACTCCCCATAGGGGAGCTGAGATAAAATGGAGAGAGGAAGTGTGGTGTGGTATCACAGGTCATGACTATAATTCTGCTTCTGGACTGACTTGCTCAGCGGATGCATTCACATCACTTGTATTTTTCTTTCTCTTTTCAAACTCGAAATGAGATCTTATTTTTTTCCTGCGGCCTAGGTTTGCTGTGAGAGTTAGTTGCTGACTGTAAGGTTTCTAAAAGTGGAAAGTAGTAACAGTAAATAATGTTTCCTTGGTGTGTAGAGGCAAAGTTTTATTTCTAACTATTTGCTGTTTAATGTTATCTAGTATCCTGACCCTGCAAAAATATAATTGAATTTTGCGAGATGTGTAATAGTAACTGAAGATGAAACAAAGAAACAGGATGTAGGAACTGTTGTCCTTTACCTCCTCCCATTTAATTCAGGATCTTTTAGGTAGGGTTATAGGAAACAGACTGCTACAATGTTTTGAGGTGGCTGCACAACTGTGACCCCTCCTGTCGGTACTTCGGGCTCATCGCAGGTGTGAGTCTCACTGAAATTGTTTGAGTGGGCTACAGTGTCCACATGTACGTGTGGTGCCAAACATCGGGAGTGCAGTGCTGTCAAACACTTACAGTTCAGCATTTTAATGATTGGGTGTTGTGCTTGCAGTTGTTTTTCCTTGATCATATTGCTGTGTTAAGACACAGTTAAGATGTGTTTGCATGCACGTAATGCATACTAGTTAGCTTCCCAATTTGGATTTTAACCCCTCTCATTGCCTTCAGTGAGGGCTCGTAGCATGCCCCACTGACTTCAGGCTCCCTAATCTCAAGTCTCTAATTCTGGCCTTCCCTGAAGTGCTAGGACTGTGACCAGGCATCTGTTTGCAGAATGTATCCCGTTCTGGATAGCATTCGTAGCTGTGCTCGAAAGTGCTGTGCTTCACACAAGTGGAGGTGTGTTATTCAGCCTGCCCTAAGCAGTTTGGAGTTCAAGCAGGATTTTGGAGACAACATCCTGATTTATTCCTGAAAGGCTGATTTGCTTGTTCAGTAGGTTTCTCTGGTTCCTGCCCTGCCTTTCCCTACTCCTCTGAGGGGAGCCATCACGCTCTAGTCAAGAAGCCACAGCTAGAGGTGTTAAAGGTACAGCATGGATAAGTCAAGGGCTGGCAAGACTGCAGGACTGAGGTTATCCTTGTCTCCTGTGCTTTCAAGCCCTGGGCGTGTGTTCTGACTCCATTTCCACATGCCTCCTGTCTAAGGATGTAGGTCATTAGCCAATATTGTTTAGTTTTGTTTATTTGATATGCATGGTGAGTAACCGCAGCCCTCTGAGAGTACACGTATCCCAACCTTAGGCTAAATGCAAAACTGGGTTTCTTTTCTCTGCTCCTGTCATAGCATCTAAGTATCTTCCAGACAGTCATGTAATTATCTTTGGCAGTAGCCTGATAAGATTAGGAAGTATTAGCCCCTTTAAAGTGGGCAACTTGAGACAGTAAGTTAGTGAGGTCAAAAAATGCTGTAATTTCTGCATGCTCAAAGTAAGACACTTTGGGAATCTGCAGGGCTGCTTTCTCCTCTACCGTCTTGGAATGTGGCATTTTTGTGGTGTTTCATGTGCTTTGCCCCAGATGATCTCTCCTATCAGTTATGCAGTGATGAGACCCTCCTATCCTTCTGCAACCACAGTACTTTTTTCCCTCTCAACAGTTTTAACTTGCTAAACCCTCAGTTCTCAAAAAAACTAGAAGGCTGTGGGAGAGATTCAAAAGGAATAAGGAGCCTTGTGACCCACGTGTTGTTACGTGAGGATATGTGTATCTGTGACCTGCTACAGCTACTCTTTTGTCGTGATTCAGCTCAGCTAACAGAAAAAGGGATAACTGCAGTGATCTACTGGCCTTTGAATGGGGCAGGTGGTAGCATGTATCTGATACTGACAGCTCACAGACTAGTATATAATCTGTAACATCTTCCAGAATGTGGCACTGAATCCAGCAAAATGTGCTGTAGTAAATTAATCTAATAGATGGAGCTCTTTAGTCTTTCCTCTGTCCCTGTGCTCTCCCTTAAGCCATATTTTGCCTGCTTGTTTTCTGTGTCAGTTGTTCTTCTGGAAATGTAAAGTACTTTCTCCAAAGTGTTTATTGTATTTGGGAGGGAAACAAGAACAAGACAATCTTGGCAAGATTTATAGATGAATTTGCTAGCAATGTTGGAGGAGTTAACCAGGCAATATTTGCAGTTGTTGAGATTCTGCATCAAATCCTTCTTGAGCTAGCTTTAAACTTTAAAATGGCTTGGCTATTCCAGAGAACAAGGTCAGTGTGAAATGCTGGGGGGGGGGGTTGTGAGCCGGTTTCTTTTGTTTTATAAGTAAGCATCTAAAGATGCATCCTTGCAATGGCATCTTAAGGGCTACCCTTGGTCTGAGTAGCGTTGGTAGTGATGCCAGTTACACAGTCATTCCTCGTTTGGAGGGGAGTTTTTTCTTCAAAGTATGCCCCTTTCCTCCACAGCTTGAAAAATGTCACCAAGCTGGAAAGACATCTTTGCACATGACATGTTAGGCTTCTACAATCAACAAAGATTACTTGTTTACTTCAAGAAGGGGTCTCTAGTTCCTTGTTTCTGCCCTGCTTAAAGACTATCAGCAGTTTAATTAGAAGATGTGCTTGAAAGGGCTGTGTTGGACTTACCTCTGTTAGCTTTGTCTATCTGTGACTACCTCTGTCATGACTAATCCCTGGGTTGAAGAATCATTCTGGGTGGGGAAGTGTAGGTGCCCTTTCTCTGGGACTGGGAAGAGCAAAGTAGGTAGGGTTGCTGCAGCAGTTCTTGAGATGTGAAATTTTTGTGTGAATTAAGGCTTGTCCAAGTGAGGAGGTAGTCAGAGTCATTGGTTATGAAGTGGGTTGGGCTGTATGGGGAGAGTAGCGCCTTAGCTCTTGTAGTATGACCATCATCACAGGAATTTGCTATGGAATGTCTTCTACAAGTTTGACTATCTATAGAAATCTATCAGAAAAGGGAGAGGGTTGGTTGTTCCGTTCAGTGTTCACCTCCAAAGCTATGTGATTGCCAAAGCAGTTTTGTTTGCTGCTCACTCCTTGCCCCTTTGTAACTTCTCACAGAACAAAGTCGCCGTGATGACCTGGAGAGCCTGGGTTATGTGCTCATGTATTTCAACCTGGGCTCGCTGCCCTGGCAGGGCCTCAAGGCTGCCACCAAGCGCCAAAAGTATGAGAGGATCAGCGAGAAAAAGATGTCAACGCCCATCGAGGTGCTCTGCAAAGGGTACCCTTGTAAGTGCTCTCATCTTGATGGCTGTCTTGTCTGCTGCTTAGCTTGTTCACCTGCTGAAACCCCCTGGAATCCCAAATAATCCTAAAGGGCAGTGCCCAATATCCCAGACCAGGATGTGCTGCTGACACAGGCGATGAGAAGGATAACAGAGTGGTCGTGGTACAGTTCGGGTTCAGAAGTGGGAAGTGTGTTTTTGTGGACAGTCAAACCTTACATTAGTAACAGTATGCGAGTGCTGAGAGGGGGGGATCTTCAGGACCTGGTGAGCATTTTAAAGGGGGGTGGGCACTGAGCTAAAAAGGTATGCTGCTGCTGATGAATTTTTACTGTTTAATGAGGAGTCCCAGGAATAACTAGACCATAAAGTGGCAAATGCAGTTCTTTGTAGGTAAACATGGAGTAATGTATGTGAGAACAGAGAGAAGTCTTTGTCCTCAGGTCACGTGCACAATAGTAGGCTCTGGCTGACCAGTGCCACTCACCAAGGAGCTGTTGCAATTACAATCAACGGTTCTGTGAAAACATCAGGTTTGTGCTCGGTGGCTGCTGAGGAAAGGGAGTGCTAGGAATTACTAGGAAAGGATCCCAAACAGTGTGTATAAACCCATGGCCCACTTGCACCTTGCATGCACTGTGTAGGTCTGTTCCATCCCACTGGTTCACAAAGGATGTGGTATAATGAAAGGGCCAAAAGCGTGACCCGAGGTGAGTTGATTTCTGCCCAAGTAATGAGTCTGCTGGAAAAAGAGGTGGATAGAGAGATGATAGAAGTCTGCTCTCTGGCTATGCCTACAGAAGTTTGGATGGGAGCTGATTATTTTGATCAGTTTTTGTATTAGAGGAGATTTCTGCCAGCTTTAAAACAAAAGGATGTGGTTCTTCACACAGCCAGTGTGGAGACCTGTGGAACTCCTTCCCAGAAGATGTTGTGGATACTTAAATCTTACAGGAGGAGAGACGGGACAATATGTGGAGGAGAGATCGTGTGAGGATTACTAAAGAGTTAGGAACTACATCCAGATAAGGAGGTTCCTGGAGCTGAAAGTAGATGATGGACTAATATCAGTGGAAGTGTCAGATGTGTCTGCCCCACTCTTTCTCCTCTCATCTACTTCTGACCACTGTTTACAATAAGCTACTGAGCTAGGAGGATTTCTGTTCAGAGTTGAACATCCCAAAACTTGTCTCCAGCTCTTCTTTAGGCCTCCATTCCTACTGTCCTTCAGCAGGCACTGTGACTTGCTAGGTCTTGCTCGGAGGAGCTGACAGACAGAGATGCATAACATTTTCTCTGGTAAAAAGAGAGATAGGGTCCTTTTTGTGGCCAAGCACTGCCACCAGCAGGCTCAGCTATGTGTTTGTGCTGTCCTGGTCCAGCAAGCCGCTGCTGAAAGGCTGCAGTGGCTCCATGGTGGGAGCAGGGAGGTTGGATGGCAAACCACAGCCATCAGCTGTTCTCTGCTCTCTCTAGCTGAGTTCTCCACATACCTCAACTTCTGCCGTTCACTGAGGTTTGATGATAAACCTGACTACTCGTACCTGCGGCAACTCTTCCGCAACCTCTTCCACCGCCAAGGCTTCTCCTATGACTACGTCTTTGACTGGAACATGCTTAAATTTGTGAGTGTGTTTGGCAAAAGGGCTGCACCAGGGATGGTTTGTATCATGGAGATGGGGGAGGAAGGTTGGAAACTGCCTGCTGTCTGTGCTTAGCCCTGGTGAACAGCCTGAGCAAAGGGACCAAGGCAGAGTGAAAGAGGCAGAATTGTTTGGTGTATAACTAACTAGGGGCATCATTTCTGTTGTATTAGTGAGTGTATCTGATGGAGCACTTGTGTCAGTAAATCTATACGTAGAGGTAGGGAGAGAGCTAAATTTGGAGCTGGGACACAGATGTGGAGTGCAATAACAGTTTTAGTTCGTATGCTTTCTTATTTGTTTTGTTTTGGAATAGAATGAGGTCTTGGTGCAAGGGAAGGTGGTGGGGGGAGTTTGGGGGATGGAGCTCCACTTCCTTGGCATGATGGAGCACCGTGTGTTTTCTGTCCGGGGCTGCTGCTGTCTCTCCTGCCTGACAGCCATATGTGGTGTGGGGGTTTCTCTACTCAGGGAGCAGCCCGGAACCCTGAGGATATGGATCGGGAGCGGCGAGAGCATGAGCGGGAGGAGAGGATGGGGCAACTCCGAGGGTCAGCCACGCGAGCGCTGCCCCCTGGCCCACCTGCCGGAGCCACTGCCAACCGTCTTCGCAATGTCACCGAGCCCATGGCCTCCACCCCCACCTCCCGAATCCAGCAGTCCGGTGAGGGGGGCGGGAGAGCTGGGGGAGGGTGCCACCTCTGTTGTTGGCTGGAAACCAAAGCTATTGACTGATATTCTTGTCTCGACATTTCTCTGCCCCAACAGGCAACACGTCCCCCAGAGCAATCTCAAGAGTGGACAGAGAGCGGAAGGTCAGCATGAGGTTACACCGAGGAGCTCCTGCCAACGTCTCCTCATCTGACCTCACAGGGCGGCAAGAAGTGTCACGGATTTCAGCATCACAGGTGAGTTCCTGCTGAAGTGTTCCTGGCCTTGGCATGGATGCCCCAAGTCTACACGCCCCAAAGCAGTTTTTGCCGATTTGCTGGAGCTGACATGAGCTGAAAACTTCTGGTGTGGCGAGGGGAGTGGTACCAAGTTACACTCTTGCTCTTCTGTTATGTATTTTCTGGAGGCTATGCTGAGTACTGCCATTTTAGCTCTCTGCTTTGCTTGGAGTAAGCCTTTATCTTGCTGTCTTCCAGACCACAGCACAGTGGTTTGGAGAAGCAAAGCAGTAAACTCTTGAGAGGGAGGGTGTTCCGAGAGAAACATGCAGCAGCCTCTCTGTTTTGGTGTCTTTTTTGCTTTATTTTCCCTCTCCAGCCCTTAGCAACAGTTCCTTTTTTTTTTTTTTTTTGTAGACAAGTGTGCCATTTGATCACCTTGGGAAGTGAGGAGCAATTGCCACTGGACCAGTGTTTGCTTAGGTGAGCCTGTACTCATGCTTGGGAACCACCAAGGAGGGAATTGCTGGGGAAAAAAAAGCCTGAAGTTAAGACTTTATGTTTTTATGGGGGATCGGTATATTTCCTTTCCTTTCACCTTACTTTGAGATGTCTTTTGGCTTCAGGGGGAAGAATAAGGTTGGCTGCCAAAACTTTGAGGGAACAGATTATCCTGGGTGTAAAGGTAGCTTCCAGTTCTCCAAGAGGGATAGGAAGGGTGCAGAAGGTGCTGGGCTGGGGAGTTAGTTCCTGTTAGTTCCTCATGAATGCTTTTCTGGCAGTGTGACAGTGTTGGGGTGGAGGGTGCTGAGCAGGTAATCAAGTGGGCAAGACTTTGTACAGCAACTGAGTGCCTCTTGGAGGAAACAACAGTAGCTGGACAAGGTAACTCTGAGGGGAGGCAGGAGTGTAGAAGAAAGGGCTGATTTGATTTGTTACACTCCAACTGGCAGTGGAAGTGCTGGGAAGAGCCTTTTACTCCTAACATCTCTTGCCTTTTTCTCTCTTTTGAATTCTCTTTTTAGTGTCTTCACTGTATTTTTCTTTTAAAAAACAAAAAACCCAAAAAACAAACAAAAACCTAAAAAAGAAAAGACAAAAAAAAACCAAACAAAAAAACCCAACAGAATTTCTTTTTGCCAACGATGAGGAGTCGAGCTGTGCCCCTGCGCTGCTGTGAGCCGTTTCCAGAGGGCCACCTGTCCCTGGTGTGAGCGCCTCCGAGGAACTGTCGACGTGGGAGCCGTGTGGGAACAGCTGCGCTGCTCCCCAGCCCCTATTGCTGCCCCCACTGGCTACCCTCAGTTCCCTCTCCTGACTCTCTGCTCCTGGTTTTGATTTCTCTCTCTTTTTTTTTTTTTTCCTTCTTCTTGGCTGTCCTCTCCTGCTTTAATTTTTCTTTTTAAATTGTTTTCAAATCATATGGTTTCTAGCCATATAAATTTAAACTTTGCTCTCCTTTTTTTCTGAGGGCAGGGGTTGGTGGTGGGTGGGTGAGGTATTTTTTTTTGGTCTTTTTTGTTTTGTTCTTTTCAGGAGCCTTGTGGGCAGGAGGGAATCAGATTCCAGCCACACTTGATGGTAGAAGTCTGATTTTTATTATTATAACAGAATTTATTTTCTCAAGCATTAAACACATTTTAAGCTGTGAGGGGGAATTGTGGCAACAGCCTAATCATTGACTTGGGCTTCCTTTCCTTGGGTGGCTTCTCTGCAGTTTCTTTTTTGGCTCTTGGGAGAAGTGCCAGCCTTCCCTGATCCAAGTGGTCCTCACACACTGAGGGATCTCTTTGGAGAGGCACCTGGTCCCATGGAGGATGGGATTGTTGGAGCTGACATACGGGGAGAAATATACTTCTCATCCCTGCAGTGGGTTTTGTTTTTTTTTTTTTTTGTCTGGCTGTGCGTGTTTTTCTATTTTTATTTTTTAATTAAAACTTGTTTTAATTCCTGCGGAGAGAGTGTGGGACTTGAGGAGAAGAGAGGGGCGCACAGAAACTGGAGTTTGGAGTTCTTTCAGAGCGATGGTTCTTGCTCTCTCCTCATGCAACCCCAAGTAAGATCCACCAATACATGCACAATCCCCTCCTGCCCTCTCCCACCTGTCTCCCCCCCCTCTTCCCCCCCACTTTAGTTGTTTTTTAATATAATTTAGGAATACTCAAGCTGCTTTGTGGCACTTGGGGCTTTGAAACACAATGATCACCACTGCGACCTATGGCCTGTAGCAGACACACTGTCACTGTAGTGTGGAGCCGATGGGTTGTTGGCAGGGCGGGGAGGGTGGGGTTAGTCTTTGTTTTGTTTGTTTTTACCCTTTCTATTTAACACTTTATTTTTCCTCCCTGTTTTTTTCCTAATTTATTTACCCCTCTTACTGTCTCTCTCTTTTTTTTAATTAAAGAGCAAAACTTTTTATTACTTTGTAATTTAAAAAAACAAAAAAAAACCTGAAGAACTTTGGGGGGGATTTTGTACTTTTTTCCTGTGTAAATATTGGACTTTTTTGAGCTTTATCGTGGTTGTTAATTTGAAGTAATAAAGTAGAAAATGATAAAGTGACGCCAGCATCTGTCATTTCTTCCTTTAATGGCCCTGGCATCTTTGCTGGGAGTCGCATCTTACACACAGGAGGCATTGTCTTGCAGCTGAACCTGTTTCTGAATTCCAGGAACAAGTTTGATCAGAATTACTGGAAAAAAAAGGCACAAGGACCGGGGTGCCTAAAAATAAGCCTGAGCTGATCTCTGCAGTTGCAGCCTTGGAACAGGCGAGAGTTATGTGAAATCTGATTCAGGATCTCTCGGTTCCTGGATCTGAGCCTCTGGCATCCCATGTGTCTGGCCTTGAGGAGGAGAAAGGGATGGGCCTTTCCACGCCCTTGGCTTTGGGTGTGCACTGTCTTCAACAGAGGTGGACCCTGGATTTTGTGGTTTTTGCCTTCTTCAAACTTCAGTCCTGAAGGAGAGGGGCGCAGAGCATTGACAACAGCACGGTGCCTGATGCAAACAGGCTGAACTCTCTGTGGCGTGGCACCTGCTGCTTTGGTGCCTGCAGTGGTGTGGTTTGTTTGGGTTTCTCCTCCTTTGCTTGTCTGACCAGTCTGGCAGTAAAATTCTAAATTTTAATACGGATTGATTTCTAAATTGCTGTTCCTGTAGTTACACATCCCTGCATTATCCTAATGAGAGGCCTGTTTCTTCCAGGCTCTATCAAACCCTTGAAACTTAATGTCAGAAACACCTGCTGGGAATAAATGATGGATCTTGATGACTTTGCAAATTCTTTCCAAGCCTATTTTTTGCCAGCTGTCCAGGAAGAGCTGGTCCTTTGTTTCCCTGCTGCATGGGTCTTCCAGCTCCAGGGATGAGTGTAGGAGGGACAGGAAGAGGAAGGTAGTTCCAGGGACATGGGGTATGGGGTATTCTGCTGTTCCCTCTATCCTGCATTTGCCCTGCCACCATTTTGAGGGTGTTTTTGCAGGATCAGAATGAAACTGGACTATTTCCGTTGCAAATCCTCTTTTCTGTGAGAAAGGGGAACGTGTCCTGTGTATGGGACAGCACTGCCCTCCCTGTAGCGTGGTGGAAGCAGCAGAGCTGTGGTCTGGCAGGGTCCAGGAGCTATGGGGGTGTTTGGGGCAGGAGTTCTGGCCTGGGACAAAATGGAAATGCGCTGCCATTTTGGGGCATGTGTGGTAGCAGCTCCGTGTCTGCTTCAAGATGGGCCAGGGGCCTTCCAATGCAGCAGGAGAAAAAGAGAAAATCATCAACCCTATCGCGGGTAGGATGTCGCCTCCTTTTGCTAACACAGTCGTATTAAACGTTCTAGGGTGTGGTGCATTTGCTTTCTTTCTTCGTTCGGCTTTTGTGGTTTTGGTTTGCTGTTTTTGGTTTTTTTTTTTAGACTTGGAGTGCCTTGTTCAGACTTGAGTAGAGGCACGTAGACTTCCAACACCGCTCTGTGAATTTGTTTCACTCGGGGGTCGGGGGAAATCGGCGCTGAGGTCGGGTGGAAATCTGCCTGGGGGAGGCTCTTCCTGAGGCCGGTCCTGCCTTGAGGCGCCCGGGCGGGCGGGAAGAGCTGCGGGCCCGCCCGTGTGCCCGGCCCGAGACGCGCATGCCTCCGCCCGCCGCTGCCCCTTTAAGAGAGGAGCGGTGACGTCACCCTGTTCCCCCTCCCCCGCGGGCAGTGGGCGGCGCGCGCGGTGCCGTGCGCAGGCGCGGAGGGAGGGCCGGGCCGGGCCCGGCGTCGCCATGGGCTCCTGAGGCCTCCGCGCCCCCGCGCCGGTGCCGGCGCCGCCCGCGGGGCAGCGGGCAGGGCCCGACCCGACCCCTCCTCGCCCCACCGGGCTGGGCCGCGCCCGCCCGCCCGCTGCATGGTAAGACGTGGCGCGCGGGCCGGGCCGGGCCGGGCCGGAGGGGCCGCCCTGGCGCGGGGCTGGCTCGTTGAGGCGCCCACGAACTCACCTTGCGCCCCGCGTCGGCCCGGTGTGGTCGCTATTCCCGCTCCCCCGCAGTTCCTCCTCCCGTTCCCCGGCTTGACCCGCGCTACTCTCCCCCGTCCCCGCTCATCCCTCCGCCCGTTCCTCCCCCGGTGTGCGCCCCCTTCTCCTCAGGGCTGCCCCCGCCATTCCCCCTCCGCGCACATTCCTCCCGCGTGGCCTCCAGACCGACGCACACGCCGCCCACCCCCGCGTCTACCCACAGCCTCCCAGCGCAGCCCCCAGAACCTCGCCCCCACCCCCGGTGCAGCCCATCCGATTCCTTCCTCTCCCTCCTTCCCCACAGGCTGTCCCTGCTGCAGCTGTTCCGCTCTCCCCGTGCATGCACACGCACCAGCGCAGCCCCCTCGTTCCCCAGCGCTGTCACGCTCTTTGGTGCCCTTGGGTGGGTGCCACTGTCCGCACGGGTGTGTCTGGTCCGGGGTGGGCTGGGAGCTCAGCAGACTGCAGTAACGCGGTGGGCACCAGGTTTGTGTTTGCTTGGTTTCCTTTGGTTCGGACTGGGTGGACTGACAGCCGCCTCATGGATACGCTGGTGTGTTAGGTGCGTGAGGTAGGTGTGTGAGGTGCCTGCGTTCTCTTGCTCTGTAGGTGAGTTGTGGTGGGTCTTGTTCAGGTGCTCGTGGTGTCTCGGAATCTCAGTTGTTCTGTAAGGGCTGAATTCAGCCTTGGCAGCTGCAGCTTGTAGTGGAAGGAGGGCTTTGAAGGAACGCGTGCGGAACTGAGTCCTGATGAATTGTGGAAAGGGACTAGAGTGATTTCAGGGACAGCTCTGTGAAAGCTGCCTGGAACACTCTGAAGCTGTCAAGAGTGGGCGGAGAAGGAGGAGTGGGAAATCTAGAGGAAATCTCCTGCTTACAGAAAGTTTGAAATTGTTCTTGACATGCAAGGAGCTTGAACAGGAATAATTATTGAAGACATAAAGACAGGTTTCCCCAGAGAGAAGACTGTTTACCTCTGTTAAAGATAAAAATAGAAGACATTGATCAATAATGGAGCAAAGGCTAATAGAGTGAATAGAAATGGCTTTCCTATCCTGAAAAAAAAAAGAAAACAATCAATAAAAATGTAATAGAGCATACATCCCACTAACACAGACTTGGCTCTTCTAATACAGCAGTTAACTGTGCCTTTGAATGTGTGTTGCTGGATGTTACCCTTTGGTCTAAGAGCTTAGCAGCCTCCCAAAAAGGAACAGAGATTTCTCTAGAAATGTCCATGGTTTTCAGGTTTCTAATACTAAAGGTTTGTATTTGTGTGATACTGCTGGCAAAAAAATAAACTTTCATACTTTTAGGATATTGGCTAAATACTAAACAATAAGGGCTTTGGGAGAGCTTTTCTTACGGTGGAGGTATCCCAGAAAGGCCTACTTCAGGCTTTCTTTTCACCATCATCCCTGAGAAAATGGGCTTCAAAGCTGCTCTGGTCTAGGGAAGCAGGTTTTTAGGTCCTTAATACCATCATTCTTAGAGTTGTGCAGTAAACCCTGGGTGGCATGGAAGCAGCAGGTGGGTGCCTCTGCATCTGGAGCAGGAGGGATTTGGTCTTGCTGTAAAATGCTTGGGAAGCCTTACTGGTGAAGTCAGCGTTTCTCACCAGCTCAGTGGTGCTGGCAGATGTTTTTCTTTCTGATGCACTCAGGTCCCTACAATCAGTTCAGAGTACTGAACACGTGGAGCAAGGGGATGAGCCAACCACTCCCAGGCACTGGGCTTTTGGTTTGTCTGTCTCCTTAGGACACGTGGCAGTCAAAGTTCTTAGATAAACTGGTCAGAAAGTGAAGTTCAGTGTGACTGGCTGGTCTGGCATAACAAAAGCATTCTGAGCTGTCTGGTCTCTAACCATTTGACAGAATCCAGCTAGCAATCTGCCTTGTTCTCTGTCAGCTTCTTTGCCTGTTTGCTGGTAGCAGGCTGGGAGGTGAGCTTTGGCAGTTGTGGGGTTAGGATTCTTTTCTTCTCATGGATAAATGAAGGGTGGGTGGGTTTTTTTCCTCGCACAAAATAGCTTCCAAAACACCTCCTTCCCCTCAAAAAAGGTAGTCCCTTTTTCTACCCAGTTCTACTGCTGCATTAAGTCAAGCATCTAATAATCGTGTTTTGGTGTAAGATGACAACCTTTTAATTTCCGTGTGTGGAAGTTATCCTTCATTCCTTCTCCCTTCCTGTTTTGGTTTCGTTTTTAATTGGCTGATGTTTACACTGAGGGAGATAAATTGTTACCTGCTCCTTCTAGCAGAGGTGCCTGTTTCGTTTTCCAGCAGCTCTAAGGATGTCTTTGAGCTCTTGCAGCAGTGTCTGGTGGAAGCAGTGAATTCCTGAGGAGATGTTTGTTGTTTGGTCCTAGCTGCTTCAAGAGCCCAGTGTTGTATTGAATGAAGTTTGAAGTAAAACACGAAGTTTCAAATCAGACTTGCTGATTCTGAAGTGCCGTTGGTATGACTCATTTTCTCAGTGTTTCCAGCCTAAAATTGAGGAAACCAAGGAAAGCAGTGAATGTACAGGTTGGTCTGTCTACAATATGATGAGGACAGCACAGCCTCAGAGAGAAATTGCATTTAACCTTTGTACTGTTGAGTTTTCTAGTACACGCCTGCTGCTGGCTGCCCATGTAACAAAGCAGCTGGGTGTTACTGAGCGGCCCTGGCTGGGGGCAGAAGCTCTTCTCTGCTTTAGAGTTTGTGATTGATTGTGCTTGTCAAGGCCCTGGAAATTTGAGGTGCCGTACAGAATAGCACTGGGTTGGAGTTTTGTGTGCTGCTTTGCCCAGCTGTTTGCTTGGAGCGCTGTGTCTGTTGTGTGCTGTTCTCACTTCTTCCCAGACTCATTGGGGTTTGCTTTCTTGTGGTGGAAGAGTGGTTTCCTGTCAAGACATCACACCCTGCCAGAGTGCTAGGGACTCTGAAAGCAGTTTGACACTGTGATAAGATGGATTGAAACACTTAGCTAAAACAACTGTAAAATATTACAGTGCTTGAGCTGAAAACACCCTTATAGTAAGGAATTTGGGTTATTTTTTTTCTTCCTTTCCCTCATCTCCCATTTTTTTCCTGGGGTTTGGTGTTTTTTGGTGTTTTTTTTGGTTTGGTTTTTTTTTTTTTTTTTTTTTTTGGGTTTTTTTTGTTGTTTTGTTTTGGGTTTTTTTGGGTTTTTTTTGTTTTGTTTTGTTACCCCCCTGCACGGACTACTTTTGGGGAGAGCAACTGGACTTGTTTTCAGAGCAGCAATTCCCCTTTTGGAAGGGAAATTCTGCCAGATAAAGCCATGAGTTGCAACCACCCTGCAGGAGTCTCACCTCAGTCTCTCTCTTCTAAGAGGAGGCAGGGGCTGGAGTACTTGCTCATAGCCAGGTTCTCTCTCTTTAAAAATCAGGTCAACCTCCATGGGGTTTTTGTTTCTGGTGGTGTAAGTAACATGACTGGGAAGGCAACAGAGCAAGCTGTGTCCAGGGAAAATACAGTGTATAGGCAAGCTGCTCAGGAGCTTTGCTGTATCTGGGTTTGACCAGGTCTTTATAGCCCCCGAGGGGAATAATTCACAGGAACCTGAAAAGGGAAATAAATGACGTTCTACCTGCAGTATTAACCCATACAGTACCTGGATATTTTTCTCCCCACCCTCAAGTCTGTCTCTGTATTGAAAGGATGGAAGGATGGGAATATTGCTATTATTATCTTAAAGTCACAGTGCTTGGGAGTGTGATGATAGTGAAAGGATCTGTTATTTGAGGATGTTGTGTAATGAAGAGTGACCAAGAGCATAGAGAGTTGGTGTCACGGCCTCACATTTTTTGTGTCTAGCCCCAAAGTGTCCATCTCTGCCTGGGTATTTTGTACATGTGGCCCCCAATCAACTCGCTAGTAAAAAAAGAAATCTCTCTGATTCAGCAAAGAAAATGACTGCAACATGTTACACAGTGCAACAGTGAGGCTTCAAGAAGGAGATGGGATGAAATGATACCTTAAAAGCTGACCTTGCTGCCCCAGTGTTCCCTCCTCAGGCTGCACAACATGACACGGATGCTGTTGGAGGCTGCTGAGCTGATGGCTTGGGAGCCTGCAGCTGCCTGGTCTCCAACACAGCTACAGCCTCAGCAGCGGTAATGTGGCTGTGTCTCTGTCCAGGTTACTTGAAATGAACAGGGACAAGTCAGTCACTTCAAGAGGCAGGTTCGAAGTGAGTGAATTTCTCTTCCTGGTTCACCATATCTTGTCTCTTCCTTGCACGTTTTGCTATGAAAGACTGGTTAGTGGTGGGTGAAGCTATTTGCAGCTATTTGTCCTGTCAGCTGAGAGTGACTTCTCTCCTCCTCTAAACTCTCCCGACTTACAGACTTCCTTTCCCCCCTCCCAATGACTTTGTGATGGCACTGATTTTACAAGACTTAAGACAAAAGTCATTCATACCAATTCCCTTTCAAGTAACTTCATGCAACTGCATAATTTAATGTCAGTGTGTCTGGAAACATTGAGTTGAAGCTTTGTCCTTTCTTTAAGTGTGCACCCTCTCAGGTTGATGCTTGGTGTGATTTTTTTTCTGTATAGAGAAGATGCATTGCTGCCGATGGCTTTCGGTATAAAGAGACACTCATGAGTCCAGGAATATAAAGGTCCTAATTTGGCTTTCAGAACTTTGCCTCTGTGGTATTTTTATTTTTCTTGATGGAGTAGCAGGGCAGGAGAGAAGTGTGGAGGGGCTAATGTTAGATAGGAGCAATGAATTTAGAAGTTCATGATTTTGGGGAATTAGGAAGGATGTTTGTGTCCTATGTCCAGAGGTTTAGAGAAAAAAAATTAAAAAAAAGAGCAACAAACTACAAACAAAAATAAGCCAATCAGTTGTTCCTGCAGCAATAAGAAAATGGCTTTATAGTGAGTGTGGCCTTGTGTGCTTTGTTGAGAATCACTGATTTTACTCCTGCAGTGTTCACCACTGCTACATGTCTGCATGAGAGAATGATTGCTGGGGAAGTCAGATGTGCCATTGCCCTCATATGCACCACTAGGCACACTTGCCTAGACCTGTGATAAGGTGTCTGGGTTCTTCCAGCTCATTTACTTGCTAAATTGAAGTGTGGATCTGATCTGATAGATTCTATGTGTCATCTTCTGGGTGGAAAAGTATACTCCAATGTATTAGAAAACCTTCCTTTGTGTGTGACTGCCACAAGTTCAATACTTTTCCATGCTGCTGTAGAGTTTGAGTTCTGATTCTACTTAAAGAAACCGTATAAATACATACTTATAAACCATATAAAGAAACCATATAAATACATACCCTGTGGTGACTTTAAAACTGTTGTCTACCCCGTCTTGGCACTCAGAGGTGGGAAACAATGAACGCAAGTGTTGGTGGAAAAAGTTCTGATTTCACTTTGTTCTTGAGAGTTTGGAAAATAAAATGCAAACATCCTCTGTCATGTGGGATGCAACTGTTTGCAACACACCCTTTTTTCTTCTTGCCTCTTTCCCCTCTGCCAGTCGCAGAATATCTTTACACTCGTTCTGTGTTTCTCCCCTGGGAGCAGAGGGCTTGCCTGGTTTGTGTGGAGTTGTGCTGTTGGGAGTATGGGAAAGGGATGCTGTGCGTGCCCTAAGCGTGTTTGATCCTGTTCTCGAAGGAGAGAAGGTTGGGGAACATTCCTTCCCCTCCTCTCCCTCCCCCTTTCTCTCTTTTTCCTGTCTCCTTCCAAAAAAGGGACTGGATGTTAGATATTGACCTATCACAATGTGGGTCAGTCCACAAAAAAAAAAAAAAAAAAAAAAAGAGGAGGGGGGGAGGAGGGCTGTGCAAGTACAGTGAGACAACAGAAATTAATAGAGCAGAAAAAAACTCTGGAAAGAAGAGTGCATGGCTCAGGGTAAAAGGGTTTTGTTGTTGATTCTGAGTTTTCTAATGGCGCATGGGGAGGGGAAGCTTCTCTTAGGATGACTATAGGGTAGCAAAATGGGTGGGGGCTGTGTGAGCTGCAGGTGCAGAAGATTTTTGTGGCATTCTCAGATTTTAGTTTCCCTAAAATGAGGAACATAGGGGTGTGACCTTGTTGAAGGTTAAATTGTTTGTGTGTACAGTGCGGTCTTATGTGTATGCAGGCATGGGATCATCTCTTGAGTATGGCTTAGAGGGTGTGCACCTTGCCATGTGGTTTGGTCTGCCTTAGGTGCCTGACTCCTCTACCTTCTGCTTCTGAGCTAATGGCTCCCTGCTCCACTCTTGCTGACCCTACTGGTCTTCTGTCCCAGTGACACTTTCCCCTTGTTTCTCTGACTGTACTGACAGCTGTGAAATTGTGACTGGGGCATCTCTTCAGACTGTTCTCTCCTCTAAAGAAATAACACTGAGGAGAACTGCATTTGGATCTGCACTCGTTGTGCAGACAGACAAGCGCGTTAAGCTGACATGGGGTGCTGCAGCTGCATGTGTTTGTGAGTCTGCTGAGTGCCTGTCTTGTGACTGTGACAGCATTGCTCATGTGTGTTCAGAGTTACCCGTGTGTGCCTGTGTGTCAGGTGTGTATTGTGTGGTGACTTTTACCGACTTGAAGTTAAGAAAGCTTTGCCCAGCATGAGCAGTAAAATGTAAATGAGTTGTACCAGTTAAAATTGCATGCCAGGTCCCGTACTCAACTCCGATTGTTTTGGGAGTCCTGCTGGAGAGCTTAAAAATGCACTGCTGGGGCCTTTTAATGTCTCATAGCTAAGTAAACTAGATGCCACCCCAGAGAGCAAAAGCAATTTAAGTAATAAATGTAAAAGCATTTGATTTTTCTTGGATTGCTATCATTGATTTCAGCTGTACCAGTGACTCTCTTACTGTGTAGTGCTGTTTTGTCCTATCTACCTGCTCCTTTTCCTCTCTTTTGCCATTTCAGCTGGTGATGCCATCCCTTTGGTGTTGAAAACACCTCAGATTAACTATTTATCATATGTATCTAGCATAATATAAAGAGCTGGTCCCAGTTGGCAATTTTAGGCATTGTTATAATTAAAATGGTCTAACATAAACATTGAACCATTTTGTCCTGTGTTTTTGTATTCCTTATAAGTCTAAGGCACATTGTCAAAAACATTAAGCTTTCACTGATATAGAGCTCTTGATTGTGTCCTAATAAATGCAGAAAGTTCCGGCTCTGATTTATCTACTGCATGGCACTTCTGTATTGGCCTTTTTGGATCCAGAATAAAGATAATTTAATGGAGAAACTCTTGAAGAAATAAGAATTTGAGGGGAATGGGGAATGTTTTTGTGGTATTTTAACAAAGTTCAGTATGGTGGATATTTAAAGCAATGTAGGTGTGGAGTAGGTTTTAAGGAAGAACATTGTCTTGTCTCACAGCTCTCCAGGAGAACCTTGCAGCCAGGTTGTGTGTGTTTTTTTGTTTTGTGTCTTGTACAGCAGAAGGAGGCTTAGCTGTTAAGACTCTTTCGTGGGATAGCTTTGTGTATCATTCTTTGCTCACTTAGCAGTTTAGAAATTAAATACTTTCAGCCTCAGATGAGATGATCTATTTTAAAAACACAGATTGTTTTTGCAGATGGGAGAGAACAGCTTCTGAGTCCTGCTGTTTGGGGTTCTTTTCCTGTTGGCACTGGGGTAGGTCTTGCTCGGAGCAGGCAAACACCTCCTCCTTTACTAGATTGTGTTGGAATATTCAGATGTGCCCCATGGAACTGAAGGACCACTCCTGAACCTTTCTTCCCTCCTCTTACACCACTTTTGTTGCATCAGAAGTGAGGTTTTCATATTTATGTTTGTTTATGCAGAAATAGCTCCTCCTCAGTGGTAACATTTTCCATGCCTTTATGCAAGCCAAAAATGAAGTTTTTTGTTTTCACTTTTGCCACATCCTGTCTGTTTTCTGTTTTGAGTTTATTTTCAGCAGAAGAATCTGCCATGTTAGTGTTGGAGGTCTCTGTTTCCAAAAGATACAGGACTGGCAATCTGCTCTTGTGGAGAATTAGTGTGCTGTTTTTTCTGTGGATGCAGGCCATGTGGACACATCCCTGCTACTTTACATCTGTGTGGTGTCATTAAGAGAAGTGGTCCCCATGCCATTTGGAGCTTCTTCTCTATCAATATTTGTAACAGTGTTCTGCATCTCTGGGTTTTTATCAGGATAGTTATCTTGATAGAAATAGCACAGGCTATGTTTTGTTTTCTTTTTCCCTTCCTTGCATTGGGAGTCCCCCCAATACTCCTCAAGTGTTTTCAGAAGGTGTGTTAGATAGGTGTAAGAGGTACTAATTTGGTGTCTAAGCTAATGCCCTGGCAGCACAAGGCCTTGTCTTGCTCTAATATACATAACTTGTAATGACAGCTGGGCAGGAACAGGTGACAGCTAGTAGGGGATGGGGATGTGATCCCTGCCTTCCATGTTGGGAGGTGGTTGTGTATAGCCCTCAGCACTGCCAGAAACTTCTGTAACCCATGTAGAAGAATCATACTAGCTCTGATCCAAATTTCTTGTGGCCATCCTGGAATACACCTTACCTGTGTCCAAAAGTCCTGCATGTTTATGTAGATGTACTTTTATGTGTGCTTGTTTCCAGTTTCCAAAGTTTGGTGCTTTTCCAGGTCCCTGTTGTGGGCCTGTTATGTTGCAGGTTACCTGCGGGGGGAGCAAGGTAGTCACTTGGAGATGGGGAAGCTCCAAGAGTGAAATTTAGAAGTGTTGAAGTATTTTCCTTTGATATGTTTAGGAGAACTCTTCTAAACATAGGAGGGAGCATAAGCGTGCAAGGAACTTTACTCTTCCTTGAACTGAAAGCAATGATGAAACAGGTGGGAAGAGAAAACAGGATATGGCAGAAGAGTAAGAAATGTTTCAAAATTTATTATGCATTAGATTCGTTTGTATTGCATTGGTAATTCAGGTTTCCAAATGCCTCTAATTTGACATATGGTAATGTCAAGCGCTTTCCTCGTGGTTTGGTACCTTGCAGTGCTGGGAACTGTCTGGACAGAGAACAAAAAGATGGTTGTCCCAGGGAGCTTAAAATGCACAAGAAACAACAGAGAAATACAGCCAGCTGGGAGGAGCACCAGGAAAGAGATGACAGCCAGGAGGTGATGGAGGTGAATAGGGAATCGCTTTATGGCTCTTGGAAAGTACCTTTTTACCCAGGCATGAGAGTAAGCAGGAAAGTGTGTTGTGGTGCTGGCTTGGGCTGTGATGGAGGTGGGTGTCCAAGAAAAAAATGTCAAAACACATTCACAGTGTAAGAGGGAAGCTGCTGATACCAAGGTACTGGATCTGTAGCTTATCAAGGCAGTATTTTTGTTGTGACATGTTCCCAGGCACTGCCTTGTCTGGGCTTTTCTGGGCTTGTGTCCTGTTGCACAGTGGGAAAAGACATCTCAGAAGCAAGATGAGTTGCCACAGCCCACCCTCACAATGCTCTTTTTAAAAAGGCAGAAGAGGAGCTAACAGACTGAGCTGGTGGCAGTGAATGAGCTGAAATCCACTTTCCTGATTAATGCTCCAATCATCTGTGCTATTACCTGTTTCTTAAGCATAGACTGGAATTGCTCTTACAGCTTCAGCTTCTTGCATTCAGTAGAATTTCATAACAACAGCTTTGTGCACTACTTATACCTGTCACTGTAGCTTTGGTGTGTGGGGCTTGAGGAGATTAGAAGGGATAATTTGGAGGGTTTATGTTAATTTTGTGGATTTTGGAGTACATCATTCCTTCATGTTTCACTAGCAAGGAGAATGAACTGCAAACTGATGCATAGAACCAATAAAAGGTGTCAAGGAAATAAAATGCTGTCCTCAGGGGCAGCCCTGAGTGCTCATGAGCGAGCTGGTTTGTGGTTTCGGTAGGAGATGTAAGCCTTGTTTTGTAAGAGAGTTTGTATATTTTCTTTCAGAACACAGTGGTGGAATAAGTTATTAATTTCAATGGCTGTGTGAATTGAAGGGGATTAGGTGAAGAATGATGCACAATCCTGTAATTAATGGCTGTTGATGTATAATCACAAGGGGGCAGTGTTAAGATTACATATACAACTTCAATTTATGAGTGACGTTCCTTATGAATACATAATCCCTGTCATGACAAAATGCTTGTTGATCACTTTTTGCTGTTTTCACTTATTTTAAAATGAGTGCAGAGACACAGAAGAATTCCCTTTCAGATCTTCAGTTCTGTTGATGTTACTGCTGCTGCATTTGGGTCTCTGCTGCTGATGTGGTTTGATTAGCTGGAGTGTGGAGGTCCAGGTCCTGTTTCTTCTGGCACCCGTTGTCTGCTGTACAGATCCTCTCCCCCATGAACTTTTGGAAGGGCTTAGCAGCTTCCTGTCTTGCATAGCTCCCAAAGTGCACTGGGATGTGCAAGACTGCAGCTGGCTGGACTTTATTTAGAGCTAGGTTAACCACAGGTGCATCTGCTCTGATATCATTTTAGATGTGCCCTTCTTGAGCTTTGTGGAAGCACTCTCAGCACTGTGCGTATTCAGTTGCTTCAGAAGTTACTTGGGTAGAAATCTTTCTTTTAAAAGCAATAAAAGCTGCTAACTTGTGACATCTCCACCCAGCCTCCATCTCTCCAAATATTTAGATATAGTACAGATGATGGAATGTGTGTGTGCGTATGCTTAGAAGCTCAAAACTGAAGTTACATTTTCTGTACTGATCAGGACTGGAGAGGAATTGTCCTACTGTACATGCAGTTATAGAAAGCTGTAACTCAGAACAGGGATCTATTGGAAAGAACAAAGAAAGTTTGGCGATTAGTTTGTAAATTAAAGCACAGCACTTGTGCAGCTCCACCTACAGAAGACACGCTTAAACAAATCTGAGTGTTTCCCAGGACTTTTCTTTTTCCCCCATGGAAGGAAGCAGAAAGGAGGTGGAGAGTGACATGAGGTAACATCAGGCTGCTGCACGCTGGTGATACGAGTGTGTGTTTTGGAAAAGCCTATGCTAAAGGGGCCATTTTCATGCCTTAGCGTGCATGTGGAAAGGACTTGCTACTGGCACTCTGCTTTTACTGGGTACCTGTTCCCTAGTTTGTGCTGTGGCTGCAGGTGGAGCAGGGCTGGGGCAGTTCCTCTGTGAATATATGTTCTCTTTTGTGTTCTCTAACAACCTGTCAGTAGATAGTAGATGACAGATGTGTCCTTCCCTGGTGTAGCTGTAAAGTCTGGCAGTGGTTCATTGGCCTTTCCAAAGCCCTTTCCATCCACTGATCATAAAGGCCTGTGTAGGAGCAATGACTTGAGCTTTTATAGAAGTGCTCTTCTGAAAAATATTAGGAGGTTATCAGAAGGAGGCAGTATTATGCTTTTCCCTTTGATAGGCACATCAGAAGCAGCTCTTCTAATGGATAGAACCAATGGCTGCCTGCTTGTGATCTTGGTTTAAGTGGATTATCTTCCTACAATCCAGAGGTCACACTAGAGCCTGCTTATGACCAAATTGAAAATAATAGCTGCTTTAGATCTTAGACCTTCAAGAATTTGTTCCATTGAAAGAAGATAGCTTTTTAGCCAAGAAATAGCCAAGGGTCATGCTGTTTTGAAATCTTGCATATTCTTGTGTTCTGTATGTGTTTTTATGTGTCAGGTAGCTTTTAAAAGCCAGTCAGGTTAAATTCACATCATGTAGAATACAATGTAAAGTTAGTAAGATTAATAACAGGCTGGCTAAATGTACCATGCCATAGAAATTTTGGTAAAAGCATGACTTTTATGCTGTTCACGCTGTCAAAGTGAGAAGAGCTTTCAGCGCATATCCTTCAATGAGAGCGCTTTGGGCTGAGTGTGATTTCCATCGTGGCTGTAGGAGAGGTGGGCATTGCTTGCTGGAGGAATTAGAATATTTTTCCCCCTGCCACCTTCCTGCACAGGGATACTGTGGCACATGTTCTTGTTGCAGCTTGGCAGGCTAATCATGACAGTAGGACACAGCAGAATAGCCTGTACTCTTATGGAAAATAAAGATGTTAACTTCAGTGTGCCTGTCATCTTCCAGAAGGGATGGTTTAGATACTTCTGCCTGATCTTTTTACAAGGCTTGTGTAGTGATAGGACTAAGGGAAGTGGCTTTAAACTGAGAAAAAGTTAAATTAGATATTAGGAAGAAATTCTTCCGTGTGAGAGAGGTGAGACAGTGGCACAGGTTGCCCAGAGGACTTAGGGATGCTCCATCCTTCGAAATGTTCAGGGACAGGTTTGTTGGAGCTCTGAGCAACCTGATCTAGTGGAAGGAGTCCCTGGCCCATAGCACAGGGCTTTGAGCTAGATGGTCTTTAAGGTCCTTTCCAACCCAAACCATTCTATGATTCTTTGATCTCTGGTGAATGCTGTATTCATCTTATATATTTTTATTGCAGAAGGGTGGTGATGATGGCAGTGGCCAGATTTTATGATCTCTGGGGGGCTGTCAGAGATTCCCGAGTACCACATGATCTGTTATATCACAAGGGGTGGCAGTGGCAGACTTACCCAGGTCCTGTTCACAAAGCATGTGAGCAGCCTGGTGGAAGGCATGTGAGAGATGCAAAGTTCTATTACATTCCTGACTCCTTTCAGCTGGGTTCACTTGCTTTGTGGTTCTCTTCCCTGACAGGTCTTGGCCCGTGGGCAGCTCTTTAGCAATCCCAACTGGAACCTCACACCAAAAGGCACCATGATTATGATGACTGATGTCACTGCAGCCCCCAGATTGGGGTCAACTGCCACCACTCCAGCTGTGGCTCCTAACTTCTCCGGGATGCCAGAGGATGGCAGCCCCACGGCTGTGGAGCAGCCAATATTCCTCATGACCACTGCTGCTCAGGCTATCTCAGGTTTCTTTGTATGGACAGCTTTGCTCATCACCTGCCATCAGGTAAAACCCTGTCACTTGTACTTGTCATTCTTTCCTTTTCCCCACATGAAGAACAGACCATTTCCATAGTGTGAATAGAGAGGAAGCACACGCTTTAAAATTCGCAGGTGTAAAACATTTGGCCATCCCTTGAAGGTTTACAGAAAGGTGTGTTATCTTAGGTCGTCCTTTCACAGATCTTTAGCTGAATATTGCCATTTTTATTGTGTCAGCTGTTAGCTAAAAGATCCTAGTCACCTGTTGTTTGACATTCCTCCTTTGATCTGCTGTGCCAGTGGATTCCACAGGCTGAACTCTGCTGCGGAAAGGAGTAGCAGGAAATGTTTCATTTTAATTTTTCCCCCTCCCCTCTCTCTGGGGCAGGCGTCCTGGGAACCTGAGTAAGTCAAACCTTGCATCCTGTTCTGTACCTCTCTTTCATGCAGTTGTCATGTGAACTGAAAAATACAGTGGGGAAACACAAGCCTTGTTATTTATCAACCCATATTTTGTACCTGTTGGATTGTAGATTCCAGGGTGATGACTAGAATGTAGAAAAGTACAGCCTATTGATGGAGTACAGGGGCTAGTGAAGGTAAAAAATGGATTAGTCACAGATGAATAAGAGTAACACCTGCAGTTTCTCCAGCTTGGGTAACAATTACAAGTGCCATGGATCCTCCTGTCAAATTGATCACCTGCTGAGAGCAGGAAGAAATTTTCCGCTGCAGTATAACATTGCACAGTTAGGGATTAATGCCCTTCTCTGAAGAAACCCGTGGAGGTCAGTGCCAGAGACACTGTTGATTGAAACGCGCTGTTGTCCTCTTACACGGCAGCAGTTCCTGTGCTTTCCTAGGCGCATAAGCACACGGATCACAGGGCTCTTTTGACATCCCAAGGGCAAAGCTCGGAGTCATCTGAACTCTGGTGTCAGCTGTCTCTGTGCTGGATGAGATGTGTCACTGGGATTGTCGCAAGGCAAAAATATCTCTAAGGTTTGTTAGCTTATTTTCAACCTGTTCTCCTCAGGAAATGAGCTTTTTGTGAGCTCCTCATGGGTTAAGAAGAAGAATCAGAAGTATTTTTGAGCATTTCATAGGGAAAGGAAACAGAAGTATTTTTGAGCCCTTCAGTCAGTTTTGACCAGGGAGGAACAAGCAACAGACAGCTGGGGAGGCACAAGCCTCTCTCCCTTACAGTGGAAAGATGAGAGCGTATGTTTTTTTAGTCTCTGGAGAATCCTCACAGCACCCCAAAATGCAGGGTGAAGCTTCAAACAAATGCTTGTACCTCTTCAGGCGGCAGAATCAGTCAGTGGTGAGGCACGTATGTAATCAGCTGGCTGTTAGTAGTTCCAGCAGCTGGGACAGCAGCTCAGGGAGAATTGCTGTACAGAGGCCTTGCGTCTCCTGACTCCGTGGTCAAGAGAGTGTACCCACAAATCATGCTGAAGCTCTGCCCGTGTTATTAGGGCATTGCAGGGGTTGTGCTCATCTTCAGGGTGTGCTTGTGGTCAATACCTTTTCGGGGAGGTGGGTATTCTGTAAAAAAGCATCTTAGCCATCATTAAACCCCACACCTAAGGAACTGTGAGTGGTGGGAGCAGGAAGGGTGGAGATGCTGTGCTCCCCCCAGCCAGTGACTTAGAGAGATCGGCATGTGTGCAGTCAGACAGAACAAACTGTGTGGTTCCTTGAGCACACTGCATGAGCTCAGTGCTCCCTTGATGGCTGACCCTTTGTGGCTGTGCTGTCGCCCGTGTACAGAATAACACCTTTTGAGCAGATGGGCTGTAGCTTATCAGCTTTGGGATGTGCTATAAAGGGCTCTCTTAGGTTGCTTCAGGTGAAAGTCTAGAAAGCATCCAAAACAGCCAAAAGTGTGAGTGTTCACAGCAAGCGTGCCCGCACCTTCTCTTTTCAGAGAAAAGCAGCCTGCAGTATAATGAATCTTAGGTACTTAAAAGAGGATAGCAGGAATGTAGAACTGATGGCTGGAAAAAAAGGTATGAACAAAAAGAATGTGAGCAAGGTTATGTAAAAATAAATCAATTCCCTATAAGAAACTAGATTAGAAATGCCTCCATTTTCCCTCTCCTTCCCCCTCTCTGCAAACTAAGGGTTGCTGTATCAGTGCCATACGATAACAGTGACTTGTCTTTTTTGTTCATCACCTTGAGGCTGCTGGAGGCAATCGAGAGGTGATTTAGTGAGTTTGTTTTTCCTGGCCCAGTTCACTCTCCAGTTCTACTTTCTCCTCTCTGCTCCATATACCGCTGATCCTGGTCTCCCCTCTCCGTCTCTCAGATCTACATGCATCTCCGCTGCTATAGCTGCCCAAATGAACAGCGCTACATCGTTCGGATCCTCTTCATTGTGCCCATTTATGCCTTTGACTCATGGCTCAGTCTCCTGTTCTTCACCAATGACCAGTACTATGTTTACTTTGGCACAGTGCGGGACTGCTATGAAGGTAAGGAGGGGTCAGACAGAAAATGGGGGGGTGGGAAGTCTCTGCCCTGAGAGAACTTTATTTCTGGTTGAAAACAGCATTTCTGGAGAGAGCATCGCTGTCACCTACTGAATGGTGTACCTAACTGGATGACCATGGCTTGCTCAGTGACTGAAAATCATAGAATGGCAGGATGGTTTGTCTCAGGATGGACCTTTGAAGATCATCTAGTGCAGCACCTCTGCCATGGGCTGGGACACCTTTCACTAGATCAGGTTGTTCAAAGCTCTGTCCAACTTGACCCTCTCCTTCACTGGCCTCTGAGCATGAACCTTCCTTCCAGGGTTCTCTAGAGACTTAAGTTTATGGTTTTCTGGGGTCCTTTGCTTCAGGAATGTAAAAGATTTTGGTGGAGCCAAAAAATCTGATGGTATCTGGGTGTTAGAAAGTGACATATTGCTGAGCTCCTGCATCTTTTAACAGCACTTAGCAGCCAGACACTGCTTTGTCCTGTGTTCCTGGTGCAGCTTGTTAGCAGTGTATTCTTCTGGTCCCATCCTGTGGCCAGTTGTGTGCTTGCACAGTGGCCACGTGCTGGGGCTGGTGAAGTGTAAAGTGCTTTGGAGTCCTGTAGAAGAGAGGGTGCCACGTTCAGGATGATCACCTGCTTAGTTTTGGTTATCTGCTGCCGCGATACACTAGCACTGTATGTGAGGGAAATGGTTACTTTCCTGTAAATGCTATTGTAACTTCCCTCCTAGTCTCATCCTCTAAGAAGCCTCTACCCACTCAGCAGGAGATACTGCACTCTGGCAGTGTCTTTTCGAGGACAATTTCTCACCATACCCTCATAAATCTTAAATCATTGGTGCAGTTGTTTTGGCGAGATCTGCAATGCAGGGAGTTGCCCCTGGCCATGTGAACAAGTTAATCAGCTGAAGAGACCAGGAGGCCTTCCTTCACGTCCCCAGCAATGCTCTGGATGCAGCAGCAGATGGCAAATGCGCACACACGATGCAAGAAGGCATCTTTGTTTCGGGCCTGGGATTTTTTCTTTCCCCGCCCCTGTGTGTGTGTATGGGTCTAGCAGGAAGCCTGCTGCTCTCCTAGCAACAGCCACTGTCCCTCTGCCTCTCTTGCCCTGGGAGTTTGCAAGCATTTGAGCATCTGCTCAGGAGGCTGCCAGTGCTCCAGTGTTCACCTCGGCATGTTGGCCTGTGTGAGAAAACTACAAGTGGAGGTGAAGATGCCTTTGGAAAGCAGGTTCTCTCCCTCACTTTTTCTGGGGATTGCTTTGAAACAGCCTTTGTCTCTTGCCATCCACCTTCTTTATATTTTGGAAAGGTTTTACATTGCAAAGTGGGCTTTTAGGGAATGGAGGAAGAAGACCCTACTAGTAAATTTTGAAAGCTGTCTTAAGCCATTTACGGACTGTATTTTGTAGTGTATGTTAGGAGGAGCCTGTTCTGGTTTTGCTCTCTCATGTCACTGCTTCTGTACAAATCAAGGTGTCAGAAACACTGACACAAGTGGGGTTTATTTGGGGCGTTTTTTATGTTGATATCATGAATACCATCTGATGGATGTGGATGGGAATGGGAGAAGAGTTCTTTGCTGGTGTGATGAGCTTTGCTAGTTAGCACTTCTTTTGGGGGTGAATGGGCAGATATTTCTCCCTTTTGTTTTGTTTTGTTTTCTTCCTCTGATGTCATCTTTTCCCTAGAGCTTGGGGAATGGGCAGCTGGTATTGTAATGACCACATCAGAGGGCAGGGGTCACTGGAGGACAATAGGAAAAGCTTAGCTTTTCTTCCTCTGGGTGCTGTCAGCTAAGTTGCAGGAAAATTGAAGGCAAAAGGGGTTACCACAGTTATTTAAATAAGTTTTCTGTGGTTGGTGTTTTTTGTCCTGATGAAAGCTTTGGAAATTATTACTGTGTGTACTTGGTTCAATAATAAGGATTACAGATCATT
Source organism: Motacilla alba alba (assembly GCF_015832195.1). Taxonomy (NCBI): domain Eukaryota; kingdom Metazoa; phylum Chordata; class Aves; order Passeriformes; family Motacillidae; genus Motacilla; species Motacilla alba. Next base: position 49,906,570 of record NC_052031.1, read on the forward strand.
GGGATATCATAACAATATCCCAATTACATACATAGAAGCATGTATACCACTGGCTTTTATGTGCCATAGCAGTCTTGCCAGCTAGACACGTCTACAAGCCATAAGTACAGTGTTTTGAGACTATAAGTGTTTTGGGGACCGTGGAGTATCTTTGCCAGGGCATAGTTTAGATGCTTATAGAAGAATTTGTCTGACTTCGGAAGATCATTCATGTGGAAAAATTGACCTCAGGTCTAATAACTGGCTGCTTGGGGAGATCAGCTTCTCAGTGTTGTACATTATTAAGTTCCTGTTCTTATTTTAAAGTTCCTTGAGACTGCTGTTTCTATCCCGGTTATTTGGGGCAAAAACCAGGATTTGGGTGTTGTCATTCCAGGGAATGTTAAGACACAGGTGACCATAGAATATAATGTTGCAAGAAGGGTCATCTGGTCTGTCATTTTGCCCCAGGGCTGTCCGTGTCAAATGCAGAAGTACAGTCCTTGCCCTAGAAAATCTCACGACTTTGAGGGTCCAACAGCAATTATAACAACTCAAGAGAGTGGCAGACAGGGTGTATACAGGCTCACTTCAGGCACATTTAAGTGAGTTTGGATCCCATGAAAAGGAGATACGTCTGTAGTTATGGGGAACTGAAATGGGGCAGAGTGTTAGTGATCAGTCTGTCATCTGTAACAGGTTTCTGGAGAAGGCAGAAAAGAGGTGGCCTAAGGAGAATTTTATTCAGCACGCAGGAAATTTCATCTTTTTGAGGAAAGGAAGCACAGAGCCTGTTTTGCGGAAGTCCCCACAAGACATGAAAACAGAGTTTCACTGATTGTTGTAAACTCTGTGTTTCTCCAACTCTTATGTCTGTAGCCTGGTTACCTGGCAGAGACAAACTGTGTTCATCAGCTAAAAGGTTAAATACAGGAGATAACATGGCTGGTGGATCAGAGATAGCTTTTCCAGATTATTTAGTACCAGTGTAATGTCCTGGAATAATGCACAGGAACCCTGTAAAGAATGGCATCTTACAGATGCCAAATAAAACAGAGACTGACCACAGTTTTAAATGGTTCTGTGACCCTTTTGGCACAAGTCATGGAACTGGCCTGGGACCTTGGCCAAACTCCCATTCAGATTGTCTTGTGAGTGCTGAGGTAGGATGATAAATGCAGTGAAAATCTGGAGTGCTTTGAAGAGAAAGGTGCTGCATAAGCAGTCCCTGCTTATGTTTGGTCTATTGCCTGTACTTTAGGTCCTTGCACCTGTTTTGAAGTTGGTTGTCATTTTACTGTGATTGATGTCTTTGCAGCCTTTGTAATATACAACTTTCTCAGCCTCTGCTATGAGTACTTGGGAGGGGAGAGCTCCATCATGTCTGAGATCAGAGGGAAACCAATTGAGTGAGTATTTATTGTGCTTACAGCATGACGCTGTCCTCCTTCTGTGCCCATCTACTATTTCTTTATCCCTGTCCTGAAAAACTGTGTCAGGTGGCAAATGTCTGCTGGAGCTGGGCAGCGTGGATGATGATGATTTACCTTGCTCTGAGACAGATCAGGCTGATCACATCCTCTTAAGCAAGCTGGACTGATTCACAGGTTTTCTGGACACCTGCCTGTTCCTTTGTTTATTTTCTTACTCCCTTCTCTTCCTTTAAATATTTTCTGTCTTCAGTTGATTGTGTGTGTCTCCTCTAGGATCTATATTTCTCCCCATGCTATTCGGAGACAGGAAAAAAAAATTGCAGCGTATAGTCAGGATGTTGTTTTAGACGCGTCTCCAGAAGAGGGTATGGCCATAACTGCAGTCATTGTTGCAGAAAGCATCAGTCCTGCAACTTAGCTACAGAGAGGTAGATAAAGAGGGTAGGAATCTTGCACTCTTGCCCAAATCTTGCTTGTGAACTGTGTCATCTTGTGTTGGTTCTTTCAGGTCCAGCTGTGTGTATGGGACTTGCTGCCTGTGGGGAAAGACATATTCAATTGGATTCCTGAGATTCTGCAAACAGGTATGGGCTGGGACATTCTGCAGAAATTAAGTGTGTGGGGGTGGCAATGGTGCCTTTTGCTGCTGAATTTCTGACATCTTTGATCGGGGCTCTAATAGCATTTTGAGAGGCCTGCAGACTGCTGAGAAGAAGTGTTTCAGGGTTGGTTTGGTGTTAAGAATTATTTAAATATGTTAAGAACGATTTTAACATTTTTTACTCAACCCCACATCAGGAAGGCCTTAGTTTAAGACACCAGTTATCTCCGGGAACTGATGTTAATCCTAGGAAGAAACTCTTTTTGTCTCTGGATTACAGAGGTCCCAACTCCAAGAAATTTATGTCTCTGTTGTGTTGCAGACACCTCACAGTTGTGTAACAGCCTCCTGAATTCCCAGTGCTGCTGTTGTGGTTTGGAGCTGAGGAGGGGTGGAGGTTAAGCATGACACATTGGTTTGTAGGAGGAACCAAGTATTGCTCACCATGTGTGTCTGTCTGTGCTGAACTGGGTATGTCGAGGGCGGGTGAATGGGGGAGGCCCAAACCTCGATACAGCCCTTGTCTGCTCACTGCAGGTCACTCACCTCTGGCTGTCGTGAAACAGCAGGTGAATTTTAAGGCTTTGCTCGCTTGCTGAAATGAACACAGGAGGTTTCTGTGGAGGCAGTGTGAAGCAGGTCTGGTTCTTTGAAAGGGCTCAGGTCATTGTAATTTCAGTCAGCAGGTCTAGATATCTGCCCTGGCTTCTCCTGAACTTCACGGCCCATCTTCTGTGTTTTAGCAATATGCAGGAACATTGAAAGTACAGTGCAGCCTCATGGTAATATCCAGTGTTCAGCTGTGCTGCACAAGTGGCCATTTTCAAAGGACCACTGCTTTTGCGAATGTGTTCTATTTGTCCCTGCCCCATGTTTTGTCCTTACAGCTTTTCTGTTCTCTTGCCTCATAATTTCTTTTCTAGTCTGAACCCAGTATGTTGTTTCAGCTGTTCCTCATGTGTTTCATCTGGACACCCTTTGGTTGATTCACTGCATTACCTATTCTTATTGCTCCTAATGTTAATTTTTACCTTTTAAATACATTGTAAGCAGATATAACACCCATGAAAGTGAATGAATGCTGGTGAAATAATTTCCCTTAGAATTCTTGTTTCTCGTGTCCCGCAGCCTCTTGCAGTCACTACCTGGGTTGCACATGTCTGTGTTTGGAAAGTTTGTTCACAACAGTGAAGACTAGAAGCATGCCTTGGGGTATGGGGAAGGTGTGTTTTTTCTGCTGGCCTCCACAAATCCCAGCTCTTTTGGTAATTCTGTCTTTGGTAGATATTTTGCTTTCCTTTCGCTGGGATCTGGCAGTAATTTTTCTACTCATGCCTGTCCTTTGCTAACTGCTAAGTCTGCTGTGGATGCTGTGAGGAAGGTATATTGCAAAGAGATGCTTAAATACTTCCATCCTTCTTGGCTTGAACTTAAATATTGTCTTGGTGAGAAATTGTTGATGCCAAGGTTCACTTTCTGGTACTTCTAGACTTTCAGGATTTTTGGGGAAGGCCTTTCAAGGTAAATTCCTGGGAAGGCTGGTGTGAAAGGGCAACAGGACAAATGTCAGTGCTGACCTGTGCAGTATCCACCATGGTGTTGATCAGGAAGAGGAATGTGTTGAAATGAACACCTTGCCCTTTTTAGCCCTGTTCTCAGTATCTCCGGCAGTTCTTTTGCCTCCCATCACCACCTGCCCATTTCTGCTCTTTCTGATCCCTTTCATCCTGAAGGAATCTGTGTGTTATAAATTTTTTCCTTACCACCTTAACACTGTGTCCCCCCCCAGTTTTTCTCAGGCAGGTGCCTGTTGTGGGTCAGTCGGTCTGCCTGTGTTGCCTGTGGACCTCCAGCAGTGTGGTGGTGTGCTGCTGTCTGTGGTGTGAAATACAGTTTGTTTCCTGAAAGATGTCTTGAGCAGGATTCTTTGCTGGGCCTCTATCTGGTGACCCTCACACATGGGTCACACACCATCCATGTGCTTCCCATATGCTATAGCATCTTCTAGGGAAGCAGCTAAAAATAGTATGTGGTGGTTTGGATTGCAGGGAAATGGTTAAAATGTCCCCAGATCAGAAGGAGGGGAAGCTCAGAGGATGGAGTTGTTTACCAATTAGCTTGACCTTTTCCAGTTCACATATTTAAAGTGACTCACTAACTGGCATGTGCTGGGGTTTTTAATCTCCTTGAAGTCTTATGACCACTAACAAATTGCATCGTATCCAAAGCAATTATTACTGTTTGGTTTTACCTTCTTTCCATACATAGCCCTCCCCACATGCACACAGGTCAGCACCTACCCAGGCTCTTCCAGCCTCCTTCAGGGAGACACAGGTCACATCTCTTCAGGGAGACATTTTTAGGGCCTTTTTAGGACTTTTTTTAGGACTTTGAAGTTCAACATCTGCAGAAAGTTGAGGAATGCAGTGGCTTTGAGAGAACACTCAGTCCCAATAGGAGCAGTAGTTTATACGGGCAGAATGGATAGAGCTGATCGCAAGTGCTGCGGAATCTTTGGGGAGATTCAGTAAAGGTCATGTGGATGACAGCAGAATAGCTCTTAACTTGTGTGTGGCAACACACATTGCTGTGTTTACAAAATGCCTGAATATTGTGGCAGTTGTCAAAAGTTCCTCCTCAAACAGTGGGGTTCCCCTCTGATCCAGGGGACTTTCTTGCCTAACTTTGTGACAGCTGTGGACTGGAGTTTGCTTTCCTTCCCCAGTATGTCTCTGTTAAACTTGCTGTGTCTATGCCATAGCACAGTGTGAGATTTTTTTGCTTTTTGTACTGTTACAGTGCATAAATGTGCTGCAGCAGCTCTGGAAGAGTGGGGCTGAGCAGCTTCTAGGAGCAGCCCTACAGAGAGGTTTTTCTTCCCATTCTGGACAAGTAGATAGCACATGTACATCTTCTGAAACTCCTTCATCTCCTTTTGTGTGCTGCAGTCCTCAAGCACAATCAATTAGCAAGTGCCAGGGTAACACATCTTGTTGGGCTGGATTGTGTTGCCTTTTTGAGTGGTCCCAGTGGACACTCCATTGTGATGCTGTTGGCAGCTTGTCCTCTCACACCACCTGCCTTCTGATTCCTCCCCTCTCATTCCTGTAGGCTACCCTGCAGTTTTGTGTGGTGAAGCCCCTCATGGCGATCAGCACAGTCATCCTTCAGGCCTTCGGCAAGTACCAGGATGGTGACTTTGAGTAAGTTTATTTATTTAGCATGCAAGATTTGGCTGCCCTTTGTCTGTCTGGCTTTGCTTATTGTCTGTGTGTGTGCTGGGAAAAGATGGGAGTACATGGGTTGATGTGCATGAGAAAAGAAGGCAGAGGTAGCTCTCTTTTAGCTTCATGTTTCTTCTACCTAGGTTTGAGGGTGGGAATGGGACAGGGAGGCAGGAAGGAAATGGACTCTTGGAACTTTTACTGACAGTGGCAAGGGGAAAACATGCTGAAGTTTCAGGCATTCATATATGTCTTCTCTTTTCAGTGTAACCAGTGGCTACCTCTATGTGACGATCATCTACAACATCTCTGTCAGCCTGGCACTGTATGCCCTCTTCCTTTTCTACTTCGCCACACGTGAGCTGCTCAGTCCCTATAGCCCAGTCCTCAAGTTCTTCATGGTGAAGTCTGTCATCTTCCTGTCCTTCTGGCAAGGTGAGCTGCTTTTCCCTTCCCTTGGTAGGCATAAAGAGCTCTCTGCAGGGGCTCAGACACGAGAGTTGATAGAGCAGATGTTAATTAATAGACAAAATGTCTTTCTGTATTCCATTTGGTTTATAGTCATTCATCGCTTTTCTCTGGGGAAGCTGTTTTGCACGGTTTAATTTTTGTTTATATGCTCCTGAATCCTTATTTTCCCTCTGTGTGTGTGCACAAGAACATGTATTTGGCAAAATCAGCTGCTAGGGTGAAGAGTTCTCTGCATTCCTGAAACAATCATAAAGCACAAGCTGCCAACATTTTATCTGCAGGCTGCCATTTTATTGATTAAAGTGACACATCTAAAAAGTTTTAGTGCTTTTTTTAGTGCTCTATAAATAAAATTTTAATGGTATGTCTGTAGTGTATGTGAAGGAGCAAGCTGGCTGGATGCAGTGTGTACTGCCACAGAACCACTGCTGGGAGAAGGACACTCAGAATTCACATGAGGCAGAGGCACAGTCGGAAAGTTGAAATTCCACCTAAGCTTAGTGCTTCTGACTAATTGGCTCTAAGCATTTCCCTGTTCAATGCCCTACTTAGGTTTACTGAGTTGCACTTCAAAGACTAATTGAGTAGGAACTTAGGTAGAATTCAGGCTGTTGGAGTATAGCACATCCTCCCTGTTTACAGACAAACTAATAAACTCTCTGGTTTATCATCTTGAGGCGTCTGATCACACACTTTGTCTTCTCTGAAATTCTTCAGCCACTAAGCTGTGGACAGGGAGAAACCTCTGTCTTACAGTGGTGTGTCAAAAACACTAATATGCTTAAATGAAAAGTTCTTTTACTTCGGTTTTTGTTCTAGCTAGTGCAAGTGCTGATGTTGCAAAGTGTGGGATACGTCAAAATTTTCTAATGAAAGGATGTTCTTTGGTGTTTGATCTTTGTATGCTTTCAAGTCTAATCAACAAGAAAAGAGGTTTAATCTGTGAAATAGGAGCTAACAAACAAGCTCCAAGTGATGTCCAGGTGTTAGAAAGAGGAATTACTTGACAGTAGAACTGCCCTGTTAAGGTTTAGGGATCAATGTTTTTCAGTGACCTCAGGGGAGGTTAACAAAGCTTGGGAAGAGGGACGTACCAGATAGTGGACGCAAAGAATGCAGAATTTACAAGCCACTAAAACATTTGGCAGAACCCCCAAGGTAAGGAAGAAACTAATAAAGACAGCTCAGCAACTGTGCTGAATCAGCTCCAGCAGAGTAAAAGGTAATGCTGGCAGGGGGAGATCATGGCCACTGACCCAAGAAACCACCGACTCGAAAGGAGAGAGACACTGAGCATGCAGACTAATTAGCATGAGCAGGGAGAGGTCCATTAACCAATAGAAGACAGAATAGTAATTAAAAAGAGAACTAGGTAATTTTTAGCCAAGGAACATTAGTGGCTTTGTTTGGTAAAATGTATAAATAGCAAAAAGCTTTGGTAGTCATCATGCTGGCTTTGTGGATTTGCCAGCCAGCACCCCTTTCTATGCAGGACTGTAAATAAGCCAAATACCTTGACTCTTTGTATGGATTGGCCTCTTGCACACTGTGTGAAAGAACCTATTTTGGGACAACACTGAGATCACAGGATTGCTTACAGAAATATCTGACTCTTCTTACCCTTTTGGACTTAATCAAATCCTACAGCAGTTAGTTCCACAATTTATGTGTCAGTTGAGGACAGAAGAGGATCACTGTTTGAACATTCTTTACCTAAATGTATTTGTCTCATTTTATTCTTCCTTTCTCTGTTGTACAAGTGACCATAGGTGCGTGTTTGTAGCCCACTCTGTTTGTTGCTCCTGTGGTGAGTGGGCTTGTGTCTAGGGCATACAGCACAAACAGCTATTTCCATTCTTTGCAGTTACTGTGAGACCGTGTTTTCTGCACATTTACATGAACTTATTACTTTGTTTAGGGATGCTGTTGGCCATCTTGGAAAAGTGTGGTGCCATCCCCAAAATTCACTCTGCTAATGTGTCTGTGGGTGAAGGCACAGTAGCTGCTGGCTATCAAGACTTCATCATTTGTGTGGAGATGTTCTTTGCAGCCATTGCCCTGCGCCACGCCTTCACATACAAGGTGTATGTGGACAAGAGAATTGATGCCCAAGGTAGGAAGCGTGTCAGTACACATGGCTTGTCTCTTTGGTAGTGAGACTGGGTGCAGACTGGTCCCTCAGGTAGCCAGCACACTGATACGACTCCCAACCTGATAGCTTGGAAAACACCACATCCCCTCCTGTGTGGTGTCTGAACAGATTTATTGTGCAACAGCTCTCCAGGGCGGAAACCTTGCCTCAATTGCAAACTGTTCCCTTTTCAGTTCCCCAGTATGCCACCCACGACAACTTGTTGCAGACCTGAGGGCTGTAAGATGTTGCATTGTTTCGGTAGAATGGGTTTGTCCTTCTTCCTGTCTCCCCAAAGGGGAACTCCACTGCTCCAGATTGTGTAACAGGCTGAAGGCAGGAGGGACAGGGCCTAAAACAGGCTCTGGTTTGAGTCTGGCTTGGGAAGATGAGGCTGTGCTTTGGCAATATGTTTGTCACAGAGGAGGAAGATCTTCCTGTAATGACTTTGTGAGGGCTGGGCTGCTATAAGGAAGATTTTTATTTTGGGGAAGAGGAAGATGGATGTTATCTCTGGGAAAAGGGGGTTTTGTGCCTAGTCTGTGCAGTGTTTTCCAAATAAAGGGCTTCCTTCCTTCTGTGGGAGATCTGTGCCGAGGTGCTGGAACACAGCAGCCCTTGGGCAGTGTCAGTGTAGGTGACCCCTCCATCCCAGCCAGCCCCAGAGGTTTTGGAAGAACAGTGGTTGCAGTGGGGGGAGATGAGATCTGTGGGTGATGAAAGGGTAAACTACAGGTCAGTACAGTGGGGAATATTTCTGCGGTGGGCCTTGTTCAGTTCTTGTTATTTCCTCTTTCTCTGTCTCTGTCTTTCTCTCCTCTTCCTTTTATCTCTCCCTTGCTTTGGCCACTGGTCCCTGATGCAGCTGTTCCATCATATGGGCCATACGGTAGGTACAGCATGCTTTGTGTGTTTGTCTCAGTTGTTTTTTAGCTGGGATGCTGTTCTCTCCTGATTCCCAGCCTGCCTACAACCTGCCCTGCCCCTTGTTCCCCTTTCCTTGCAAGTCGTGACTCCACTGCCTCACACAGCTGCTTTAGGGTTGTCTGGATTATAAGTAGTAAAACAGCTGCGTGGGCATTAATGCCTAGCTTTAGAGCATTTGTGTCAGAGCTCTGGGAATCTCTCTCCGAAGAGTTGCGCAGGCTCTCAAAGGAGCTGCTCCCACCCCAGCCTCCCTTCACTTTTATAATTGCCACAGATGATCAGCACACTTTGGTTCTCTAGGGAGCTCATCCCCAGAACTGAGCAGAGCCAGAAGCCCACACTGGAAATGGAACCTAGAAGCCATGAGACATGGCAGCTCCTAGGAGACACCACTTCCCTCTGTGCTTAGCACTTGAGTGGTACATTCTCCATCTGCCGCTTTCTTCATGGTGTCATCGTGACACATGGGGTAGTTCTGCCTCTAGTACTGCCTGTTTCCCTCCTTTCCTTACTTTGCGCTGCTTTTTGCTTTTTACTCGTATGATCTCTTTCCCATGGGCACTCTGATACCACCTAACAGTCTTAATTTGCAGTGAGTGGAATTGCAAATGCCATTTCTCCTATATTTTTAGAATTTACTTAGTTTTTGTCTTCTGGAAGTGTTTAGAGGAGCACCCCCTACCTGACTGTATTCATTGCACACCCAGGCCAGCACCAATATTGTGTAGTGGAGCTTGTCACTGTGGGTATGTCCTGTTCTCATGGTATGTCCCCCATTTGGTGATGTGGTGGATTCACTTGACTCACTGTGTCTGGGTTTAGGAGCACCACTGGTAAAACTCAACACTAATTGTGTGGCATTTCCTCAGCAGCTGCTTAAGGAAGTCTGTAATGCACCTTTTGTGGGATCTAGGACTGCATGTTCCCTGTTCTCCTTACCTTTGTATTAATGGTGGTAGGGAAGGCAGCAGTGTTCTTTACTTGTCCCTTCCTGTCTTATCCAAACAGGTCGCTGTGCTCCCATGAAGAGCATCTCCAGCAGCCTCAAGGAGACCATGAATCCCCATGACATTGTCCAAGACGCAATCCACAACTTCTCTCCAGCCTACCAGCAGTACACCCAACAGTCGACACTGGAGCACGGTCCCCCCTGGCGCAATGGCAGCCATGTGATCTCGCGCTCCCACAGCTGCTCTGGTGCCCGTGACAACGAGAAGACCCTCTTGCTGAGCTCCGATGATGAATTCTAGGAGGCGAAACTGCCAGCACAGGCTGTCATTTTCCTTCTTTTTTTTTTTTTTTTAATAATTTATTAATGCAGAAACACACAAGTCATATCACTTCCTAGAGAGTAAAGATTGCAGAAGTGGGCACTTCCCATTAGCTTTTGTGGGTACGGACACAATGAGCAATGCGGAGGTGGCAGAATGGCCAGAACTCCATGCTCGAGCCCATTCCTTATGGCAGCAATCAAATTGAATGATTCAAGCAAAGCTCCAGGATTTGGGGCTCTGGCTTCCCACACCTACCCAGCTTGGTGTGGAGTGTGACTGACTGGAGCCTAGAGTTGTAGCCAAAAATGTTTTTGGTTTTTTTCTAACAGGACAACCTGACTGCTTTCTGTTTCTTTTCCTGAATGGTTGTAGGCACAGTTTTCCCCCCGGTTCCCTGGTACTAACATCTCTGTGATCCTTGGGAAATAGGATGGGGATGCAGCCATAAGCATTCCTGAGGACCACACCAGAGACTGGTCTTTCTAAATAGCCATTGCCCTGAGTGCTAAGTAAGGAACATTCTGAGTACCTGGTTATGGGTCCTGGAGTCACTTGAGGGAGCGAAGGGGAAAAGGACAGGACTTTCTGTGTGTTCCTTGGCTCCCTCAATCCCAAGTTGCTATAAAAGCTTGTTAAAGCTCAGTGGGGATGGAATTATATTTTCATAAGGGTGGAGTTTTTTAATCACCAGGTGTCCAAGCTTGCCATCTCTCTGGCGTTCCTGTGGCAGGAAGCCTCCCTGGAGCATCTTTCTGCTGCTAACAAGACTGAGGACTGGCTATGATAGATGGTGGAAGTTTGTAGAGCTCTGGCCCCTTCACCCCTCTTTGGGAAGAGAAGATATGTAAACACAAACCCAGTTTTTCTTCTTGTTTCCTGTCCCCCAGCATCACATCTGCCCCTGTTAGAGGTAGGTGCCAGAGCAGGTCCTGGTCTCTCACAGGTAGCTCTCCCCACGCTCATCATCACTGACTTACCCTGAGCTACACAAGTTTCACCCTTAGGCTGGAATATTCAGGAAGGAATGTTGCACACTCCTTTGTTTTTTTATCTCTGTAGCTGTTCTAGGGCAGACTGGAGCAGACTTGAAACCTGACATGACCTGGCTGGTCAAATTTTTCTCTTTTATTTTCTCAGGCAGCAATTGCTGCTGCTGCTGCTGCACATTTCACAGGCTCTGCTGCACCTGCAGTGCTATCAAGGGTGGAACCAGCATCCATGGAAGTGGGAGAAGCTTCCCCTTGCTTCTGTTGGGTTTTGGATGAATCCATGAGTACTTAGCGGAGCCAAAACAAAGGTGATCCCTCTGTAGATCTATCCAGGGACCAGGAAATGCCTCTTGCTTGCTTAAAATGATCTAGGAGAAAAGTAGGCAGCACACTCAAGTGCTACAGCTCAGATGCTCCTACCTGCAAGCAGGAAGCAAAATTGAGAGATTGGAGCAAGCTGCTGTGCTCAGCTGTAGTTCCTCCGTTCCTCTCCTGCTTTACGCCTCCCCTGCCGAGAGCAGACCTGTGTGATTCTGGATTGCTCCTTGCTGTCCTGCTAGGAGAACTGGAGTCTGGTTTGCTGCCTGGAGTTTTTCTTTCCATTTGCTTCCTAATCCATCTGCTTGTTCGTTGAGTGTCTCAGAAGCAACAGTGGGTGAAGAGCACCTCATTTATTCAGCACCTCTGCCCAAGCTGAGCAAAAGGGCTTGAAGAGAGGCAGGTTTGCTCCCTGCTGTGACGATGAGATAGGGAAAAGCTTAAGGATAGTGCCTCCTGCTGTACTGATGTTTCTCGGGGATGGTGAAGCAGGTGAGATCAACAGAACTGTTGAGGGAGCTGGAGGCAGGGTCAGTGCATCCAGCAGCTTCTCTGCTGCTGGATTTCCCCATTCACACACATCCTGCAATGCCATACTGTTGGTTACTAATTTTCCTAAGTTTCTGAGTGCTTAATTAGACATGCAAACACACTCTGCCAGGCTTTGTGTGGGCTTGGTATAAAATTTCCTCATGCATAAGCTGCCTGGAAAGGAGGGCTGAGGGTTGAACAGACTTTGCTTCTGTCTTCTATGGCTTTGATTAATATTCCTTTAATGTGAGATACTGATGTTTCTCTCTCTCTCTTAGGAAAGTGGGGCATGGGACCTGATCCCATACTCCCCTTTCTTTGCATTTGCAGGCCTTGATGATGTCCTAGTATCACTTGGTGACTGCCCCCAGTCTTTGTTGCATTTGGCTGGCTGAAATCTGTGTGATTGCCCCCATTGAGTATGAAGGTGGTCCAGGCTTAGAGAAGCATGTCTTAGAACTTTTTTTGAAATGTTTCCTGCATACATATGTGTGTGTGTATATATATATATATATGCACTGTGCAGAGGATCTGGATATTCTCAAAGCATCCTGTGTGTAATGGTTTCAAGTATAACTCTTTTGCACCAGCTGCCTTCGGAGGAGCCTGGTGAGCTAGTACCCAACAAGCCAGCTGCCCTGCTTTATAATTTTATATATATATGTTTTTTGACACCACACAAAATCATCCAGCACTGAGCTTCCTGCTCTTCCTCATGACTGGCAAGTGCCAGAGCAAGCACTGGCTCTGAAGCCACTTTGTGTTGAAGGAACAAATATGAGATCCAGAGCTTGAGACCAAGAAGGCCAAGGCATCCATGGTCTCATCGATCTGCTCACGGTAGCCCACAACCCGGGAAATGTGCCAGTTCCAGGAGTAGACCCTTGGAGCTGCTCTCCCTCACCTGCTTCCGCTCTCCTTCCTTCCTTTTTTGTTTACTATGTAACATACCCATGGGATTTGTTTATTATTTTTCCATATAGAGTAGTTCTTTGTATATAAATGACTGAAAAAAGTATGATAAATAAGACAGAGTCACCTAGTTTTGTACCTATTGTGTTTAACTGATGTGAGCTCAGCGACAAGCCGCTCTCTATTTTGGTCTTTGTGACGTTATACTCCGCAGAAATGAGCAAATATGATGACAAATAAAAAATATAGAGATAATATAGATTGTACTTAAGCTGCCTCTGTGTGGTGCTGTCTGGGTGACTTCGCTGAGTTTTTCCTCCTTGCAGGGACTGAGGCTTGGTGGGTCAGGATCTCTTGTCCTCTTGGAAGGAAAGCTCCAGATGTCTGTGTAGGAGCTGATGGAGAAGCATCACTGCAGCCAGCACGCTGGGCTGAGACACCACTGCTGGCCCAAGGCAGGAGTGAAACCCATGAGTCACAAACCTGGAGTAGAGATTAATCCTTCCTTAGGTGCTCACTGTGAAACACTGATGGGAGGGAGGGGGCCCTAGCAAACAGTGGCTTTGGGATTTTCTTCCATGAGAAGTGTTTGGGGCTGGGGCCATTTGCAGTGGCAGAAGGAATGGGAATGTCAAATCCCCAAACCATCCTGAGTGCTGCAGCCTGCTGGGGACCTGGCCCACCTGGGAGTTTGGAACATGCTCACCACTTCCAGCTCAGCTCTGAGGAAGGGTGGCTTTTCCACACAGGGAGGAGGTCTGGCTTCATCTCTCGATAAGGTGCCTTCCACACTTCTTCCCCTTCTCCTGCCATCTGTGGGCAGCTCACTGCTTTGTCCTTGCTGTTCCCAGGTAAGGTGATAAGGTCACTCAACAGGGAAGTTTTTGGGCACAGATGCCTTGCACCTGCCTCTCCTGCACCTGATCCAAGGACAGCCTGGAGGGAATGTTTGTAGTGAAAAGCATTATCTGTCTCAGGAAAAGCTGATTCAGCACAGCTGCATAGCTCCTGAAAGCAATTGCTTTGGGGGTGGTATTCAGCATTAAGCATGCTTTATTAGCCATTTTCTCTCAGAGACTATACATCTGGTTTTGTCCTAAAAATCCATGAGCTATCCCCCGTCCCATCTTTTTTGGGCACATTCTTGAGCATGTCCTGCAGCAAAGCCAGAGGGAGACAGAAAACCTGGTCTCAGACACAGCTCTGTCCCAAGTTCAAGAATGACCAAACACACTCCCACTGTGGAAAAAAAAAAACCAAACTTGCTTTATTTGTAAAGTCTACAAAATACAGAGGAGTCGGGTAGGACACATACTGTAAGTCAGAAAATAAATAAAGTTTTTTTTGCTCTATATAAGTATAAGATAAAATGTGATTTGCATATATAAAATATAAAGTACGGCTCTGTACCAACATCCTGGCTGTGCCGAGAGGCGGAATGGCAAAGAGGACGTGAAAATAACTTATGTTCGTGCAATAAATAAACCCAAGAGGAGTCAGGGTGGGGGATGCCAACCACAGTGCCCCATCCAGGAGTGGCAGGCACCTCTCTACAGGGAAGAATGGAGGCTGCAGCCGAAGGCGGCTGGCGTGGCAATACCCAGGCAGGGGCAGAACGGAGGGGCAGGGGAATCATCTGCAGCAGCAGATCGCAAGATGGACCTGCCTCCTGCTCCCTCCCCTGTGCTGCCTGCATTAGCGAACCCAGCTCTTCTCCAGCCTTTCAGCCTGCTCAAGAGCTGGTTGTCCCATACCAGTGTCCAAGCTGGAGGAAAACCGGAGGGAGGAGCCTACCTGCCTGCCAGGCAGCTCCAAGGAGCAGGGATACTCTCCACCCCTACTTCCCAGCTCCTGCACCTCCTCCATCCTTCTCCCTGCCTCCACATCTCTGACTCTGAGGGCTGGGAGCACCTTTCCATGGGCCTTGTAGGCAGTGGGGCACCAGGGAGGGCTTGGTGGGGCCATACGAGCTGGCCTGTGCTGAGCAAAACAGTGTTTATCTCTGCTCCAGCTGCCTCTGCTTCCTTCCTGCCGGTGCTGCTGCATTTCAGACACCCAGCCAGGCTGAGTGTCCCGTCAGCAGGAAGAGGCGTGAAGGATGTGAATGATAGAGAAAGATAAAACAGCACCACTGCTTCTCCCCTTTGCGGACAACAGCCTGGGCTGACCCACTCACGTCTCCCAGCTCCTCCCTGCCCAATCACTGTCACCTCTTGCGTCCCCCAGCGCCACAAGCTGCCACAGTGCTTTCCCATTCCATTCACCCTTACCAGGCATTAACACACAGCCACTTTATCTCCCCCTCCGACCTGCTAACCTTCCCTTGCCATCTGCATCCCCAGAGATTTCAGACACGCTGCCACCTCCCCCCCCACTCCAGCTGTGGTCCAGGTTGTCTGCCCAATGCCAATACCCTTCTATCATGCCTTCTTCCCCTACAATGCAAAACCTCTCTCTCCTCTTTTCCCTCTCTGGCACATGCTCCTGGGACTGCGTGGCATACATTTAGCTCTCCCATGCCCTCTCACAAAAAAGAGGCACCTGGCATTTTCCTACCAGCTTGGAGCTGTGGGATGCTTCCCCACTGCGTGGGTTTGCTCTCTCCTGTCTGCACACCCAAGAGGGGAGGGGGCTATGGGTGCCTGTCCTCCATCCAAGCACCCACATAGCAGCAGCCCTCCCTACCTGGGGGAGCTGGAGGTCAAGGGACGGGAGAAAGAGGATTTTGGGCACAGGTCCGGACAGGGAGGAGGTTGGGGAAGGGCTGGGAGGCAATTCGTGGGGAAGGCACCCCGGGGAGGACTGTGTCCAGCCGGGGGACGGAGGCCAGCACTAGGAGTAGGTGGCCTGGTTGGTGCCGGACTTGACGATGGTGATGACACTGGCGGTAGCCACCTTGGCGGGGGGCCCGTGAGTGGCCACGGTGCGGGCAAAGCCCTGCAGGGCCTCGTACTTGCCACGGAGGGTGTCGAGCTCCAGGCGCATGGCAGCGTTCTCCCGGGCCAGCTTGTCCACCTCCCACTCCAGCTCCATCTTCTGCTTCTGCAGCTCTTCTTTCTGGCAAACGCGCTTCACTCGGCAGCTGGCAGCATAACCCCGGTTCTTCAGCGTCCGACGACGCTGCTTCAGCCTCGCCACCTCCTCCTTGGAGAGGCCCCGCAGGTGGTGGTTGAGTTCCCGCACTGACAGCCCCATCAGCTCCTCATCCGACAGCAGCGGAGTGTTCTCCCCCAGCTCCCGCTTCACCTGCCGGAGAGAGGGGTGGTTGCCTGAGACCCCCAAAACCAGCCCCCTGACTCCCACACCCCTGTTCCCACTGGTGCTCACCTTCAAAGCTTTGCTGGAGAGCCCGTCTGCAGCCATCCTTTCCTCACTCCGGCCCTGCTGAGCAGCCAGGAGAAAAGCCGGTTTCTGCCAGCCCCGTGTTCCTCACCTCAGAAGAGAAGACACCGGCCCTGCTGGTCCCCTGCCCTCTGCCCACATCCCCCCCACCCCGGGCCGCATGACTCATCCCACTCCTTTTAAAAAGTACATAGTAATATTATTTATAGCAATGATGACTGCAAGCAATAATAATAATAATAATGGGGCAAGGATGGACCTCCCACTCTCCTTCATCCCATCACGAGAAGGTTGGGATGCTGCTCTGCCCAGGGGACCCAAAACGCCCCAGCCGCCTGCTGGGAAGCCAAGCTTTCCCCGCGGGGAGGAAAGACAGGCGAGATACGCCCGAGGCTGAAGGGAAAGTAAAAGCAGCAGCCCCACCGAGTGACATCGTGGCGAAGTCACCCAGCTAGGACCCGCGGGGAGGGGCCGCCCCACCGCCCGGAGAGAGCACCGCGGGTCCCGGCGCAAGGGTCGGCTGTCCCCCGGCTCCGGAGACGGGCAAAGGGTCGCGGTCACGAAGCGCAGGCGGGTGAAGCGGCCGCCCCGTGATTCAGCAGCCCAGGGCTGAAAGTCACGGAAGCGGTGCCGGCCCCTCGCAGATGGCCGGTCCCTCCCCGTCCCCGGGTTCGGAGAGTGAGGAGGGGTCCGGGACCGCGGACCCCAGTCCAGCAGCCTCTCCGCACCACGGGGAACCCCGGTCTCGTTAGGCGAGCCCTCGGAGGGAGGAGGGGGGCCGGGACGGGGCCGAGAGCTCCCCGAGAGGAATGAGGGGCTGGAGGGGGGCGGCGGGAAAGGTGGAGCCGGGCCGGCTGGAAGCTGATGCAATCCGGGCCGGGGATCCGCCGCCGGAGCCGAAGGAGCGGCGGCGGATCCCTCCAGGGCGGTGGCCGGGAATTGGAAAGGAAGAACCGACGGCCCCGAGCGCGGCTGGCCGGCCGGCCCCCCCGTCCCGTTCCCCCCAGCTCTAGTCCCGGTCCCGATCCCCGCCTTCGGCGGCGGCACAGAGGCCTCCAGCCGGAGCCAGACCCCGCCAACCCTTTCTCCCGGCCGCCCCGCGAGGAGAGGGAGCGGAGGGGGCGCTCCGGCCGGCGCTCACCTGGCGGCTGCGCTGCTCCCGCGGGGCCGCTGCCGGCTCAGGGCGTCGGGCGGCGCCTCCAGCTCCGCTCCCCGCGATTACTCACCCGCGGATTCTTTTCATTCATAAAAACACAGTCATGCGGTGACGTCACCCTCGACACGCCCCCCCGCCGCCGATGCCGCGCGGGGCGGCCGCTGCCCTTAAAGCGCCCGCTGTCCTTAAAGCGCCCGGCGGTGCCAGCGCACACCGCACGGTGCCAGCGCCCACCGCACGGTTCCAGCGCCCCCCGCGCTGTGAGTGCGGCCGCGCTCCAACAGCGCTGGCTTGAACTGGAGTCCAGGGACGGCGCGGGACCGATGGCCGGCCCTGCCGGGAGCAGAACGCCCCGCCGAAATGGGCCGCTACCGCTTTAAGAAGGGCGGCCCCACCCCTGTCGCCCCGCCCCTCGCAAAGATGGCGCCTCCCGCTCTTCCGCCCTCCTCCCCCGGCAGGCGGCGGGCGCGGCTTTAATCCCGCCCCCATGGCCCCGCCCCGGAAGCGCCGCCGCTGATTGGCCCGTCCCGGGGGGCGGTGCTGGCGATTGGCGGGCGGCGCGCGGGGCGGCGCGCGGGGGGCGCTGGGGGCCCGTCGTGCTTTGCCCGGCGCCATCCCCGGATCCCGCCTCATCCCAGCGCCATCCCCGGATCCCCCTCATCCCAGCGCCGGCCCCCGTGTCCCCCGGCGGCGCTCCGGGACGCGCCGTGCGTGGAAGGGCGGGGCCCGGCGGAGCCTGTGGCCGCCTTTCCCTCGGGAGAAGCGCCTGAGACTCTGGGAAGATGCAGTTTTTTGGGCGGCTGCTGGACACCTTCAGCAGCGTCTCGCAGATCTTCTCCAACCCGTACCGCGTGAGGGAGGTGCCGGCCGCCGAGTACGCCGGTCACACCTGCCTGCGGGAGGAGGGCAGGGTGGCCCTCTACAAGAACAGCCTCTCTCGCTCCTGGGACTGCTTGCTGGTGAATCCGCAGAGCCCGCAGGTCGCGTTCCGGTGAGTGACAGACCTTTAGCCATCCCTGCTGACGTGGGAAACCGGAGACCCCGGATTGCTGATGTCGGGGCTGCCTCGAGGCCGTGCTGTGGGGTGTTGTCTTGACGCAGCAGGTGGGCTGGGAGGGGTGGAAGGCCCGTGCGTGTGCTGCTGGAGGAGTTGCCGCAAAACAGCTCGTGGAATCAGGTCCGAACGAGGTCCAGACACTGCGATAACAGGCAGCTGTGCCATGGTTCAGGGCATCCATATGTCCACATGCATTTCTGCTCGTTCCTGTTGGTGTTCAGCATCCACGGGATACTTCTGAGCAAAACCTAACGTTGTTCAGGAAGAGGCTCTCTTCCAGTAGTTTCCCTGCTTCCTTTGGAACAAGGATGACACTAGTTGAAGAAAAAGAGGAAAGTTCCCAGCACGGCTGTTTGGAAAAGAGCTGTTTCCCTCAGATACACAGGATTCGGGTTATTCCTTTGAGCAGGATGAACCCTGTGCTTGCCTTTTCTCCAGGCTCTTCCAGCTGGACAACGAAGCAGACGCCCTGGTGTACTTTGAGCAATATGCCCGGCAGCTGCGCCCTTTCTACGAGAGCTCGTGCCAGCCCTTGTCCCTGGAGGAGCTGCAGCAGCTCAGCGACTGCGTCCGCAGCTACCCCAGCTGGTCCCCGGCTCACATTGCCGTGGAGTTCGGCCGCCGGGAGAGCTTCCGGCACAACCACATCCTGAGGCAAGGAGCAGCCTGTCTCCGGGGGGGTCTCTGCTCAGAAGGAGCTTGGGAGGGCAGGCTGGGCTGTATTAGAGTATCCCTTCTTTGCTGTAGAAGCAGGTTGGTGGGCTTCAACCTGCTGCTGCAGAGCCTGCAGCTCTGGTGTTTGAAGTAAAGGATTGAGGTGTCCTGCTGGAGACACGGGTTAGGTTATTGCAACCCTTGTGGAGCAGATTTTTGGAGGAGGTTTTTGCTCACTTTGTGAGCACTGAGAGTGGAGGTACAGTAGGACTGTCTGGAAGGAGGTTTTGGCCACAAGCACTTGTTTTTTCATGGGGAAGTTCTGCTGTGATTTAACCCCAGCCAGCAGGCAAGCCCCATGCAGCCGCTCCTCATTCTCCCACCAGAGGGAGTGGGGAGGGAATTGAAAGGGCAAAAGGTAGAAAACTTGTGGGTTGAGATAAAGAAAGGGAAAGCAAAAGCCGTGTACACAAGCAAAGTAAAACAAGGAATTGAATCACTTCTTCCCATGGGCAAGCAGGTGTTCAGCCACCTCCAGGGCTCCATCACACATCGTGGTGACTTGGGAAGACAAACACCATCACTCGAAATGTCCCCTTCCTTCCTCCTTCTCCCCACGCTTTATATACTAAGCATGGTGTCACATGGGCTGGAAAATCCCTTTGGTCAGCTGGGGTCACCTGTCCCAGCTGTGTTTCCTCACAACCTCCTCTGCACCTCCAGTTTCCTTACCAGTGGATCAGTATGAAAAGTAGAAAGGCCTTGGCTCTGTGTAAACCCTGCGTAGCAAAAACAAAAACATCTCTGTACTGTCAACTTTGTGTTCAGCACAAATCCAAAACACAGTCCCACACCAACCTCTGCGAAGAAGGTTAACTCTACCTGAGCCAAAACCAGCCCAAGTTTACCGAGGATAGGGCAGGCTGGTGAGGAGTTAGGGGACCGGAGGGCAAATAGCAGCACCATCGCCAGGTTGCTGACTGTAACCTGTCTGCTGCCTTCCTTTGGGCAAAGGGAGCTGATCCCATATGGAGGGCAGGAAAAGGAGCAGCATATCGAGGAGAGAGTCCAGGCAAGGGCTGCTTGATGTCCCTTCCCTGTGCTTCTTCCCTGGCAAGAGGCTGGGCTTTCCTGAACCTCGTGGTTCACACCAGATGGGACAGATGTGGAGGGTACCTCTGAGTCGGCTCCTGGAGCAGCTGCATGCCCTCCTGTTCCCTGTGGCCATTCCTGGGCCTGACACTGAACCCTCTCTCGCAGCTGCGTGAACAGCACGGACAGCGAGGACGGCTGCACCCCGCTGCACCTGGCATGCCGCAAGGGGGACATGGAGTGCCTGCTGGAGCTGCTGGAGTGCCATGCACGGGTGGACATCACCGACAAGAACGGGGAGACTGTTTTCCACTACGCTGTGCGAGGAAACAACCCCCAGATCATTGAGGTGGGAGCGACTTCTAGTCTGGGAGAAAGTGGGACTAGAACAGGTCTTCTCTGTGCTGTGATAGAGATGGGAAAACAGCTACATACAGGGGAAGAGAAAGTCGTTCTCTCTGTTGAGTTATTGCTTGAGCCTTATTTCAGCCTCTTACATTCCCTCATTACTGATGCTGTTTCCCATATTCAGAGCGCAGATTCCACCCAGCACTCAAACAAGGACGTAAAGCAAGTCTACTCAGAAAGTAATCTTTCGCTGCTGTTTGCATCAGGCCTTCATCCGGCTTTTCCTCAGGCCCGTGGCTGTCTGTTCCCTCTCTCCTGCGAGCAGGGTGTTTGGTTTTGGGCAGAGTGCTGCTGTAGGGAAATGTGTGCTGAGGCTGCCATGGGGGATCGTGTGCTGTCTATAGATTGAAGGACAATTTGGAGCTGCCCTGGGCTTTCCTGAGCTGCAGGACCTGCTGTTTGAACTGAGTGGCCTTGCATGGGGGGACAGTGATCAGAGCCTCGAGGCAAACACCGTCTGAATTTGTAGGTGTTCTTGATTGCTGAGAAATGCTGGGCAGGGTGATGGGGTTTGTAGGCGTGGGTGGCCTTGCACATGGTTCCTGAGGTCTGTCAGCTCCCCAAGACTTGGTGTGAGCCTGAGACTGACTCTTCCCCACGGCTGCAACCCCCACGTTTGCCCAATACCTGTTGTGACAGCTCTCTGTCTGCCCACCCATCCGTGTTGGAGTTTCCTAATGCATGATGAGGTAGGATGAAGATCAGGGCTTGCCATGCTGTGGAGTGGGCAGTTAAGAACCTTGTATTAAAAAGATATCCTCTTCTTTATTTCTCTGATGGCATCAACTTGGCTTGTTGTCTGATCTGTCTCATGTTTGCTTGTTTTCTGTATTGATTCCTTGCTAAATCAAAGAAACTGAATTCCCACTTCTCATGTGTGCACCACGTTTGTGGCAGTGAGATACTTTTCTGCAGCAAACCAGTCAGCACATAACAGATCTACAATTTAAAGGGAGCAGGGATGGAGAGGACAGGCTGTAGCATTGTGAGGGGTCCAGTGCTCCAGAGTCTGTCCTCAGAGCTAAAGAAGAGACGGTGCTCTTCCATGTCTGTCTATTTATTTATTTATTTATTTACTGTCTCCTCCTTCCAGCTCCTGGGCAGACCCCCAACTACTGGCTTGGACCACCTGAGCCATGAAGGGCTGACAGCTCTGCACCTTGCGTGCCAGCTGGGCAAGGAGGACATGGTTCGGTCCCTGCTGAAGTGCCATGCCAGCTGCAGCGTCGTGGGCACGCTGGGCTACCCCATCCACACAGCCCTGAAGTTCTCCCAGAAGGGGTATGTAGTGTCTCCTCCAGCCTGGGGACTTGTGTACTTGCTCAGCATTGGCCAGGGCTGTGCTCAGTAGGACAGGTCTCGAGTGTAGTCACTGGCAAAACAGCAGGGAAGCGCTGGTGTGGGAAAAAAAGAATGTTTCAGAATAAAACCTTTTTGTCCTGGAATAAATACCTTATTCAGTATCAGACAGCAGGAGAAAGATTTAAAAAGATATGTTTGTGAAATGCTTTTTTTCAGAATGGGCTGTAGGAGGATGAGTGGCTGATGCTTAGATAGTTTTAATTGCTATGCCTCTGTCTTTGAGTGCTCTGATCCTCATAAGCTTTCGTTTCAAAGCTTGGTTTTTCCTATCTTCTGTAGGCCAGAGGTACTCTTGACTCTTAAAAACACACTCTGGAAGGGAATCAAAAGAAGCACAATATTTACTCCCTGTTTTCCTTGAAGAAATTAAATTCCAAGTGTATATGCTTTATAATAACTTAATGTTCAAAGAGTGTCCAAGCTTTACAAACAGGGCTTTCAAGACAACACTAGCTGCTGGTAGCTGACTTTTAAGCATTTTGAAAAGTACTTCCCAACAAGCCCAGAATGGGCATAGGTCACTGAGGTTGCACTGGGGCTCCATCTCTTGTTCAGAGTTTTTTTGGCAGTAGTGGACAAGATAACTAAATTTCATCAGTCTACCTACCCTGTTTTCTAGGCACCACATATTGGTCTCTTCACAACAGGTGAGGTTTTTCACTCATAGGAAAGTACACAGATTCCTAATTTCAGCAAGTATTTAACTATTATAGTTCTATTCCCATGTTTCCATGGAAAGAGAGGAGAAGAATTTTGCTTCTCGGGTTTGGAGAGTTTCCAGAAATGCCATATTCCTGGATTAGAGAAGCACCCAGATGTTGCTCCACCACTTGTAATTGGAGAGATTCTCCTGCTCCCAACACCACTTGGCTTGTATGCTTCCTGTTGTGCCCACACTTTCTATGAAGAGCAAAACAAAAGTCCAGCTGAGGAACCTGCAGGTGTTGCAGACATGCTGCTGCTGCTGCAGGGTTTCCTGGTTTTCCTCTGGGCAGAAGGCAGGTGGTGATGTGAGTGGAGGTCTTGAGTCAAGACAGCAGCCACCCATCCTGTCATCTCACTGTGTTTCCCAGGTGTGCCCAGGCCATTCTCGAGGCAGATGCCAGTCAGGTTTGCTCCAAGGACCCACGCTATGATGCCACTCCACTGCACTGGGCAAAGAAGGCAGAGGTAAATAGAGCCAATCCACGGGGAGGGCCTGTGCTGCTACCCAGCACCCAGTTAATACTTCTGTGGCTAACTTGTCTGAGTGCATGTGCAGAGCCCTGGGAGTGTCAGCGCCCAGCCAGCATCCCAGTGTTTGATTCTCTTTGCATTGTGCCAGTTGGTGCTGTTTGCCACAGGGAACAGAGCAGTGGAGCCTTGCAGTGAAATAAACTGGTTGGCTCATTCCTAGTATTTCATCCATGGCTGTGAAGCTGCCAACTTGTCCCTTTTCCCTTTTGTTGAAGGAATTGCAGCGCTGTCCCTGAAGCGTAGTTGCCCCTGGAGGGAGCTCTCTTCTCATTACCTGCCAGATACCAAACAGAGCCTGCCAGGGAGCAAACAGATTGATGCCTTAGAAACTGCAGGGGAAGGGTGAGGTAGGCAGAGAGTGGTGGCACGTGGAGGAAAGTCCATCTCCTGCCAGAGCTGGGCAGGATGGTGATATGCCATGCTGGAGCACCTGAATGATGCTTGTTGCAGGCAGAGGGCATTGCTGTAGGAGGGCTCTTTTCCCTCCTGCGATAACTCATTCCTCTCAGAAATGTCCTGTGGAGTTTCAGAGCAGACTTGAATTTGCTTGGCTTATAAAGAGAAGCTCAGAAGGCAAAATTTTTCCTTTCAATCTGCAAGGATCCTGGCCTGAGTAGGAACTGGGTTTTTTTTCCACTGATCTCACCATTCGTTATAGTTGTGTATCAGTCCCAAAGGATCCAGAAGCTCCAGCCAGATTGCGCAGCCACCAACTAGTTCTGTGGTAAAAGACAGAGAAACCCCAGTGCTTGGAACAATTCAGCTGGCATCTGCCAGCCAACTTGTATCCAGGCTACGGCTCCCTCCCGTTCCCCTGCTTTGTTTGCCATGAGACCTGGATGGTTTGAGTGCTGGTTGTCCTCACGACTGCTTTATCTCTTCCTGACGTGGTCCCTGCACGCCGGGGCAGATGACGCGGCTGCTGCTGGAGTACGGCTCCGAGGTGAACGCGAGCAGCCGCACGGCCGACATGGCTCTGCACATCGCGGTGCAGCGGGGCCGCCTGGACTGCGCCATGGTGCTGCTCACGCACGGCGCCCACACCAACGCCCGCGGACGCGATGGCAACACGCCGCTGCACCTGGCCATGAAGGTGAGCTCCTGCAGAGGCTGCTGGGAAGGAGGGACGATTTTCTGGAAGGGTTGAGACAGCGACAGAGTCCTGTGAAATTCTGGCTGTTTTGTGTGGTGTTCCCTTGTGGGTGCTTTGGCTAATGAAAAGGGGAGGGAAGGAATGAGAAATCCTCTGGTGGCTCTTGACTGAGCTTTGTCTTGTGCCCTAGCATGACCACCTGGATATGATCAAAGCAATCATCGTCTTCGGAGGAGATGTTGAGATCCCCAATGATTTTGGGGAGACACCGGGATTGTTGGCAGCCAGGAGCAGCAAAGGTGAGGGAGCATGTCAGCAGCCTTTCAGGATGAGCCTAGCATCCTGTGTCCCCTTGGTGTCTTAGGGAGAGGTGAAAACATGCCATGCATGGGTGATGCTTCTCCAACACGCTTTCCCAGCTTGTAGTTGCTCACAGAGTAGGCGCCTACTTTGCTAGCAGCACAGGCTTTATATTAATAGCCCTTGATGAATTTTTCTTCTGTGGCACAGAGATGCAAGAGGAAAAACTGGCATGCCCTCCCCCCTTTCAGGCCACCATGTCAGGCACTGCAGGCTCACAACGGGATGATGAACTGCTGGGCTGCCCAGGCACAGGCAGACATGGGCAGATCTTCAGGGCCAAAGAAGTGTGTGTCACACACCCTTGAAGCTGCACGACAGTGGATACTCCTGCTGTGCACAAGTCCTGCCGCCTTGCATTTGGGAGAGATACCTGGGATGTGTTTTGCCCTTCCCCAGGTCATCCCAGAGGCTTTGTGAGGGTCAGGCTTGCTGTGAATTTGGCAGAGCACGTTCCCCTGTGGTGTGCACATGCACTGATTCTGTTTCTGATCTGTAACTCCCCCTTCGTCACCTAAGGTGCGAACCGGAAAGTGCTCTTAGACCTGCTGCAAACTGTAGGGACCGAACGCTGCCACCCACCACCCAACCCTGACTCCCCAAGCCTGGCACCATCTGCTGCCTCCTTCCTGGAAGGCCAACCTTCCTCGCGGAGCAACCTCAACAGCTTAGGTAAAGCCTTCCCTGGCCCTCCCTCGCTCTTCTCCCTTCTTGCTTCACAGTGCTGTCTCAGACCTCTTCTTCAGATGGGCTGTGCTCTGGGAACTGTCAAAGCTCTCACTGCCTGCTGACTCTGTGGTGACTGTCCTCATTCACCTTTTACAGGATCCCATCTCTTTTCTCTGCTTTTCCTCTGTGTGTATTCTCAACTCTTGTACTCAAAATATCTGTTTTATAGACCTGACACGATGTAGCTCTGTAAAAAGAAAGACTGATTCCCTCGCATGTCTGGAAGAGGGTGCACTTAGCCTGCAGGTGCTTTGTCCGCTGGGTCATGTGTAGAAGGGAAGGTGCTTGCTGGTCTGCCTTGAGGACCTCCCAGTGTTGTGCTGGGCACAAGATTTAGAAGTGACACTTACTCATATCCTGGAGGCCAGCAGCGGGGAGAGGGAGAGGGGAAAGCCTGAGGATAAGCAACCTGATCATGGGGTTTGTTATGCATAGGAAAAGCGTAGTGTGGGACATAGGATTGTATTGAATCTTGTGGTCTATGCTGCCCAGAATAAGCACATAGGTCTGTTCTAAGTCATGGGCTTTCTGCCTTCAGGGAGCTCCAGAGCTCAGGAAGAGGCAACAAGAGGGGTTGTGGGCTAGGCAGCAGGGGAGTTGACTTGGAGGGTCATGAGAAGACCATGAAAGTGGCTAACATCTGCTTGTGGACCACTTCCCATCTCAGGTTGGAGGTTTTCTTTGCAAAAGCTCTCCTGTGCAGCCAGAGGACAATCCTGGAATGTGTCTGTGTCACCACAAATCTCAGTGGCTGTTGACACCAGCACTTTTGTCACACCACAGCCCGGTGAAGGCAACCCATACCCAATTCCAGCTCTGATGCAGTGACAGAGCAAAACCCTTTCTTATCGTGGACTCTGCCCTTGAAGAAACTCCTAACCACAATTTATTGTTGTCCACAGCCACCTTCTGGCCTGGGTGCTGGCAGGAGTATGTAACTTCTCTCCCCCATTCTTTCTTCTTTTGGTTTCGCAGGCTGGCTTCTCACCTAGCTTGGATTG